>NC_140959.1:125639296-126319296 GCF_014529385.1 Adiantum capillus-veneris
TTGATACATTGGAAACTATGAGCCCTTATATTTTCACAACTCTACTCTTAGACATGAAAAGCTTCATAATTACACACTATCTTTAAAAACTTGCTGGCTTACCCAGTGTCATAATAATCAATATCTAATTCTCCTAAATGATTTTCTCATATTAAACTGATCATTTAATGTGGGGAAGTGCCAAGGGAGAAAAAGCTAGAATATTGGTTAAGTTAGCAGACCGGCCACAGTAGGGATCCAAAGGAGGGAAAATAGGGATCCAAAGGGGGGGCCATCTGCAAACGAGCCATGTGAAACAATGGGCCAAAAAGACCCTAAGGTTTAGCCCATTAAGACTTCCAAAATGCTAAGGTTCCAAAATTCAAAGGTTGTGTCCAAAGGTTAACCCTAGGGAAAATTGGATGCTTAGTGTGAGCTCAAAAAGTCTTTGCATATCCCTACATGGGAGGGGGCGAGCCCCAAAGCTAGGGGATGAGAGAGAAAGCCACACACACACACACAGGCTCCCTTTACACAAAGGGAATGAGGGACACATGTCAGCTCCCTAGGCCAGATGCCCACAAGGTGTGCCCAATTCCTATTGGAAGACCCTTGAAGTGGACCAATGAGAATTAGGCTAGAGTAAATCTAGTTTAATTAATTTAAAAACATTTAATAAAAGAAACCAATAAGAATTAAGTGTCCTAGAAGACTATTGGGCAGTCTCCCAAGGGATCCAATGAGCATTCAGGAGCCCCATGGCTTGCCTGATTCCTATTGGCCAGGAGGCAAAGGGGTCCAATGAGAGTTTAGTTTAATTATTTAATTATCTAAAGCTCTCACAAAAGGGGAAAGGGGGACACATGTCAGAAGGCTATCACTTATGCTGCTTAATCCCTATTGGCTTGACCTGGGTGTTACCATATACATGTGGTAGTGATGTGTGTGAACACACTAGGACCGCCGGGGCATTTTTTCCCTCTTTAGGAGGTTTTTTCCCCCGTGCATTGTATATACGCCCATCACTCTAGGGCTATCTATCTTTCCATTGCACACTAAGTAACACACTCTCTATTGTGTGCCTTGAGCTTCCTTCGTCTTCTCCAAGCTGTGTGTGTTTCTCTGCAACCCTAATTCCAACAATTGGTATCAGAGCAGGTCACGTCCTCCCGGGCTTAGTCGCCAGCTGCTCCAGCACACGCCTGCTCACTTTCTCCGATTTCAGTGAGCTTTGGCAAGCGTTCGCAGGTCGACAAATATTTTGGGAGCGCTCGAAGAGCTTGGTCTGCTCAGAATTTTGATTTGGGCTCATTTCGGCCTTCATTTCCACTACGGGCACTACTGCACAGGCTATTTCGTCATTTTGTGCAGATTTTTTGTCAGTGCCGTTTTCTGCATAACAGGTGCCTTATAGTCTTCTACGGTTTGTGCTATATAGCACAAGTTGTTCCCGCTCCATTTCTCCTATTTTCGGGCAGTTTTCACATCAGGTGCAGCATTTACCATGGCTGACAACAACAACACAGATGTGTTCAAGATGTTTGCTGCTGAGGACAGGTTGGATGGGGACAACTACCCTATGTGGGCTTATATGATGCAACATGTTCTTGTGTCAAAAGGTGTCTGGAACATTGTGCAGGGCATTGATGTACGTCCTGGTTCTGAAGATGTAGGCGATATTGAGGATGTTGCAGGTCTTGCTGCAAGGATTGCAGCTGTTAGAGTTGTTTTGCCTACAGCAGAACAAGCTCGTTGGGATGTTAAGGATGCGCAGGCTCATGCATTGATTGCGTTGTCTGTGAAGCGCACCATTATTCCTCACATCCGTTCAGCAAAATCTGCAAAACAGGCTTGGGATATTCTAGCAGGTCTTTATGCAAGCCGCAATGAGGCTAAAATTGCTTTGCTGCGTAAAGAGCTAGAGTCGAAGATTATGCATGAGGAAGATGATATGGACACTTTCCTTGCTAGTGTCAAGGATATCAATGAGCAACTCATTTCTGCAGGTGAAGTCATTTCTGACAGTTCCCTTGTGCAGACTGTTCTTGATGCCTTACCAGATTCCTACCAGACTTTTGCTAGTACTTGGAGACTGATGACCCAAGGAAATCCTGAAGTTGTCAAGTTTGATGCATTATGCACATTGCTGTTGCAAGAGTCACTTTCTAGAAAAAACAGGACTAGGCAGCGTGCAGTTGAACAGGCTTTTATTGCTTCTCAAAGAAAGGGTGGTAACAGTAATGCAGCCACTTCTTATGGTTCTGCTGCGAGTGGCAAAAATTCTGTTCCTAATGCTTCTGCTGGCAGCACTTCGTCTGGCAATTCTGGTGATAAGGGCAAAAAGAAGATGCGTTGCCATTATTGTAAAGCCAATGATCACTTGATCAAGTCGTGTCCTAAGTTGAAGGCCAAAGAGGCTAAGAAGAAAGAGGGTGGTTCCACTGCAAATGCTGGTTCCACTACAAATGCAGCCATTGTTGAGTCTTCTGTGAAAGGAGATTGTGATGCTGATGTTGATGCAGAATGGGCTTTCAGCGCAGAGTGCACTTACAATCCTGCTGTCCATGATGCATGCTTGTCAATTGCTGCAGATTCACATGTGTGGTATTTCGACAGTGGTGCTACAAAGCACATTACCTCACATCGTGAATTGTTTACCTCTCTCGAGTCTGTCCCTCATGGGAATTCAGTCACTTGTGCCAACAACGCCTCTTATCCAGTTCAGGGAGTTGGAAAGATTGTGCTCACTGCTGCTAATGGCAGTTCCTTCACACTTGTTGATGCACTTTATGTACCTGGGATCAAGAAGAATCTCTTGTCTGTATCCGCACTTGCTAGACTTGGACTTGTAGTCAAATTTGTGGATGACAGATGTACAGTTCATGATCTCAGTTTTGGTGATGAAATTGTTGCATCTGGGCTTTTGTGCCGTGGGCTGTATAAGCTCACTTTGTATGACAAGTGTGGACAAAATTTTGCAAATGCTATTGCAGATTCAAGGGATATTTCAGATGCAAAACTTTGGCATGCACGTTTTGGTCATCTGAATTTTCCCAGTTTGCTGCGTTTGCAGAAATCTGATATGGTTGCTTCTTTGCCGCCTCTTGAAGCACCTATCAAACATGTTTGTGAAGGCTGTATTCTGGGTAAAATGCAGCGTTCTAAGTTTCCAAAGGATGGTTCAGTTAGGGCCACATGCAGGTTGCAGCTTGTGCATAGTGACGTTTGTGGGCCCATGCAAACTCCGTCCTTGGGCAATTACCTGTACTTCGTGACTTTCATTGATGATTACTCCAGGCATGCGTGGGTATTTCCGCTTAAAGCGAAGTCCGAAGTTTTTATGTGCTTCAAACAATTTTTGGCTATGGCTGAAAATGTCTCCAAATGTACTATGGGCACCCTCCGTTCCGATCGAGGGGGGGAGTATATGTCTCATGAATTTAATGCATTTCTGGCTAGTCGTGGGATAAAACACCAATGTACAGTGCCTTATACACCTCAGCAAAATGGTGTTGCTGAGAGGAAAAACAGGTCACTAACGGAAATGGCACGATGTATGGTCAAAAGTCAAGCTTTGCCGCATTCTTTTTGGCTTGAGGCCATCATGTGTGCCACTTATGTACTTAACAGGTGTCCTACGAAAGCTTTGCAGTCTATTACTCCATATGAAGCATGGCATGATAGAAAACCTTCTATTGAGCACATGCGTGTTTTTGGCTGTTTGGCATATGCTTTGGTGCCACAAGTGCAGCGCAGAAAATTGGATGATAAGGCTGTCAAATGTATTTTTGTTGGTTATAGTGCTGAAAGCAAAGGTTACAGGTTGTATCATCCGCAAACAAAACGTATTTTGGTTTCACGGGATGTAGTGTTTGTGGAAGATTCTGTTCAACCCTTGCTGTCATGCACTAGAGACAGTAATGTAAGCTCACAGGACATTTATGACACTTTGTTGCCTCTTTTCAGTGGTGGAAATACGAATGTAAGTTCCAATGAGGCAAATGTACAGCCTATGGGGGTTTCTGAAAATGTTTTAGAACAGCCTATTACTGATGCAGATGTACATGATGTACTTGATGAGGAAAGGGCTGAAAATGAGCAGGCTAGAGGTATGCCAAAATGGCTGGTGCACACTTTGCGTGACAGTAAATTGGATGCACCTTTATCTAGTCGTACTCGTTCAGGCTCTCGCCATGCATCTTATGCATCAGATTGTTATGCTTTGGCTGTGTCTAGTTTACATGATGTTGAGGAGCCTCTGTCTTTTGATGAAGCACAGAATTCAGAAAATTGGATTGCTGCCATGAAATCAGAATATGATGCACTTATAGAGAATGACACATGGACTTTATGTGATTTGCCTCCTGGCAAAAAGGCCATTGGTACGAAGTGGGTTTACAAGTTGAAACGCAAGCCGGATGGTGAGATCGATCGCCATAAGGCTCGACTTGTTGCAAAGGGTTATGCACAACAAAAAGGCATAGATTATGAAGAGACTTTTGCTCCCACTTGTCGTATGACTACTGTGCGTTTTCTATGTGCATTGGCAGCTCATTTTGGTTGGGATGTACATCAATCAGACATTGTTACTGCTTTCTTGAATGGTGACATATTTGAGGAAGTTTATGTAACGCAGCCTCGCGGTTTTGTCATAAAAGGACAAGAGGACAAAGTGTGCAAATGTAAGAAGGCTTTGTATGGGTTGAAGCAATCTCCTCGTGCTTGGTATGAGAAATCTGACACTCATTTGGTTAAACGAGGCTTTCGTAACAGTCCAACAGAAAGCACATTGTATGTAAAGCGTGAGGATGATGTATTTCTCATTGTGGTTCTTTATGTTGATGATTTGCTAATCACTGGACCAAATGAGAGACATATTGCTGAATTTAAGGCTGATTTGAATGCTACTTTCAAGATGAAAGATTTGGGGCTGTTGCATCATTACTTGGGTATACAGTTTAAGCAGTGTGATGGTGGTATTGCCTTGTGTCAGAAAAGTTACATAGAGACATTGCTATGTAAGTTTGGACTTGAGGATTGCAAACCTATTGCCACTCCCATGGAAACAGGTTTGAAGTTGAGTCTACATGATGCTGGCGATCCTGCTGATGTCACTCTTTACCAAACTGCTGTTGGCTGCCTCATTTATGTATGCAACACGAGGCCAGATATTCAGTTTGCAGTCTCGCAGGTCAGCAGATTTATGCATAGCCCAGGGTCTAAGCATTGGCAGGCTGTCAAGAGGATTTTCCGCTACCTTAGTGGCACTTTACATCTTGGCTTGTTTTATCCCAAGGGGGGATCATTGCCGCCAGACTTACATGCTTTTTCGGACTCAGATTGGGCTGGTTGTTTTGACACGCGAGTGTCCACAAGTGGTTTTTGTTTCATGCTTGGCAGTTCATGTATATCATGGTTGAGCAAGAAGCAACCTACTGTGGCCACTTCGAGTTGTGAGGCTGAGTACAGGGCAGTCTTCACAGCTACGGTTGAGTGTGTATGGCTCAGACGCCTTATGGCTGACTTGGGTGTTGGACAGGACACTGCCAACACTATCTACACTGACAGTCAGAGCGCATTGGCAGTTGCGAGGAACCCAGTTTTTCATGCTCGCACAAAGCACATTGAGGTGCATTACCACTATGTCAGGGAGAGGCTCTCAGCAGGAGAGATCAGCTTGGCTTATGTGCCAACACAGGACAACCTTGCAGATCTTTTCACAAAGGCATTGTCTCGTGAGAAGCTTGAAGCTTTCCGCAAAGCTTTGGGCTTACTCCCCTTTGTGGACTGATCCTGTCCTCAGGGCATGGCACTTCCCTTTACTCATGTGCCAGCTCTCGTTCACCGCATCACTCCAGGGGGGATTTGTTACCATATACATGTGGTAGTGATGTGTGTGAACACACTAGGACCGCCGGGGCATTTTTTCCCTCTTTAGGAGGTTTTTTCCCCCGTGCATTGTATATACGCCCATCACTCTAGGGCTATCTATCTTTCCATTGCACACTAAGTAACACACTCTCTATTGTGTGCCTTGAGCTTCCTTCGTCTTCTCCAAGCTGTGTGTGTTTCTCTGCAACCCTAATTCCAACACTGGGGAGGTCCAATGAGGCAAAAGCCAGACTAACTTAGCAGCTAGGGCTCGCCCAAGAGAGAGGGGGGGCTGATTTTTGCTTGGCATTGACACACAACACTCTCACACTTGACCATGTGTGAAGGGAAAATACTCTATCTCCTCCCAAGCTTTAATGGAGAGCTCATCACCTACTCCAAGCTTGTGAGATAGAAGCCTACACCAACACTCTCTTGGCATGTGGATGCAAATCCAACCAAGAGCCAAGCTTCAATGCATGCTCATCTTCTCTACCAAGCTAATTACTAAGCTAAGCTATGCTAATATGAGTGATTATGTGAGGAGATGTACTTCTTTCTCGTAAGATACTTCTTTTTCCTCTCAATCTACTCTCATACCCTGCTAGCTCTCACCATCTTCGAAGGTGTGTGAGGTCTTGGGTCTGAGAACGGGGATAATTCAAGTTGTGTTTGATTAAGTGTTTTGCTTGGTGTATGAAGCTTCCATCTTCATTGCACTAGCTAGTCTTGAAGGAACACAAAGAATTGTATTGTACAATGTCTCTCTTGATGGGAAAAACCATAATACAAAGCCTTTTGGAGGGGGGACCGGCTCCATGCAAATCCGGTCCTCAACTGTTGTCAATAGCTTAATATCTTTATCTTTTGAAAGTATTGTCGATGCTATCTAACTAGGTGTTATGCTTTTTGTTGCTCTCTCTCCACCCAAGCACTCTTGTAATTCTCATTAGGAATCAACTCTAATGAAATGCCCACTATGTTTATGCTAAATTCCGCTACACAAAAGATTTTAGGCCATTAAATGTTACATTGGTATCAGAGCTCAAGGTTTCTCTTTTCTTGCTCAAGAAGGGAGGTCCTCAAGCTAGCTACAAATGGTTGGTATTATTAATTGTCTGTGAGTAAGTAGAATAGGGATTTTTCAGCCTTTCAGTGCGCCTGCCTTTGTGCAGTTAACGGGGCATCACCGTCGAGAGCTATGGTCTTAATAGTGGAGTCCTACGGGGCTTGCCTACGGCTTAACCACTATTGAGCTATTAGAAGCTTGACAGGAGCCGGTGCTGTTTTGGTGTCGAAAGACCCTCTCTTCTATTCCTTGCAATTAATGGTATTCGAGCCGCGGGTACAGTAGCTTGAGTGCTTTTTCTAAAGGGGTAAAGAGGAGTAGCAACTAGGGCTTGAAGTGCCAAAGTACACCTAAAAAGTTTACACCTAAAAGTTGTTAGAATGGCTGACAATATTAAAGAGAGTGAAATTAATGTTGATAACTTTGATTTTGCTCATGAGCAAGCTACTAATGATGCTTCAATGCTTGTTAATTATCTTGTTTCTAGGCTTCAACAAGCCATGGGCAATCCATCTCTCCAAAGTGAAGTGCAACGGCAGCTCCGTGCTCACGGGATTCTCCAAGCTCATCACCATGACGAGAGAACACCTAGGAAGCCTCCTTGTGAGACTACCAAAAGAGGTCTCTCTCCGATTCAGGAAGAAGAAGAGAATCCATATGAAGGGCTCAAGAACTTACTTCTTGATGATGCATCTCCTTCGCAAAGGAGAACTCAAGAGCCTCCACCGAAGGAACGAGAAAGAAGCGAGTCTCCCGCCACCTCGGCGGAGATGGCTCCACGAAGACGGCGGGCTAAACGCTCTCCATCACCACCAAAGCGGAGAAGACCATCACACTCTTCTCCACGCCATAATTCAAAGAGGGATGATAAAAAGCAAGAGAAGAAAAAGGCGAGAAAGAGGACACCCTCTTCTCCATCTTCTTCATCCTCTTCCTCTCATGAAAGCTATGGTGAAGACGACAAAGATCAAGACAAGAAAAAGGCGAGAAAGAGGTCACCCTCTTCTCCACCTTCTTCAAATTCTTCATCTTCTGAAGAAAGTGATGGTGCAACTTTTGAACCACAAAAAGAAGAGGCCATAGGAAATCCTATGCCGCATGGAAGAGGTCGTCCAAGCTGAAGAAATTCAAAGAGGGAGGAAAGAGCATCTCTTTCCTTACCTATGATGGCACCTTCGGTGCTACAGACAAAGTTTTGGCCTTTATCCAGCAATTCGATGCGGCGTTTGGAGATGAGGGCTTCACGGAGTCCTCTAAGCTACGCCATGTAGCTATGCACTTTCAAAAGTCCGCCAGACAATGGTGGTCTAGCCTACGAGCTAACGGTGAAGCTCCACGAACATGGAAGGCTTTAAGAGCTTCCATTATGAAGCAGTTTTTGGCCACCGATGCCAAAGACAAAGTACTCACCGAATGGCGAAGCTTAAAGCTCTCTCCCAATGAATCCATCCACAAATATGTAGACAAGTTTTGGGACTTACAACTCAAAGCCACTGTCTTCAAAAGGTTGGATTTTGGAGAGCAAAAGCAACAATTTTGTGCGGGCTTAACCGAAGAAATGGCGGAGTATGTCAACTCCCAAAGGCCACGTACCATATCGGCGGTAATACACCATACTATGGTGGCCTCGCGAATCAATTTCCAAACGGGGGGTAAAAGAAATAATAAGCCCCCGGAAAACAAAGGTTCCAATGAGCCTAAGGGGAAGGACAATGTCCAAAAGTCTCCTAAGGGCAATTCCAACAAAGCTAAAGAGAAGGGAGTTTACAAAGGAAAGAATAAACTCTCTCCTGAAGAGCTTGAGCGTTATCGTAAAGATAACCGGTGTTTCAAGTGCGGCGAACAAGGGCATGCGTACCGCGCTTGTCCCCAAAAGAACAACCGCCAAGATCCTCCTAGAGCTTCTTTGGTTGAAATCCAAGAGGAGGAGATTCACCAAACTCACCACAAAGGATCTCCTCTATGCCATGCTTGGGGAAAGGTAAGAGAACATGATGCTTTTATTCTCTTTAACCCTGGTTCTACTCACAATTTCATATCTATGGAGTTAGCCACCAAGCTAGGCATACAATCCTACGAGATGGGAGATATCCTACCCGCAGACAGTGCCTTCAAGGGGCAAGAAGCTTCAGTCACTCCCTTAATCGGGAAATTGAGGCTTCATGTTCAAGGCTATGTGGACAAAGAGGACTTCTTTATCTCTCCTCTCAAGCATGAGGATGTAATCCTAGGGGCACCATGGTTTGACCGTCTGGCTGCCCATGTTAAATTTCCTGAAAGGAGAATCTCCTTTAAGTTCAGGGAAAAGGACATGTATATAGATGCTAGGGAGATGGGTAACACCATTCCCATTGTACATACACCAGCTTTCAACAAGTCAATAAAGAGCTCTATTTTCGTGTACATGATTTTTGTTAAAGATTCTCAAAATGAACCTAATGCTTTAGCAAAAGAAAATAAAAGCAACCAAAAGGAATTAGAGTTATCCAATTTTCTCAAGGGGTTTCAAGATGTCTTTATTGACGACATCCCTTGTGAGCTACCTCCTAAACGAGGTAATGACGACCATGCAATTGAACTTCTTCCAGGAAGTTCACCGCCTAACAAACCTCCTTATAGAGTTTCTCAAGCTCAACAAGAGGAGATTATGCGGCAAGTGCATGAGTTAGTTGAGAAGGGCATGGTTAGGCCTAGCTCATCTCCATTTTGCTCACCTGTGCTATTAGTGCAAAAGAAAGACGGCACATATCGTATGTGTGTCGACTATAGAGCACTAAATAGGATCACTATCAAGAATAGGTTTCCCGTTCCACGGGTAGAAGACCTATTTGATAAGCTACAAGGATCGACCTACTTCAGTAGGATTGACCTAAAAAGTGGCTATCATCAAATAAGGATAGTTGATCAAGACATTGTAAAGACCGCATTTCGTACTACATTTGGTCTTTACGAATACATTGTCATGCCTTTTGGCTTGACTAATGCACCAGCCACATTTAACCGCTTGATGGAGAAGCTGTTCAGACCTCATCGAACCTTCACCGGAGTGTTCTTTGATGATATTATCATCTACTCTAATTCATTAGAGGAACACAAGCAACACCTCCAGGTAATATTTCAAGTTTTAAGAGAGAATAAACTTTATGTTAATCGAAAGAAAAGTGAATTTTTCTTGCAAGAGATTCAATATTTAGGTCACATTATCTCTCAAGATGGAATCCAAATGGATCCATCCAAGTTAGAGGTAATAAAAGGATGGCCTAAACCAAGGAATCTTCATGAACTAAGAAGCTTTATAGGTATGTGTGCATACTATAGACGCTTCATAGAAAAGTTCTCACAAATTGCGGGACCATTACATGACCTAACAAAGAAAAATGTTAGGTATACGTGGTCTGCTAAGGAGAACAATGCTTTCGAAAAGCTTAAAGAAAAGCTTATCTCTCAACCTGTGCTTACACTACCGGATCTCTCAAAACCATTTGAGGTCCAATGTGATGCTTGTGGTGATTGCCTTGGGGCTGTTCTACTCCAAGAAGGGCACGCCATAGGCTATGAGAGTCGAAGGCTCGACCCTGTTGAGCAAGCTCTAGGCATATACGAAAAAGAACTCCTTGCAGTTCTACATGCCTTAGACTCATGGAAGCACTATTTATTGGGGACTCCTTTCATTCTGCGAACGGATCACCAAAGTCTTAAGTACTTCATGACGCAGACCAAGCTCTCCGACAAACAAATGAGGTGGGCAAATTTCCTTTCGCAATTTCATTTTCATATTGCTCACATTGCTGGCAAGCATAATCAAGTAGCCGATGCACTCTCAAGACGACCGAGAGTGAATGCGGTTTCCATAGCAACTCACAATGATCTATCTTTAATGATAGATGAGTATGCTATTGATCCCGATTTTAGAGATGTGATTTCAGCCCTTGCATTAGGGAAGAAAGAAGAACCATTTACTTTACAAGATGGTTATCTTCTCTATGGCAATAGACTATGCGTTACTAACTCACTACGTGAGAAAGTAATGTATGAATCTCATGCTCCCCCATATGCGGGGCATAGAGGGATTCAGTCTACCCTAAAGGGAATTGAAACATATTTCTATTGGCCTACCATGAAAGTGAACATACATGAGTATGTTTCCAAATGTGTGGTATGTCAAAAGACAAAATTTGATAGAGGGAAGCAACTTGGATTGCTTCAACCTTTGCCAATCCCTAATTCACCGTGGGAGAGCATATCCATGGATTTTATCTTTGGATTGCCTAAGTCTATCCATGGGAATACGGGAATATGGACGATAGTAGACAGGTTCAGTAAACAAGCTCATTTTATACCTGTCAAAAAGACTATCAAAGCCCATCAAATGGCAACCCTCTTCATTTCACAAATTTTCAAGTACCATGGCTTGCCAATGTCCATAGTGTCGGATAGAGATCCTAGAATGACCAGTAATTTCTGGAAGGGTCTCTTTGAGAATTTAGGAACAAGGCTAAACTTCTCTTCGGCCTATCATCCACAAACTGATGGCCAAAGTGAAATAGCTAACCTAACTATTCTCGATCTACTAAAAGCCTATGTAATGGAAGTAGATCAAAGATCCCAATGGGAGAAGTACTTACCCTTAGTAGAGTATGCTTACAATAACACTGTACATACTTCTACAGGAAAAGCACCTTTCGAGGTAATTGAGGGAAGATAAAAAAGTCCCTTGCTACTTAAGGTACATGGGAAGATCTTCGCTGCAGATGAGTATAGCCGAGACCTACAAGAATCTTTCCAAAAGATTAAGGATGCTATCTCTATCTCACAGCAAAGGCAAAAGGCTGCTGCTGACAAGCACAGAAGAGCCCAAGCCTTTAAAGAAAACGATTGGGTCTTGTTAAAGTTTCCCAAGGCTCGATTAAGGCACACGACGGGCAAGAATCCTACGGGCCACCAAAAGTACTATGCTAAACTAGCAAAAAGGTACTATGGTCCCTTCCAGATTCATAGGCCAATCAATGAGATGGCCTATCAACTTAAGTTGCCCAATCATTGGCTCATACACAATGCTTTTCATGTGAGCCTCTTGAAGCCTTACAAAGGAGAGCCACCTCAACAACCAACTATTGAAGACCCACCGGAGATCGAGGACCACGAGGAGGTGCTGCAGCCCGAGTCCATTCTCCGACATGAAGACAAGGTATTAAGAGGCGGTAAGACTATCCGACGATATCTTATTAAGTTTAAGAATTATCCTTTTGAAGATGCTAGATGGATGCAAGGCATACAATTAAAGGATAACCTAAACCTTGTCAATGCTTACAATGTTTCCCAAGAGTAAGCAAATGTACAAAATGATAAAAATGAACAAATTTTTTTTTGTGTTATAAGACTCTCTTTTTCTTGATTTGTGCACAAAAATGAAGTAGTATGCATGCTTAGATCAAGTTTGTGGAGACGACGTCTCCCAAACACCAAGTAGAGCTTGTCACTCTACTATGGAAGACTGATAGGACTAATGTGCAGACATGCTTGCGGCAGCCTCAGGCTTTCAAGCGCCAAATGGACTAGTCATCCATTATGGAATGATGTCGTAGGGTAACCAAGGGATCCTCTACCCGCTAAGAAAAGGACTCATGTATATGCTTTATCTTCTCTACACCATAGTCGAGGACGACTATGATTTCAAGAGAGAGGTAACGTCATAATAATCAATATCTAATTCTCCTAAATGATTTTCTCATATTAAACTGATCATTTAATGTGGGGAAGTGCCAAGGGAGAAAAAGCTAGAATATTGGTTAAGTTAGCAGACCGGCCACAGTAGGGATCCAAAGGAGGGAAAATAGGGATCCAAAGGGGGGGCCATCTGCAAAAGAGCCATGTGAAACAATGGGCCAAAAAGACCCTAAGGTTCAGCCCATTAAGACTTCCAAAATGCTAAGGTTCCAAAATTCAAAGGTTGTGTCCAAAGGTTAACCCTAGGGAAAATTGGATGCTTAGTGTGAGCTCAAAAAGTCTTTGCATATCCCTACATGGGAGGGGGCGAGCCCCAAAGCTAGGGGATGAGAGAGAAAGCCACACACACACACACACACAGGCTCCCTTTACACAAAGGGAATGAGGGACACATGTCAGCTCCCTAGGCCAGATGCCCACAAGGTGTGCCCAATTCCTATTGGAAGACCCTTGAAGTGGACCAATGAGAATTAGGCTAGAGTAAATCTAGTTTAATTAATTTAAAAACATTTAATAAAAGAAACCAATAAGAATTAAGTGTCCTAGAAGACTATTGGGCAGTCTCCCAAGGGATCCAATGAGCATTCAGGAGCCCCATGGCTTGCCTGATTCCTATTGGCCAGGAGGCAAAGGGGTCCAATGAGAGTTTAGTTTAATTATTTAATTATCTAAAGCTCTCACAAAAGGGGAAAGGGGGACACATGTCAGAAGGCTATCACTTATGCTGCTTAATCCCTATTGGCTTGACCTGGGGAGGTCCAATGAGGCAAAAGCCAGACTAACTTAGCAGCTAGGGCTCGCCCAAGAGAGAGGGGGGGCTGATTTTTGCTTGGCATTGACACACAACACTCTCACACTTGACCATGTGTGAAGGGAAAATACTCTATCTCCTCCCAAGCTTTAATGGAGAGCTCATCACCTACTCCAAGCTTGTGAGATAGAAGCCTACACCAACACTCTCTTGGCATGTGGATGCAAATCCAACCAAGAGCCAAGCTTCAATGCATGCTCATCTTCTCTACCAAGCTAATTACTAAGCTAAGCTATGCTAATATGAGTGATTATGTGAGGAGATGTACTTCTTTCTCGTAAGATACTTCTTTTTCCTCTCAATCTACTCTCATACCCTGCTAGCTCTCACCATCTTCGAAGGTGTGTGAGGTCTTGGGTCTGAGAACGGGGATAATTCAAGTTGTGTTTGATTAAGTGTTTTGCTTGGTGTATGAAGCTTCCATCTTCATTGCACTAGCTAGTCTTGAAGGAACACAAAGAATTGTATTGTACAATGTCTCTCTTGATGGGAAAAACCATAATACAAAGCCTTTTGGAGGGGGGACCGGCTCCATGCAAATCCGGTCCTCAACTGTTGTCAATAGCTTAATATCTTTCTCTTTTGAAAGTATTGTCGATGCTATCTAACTAGGTGTTATGCTTTTTGTTGCTCTCTCTCCACCCAAGCACTCTTGTAATTCTCATTAGGAATCAACTCTAATGAAATGCCCACTATGTTTATGCTAAATTCCGCTACACAAAAGATTTTAGGCCATTAAATGTTACACCCAGTTTGTACTTCTCGACTTGGTAGCACTTTTGTCAACTCTAGGTAGACCAAGGGAAAGATGGTCTTCTTGCCATATAAGAAGTTTTGAAGTACACTTCTACCATGTCTTGCTCATAAAAAAGACGCAGGAGTAGAAGTAAGTAAGAGAGTGGAATAGAGAGATATTGAATTCAATTGTGTTCCTAAGGTTGAAACCGATCCTAGAACGCACTCCATTTTCAAAAACAGCTTTATTGCTACTGATTCCAAACGGCTTTCATCTCTTCATACCATGCTAGCTTACCTAATCTATATAATCAACATTGGTAGCATTGCTAAACCAAGATACACTAGAAGGAGGAGACTCTCTCTCTCTCTCTCTCTCTCTCTCTCTCTCTCTCTCTCTCTCTCTACCACAATAGAAGTAGAGCACTCCTAAGTGTTTTGAACAAGGACTAGCATCTTATGAAAAACAATGTTTATGAGAAGCTCCCAAGCTTGGTATCAAAGAATGCTTTGTATAATCTTACATATATTTATGTTTGTTAGAATCTTCAAGAGGTTGTGCAATGCATTACTTTTAGAAATGCAATAGAATATACATGCAGAAATAGAGTATTGATAGTGTTTCACGTGGAAGAGAAGATATCCCTACAAGAATAGAAGTGATATTCCTTTGGCCGCAGCAACGCGCGGGTCACATACTAGTACATAATGAGTCATGACCAATCTATTGCTTATGTTTGTGTTCCTCTTGGGTCAAAAAGTCAGGTTCGCAACTTCGCATCAAGTGAGTTTGACGATTGAAGCAGAACCGTCAGTCTACCCTATATTATTTATGTTATATGGAGATGAAAAATATTACATATAAAGAAATTGCCTAGAAACACAACCCCCCTAAAGCGCCATCTTTTTTGGGTCTTTGTTGCATCACCTTTTAATCATTGATGCTCTTGTTGTTAAGTTTTTTTTTTTTTTTTTAATGGGGCAAAGTTCACAAGTTGTGAGTGGACTATACAAGAAAGAAGAGTGTTGTTTTGTAAATTCTATGTTGGGCATATCCTACAACAATGCACTCAAACACATGACATTCTTTATCGATATATGCCAGACAAAGCAATGCACAACACAAGGTTTTTTTCCAGAGAGCCCTAGCCAACAATTTCATCATTTGCCCATGTTGAGTTAGGTCTTCAAGAGAGCTCGATGGAGCAAGCTTTATTTTTTTTGGTGGGGGGGAGGGGGGGCTCTCTCTCTCTCTCTCTCTCTCTCTCTCTCTCTCTCTCTCTCTCTCTCTCTCTCTCTCTCTCTCTCTCTCTCTACCTCCCCTTCCTCCTCTCACCACCTATGTGCTTCCTCCTCCTCCTACATCCTTTCTCTCCTTAACTTCTCTCCATCTCCTCCTCTAGCCGCCCTCCCTACCTCCATCTCCTCCTCCAATAACCGCCCTCCCTTTCTCAAGATCCTCCACTTTTCCCACTCCCTTCTTTCTCTCTCTTTTCTTGTCACTCTATAACCCATGTCCCTTTCTCCCCTTGTCGGCTAGATCTCTTAAGGTCTCTTGGGATAGTTTCCTACGACGTTAAAACTCTCTCTCTCTCTCTCTCTCTCTCTCTCTCTCTCTCCACCCTAACCTTCCCTTCCCTCCTGTCTGCGAGGGAAGGGAAGGTTAGGGTGGAGAGAGAGAGAGAGAGAGAGAGAGAGAGAGAGAGAGAGAGAGAGGGAGAGGGGGGAGCTAAATTTTGTTTTAGATACCGCTAGTGCCTCTTTTCTTTGCAAAAGACGGAGATAGTGTTGGGGTATAAAGCCCAATGTGGTCGCCCAGGTAAGTGGGCGGGCCGCCAGGTATGTACACATATTCTTTTGTTAAAACCTAATAAGAACTCACTATGCTCTACACATTACAGTAAGTTCACCATATCGTCGTGCTCTTCTTCCGCTCGTACTCCTTCAACTGGTATCAGAGCTCAGATCGAGGCTCGGGGCAGCATTTGCAAGTAGCCAGAGTCACCTGCTCAGATTGGAGTGAGATTTGACACGCGAAGACACGGCCCCAAATCCTGTGGAGGAGTCCCAAGGGCTTGGTGTTCTCAGAATTTCATTCTGAGGTCATTTTGACCACCGTTCGGCTTCGACAAAGTTCTGCGCAGGCCATTTTTTACTACGTGGTCTCGGCGGGTGCAGATCCGACTCTGCAAATTTGGGGTTTCGGCCTACGACTGCAAGTGCTGAGGATATCTGCACTTCCAAAGTGCTGATTTGTGGCTGTCTACACAACAAAGGACGGCTCACAGTTCTTGGAGGCGTGTCACATACGACACGGGCGCACCTACACACAGACTGTAGGTGACATCCACTAGTTCATCAGGTAGCTTGTGTTTGCTGCTTGATATTCCAGATTTCATCCTGACATTGCAGGTACTTCCACATGGGATGTACTGTCACAGATGATGTATGTCTGTTGAGGGTTTGCTGGCTGTGAGTCACGTAGCAAACAACCGCCGCAACGGGTACAACATACAGTGGGAAATTTGTTGATGTATGACTTTGTGGGAAGTCTATGTACTGTCAGATTTACTGTAGCCTTTGTTGAGGGTCGAGTGAGGTTTTATTGAGCTGGGGGATTCTCAAATTTTGAGATCCTTTCGGTGATACAGGTCTTGGAGCGATCCCTCGAGCACCCTTAGATAGGCAGCTAGGATGTATTGACTGTGAGTTAGACAGTTGGGATTGCATCTTTGCTTTACTGCCATTGAGGCATTGTCGCAGTCTATGCTTACACGACAGTGAGAGACAGTACAGGTGCAGGATAGGGTTTACCCACAGCTTACAATGTTAGAGAGACTGTGGTTTTTGGAGCTGTTTTTGGTCTGTTTTTTGAGTACACCAGAGCCATTTTACAAAGGAGACTTTGCCGAAATTTTTGCAGAATCTGAAGCTTTCTTGGTTCATTTGACAGGTTGATATTGGTTTAGAGGTCAGTTTACAGGGGAAACTCTGCCAAATTTTTCCCAGGAAAGTAAACTACTGTGAAGCGTAGCTATGGCTGGATCACAGGACACTGCTCTTTACAATATCAAGAAGCTGGATGGAACCAATTTCCCATTGTGGAAGAAGCAGATTTGGCACGTGTTGGTACAAAAGAAGCAGATAAAACCTATAAAGCTCAAGGGGATAAAACAAGAAGATATGGACGAAGATGAATTGAGCGAAATAGATGAATTGGCACTTTCTACCATTATGCTGACTTTGGCAGAAAGCGTTTACTTCAATGTAGCAGACGAGATGTCGGCTTATGAAGCATGGACAAAGTTGAGTGATCTTTATGAGAAGCAGAGTGCAGCTTCACAGGTATACTGGCTTAAGGAGCTTGTTGACTTGAAGATTAAAGAAGGGACACCTATGTCCAATCATCTGAATGAATTCAACACCATCTACATTCAGTTGTCAGCTCAAGGTGTCAAGTTTGATGAACCTGTTAGAGCTATGTTCCTGTTGATCACATTGCCAGAAAGTTGGGACACTTTTCGCACAGCTTTGAGTAATTCTGCACCTCCAGATGGTTTGACCATAGCAGGTGTAGAAGGCAGTCTGCTTACTGAAGAAACCAACAGAAAGACAATCGACAAAGGCAAAGGAACAACCTTAGTTGTCAGGGGAAGGACCAAAGAAAAGGACAAGGTGGAAAGAGGAATCAGTTTCATAGCAAGTCCCGCAGTGCTAAAGGCAAGAGTGACATAGAATGCTACCATTGTGGCAAGAAGGGTCACATGAAAAGAGACTGCAGAGAATGGAAAGCAGAAAAAGGCAAAGAGAAAGCTGAAGACCATGGTGAGAAGAACAAGTCCTCACTGAAGATTCAAGAAATAAATGTGACAAACATTGTTGCAGAGGATGACAGTCTAGTGTCAGGAGACATCTACTTCTTGAAGAATACAATGGACTCAACTCTTCTTACAGCATCTGATGGAAATGCACTGAGTGACTGGATTATAGACTAAGGGGCATCACTTCATGTGTCTCCAAACAAGGAGTGGTTTACCTCTTATGTGACCACTAAAGATCATGTTCAGCTAGGCAATGGGTAGACATGTGAGATCTTAGGTGTTGGAGATGTTCAATTGAAGTTTCAGAATGGCTCTTTTTTCACGTTGAAGAATGTGAGACATGTTCCCGCAATTACAAAGAGCTTGATCAACACAGGTTTACTTGATGATGCTGGCTACGTCACCACTTTTGGACAGAACATGTGGAAGATATCCAAGGGTTCTATGACAGTAGCACATGGAGTAAAGTCTGGAGTACTTTACATGATTTATGTATCAAATGTCTCTAAAAATGTAATCAATGTAACCGAGCAGCCGAACGTTTCTTTGTGGCATAGCCGGTTAGGACATATGTCCAAGAAGGGAATGGAAATCTTGTCTCGTTCTAGTTATTTTCCTGGCTAGTCATTTAATGATTTTGAATTTTGTGAACATTGTCTGTATGGTAAGCAAACAGAGCAGCCACATAAGCATAGAAGCAGTAGAAGAGATACACAGTTGGCACTTGTTCATAGTGATTTGTGTGGACCTATGCCTAACCTATCTCTAGGGGCAGCTTCTTACTTTATGACATTTATAGATGATTACTCGAGGAAAGTATGGGTTTACTTTCTCAAGCAAAAGGATGAAGCGTTTAGTGTTTTCAAAACGTTTGTGACACTTGTGGAGAATCAGAGTGGCAAGAAGCTTAAATGCTTACGCACCGACAATGGTGGAGAGTATGTTTCAAAGGCCTTTCAGGACTTTTGTGAGTCAAAAGGTATAAAACGTGAACTTACTGCTCCTTACAATCCTCCTCAAAATGGTGTTGCTAAGAGGATGAATAGGACCATACAAGAGAATTCAGAAGTATGTTGTCTAATGCACACTTGCCAAATGGGTTTTGGGCTAAAGCTGTATCAACAGTTGTTCATCTTATAAATAGATCTCCTAACAAGGTTTTGCAGAAGCTTTCAGTGGCAGAGATGGTATGGTCAGGCAAAATGCCCTCATACAAGCATCTCAGAGTCTTTGGCTGTGAGGCATATACTCATGTTCCAAAGGAATTTAGGAACAAACTTGAGTCAAAGAGTAGAAAGTGCATCTTTCTAGGCTATGGTAATTCTGGTGAGATGGGGTACAGACTTTGGGATCCCGAATCCAGAAAGGTTATCCGCAGCAATGATGTTCACTTTAATGAAGCCAAATATCATTCTAAACCAGAGAGGGTTGAGGAGATTAGAAGAGTTGTCTTCCAAGAAGATGAACCTGCACGTGCAAGACAAAATGTCAGGGCTCAACAGGAGCAAGCATAGGATAGAGTGGAACCACAGGTTGTGGCTGAGCATGAGCCACCTATTTTACATAAATCAGGACGAATCTCACGACCTCTTGATCGGTTTGTTCCATCTATGAACTATGTCATGTTGACTGATTGCAATGAGCCTTCATGTTACAAGGAAGCATGGCAAATGAAGGACTCCGGGAATTGGCAATTGGCCATGCAGTCAGAGATGACAGCTCTGCATAAAAACTAGACATGGAAGCTAGTTAAATTACCACCGGCAAAAAGGCTCTACCTTGTAAATGGGTTTACAGGTATAAGATCACTGCTCATGATAGTCAGCCAAAGTACAAAGCAAGGCTTGTTGCCAAGAGCTTTAAGCAAGAACAAGGTATCGACTTTGATGAAGTCTTCTCTCCGGTGGTCAAGATGACTACATTGAGATGCTTTCTTGCATTGGTTGCCATATTAGATTTGGTGTTACACCAAATGGATGTCAAGATAATGTTCTTGCATGGTGATTTAGATGTGGAAATCTACATGCAGCAGCCAGAAGGGTTTGTTGAGAAAGGAAAGGAAGATTTAGTATGCCAGTTGTTAAAGAGTCTTTATGGTTTAAAACAATCACCGAGGGCATGGTACCATAAGTTCCACAAGTTTATGCTTTCTCAAGGCTACAAACGTAGTGAGTTTGATCACTGTCTATATACAAAGAAAGCTAAGGATGGCAGTTGGCTGATCCTTATTTTGTATGTGGATGACATGTTGATTGTTGGCAAACACTTGGAAGAAATTTCAGCTTTGAAGTCAAAGATGGCAAAATCGTTTGACATGAAAGACATGTGTGAGGCAAGTCATATACTTGGTATGCGCATTGAGAGAGACACAACAAAGAAGTTGATTTGGTTATCTCAAACAGAGTATATTGACAAGGTTTTGCAACGTTTCAATATGGAGAAGGGAAAGGCATTGAGTGTTCCATTGCCACCATATGTGAAACTTAGCAAACAAGATTGTCCCGTGTCTGAGGAAGAACAGGCTGAAATGGATAAGATTCCATATGCGTCTGCAGTGGGTAGTTTGATGTATGCAATGATTGCTACTCGCCCAGACATTGCATTTGCAGTGGGAGTAGTAAGTCGATACATGTCAAACCTAGGCAACATTGGGAGGCAGTGAAAGGAATATTGAGATACCTGAAAGCTACAAAGAGTATGCGTATATGCTATGGGAGTCAGGAGCTAAGTGTAAAGGGTTTTACAAACTCAGATTATGCAGGTGACTTAGACAACCGAAGGTCTACATCAGGGTATGTCTTTACATTGGCTGGTGGAGCAGTATCATGGCGTTCTAGATTACAAGATTGTGTTACTCAGTCTACTACAGAGGCTGAATATGTTGCAGCATCAGAGGCATGCAAAGAATCAATTTGGCTTAATCGACTAGTAACAGATTTGGGAATCAAAGAAGAGATGCCTATGTTATATTGTGATAGTCAAAGTGCTATACAATTGGCTATCAATCTAGTTTATCACTCAAAGACAAAGCATGTGGATGTGAAGTATCATTTCATCAGGGAAATGCTCGAGGATAAGTAACTTCAGCTTGTCAAAGTTCACACCACAGAAAATCTTGTTGATCTACTTACAAAAGGACTTCCCTTAGAGAGCTTTGCGCATTTTCGCAAGCAGTTAGGTGTAGGGTAGTACATCAGTTCTCTACATCTCTTGTATATTAGCTTGTATAGTAGCTTCTCTCATACTTAAAGTACCACATTGGACTTTTAAGTGGGAGGTTGTTGGGGTATAAAGCCCAATGTGGTCGCCCAGGTAAGTGGGCGGCCGCCAAGTATGTACACATATTCTTTTGTTAAAACCTAATAAGAACTCACTATGCTCTACACATTACAGTAGAGCGAGTTCACCATATCGTCGTGCTCTTCTTCTCGCACTCTCTCTCGCGTAGTACTTCCGCTCGTACTCCTTCATATAGAGAGGGAGAGATATAGAAGGAGAGAAAGAGAGAGCAAGGGGGGGGGGGAGAGAGAGAGAGAGAGAGAGAGAGAGAGAGAGAGAGAGAGAGAGAGAGAGAGAGAGAGAGGGGTGGGGGGTTGGGGATCAGAAGGGAGAGAGAGATAGAGGGAAGAGTGGTGGCAGGGGAGAGAGAGAAGAGGAGGCATGGAGAAATGAAATGTTATATTAACGTCTTCAAGAGGCCAAAATGACCTATGAGGCCAAAATGACCTATGAGACTAAAAAGTTACAATTGGTGAATTTGATACCATGTATGAGTACGGAAATTACAAAGTTACAAATTACACCAAAGTGTCAAAAAGCCAAATCTTTGTTTGTGGTTCCTGAAACTGAACCTGCAAACACATCCTCTCCAGTCCGCCCAAAGCTGCATATGCTCTTGTCAATCTAGTCTTTGATGCTCTCCTTAGTGAAAACACAGGTGCACCGAAGACTACTCCAAGATAAGTATATGCATCTGTGTACTCCACAGTCTCCTAGCCATACATAAATGTGAGTGCAAACCTCTTGACCCACTCTGGTGTGGTGTTAAACACCATAACCTTGGTTTTCCCCAGATTACAGACAATCCACTATCACGAGAAAATGTATGCGGAGCATCCAAATGACGTTGCATCCTCTCTAGAGAGTCAAAAATCAGCACAATATCATCAGCGTATAGCAACAACGGAATCCATGTCCATGTTGGTTGTGCCTCCCTGACGCTCTACATAGTCCGAAAACTCATCCACATACATCCCAAGTCGGGGATACGGGGCATCCTTGCTTTACTCCAATGGTGGAGTGGATCATGTTAGACATTCCCTCAGTGGTGCGTACCCGCCCCATCACTATCCTATATAGAGCCAGAATACCCCATATCAGCTATGTAGGCACACCCATGTCCTGTAGTCTGTGTATAAGTCTGGATCTTGGCAGTGTGTCAAAAGCTTTGTGAAAATCCACAAGCTAGAATAGATCCTCTTGCCATGGTGTTTACCCTCCTCAATAATAGCTTTGAGTGTCAGAATCTGGTAAAGAGTGGAAAAACCTCTCCTGAAACCTGCTTGCCGTGGTGCTCTTATGCTCTCTCGTTCTGCCCATCTACATAGCTCCTTCTCAAGAACGGATGCATACAACCTAGCTAATGTGTGGCCAACCATGCTGGTGCGATAATTCACGGGAATCATGGGATCTTCCGACTTGAAAATAGGCAAAATTGTAGACAAACTCCAAGTCTCCGGGAAGCCTTCATACATGGCTCGATTAGTCATCATAGTCAAGAGCTCTGCAAGCATATCTCTGGTATGGATGAAGTGTTCTGCTACCAGACCATCATGATCATGTGCCCTCCTTGTCTTCATCATGTCAATGTCTTTCCTTACCCTCTCCGCAATAAACAAAGAACATGTCTTCGGCACGTCTCTAGTGGGTCCGGCAGAGGCGGTTGCCCTGATGCTGTGTAGAGAGATGTGGCATATTCCCCCCATGTCTCAGTGGAGGTGACCGCTGGTGGTGGTGAATGCTTGTGGAATAGCCTCCATGCTTCGCCTGAGTCCCGTTGACTTATAAATAGCTGATATAGATCCCGCTCTAGCTGAGATAGATGGGCCCTTTGTTTTCATCGCACTAGGCGGCGAAAGATAATCCCTGACTGTCTATGTGTGGTAATACCCATGAGCAGTTCCCTCTGTAATTTGATCCTCATCTCTTTGCACTCCTCATCATACCAACTGTTCTGGGGCATGCTCCCAAATCGCCTCGTGTGGGCTGGTTGTGGGGGTATGCCTCTGATGTTGCATCATGGAGCGTCTCCGTCAGTATATCTGAGTGAGTTCATCTAGTGGCCGTCCCGGCTTCTGGGTGCATAGCTGCCTGTATATCTCATCCATATACATAGAATCCATCTCCCTCATGAAGGTATACCAAGTGTGTGTGGGGACCTCTCCTAATGGAGTTGTGCTGAATTGAAAGGTCAGAGTGAAAGACACGAACACGATAGCATGATCAACTGCTACTCCAATTGGCCTAGTGCCCACCATGAAATCCTGAAAGAATGGAATGAGACCTGGCGGTAGGGCCATAACATAATCCAATGTATGCTTAGTTGCTTCTCCACATGAACGGTCAATACATAAGGTGCGATGGTCGGATTCCGGGGTCCATTGACCAAACATAAAACTCTTTATGCGATACATGATGGCTTCAGAGAGTAGCATATAGTCAATCACACTATCCCCATTATTTCTCCTACATGTAAATCCATTGGTTCCACTCCACAAAGATACACCA
The DNA here is from genome assembly GCF_014529385.1 of Adiantum capillus-veneris. Taxonomy (NCBI): domain Eukaryota; kingdom Viridiplantae; phylum Streptophyta; class Polypodiopsida; order Polypodiales; family Pteridaceae; genus Adiantum; species Adiantum capillus-veneris. The sequence continues at coordinate 125,663,097 of NC_140959.1, forward strand.
TTGGCAATGAGCATACTGATGCTATTACACATGTGTAAAAGTAACTTTCCATAGTGATCCGGCTCTTTCTCATGCATTGAAGTACGATCATACAAGTGAACTTCCTCCAACTCCCTTGAAATGTATGGCATATCAAATTGTTGAGTATCATGTTGCAATGTTTTTGTGCGAGCATTCATATCCCCAAATACAATAACATCACCTTCACCTTTGAAATAAGCAATGTCCTCTTCCAAATTAGAAAATGGTTGATCTCTATCCATGCAAGCATAAAAGGGAGAATCATGATGAGGAATGTAGTAATCGGCTACAAAAATGGGTGCTCTTTTTGGTGTCATAATTTTCAGCCATACATAACGTTTGTACTTGTCATCTTTCACAATTGATACAAAATCTTCCAATCCTTTCTTAACCATACATGCTAACCCTTCTTGTCCTCTTCGTTGCTTGAAATTCTTTGACCACATCAATGAATGTACATTGTAATCCTCCAAGCCGTTAATCCTTTGTGTATCATGCTCCCAAGTTTCAACAAGAAGTACAACATCGGCTTTGCTTGTTAGTTCATCAATACCAACCCCCGCATTTCATGGGTATCCATTACAATTCCAAAAGCATATTTTCAATTGTAACTCAGTCTCATAGGTCACGCATCCCTATTTGCTTGAGAGACTTGCCTCCTCCTTGGGCACATTTTCTTCATGAGAGATCTCCTTGTTTTTATTATTCTTTTCCTCATATGCCTTGCGACGCATATTTTGTTGCTTAATAGTGCGATCTTCACATACAAAACATTTTGTATCCCTCAAATAGATCCAACTATTATCAAGGATAATCTTTCGCTTGGTCTCATCCAGCATGGTGCATACAATTGGCCGTTCTCCCGAGCGAGGAGCTCCTTGCTTCCCCACTCTATGTGCTCCATAGACCATAACTCCAGACATGCCAAAGTGGGTTTTCAAGAAATCTTCAATAACAATGGCAAGAGAAGGAGGTGTTTCTAACTTCTCTTCGAGAATTCCACGAATAACAATGTTCTTGGAACGTCTCTCCCGTTCCTTCAACTCCTCCACATCCACATTCCCAACATTCTTTGTTTGAACCATAGCTTGCATGAGTGAGGAATTAGAAACCACATTGCTACCACATACATCAAGCCAAGACTTGTTTGTGCATACATTTTTCATGTCGCATACATCCCGGCTCATAGTGTCAAATTTCTCCTCTTTCAATACATGGTCATGCTCTACTTTGCTCATCCGCTCCTTCAAAGCATTCAAGTCCACAAGAGAGCGTTTACATTCCTTGACTTTCTCTTCAAGTTGCATCAAACGTGTTGTTTGCATCTCAAGTGTCCTCTTGAGATTCTCATTCTCAACCACAAGTACCCTTAGTGTGCCATTCTCCATTGCAAGTGCTCGTAAGTCTTCGCCTTGTTTGTTTACAGTCACTTGCAATGATACCAAGTACGCCATGATCATGGTTTCCGATGTCGTTGGTTTGGTGGTTGTGTTGCTATCTCCACACTTAGGAGATTTTGGATCATTTTCCACAATGGTTGTGGACCTTGTTGAAGAAGAAGAACCCTTGCGAGTGCCGGAAGACATTGTATGTAAAATAGGAGATGAGAATCAATTTTGTTGAACCTGTTCACTTCGGAAATGCTGCTACAAAAATGCCTTCCATAACTCTGAAAATTTCTGTCTTTACCTCAATGCGTAGAGGACTTCGTGCTCTTCGATTGAGGCTATAGATCACCCAAATCGGAGTTCGAATGAAGAAGTTATGATCAAAAGAGTGGACTGCTGTCTACTAGGTCAAAAAACGGCATTAAGAGAGAGAGAGAGAGAGAGAGAGAGAGAGAGAGAGAGTTCTATTATCATCCTCGGAGGTCAAATATGACCTATGGGACCAAATGAACATGTCACATGGTGTGAGTGGAGGTCATAAGTGACTCTCGATGCTCAAAAATGGCTGAAATGAGCATCACAATAGAGAGTCCACATCGTGGGTGGGAGAGGAAGGTATGTAGGGAGAGCTCATGGATGAATATATAGAGAAAAGAGGACCTAATGTGGTCAAAAGTTGAGCACTCAAGTAGTGTGTGGTACTCACTCTCTCGCACTTGGCATAAGGTGCAAAGTTGATGAGACTCCACTATCCCAACGTCCTGTCTCGCAGTGTAGAGAATGGGAGCTAAGACAAATGGAGGCAATGGTGCGGATTGCACTCAATGGGATGGGCTCAAGGATGTAGGGATGGGTTCGGTTACCGCGTTCGGAGAAGGAGAGAGATTTGTAGTTTGGGGAAATATGTGTGGTGTAATGGCTGAAGCGAGAACCTCCGGATTTCTCCCAAGCCATGATACATTTGTGTTGTAAGAAGGACTCATTAACTTGGAGTTGATCGACGCATCCTTGACCAAGTGACATGCATCCCATCTTCCAAACCATTTCTTGATGTCAAGCATTCACCCCGAACTTAGTATTTTGCTCTTGCAAGTCTTTTTTACCTTTTGACTTGCTTCATATGCGATTCTAGAAAGTCGATACAAAGGGCTACGTTGTGTCTTAAGCATGTACTCCGCAACCCTTTGCATGCCCAAGACCTCAATGGGAAGCAATCTGGACTCAAGAAGTAAGAGCATGTAGGGTGTTTGTGTCTTGACATGGAGAAAGTTGGTGAGAAAACGCTTTTGGACATTCTCAAACTCTTTCCAAGTAGACTTCCAATGCTACCACCCCACACCTCCACTCCATAAAGAAGCATCAGTGTCACCAATGTGTCAAAGAGGTACCTTTTGAGAGCCCAACACTTGATCTCTCCAATATTGCACATATTCTCAAATGCATAATAAGCCCTCTTTGCGGTTTCCAAGCGACGCATTGCGCAATCCTTCCATTTATGATTGGATGGAACCTCAAGGCCAAGGTACTTTAAGCTATCTACCACTTCAAGTTGCTCATTTTTGTATACAATGCATGGATTTTTGTCATTGAGGGTCTTTACAAGCATAACCTTGGTTTTGGATCCATTCACGATCAGCCCGCTATGTAGGCAAAAGCGTTCCAAGACACTCATAAGCTTTTGCGCATCTTCTAAGGTATGTGCCCAGAGCACTACATCATCGCCATAAAGCAAAAGCATGATCACCCATTTCCGATCTTAACCTCTTCTATGCCTTCTTGTTGTATGAAATCATTAACCATGCATTCCAATTCATCAATGAGTAGCCCAAATAGGGTTGGGGAAAGTGGACATCCTTGTTTGACACCAATGGTGCTTGCAAAAAATCTTGAAATTCCATCTCCCATACATAGTCGACATATCACTTTTTGGTAGATGCAAAAGACTGCATGCATAAATTCTATCGGTACTTGAAGGCTTTGCATATGTCTCCAAAGATTTCCTCACGGTACCATGTCAAAAGCTTTCTTGAAATCCACAAAGCAACAATAAAACTTTTTTCCTTTCAATCGAGATGCTTCCATAAGAACTCGAAGAGTAACAAGGTGATCAATAGTGCTATGATGCTTTCAAAAACTTGCTTGGCCTAGTGCACGTTTGCTGTTCTTTTCAGTCCATTCACTTATCTTCATCTTCATGATACATCCAAATAACTTTGCCATCAAAGAACCAACCATTATAGTGCGATAGTTGTTCACATTGTTTATATCTCCTCCTTTGTGCAAAGGTTTGATCCAATTTTCACTCCAATCAAGAGGCATGCCATGCTGAAGTGCAAGGTTAAACATATCGCGTATCCAATATTGTGTTTTCTTGCTTGTCCATTTTAATCATTCCAGCCTTGACACCTTGAAGGTCCTCTGCCTTGTGAGTAGTAAGTTTTTCAAGCGTGCAACATACATCTTCAATGGTAAAGAAGGGAGGCATAAGCGGAAGGGAGCTACAACACTCCATCTATCAACATTGGGTTGCTCATAGAGGTTCTTGCAATGCGTATACATATCCTCAAGAGTCAAGTCACCAAATCTCTCAACACGCTTGTCTTTTAGATATTGCCAAAACTTGCCACATGCATGTGCTTTCTCTTGTGCTAAAAGAAGTTGTTTTTTGACTTCCCACCTTCTCTCCTTTTTTTGAACAAGTGCTTTGTATGTGTGTGAAAATTCCAAGTAAACTTCTTGTCTTTGCTTGCATCCAACCTTAGCAAGTGTTTTCGGGCTTGACTACATTCCATGTCAAACCATTTCTTCTTGGTACTACTACCCTTTTTAGACCTTTTGCAAGACATGCGTTTCACTAAAAAGCATTCCTTTGCACAAGAGCAAATTACTACTTTGAAAACTTTCCACTTGCATACTAATGTTGGGCTCTCTTGATGCTCTGTCATGCTTAACATTTGGTCCACCATATCAACATATATAGGTGCTCGATTGAAGTCTAGACATAGGTAAGAATGATTCACATCATTATTGGGGGCTACATGCTCGGGTCTTTTACCACACTTGAGATCAATACATAGCATCCTATGATCCGATTCCGGATTCCATTCACCAAGTGTAAAGCTTTGTATGCATTCTAGAGTGGCTTCTGAAAACAACATATAGTTAATCACGCTATCACCATTGTGTTTTCTACATGTAAAGTCATTGGTGCCTTGCCATAAAGATACACCATTTGCAATGCATTCCGGTACTATTGCACATATGTAAAAGTGACTTTCCATAGTGATCCAATTCTTTTGCATTATTAAAAATTCAATTATACATGTATGAGTCATCCATCTTCTTGAGACATGCGGCATGTCGACTAGTTGTGTGTCATGTTGTAACGTATTTGTGCAAGCATTCATGTCTCCAAAGACAATGACTTCAGCATGGTCCTTATAATGAGCAATGTCTTCCTCTAGTTCAACAAAAGGCTTATCTCTATCCATATCCAAGCGAGTATAAAAGTTGGAGTCATAGCGAGGAATGTAGCAACCAACCACAAACATGACTTGACCATTTGGTGGGCTGATTTTCAATCATAAGTAGCGTTTATACTTATCTTCTTTGACAATGGAAACATCTTTCAAACCCTTTTTGATCATACATGCTACTCCTTCTTGGCTTCTACGTTGCTTTGCATTTTTGGCCCACATCAAAGAATGCACATCATATTTGTCAAATCCAAGAATTCATTTCTCATCACGCTCCCATGTTTCAATAAGAAGTATCACACCGGAGTCATTGATAAGTTCATCAATGCCAATTCCCGCATTCCATGGATAGCCGTTACAATTCCAAAAGCTTATTTGCAAGCGTGAGTTGGTCTCATAGATCACGTGTCCCTATTCATTGGGTGCACTTGCATCCTTCTTAAGTGACTTTTCTTCTTGAGAGGACACCTTGACCTTCTTGGTTCTTTCCTCATATGCTTTGCGACGTACATTTTGTTGCATAAGAGTGTGATCCTTAGAGAGAGAGGGTGGGTAGGAGAAGAGAGATAGGGGGTTGGAGAGGGCAGAGAGAGAGAGAGAGAGAGAGAGAGAGAGAGAGAGAGAGAGAGAGAGAGAGAGAGAGAGGGAGGGGCCAGTGGGCGATAGAAACTGTGAGAGGGAAAGATGGGGAGTGCATTGGTTTTTTTAAAAAATATGTAAAGAGGGAGAGTGGAAGGGAGTATTTTTTATAAAAAAAACCATCCTAAGGCACTAGTGATATGTTAGTGCCTTGGGAGGGTTTTTTTATAATAAACAAAACTCCCTTCCACTCCCCCTTTCTTCCTGTTTTAAGGAAAATAGAAGAAGAACCAATGCACTCCCCCTTTCTCCCTCTCCCACCTTCTCTCTCTCACTCTTTGTCTCCCACCTCCCCCTTTCTCCCTCTCACTATTCTCTCCCACCTTCTCTCTCTCTCTCTCTCTCTCTCTCTCTCTAAGTACCTTGGCCTTGAGGTTCTAGCCAATCAAATTTTGGAAGCCGAAAAGAGAGCATATTATGCATTTGAGAACATGTGCAAGGGTGGAAGCATCTCAAAGTCTACTTGGAAAGAGTTTGAGAATGTCCAAAAGCGTTTTCTTACAAAATTTCTCCAAGTTAAGACACAAACACCATATATGCTCCTACTTCTTGAGTTGAGTTCTCTTCCAATTGAAATTATGGGCATGGAAAGTGTTAAGGCGGTTACGCCGCTAGCGGAAGCTAAATAGCGAGAACTCAACCAACAACAGAATTTGTCAGACGAGGACGGAGCTTGACCCGTAGGCGCATGGAAACAACTAGGTGGGTGTCAAATCACCTACTCGACCTTCTAATGACAATCACTACTAAGGAAATCAAATCTAAGTTCTAAAACACGCAAGTGACTGAAATCCGTACTACGAACGAATGCTATACGAAACAGGATCTAGAATCATTGAATCGATCTCAAACTCAAGGGGAAGTCTATACACTAGGTAAGAACAACACCCTAAAGACTTGAACTGCAAAATCAACCTATAACCACTCCGTGCGGCAAACGCGTATGAAGACAGGCCGAAAAATACAGGTGACCGAAACTTGACCCCGATGGTACTAATGTGTAGCTCTACTCGTTGTGGTTCTATAGATATGTTGCACGCTCTATTCCGACACACGAGTTGGAAGAAAACTCACACCGAAGCTCGTAGGAACTTACCACACATAGAAGCCGATAGCGCGCACTCTTGGTATCTGTGCGTAGCTCTCACCGTTGCTAACACAATGGTGTTGTCGCTTCTCCAATGGCGGCCCCGTAGCCCGCGTAGCAAGAAGATAAGACTCTCTCTCTCTCTCTCTCTCTCTCTCTCAGACACAGTCACGGCGCTCAAAAACTCACTTTGATTAATAATTGAATCTCCCCTTAGGTTACAAAACTTTGGCTTATATACCTCAGCCTTGGAGGTGAGAACATCTCTAATTATTTACATCAACAGGTGAAATTACTTCGGAATTACAAGCTGGAAACTCAATTGAGTCCCGTTACTTAATGAATGGCTCAAATCAAAATTAATGTCAGAAAGACATTTATTACAATCAATGGTTACAAAATGATGGGTGTGAGAAAAAATGTGGGTGTGATCCTCTGCTGGCTCAACACTCCCCCCCTTCGCGTTCATGTCGTCCTTGACATGACTTTTAGGCTTGGTCAATAGAGTCCTGTCGTCTTGAGCATCTGCAAATGTGATTCGTAGCGTAGGTTGCCGATGGTCAAGGTTGGGCCGAATATTTTGCTTTCGTGAGTGAAAAAGCCGGTGTAGAAGGCTTCTTCGAATGTTTGCATGTGGAAGCTAGGCAAAAACATAATTCTTTGGTATAAGAGATGTAACACCTTTGGTGATGGCTGCAATGAAAGATCATACATCATATCCGTCACTGTGTCGGCCGTCGATAGTAGACTCGAGGTAGTGGCTTTATCTGGCGCGAACACTTCAATGCATGCTAAGAGAGTCCTGCAGATTTTCTTTAGCATCTGACACGAAAGGTCAGGAGAGCTAGTAAAGAGTTTGATGGTGCCCGTTAGGGTTTTCACCATGTAGGCTTTACCTATTCTCTCGCCTGCCTTTGGTCCTGGCATCCTTGGGTAATTAAGCCAATTTGGCTTCTTTTCTGCAATCCTGCCATGCTCTTTCCAGCTTCTGACTCTTGGCGCCGGGCAGAAGGTTGCATCCTCCCGAATCTCCTTTGGAGCCTCTACCAAGTAGATGAGGTAGGCTGGGTATTTGTTCAGCCAACCTTTCCTCCATCTAGGTTGAGAATCTACAATCTTCTTTGATTGTTTATCCTTTGTGATGTCGCCTTCGTAAAGAGCGACATACTGCTCCTCCTCTATTCTCTTTTTCGTCTTTATCACTTCAAATTTCATCAGAGGGAAAGGCAGGCTGGGTTGCATCCACTCTTCATGGAGCACTTTTGTGTCTAAACCTTGAAGTCTAATGGAGATGAGGAGTCTCCTTTCCCATTCCATTTCCGCCTTGGCACTTTCCTCTGTTGACTTTTCTATTTGGTCCTGGAGCCTTTGTTCTTCTTCTTCAGAGATTCCTGAAGTCGAGGCCACTTCTTGAACTGGGGCTGGATCTTCAATTGTGGTTGCCTCTCCAGTTTCTGGTAGCTCTATGGCTGCTCCCCCTGCTTCTTCTTGTGGTGGCTCTGTTTCTCTTCTTTGTTGCTCTTGTAGGTCTTGGAGCTGTTTGCGGAGGGCCTCATTTTCTGTCCTTAGTGTTTGGTTTTCTGATGTGAGCCTCTCCTCTGCAGCCAATGATCCCTCCGCCATGTGCAATCTTTGCACTTACTCTAACGTTAGCTCTCTTTGCAAACTTCTGACCTGATCTTCCAGAGCTGGTACGAGGGCTCCCTCTTGTTCTGTTCCTGCTCTGCTAGCTCTAGGGGTGGTCCTGAGTCTCGTGATTGTCCTTTCTTGAAGTTCGACTCTTTCCCTTAGCTCAATGAGCTCATCCTTGGCTGCCTCCAGCTCATCTTCTATTCGCTCCTTTGCTTCCTGTGAACTTGTTACCTCTCTTGAAGCTTCGGCTAGTTGGAGTATCAAGCCGTCTCTCTCGTTTTCTGCATCGTAGAGTGATGCTTTATGACTTTCAGATTCAGTCATAGCATTCTCTAACTTCTTCTGCAACTCTGCTTCCTTTTGTTTTGCTGCCTCAATTGCTACTTCCTTTGCTCTGGATCTTTCTTTAATCTTGCTGAGCAGTTCATGCACCATGTGCATGTCTTTTTCATCTTCATCTGTCAACTTGACAGCTCTTTCTGCCACCACCTCCAATGGCTTCGGCTCTTCTAGTATGTTCTGTTCGTCCATTTTCTCTTCACTCTCCATTGTACCTTTTGTCTTTTCCTTCGTCCCTTTCCGATCATCTTGTTTTCGTAGGGATATCCCATAAACTGCCTCCAGGGCCTCTTCTTCACTGTATCCGATCGCTACCAGATCCTCATAATCATCTTTCTTTTGTTGAACTGGATCTATCTCCTTTCCCTTGGTCCCGGCCTCCTTCTTTTCCATAACTTCTGTTTCTATTTCTATTGTGGTCTCCTCCACAATAATTTCCGTCTTCTTTGGGCTTGGTACATCAGTAAAGGAGGGCTGATTGTCCTCAGTCATCTTGGCTTTCCCTTTGTTTGCTTGCCCGTCTTTCTCTCAAAGTTCAGTAGACTCATCTACTTCCTTCTTCTCCTTGTCGTCCTTTTTCAGCTCAGCTTTTAAAAGCTGTACTTCCTCTTCAGTATAAGGCTCGACAGGTTGCTGCTCTAGTATGGCCTCCGACTCCTCATAAGCTCTAATATATTGATCATATTGATCAACATGTGGCCTGGCTGAGCTGGTTCTGACTTTAGTGGGGTCTGGCACCCACATTTCTTCAAAGTCCCCCTTTAGAGCTCTTTCTGCTCTAAACTGCTCCACCAGCCTTTCCATTCTTGCGGCTTTTTGACTTTTGGTTTGCTTGGGATCAGCCTTCTTCTTCGCTTTCTTCATGAGCGGCTCGTCCACAGCCTCTTCAGGTTCTGAAACTATTTCTAGTTTTCGGCGTGCTCTTGTGGACGCCCTCTTGGATACTTCTTGCTGTTCTTTCTCTTCATCGGTTTCTCTAAGCCACTCATTCTGGGAGGGAACCCGTGGCCCTTGATCCCTAGCTCCAATAGCTTCATAAGATATTCTTGTTAGGATTTCTCCTCCTCCTATGTACCTTGGCTTCTGGTTGTGCATGGCGATTACTTGCTCGTGGATGTATTGAGCATAATTCACCTCTTTTGGCATGTTGCTCTTCAGTGCCCATGTGATGGTTGTCGCAATGGCATGGGGTGGTGTAGTATACTTCTGCGGTCTTTTACTGCACACATGGAAAAACTGGTTGTATAATCGGCAAAGGGTTGCCGCTCGTTGATCTGCCATATCTCCGTAGGTTGTATTTTGTTTCTTTGATCCATAGACCTCTATGGCCTCCCTTCTTTCTCTGACAGAACTCCCTTTGTTGTGCAGCTTCAATGCATTTGCAATGAGCTGTGGAGTGATCTGTACTTCAATTGTTTCTCCATCCATGGCTGTCAACGTGGCTTTCCCATCCTTCTGAATGGATGTTGCCAACTCATACACTCTTCTTGTGTCTACACCTGATGGTCTCGAGGTGAAGAACCTGTGTAAGTCAGCCTTTTCCAGGTATCTACTGATGTTCTCTGATCTGCTATAATCCACTAATTCTCGTGGGATCATAGGTACATCGACCGATTGCCCTTGAGGATCTCTGAAAGTCCCATGGTAGATCTTTATTCCCTCTTTTTCTAGTACTGCTTCCTCCACCCAAGTCTTGGTTGGCTTGAGGGTTTCTGTTGGAATATCAAAAGGTTCTGCTTCTGCAAGAGTACCCCGTTTGACCTGTTTCTGAGAAATCTGTCCACTTTGCCAAAATTCTGTCATTTCGGGCTTTCCGCAACTTTTCCCGAATTGTACTCAATTTTTACCATGGGTTGCCCTTGTCATTAGGATCATCACCATCTATTCTTTTCTTTTTTCTAATCTCGTTTCACCTACTTTTTTATTTTTCTTTTACTTTTATCAAGAAAATCATAAAAAATAAAGGAAAATAGCAAATTGAAGCCAAAAAATTCCAAACATACACAATAAATAGCTGGTAACCCTGTGTATATGAATATACACTTATTTGTGATTTCTGGACTTGGATTACCACTTTTATCCACTTTTTAGCTCCAAAAACACTCTTATTTTGTGATATTTACACGTATAGAGACCCAAATTCATCATTTGATCTCTTCTTGTTGCAAAACAAGGTATATAAGGGCATAAATATTATCAATATCCGCAATCAAACATAAAAAATTGCAAAATCATGTAAGACACTGCCCTTGTAATATAATTTTTTGTTTTTCTTTGTTTTTCCCGCTTGTAGCTGCTTTGTAGCTCCTGTATACCTCCCCCCCCTCCTAGTCTGAGTCCTCCCGGACGACTATGAAGTGTCTATGGGTGAAGCATTGTAGTTGTTTTGGTCATAAGTTCCCAATGCAATTGTAGAGCGATGATACAACAGTCTTTCCAATAAAGCTGCTCTTTGTTTGATTGATGGATTGGTGGTCGGGTTTTGGGTTTGTTTTGGCACTTCGGTAGTAGAATCAGTAGATGGATTCTTCGTTACCTTGTTGTCTTTGTTCACAATCCAAATCTGCTTCTGCTTTGCTTGTGCTTGCCACAAACTCTTTGCGACCCAAACCTGCTTTGTTCTGTGTGTTGATTTCCTTGGCTTGAAATACCTATGAGTTTCCATGGCTTGTACTGAAGGGAGTTCCTGTTTACAAATCTTTGGGATCCAAATTTGCTTGCTGTAGCTTTGTGCCGTCATGAACTTCTTTGGAATCTAGATCTGTTTCACTGTCCTTGATTGTCGGGGATCACTCTGTTGTCTGGTATTGAAGACTCTGTTTGTGTTTTCTGGCACAGCCTTTTTTGGTCTCCATACCAACGTTGACTCCGTTTTATCCCAAGGTTGAGCTGTTATATTATTGCTTGTCTTCCTTATCCAATGTTGAGAGTTCCTCGTCGACGAGCAATCCAGTTGTGTAGAAACTTTTGGTTGCCATTGCTTCTTCTTTTTCTCTGTTTGTTGTTTGCCCTTGTCCGTGGATTCTTTCTTTGGAGTTGGCTCTGCTCCTTTGGTGAACTTAACTGATTGACTTTCACCTTCGTATTTGATAAGCACTGATTTAGAACTCCAGTCAATCATTGCATTGTATTGCTTCTGCCATGGTTGTCCTAGCAATAATGGATGTTGTGTAGCTTGGTCTTCAACCACGTAAAACATATGAGGATACACATAATGGTTAATCTGTATATGTAAAACTGTGCATCCGACAGTTTTGATTGAATTCTTAGAGTAACTTTTTAACTCTTGCTTGGCAGTTTGTAATTTCGTGTCATTTGTCAATTGTCTATACAAACTGAGTGAAAGTAGGTTAGCTTGAGCTCCTGAATCCAATAGTGCTCTGGCTTTAATTTGGTTGGTCCCTACTTTGCATTCAATGATGGGTTCTTCTTTGTCATTCCCCATTTCTGTTATACTAACTGCGTTTATTCGTATTGCTCCTTCATTGCGCTGTTTCTGACGCAGTAGTCTTCTTTTCTCCATTCTTTCCTTCGCCTCAGCTTGCGCTTCCTCTACAATCTTTTTCTTTTTTTGGACATGCAGCTTTTCTTGATGTATTTTGAGAAGCATGTCTTGTGTTAGCGGCAACATATACTTTTTCACTCTGCTTCCACTAATCCAATTGGGCATTTGTTCTCCGTCTAATGTAGCAAGCTTGACGGCTCCACTTGGTGATAGATCTTTAATCACCAGAGGTCCCATCCCTCGCTTTTTAAGCTTCTTAGCATGCTGTTTCAGAGTGTAAACTAGGACATAGTCCCCAACTTTAAACTCTTTAGTCCGCACATGCTTATCAAAAAATTCCTTTTGTCGCCTTTTTTGAGCGTAGATGGAAGCTACTGCTTTTAGGCGAAGCTCATCTAGCTTTTCCAGGTCATCTATTCTATCAGAGAGCTCGTGCCCTGTCCACTCTAGATCCTTAGCCACCCTTAAGGTTGAAATCAAGAATTCTATTGGCAAGATAGCATTTAGCCCAAAAACCATGTTATATGGGGTCGTTCCTATGGATGTTTTATACGCTACCCTATATGCCCATAATGTTGAATGTAACTTTTGGTCCCAGTCAGTTCTCGACTCAGATACAATCTTCGTAAGGACTGTGCATATGGTTTTGTTTGTTGCTTCAGCTTGTCCATTTGCTTGTGGATGATACGGGGCTGATTTCCTATGGATTACCATGAATTCATCTAGAAGGATCTTTATCACTTCATTTATAAAATGTGTGCCTCGATCACTCACAATTTCTATTGGAAATCTTTATCGTACAAAGACGTATTCATATAGAAATTGTGCCGTGGTCCTGGCATCTGCTTTTTGAGTTGCCTTTGCTTCGATCCACTTTGTTAGATAGTCTGTAGCCACAATGATGTATTGTGCATGAGTCTTATATGCAGGAGGTGAAATGGGTCCGACATAATCAATCCCCCATTTTGCAAAAGCTCTTGCCCCCATCATTGGTCTAAGCGGCATATCATCTCTTTTAAGTGGTACTTTGGTCCGCTGACAGTCATCACACCGTTTAACATATTCCTCAGCGTCCATATGTAATGTTGGCCACCATATTCCTGCGGCTAAGACAAGTTTTGTTGTCTTATCACCTGAGAAATGGCCTCCACCTACTCCTCCATGAGCTTGCTCTAGGATTATCACATACTCAGACTCTGATGCGCAAATCCTAAGCTGGTTGTCTTTACCTCTCTTATAGAGTTGATCTCCTATTAAAGCGTAATCTCTAGCTTCTGTCTCTACAGATTTCTGATGAGCTTTTGACGTTCCTTCTGGGAAAGTTCTATTTGTGAGATATTCAACAATATACTGACTCCAATCTGGAGCGATCATTGTCTGATATAGCGTCAAATACTCTGCTGGCGGTCTTGATGAACATACAATACATACTGTGACATATTCATGTACGCTTTCTTTCATTCCTGGCCAATAGACTCCCAATTGTAACAAATTCCTATATGTGTTCCTTCTTGAACAATGAAATGCACACTCCTGAACATGTGCTTCGCGCAGATATATATTATATTCCTCAGGGTTGATGCATAGTCGTAAAACATGATCATTTCCCAATTGATACAACCTTCCTGCAACCAATTGAAGATTCTTGGATTGCTGAATAGCAATATGTTTCAGGTTGCATTCTCTTCTATCGAACTCTCCTCCATAGGTTAATAGGTTAACGACCTTTTGAGACCACTTAGGTATCATTTCTATGTTGAACAAGTACGCGTCTGGCATGTCGTCATCTACTCCTATAGGGTCTTCTCCATTCGTCAATCGCGAAAGATGATCAGCTCTAAGATGTGTTTTTCCTTTCTTTACTACTACTGTGAAGTCGAATTCCAGTAAGATAATGAACCATCTCACTATTCTCCCGGTATTGCATGGTTTATTCACTAGGTAGAGCAAGGCTTGGTGATCCGTAAAAAACACAAACTTGTTGGCTAGAAGATAATGCCGAAATTTCTTCACAGCATAGATCATTCCTAATCCTTCTCGCTCTGTTGTGGTGTAATTCTTCTCTGCATGGTTGAGCTGTCGACTGGCGTAACAGATAGGAAAATCCATGTTTCCTTCTTCTGGCTGAGCCAGAATGCATCCTATTGCATATGCCGAAGCATCTATGTGCACATGGAATATCTTCTCCCAATCTGGTGATTTCAAAACTGGAGCAGTAATGAGTGCCTCTTTCAATTTCTTGAACGATTCCTCACACTCCTTTGTCCATTCAAAGTTCACTATTAGCCTGTAAAGTGGTTGGCCTATTATAGCGTACATGTAAATGAATCGTCTATAATATCCACAATGTCCCATAAAGCTCTGTACTAGTTTCGCATTGGTTGGTCTAGGCATATCCACTATAACTTTTATCTTCTCTAAATCCGTGGATATTCCGTTTTGTGAGACAATATGTCCCAGAATTCTGCCCTGTCGGACCATAAACACACATTTCTCCGGATTGAGACAAATGCGATATGTCCTACATTTCTCAAATACTTTTCTTAGGTGTTCTAGATGCTCATCTCTCAGTAGAGAATGTACACATAAGTCATCCATGTATATTTCGAGAAACAACCTTAAGTATTCTTTGAAAGCATGCGTCATCAGCCTCTGGAAGGTTGCGGGAGCATTGGTTAGACCAAAAGGCATAACCCGATAAGCATAAATTCCCCACTCCGTTGCAAAAGCTGTTTTATGTTGATCTTCCAGTGCTATGGCTAGCTGGTTATATCCTGAAAAACCATCAAGAAAGGAGTATGCTGTTTTCCCTGATACACGCTCTAGAACATGATCAGTTATCGACAGGGGATAATTGTCCCTGATTGTTGCAGCATTCACTTTCTTTAAGTTGACACACACTCGGAGTTTTCCGTTCTTCTTAGGTACTACCACAATCGGAGATACCCAATCAGTGTGTTCAATCTCGTATATGAATTCAGCTTCCATTAGCTTATCTATCTTTTCCTTGATTCGCTTAGCAAAAGTATCATTATATGTGTATGGTCTCTGTCTGCTAGGCTTTGCGTCTTGTTTCAGTGGGATTGAGTGTTGGCATATCGATGGGTCAACTCCCTTTAAGTCCTTATAAGACCATGCAAACACATCCCTGTACTCTCTGAGAAGACTCAAAAGTCTCTCTTCCTCGCTTGGAGACAAATCTGTGGCTATGTACACCGGGTTAGGCGTCTCACCTGGAGCTGCTAAATCAACTCTTTTTGCATTCTCCGGTCCGTCATAAGATTCGTTCTCCTTCCTCTCTCGAATAGGTGGGGTTAATATCACCTTCCTATCCTCTATTGTGAATTTCCTATAGTGAGAGGGAACATCCATGTTTTCCTTGATTTTGACGTTTTCGTCCTCTCCACTCTCAATTTCTGTCGTCCAAACTTCCTTCAGAGTTTTCTTGAGCTCTCTGTACTTGTTCCTACGTTCTAACTTGGACTCCGTGTATTCTCTGTTGCGCTTGTTCTTTTCTGATTTTTCTGTTTCAGTTTTCGTTCCATTCTTATGAACTTGATTTCTTGAGCCTCTTTTGTCTTTTCGTAAGCTCTTTTGATCACTGCCTCTCATTCTTCCAGAAATCTTATCCTTAACACAATCTTCAGCCTTTACTAGCATTAGGAATTGATTTTTTCCTCTTATTCTAGGCATCGGATTGGTTCTAACCCCTTTTGTTTTTTTCTTTGCTCTATAGTGTTTCTGGCGTTGTTTAGTTTGGTTCGAAAAATCATAAAATCGGACATCCGTTATAGTTTCTTCGTTTCCGCTTGAATTGTCCGTTGACTCGTTGTCTGCTTCATTTCCCCACTCTGGATGATCGGGAATGTCGTGAAACACCTCGTCTTCATCTTCCTTTTCCAGTGTATCGTTCTTTTCAGTTTCTTTTTCGAGCACAGTTCTCAACATGAAGTACGGAACCACGTCGTACCCGTCCTTGTCACAAAATTTCGTTGTGGGACCATCCGGAATTGCACAAACATCTAGGGTTGCTAGAATGTGTGTCCATTCTAATGGTTCAAACGTGTCCTCTGGAAAGGGTTCTCTTACATAAGTTTCATCTTCGATAGCCCTTTCTAAAACACATTCTTCTCGTTGTAGACTTCCACATTTCGAAGCTCCACACATCCATAACTCCTTGGGTTTACCTAACCAAGCTGGAAATTCGGATCCCGCCAAAGTAGCTGAATCAAACTCCTCTACCGGTGTTCGGTTCACATCTTTGTAGCTATGGTCTTTCAGGTTCACACGTGTAGTGGTTTCCATATTTCTCAAGTATATGTGATCGTAGCCCCAATCTTGGACCATTTTCAACTGTCTCATGAATGGTCTTCCCAATATGATATCATAGTTATTCTCCTTGGCAAAATCGACAATAGCAAAAGTATGTTCGTATTCAATGCCACAAGAAGTCACTACAACTTTCTCTAATACCCCCATAGGTTTCTCCATGTGTCCATCTGCTAATTGGAGTTTCAACCTAGTCTTCCTTATTGCTGGTTTCCCCCATTTTTTCCAGATTTCTTTTGTAGCAATGGCTACCCCTGCTCCACTGTCTAGTATTGCCATCGTCTTCATTCCTTGGAATTCAACTGGTAAGGTTGTATTCCCCTCTTCACCTTCGCAATACTCTCCGACCTTGTTTAAGGGTACAGGCTTAGCGTTCTTTTATGGTTTGCTCAGCTCCTCTATGCTCTCTTGCAATCTCGATGTTGGATCTTTTATCCCGAATTTCTCCAAGCATTTTCCTACAGTGGTCCACATATGTGGTCTTAGCCTCAAAAGCTCAGCTAGAGTGATAGTGCATGTCACTGGTGTTGACAAAATCTCTATCAATCCTTGCGAGTCCATGACTTTTTCTGATGAGATTTTTCGTGAGGGAAGTGCTCTAATCTCGGATTTTGCTTCATACTCTCCTAAGTATGAAGGTAAGGTTTTCAGTGAATGAGGTTTGCTCTCCATTGTTCTAACAGAGCCCCCATCTCCCCAGTAAGATTGCAGATCCAAGTCCACTTGAGATCCTGCCTCAAATTCCACTATGGGAGGATTCCTGATGTCCTTTTCCCAATTTGTCTGATTAGCTTGGCAACTTAGCTCATTTGCAAAGTTTGCCTCTCTCACTTGTTTCCAAAATTCATTGTAATCCTCATCTTTTCCGTAAATCCTCTGTATGACTGGATGAAAACTCTCTATCTCCTGATCGGTTGTGTTCAATACTATGCGGTCATCCTTTTGTGTATTTTCAGGCTTTTGTGCACTGGGAGTCTTTTCAGCTACCCGTGAAACGATAGTCTCTTGCTGAATTGGGTTTTCCTTCCCACAATTCATTGTTTCTTTTGGTGGTTCTAATAAGGCTTGTGCAGTCTCGATCATTCTCTGGCACATTTCAAGTCTCTGCTTTTCCAATTCCGCGTTTGGGTATGTCATCCACCTCTGTTCTTGTGTTTGGTTGTTCTTTAACCTAGCTTCGTAAGCTCTCATCAGTGCGTCCAATGGTTCGTGTACTTTGTCGACTAGCACTGATCCCCCTGAGCTTAAGCTCGTTGTTTCTTTGATACTCTTTTGTTTCGTTCTTTCCGGGCTCATCTCTCGTTTCCCGTTTTGACTCTCAAGTTTTTCTAATCTGGCTTTAGTTTGCTTTAGTTCCTCAACTAGAATAGCGTCTTCACGTTCTTTTCTCAACTTCATGCGTGCTTTTCTAGCTTTCCATGTGTTTTTCTGACTCTGCGGTCCTTGACTAACCACTTCAGTCGCTAACTTTCCATTCTCAGGTTCTCTAGTGGTTTTCTTAGCTTGAGCTCTAGTAACAACTTGCGTTGGTATCAGAGTTTCATTTTCAGACCCATTGCTGGTAGGAATAGTTTCTAACATATTCAATGTTGTCTTTTGCACTTTGTTTGGATTCTTTGAACAATCCTCAATGAAGTGAGTAACCCCACACTCAGTGCAATAAGCGTTTATTCTAATGATTTCCGTATGTGGGCAAACATTCATCAGATGGTCACCTCCACACTTGTAACAGGGTCCTAGTGCTGGTCTTGGTCCCGCTTGATTCGTCCTTTGTGGATAGGATGGTCTCTGTCCTGCTAACCCTCCATGAGCTATGAACATCAAGGTTCTTGCGTCCAAATTGTATCTCTCTTCATCAGAAGCACTTGTAATTGTTGGTATTCCAACATTCCCCATCATGCCCCATGGTTCTGGTTGTTTTGGTTCTTCTGGTGGGTAATACACTGTCGGAGACATGTGTGCACCCGATTCTTCGTAATAGGCTTGAACAGGCACTAAGGCTTGTTCTTCCTGATTCTCTAAGGTTGGTGCATATCTAATGCCCACTGGTCTTGCTCCTGGTAAAGGTGGTTGTTGTCCCAATACCGGTTGCGGTCTTTCTATCCCCATAGGTCCCGGTACATTTCCCGTTGGGTATCGAGGTACTGGATGTATCTGAGGTGGTGCTAATTGAGCAGGAGGTGCATACTGGCGCTCCCTTACATACCCTTTGTTGTAATAACACTCCTCTGTTGGATGATTTGTCCATTTCTGTTCAATAGCACACCATTTCAGTGGTTTTGGCAATGGTTTTTGGTATGGTGCCATCCTTTTTAGAGCATCTTCTATCATTTGCTCTACATTTGGCATGGTTGTTGTTTGAACATTCTTTTTAGTGGTAGTCTCGCTCGCGACGGAGGAGGAGCTACTAGATGCAAAATCTGTATCCGCTGACACCTCTCCATAAACCGTACAGTTATCCACTAAGTACAATGCCTCTCTCGTTACTTGCTCGAAACTTGTACAAGCTTTCAAGTGCAAGTCCTTCTTGAGAGTGTCGTTCCTCAGTCCCTCAATAAAGAGAACAGATAGTCTGTCATCTTGTGGTCGTTCACGTACTGGACATCTCTCAATGTATTGTTTGAAGCGAAGTGAAGCTTCCTTCACCTTTTCGTGTTCTCTCTGTTTAAAAGCATATATTTGTGAGACCGTATTGTGCTTAATCCCTCGTTTTGAGAATTCCTCAGCAAACTCTCTTAGCAAATGGTCAATGTCATGGAATCCCCCTATGTTCATTGGTTGAAACCATGTCAATGCAGTACCTTCTAGAGTAAGACCAAATCCCTCGTATTGTGTATGGAAATCTGTTATCTGCTCAGCTCTTAAGACTTGCTTAAAGAGTGACACACGTGCATACGGATCTCCTGAACCACCATACTTCTTTGGCATACACTTGGCTACTTGAGATGGTCTCATACGTCTATGATCTGCTACCAATCTCATTGCTCCTGTGTCTCGGCTAAAGCTTTCTCTAGCATCATGGACTTCATGGGTTACCCTTGTCGGTTCCTCTGCCCTGAATCTACTACTGGGAGGTAAATGTGATGGTTCCGCTTCAAACCTTGGACCTGGAGTGGTAT
This sequence comes from Adiantum capillus-veneris, assembly GCF_014529385.1. Lineage (NCBI taxonomy): Eukaryota > Viridiplantae > Streptophyta > Polypodiopsida > Polypodiales > Pteridaceae > Adiantum > Adiantum capillus-veneris. The sequence continues at coordinate 125,682,632 of NC_140959.1, forward strand.
AGGTGGGGATTGGAACTGCACTACCTCGATTCGTCTCCATTGACTCTCTGGAATGTAATGATCCCATTGGTCCGAGCTTCGAGTCCCAAGGTTGACTGAAAGAGTCAGCAACTTGAGTTCTTTGTCCTCCTGTTGTCATAGAGTTTTGCACTCCAGTTGTTGGTGCTGGTCTATGTGAGCTAGAAGTAACATAATACTGATGTAGTGGTCCCCCAAAGTATGTATATCCTTCTAATTCTTTCTTGCCCATTGTTGAGTATTGCCTGCCATACTTATCGTAAGCGGCAATTTTCACTTCCGATCCCTCTGTGTAGGTAAAGACATAGAGTCTTTTTTTGTCTGTCAACTCTCCGGTGTAGGGTTCTTTACATCTATAATAGAGATCTTGCTCCCCATTATTATATTTGTATAGCCCCACATAGATGTTATCAGTGTTGATCCTTGTAGTTTCGTTCTCTCTTCTTAACCTCGCATTAGGGAAGTTCATTATTGGTGCTTTCTCCTCGAGTTCTTCATCTATTTTGGCTTTGGTGCCCATCAATCCCCACTTGTCCACAATGTTAGGGTTTAGGACTACTAAGTACATGGTACCCTCGTCATCTAGATATCTATCTCCGCTATAGCTCACAGGCACTAAGTCCTTGAACTCACTAGGTCTATCTTCTATCTTTACACAATAGCGGTCCATTCCATCTTTGTAGATCTTGGCACCTTGCTCATTGTCGTACTGGTATTTTATGAACAATAGCTTCATGGTGGCGGAAGGGTTTGATGATCCTGCTGCCATATTTTCTTTGTTGTTCCTGTTCGAGTGTTCGGTGAAAATCTCGTAAGACCTCTCCGAAGAAGTATCAGAAACACTTCCTTCAAAGATCGGCTCTAATGGTTGCACCCAACTTTGGTTTACACTTCCCTCGGTTGATATGACACTTGCTGGTTCCCCTTGTTTTGGTTGATTATTCCGGAGATTCCTGCCCGATCTCAAATTCATCAATTCCCCTAAAGGACTGTAACTTTTCCGTCTCGGCAATTTGTTTTCCCCAAGTTTTTGTGGTCAGAATTGATCCAAGCTGATTGATACTTGGTCAATTGTTTAATCTTGTCAGTTGGACATCTTCTGTTTCATCAAGTGAGAATTTTGTTACTGTTATGCTGAAAAAGACATTATACGCGTATGATGTCTTTTTTCACAGATTTTGACTATTTTGGCTATGCTCACTCTCAATGGCCCCTTTATGCTCTGTTCACTCACAAAATTCAGTTTGAACTCTGTTTGAGCAAGTTATGGCTAATTTAGGCTTTTCTTGGCAATTTTCCGCTTTTGACTTGTTTTTTGGGTCAATTGTGATCCAAAAGGGATGAAACTTGAAATATAACCTCTAGACAGCTATTACAATGGATCTGTGTTAGCAAAGTATCAAAATATGTCCAAAATTAGGTCCAAGACATCATACGCGTATGATGTCTTTTTCATCAATTTGGGTCCAAACTTGATATTTATGCTTCCTACAGTGTCTGTAACAATCTTGTCAGGTCAGATATAAAAAATAAGCAGTGGATGTGCCAAAAGACATTATACGCGTATGATGTCTTTTGTCCCAGATTTTGACTATTTTTGGTTTTAAGCCTTCTCCAATGTTTATAATTGAGTTTCAAGTGTTTTTGTCAGGTTTGAATGTAAAAACAAGATTTGAATCCAAAATTTCCTATTCTTTGCGTTTCTTGGACTCCGACTTGTCTTTTTGGGTTTCTTTGAGTGTTAATGCTCTTGTTTTAAGTTGATCTTAGGGTAAAACCCCCCTTCTAAACACTCTGGCAATGTCAAATTTTCAATTTTAGTCTCTGTTTAGGTCCTAAGACATCATACGCGTATGATGTCTAAAGTTGCAGATTTCCAGTTTTTCAGCACAGAACTCTTCCAATAGCTCTTTTAAGTGCTCAGCAACAATCAGTTACACAGAAAATTTTTCTGAACTTTGTTTATTGCATATTTCACTACCAAAGCGACTTTTTCAGTGATCTAACATGCAATCAAACACATCACTACCTAAGCTACTTCTAATCATAAAATGGATTTTTTGCAATTGAAAATATAAAGAGATTTACTACCACACAAGGAGTAGCAAATGCTTTTTATGTCAACAACCACTTAAACACCATCAAAAACAATCTAATCTAAGCTAAACTAAAAATACTATCAACACGGAAGACCCAGGAATACCCCACTTCCTAGTATCTCTTGAGACCTTCGGAGTCCACCACTCCTAGATCTTTTCTAACTAAAGTATACAAAGTAGTTTATACGACTCACCTCGTAGGATTAGTCTAAGGTCACCTACTTAGGGCTCTCGTCCCCGGCAGCGGCGCCAAATGTTAAGGCGGTTACGCCGCTAGCGGAAGCTAAATAGCGAGAACTCAACCAACAACAGAATTTGTCAGACGAGGACGGAGCTTGACCCGCAGGCGCATGGAAACAACTAGGTGGGTGTCAAATCACCTACTCGACCTTCTAATGACAATCACTACTAAGGAAATCAAATCTAAGTTCTAAAACACGCAAGTGACTGAAATCCGTACTACGAACGAATGCTATACGAAACAGGATCTAGAATCATTGAATCGATCTCAAACTTAAGGGGAAGTCTATACACTAGGTAAGAACAACACCCTAAAGACTTGAACTGCAAAATCAACCTATAACCACTCCGTGCGGCAAACGCGTATGAAGACAGGCCGAAAAATACAGGTGACCGAAACTTGACCCCGATGGTACTAATGTGTAGCTCTACTCGTTGTGGTTCTATAGATATGTTGCACGCTCTATTCCGACACACGAGTTGGAAGAAAACTCACACCGAAGCTTGTAGGAACTTACCACACATAGAAGCCGATAGCGCGCACTCTTGGTATCTGTGCGTAGCTCTCACTGTTGCTAACACAATGGTGTTGTCGCTTCTCCAATGGCGGCCCCGTAGCCCGCGTAGCAAGAAGATAAGACTCTCTCTCTCTCTCTCTCTCAGACACAGTCACGGCGCTCAAAAACTCACTTTGATTAATAATTGAATCTCCCCTTAGGTTACAAAACTTTGGCTTATATACCTCAGCCTTGGAGGTGAGAACATCTCTAATTATTTACATCAACAGGTGAAATTACTTCGGAATTACAAGCTGGAAACTCAATTGAGTCCCGCTACTTAATGAATGGCTCAAATCAAAATTAATGTCGGAAAGACATTTATTACAATCAATGGTTACAAAATGATGGGTGTGAGCAAAAATGTGGGTGTGATCCTCTGCTGGCTCAACAGAAAGGGATGTGGAGTACATAATAAAGATATGTCAAAATCCCTCACATCAACTTCCTACAATTGCATGGGAAGCAAGCAAAAAAATTCAAAAGACACATAAAAGCAAGATCTTGAGCACGGGATAGAGGCAAGATATAAAGAAGTGGTTTGGAAGATGGGATACATTACTCAATAGACTCCCAAGTGAATAAAGCTTTTCTACAATGCCAATATAATACGGCTTGGGAGAAATCCGAGGGGTCATGCTTCATACATTACACCACCCATATTTCCCCCAACTACAAAACCATGTTCTTTGCTCAAAGAGAAAACCGTACTCACTCTTACATGCTTGAGCCAATCCCCTTGTTAGCAACACGCACTATGCATCCATTCAACTTAGCTCCCACTCCCTTCAATGCGAGTCAGGGCGTTGGGGAAATGGAGAAGAGTCAAATTGAGTGTGCACATTATGCTCATTGCAAGTTTGAGTACCACACACTACTAGAGTGCTCAGCTTTTGGTCACATCCGAACTTGCTTCTCTCACATTTTTAGCCATGACTTAGGCCTACACACTTTCCTCTCCTAGCCACAATGTGGCCTCTCCATTGCGACTCACCACAATTTTGATGCACGGAGAATCACTTATCAACCACACACATACTACATCACATGTAATTTTGGTCCCAAAGGTCATATTTGACCTCCGAGGATGATAACAAAATCTCTCTCTCTCTCTCTCTCTCTCTCTCTCTCTCCGTCTCTCTCTCTCTGTGTGTGTGTGTGTAATGCAGCCGTTTTTGACCTAGTAGACAACAATTCACTCTTTTTATCATAACTTCTTCATCCAAACTCGGATTTGGGTGATCTATAGCCTCACTCAAAGATCACAACACCTTCTACGCATTTATGTAAAGATAAAAATTTCAAAATTATGAAAGGCATTTTTGCCATAGCATTTTTTTAAGTGAACAAGTTCGGGGAAGTGGACTCTAATCTCTTATTTTACATACAATGTCTTTTGGCACTCGCAAGGGTTCTTCTTCTTCAACAAGGTCCACAAACATTGTAGAAAATGATCTAGATCTACTAAGGGTAGATATAGCAACACAACCACTCAACCACTGACATCGAAAACCATGATCATGGCATCCTTGGTATTATTGCAAGAGATCGTAAACAAACAAGGTGAAAATGTAGGGGCACTTGCAATGGAGAATGACACGCTAAGGGTTCTTGTGGTTGAGAATGAGAATCTCAAGAGGACACTTGAGATGCCAACAACACATTTGATGCAACTTGAAGAGGAAGTCAAGTAATGTAAATGCTCTCTTGTGGACTTGAATGCTTTGAAGGAGCGCATGAGCAAGGTAGAGCATGATCATGTATTGAAAGACACTATTAGCTAGGATGTATGCGACGTGAAAAATGTATGCACAAACAAGTCTTGGGATGATGTATGTGGTAGAAATGTGGTTCCTAATTCCTCCATCGTGCAAACTATGGCTCAAACAAAGAATGTTGAGAATGTGGATGTAGAGGAGTTGAAGGAACGGGAGAGAACTTCCAAGAACATTGTTATTCGTGGAATTCCCAAAGAGAAGTTAGAGACACCTCCTTCTCTTTCCATTGCTATCAAAGATTTCTTCAAAACCCACTTTGACACAGGAGTTATGGTTTATGAAGCACATTGAGTGGGTAAGCAAGGAGCTCCTCCCTTGGGAGAACGACCAATTGTATGCACCATGCCGGATGAAACCAAATGAAAGATTATCCTTGATAATAGTTGGATCAATTTGAGGGATACAAAATGTTTGTATGTGAAGACCACACTATTCAACAATAAAATATGTGTCGCAAGGCATATGAGAAGAGGAATAAGAAAAACAGGAAATTTCTCATGAAGAAATTGTGCCCGAGGAGGAAGCAAGTCTTTCAAAAAAATAGGAATGCGTGACCTATGAGGCTGAGTTACAATTGAAAGTATGCTTTTGGAATTGCAATAGATACCCATGGAATGCGGGGGTTGGCATTGATGAACTAACAAGCAAAGCCGATGTTGTACTTCTTGTTGAAACTTAGGATCATGATACACAAAGGATTAATGGCTTGGAGGATTACAATGTACATTCAGTGATGTGATCAAAGAATCTCAAGCAATGAAGAGGTCAAGGAGGGGTAGCATGTATGGTTAAGAAAGGAATGGAAGATTTTGTATCAATTGTAAAAGATGACAAGCACAAACGTTACGTATGGCTGAAGATTATGACACCAAAAAGAGAACCCATTTTTGTAGCCGATTGCTACATTCATCATCATGATTCCCCATTTGATGCTTGCATGGATAGAGATCAACCATTTTTTGATTTAGAGGAGGAAATAACTTATTTTAAAGGTGAAGGTGATGTGATTGTCTTTGGGGATAGGAATCCTTGCACAAAAACATTGCAACATGATACTAAACAATTTGAATGCCATACATTTCAAGGGAGTTGTGGAAGTTGACTTGTATGATCGTACTTCAATGGATGAGAAAGAGCCGGATCAATATGGAAAGTTACTTTTACACATGTATAAGAGCATGGGTATGCTCATTGCCAATGGTGCATCTTTGTGGAGTGGAACCAATGGATTTACATGTAGAAAACATAATAGGGATAGTGTGATTGACTGTATGGTACTCTCCAAAGCCATCATGTATCGCATTATGAGTTAAATTTATGCTTGGTCAATGGACCCCAAAATGAGGCCTATGTATTGACCTTGCATGTAGGGAAGCAACTAGGCATGATAATCTCCACGAAAGGGAAGAGAAGTTATCAATATGTATGGATTTCAAACGGGCACCTATGTACAGTGAAATGGTTGAGCAAAAGGTATGGATGACAAAGCTTCAATATAGCACGCCATTGGAAACTAAATGGGAATCTTTCAAGAAAGTTAGTTGTTCTTATACCGAAGAATGCTTTGCCATAAAGCATGTCCATGGTATCAACAAAGACAGATCACGCAAAAGGTGGTTTGGTAAAGAATGTCAAGATGCTCGAAAGTCCTTGATAAAGCCTGATGCAACTATAGACAAAAAAAACTATCAAAGTCATTTGCATACATACAAGGCATTGATTCAAAAGAAGAGAAGAAGATGGAAAGTAAAGAAATAAATTTTTCAAGTACAAGAAAAGGTGCATGTATGTGGAAGATTTTGGAGAAACTTGAGGGGCAAGCGGGTTGAGAGTTTTGGTGATTTGAGTCTTGTGGATATGTACACACATTTTAGGCAACCATATGAGCAACCAAATGTTGAAAAGATGCCATCTTATGGTTCACTCCCATGTGTGCCCTCTTTTTTTACTATTGAGAATATGTGCGGAGAGCTCGAAAAGTTGGCCACTCGCAAAGTGGGAGATCTTCAAGGTATCAAGCCGGAAATGATTAAATGGATGATAGATTTTACACATGAGTGAATGTGTGACATGTTCAATCTTGGACTTCAACATGGTATGCCTTGTGATTGGAGCACTAATCGGATCAAGCCTTTGCATAAATGAGGGGATGTAAAGAATGTAAATAACTATCGGACTATAATGATTGGGTCTCTTGTGGCAAAGTTGTTTGGGTACATAATGGAGATAAAATTGATTGATTGGATCGAAGAGAAAGGAAACGTGCAAAAGGACAAGCGGGTTTTGACAATGCTATAGCACCATTGATCATCTTGTCACTCTTTGTGTTCTCATGGAGAAAAGTCGGGTGAAAGGCAACGGGTGAAAGGCAAGCGATTGTATTGTTGCTTTGTCGAGTTCAAGAAATCCTTTGAGATGATTCCACGTAACAATTTGTGGAGAAGGATGGAAGAACTCCAAGTGCTAAGTGAGTTTATACTCTACTAAATGCAATGATAAATAGGTCAATTCTAGTTCTATTACATGTCCTTGTTGGAGATTTTCTTCATGGAATAATTACTTGCTTGAGTTCTTCTAGAAAAAGTAGGAGATTGGTAAGAGCTAGCACACAACACTCAGATGTATTGCATTTGCACCCTAGTTGGATCTAGGTCTCACGTTTTTAATGCATTTTGGCTCTTATTTTAGAAGATTTTGGCCGTTTTAGCTAGTTTGGTTTGAGTAAGCAACACACAGCTAGATTGGTAGTAGGTGAAGCGATCTTCAAAATATTTGAGAGTGACTCTTCCGTGCTTGAAGTGATAGATGATAGAATTTTATCAAAGTGCAAGCACCTTTATGGGATTCTGCTAATAGTTGAAAGGCACTTCTCTTGCCTACAAACTGTTCTCCCAACCCCTGATAGTTTGTATGCTCTTAGCCATGCAGTAGATGTCCAATGCCTATATGGAGCCGAGGAACAAGGGTCACCGATGGGGGAGACAGATTGAGCATTGATGAACGGATGGTGGCTGCATCTATGACTTGAGAGGTCTTCTACAAACCCTTGAGAAAGAAATACACAAATGTGACATCAAGCTAAAACATGTCATTCTAAGTCAAGTGATCATCTCAAGAAATAGCATCTCTAGTTTGATTGTCCCCAATAACATTGAAATGGTAGCAAAGGGCTCATTAGACAGATCCAAGATCATGCTACCTTGACACGGCTTGGTCATGGGTTGCCTTGAGTAGTTGATGTTGATGACAGATAGGGGGCTGATCCCTGAGGGGTCCACCTTTCAAAAATAGCTATAGCACGTGTGTTCAAGAGGTATTTTGAAAATCCCTCTACACACACACACACACACACACACACACACACACACACACACACACACACACATACACACATTCCATCATGAATTAAAAGACCCCCTTCCTTCATAAACCTGTAACATTTTTTCAAATTTCCATTTTTAAACCCCTCTTGTACATGTAATTTTGTAACTCTTTGGTATATAAAAAAACCCCTCTAGGTAAACTCACGTGCTACACTTACATATTTTGAGGTGGACCCCCTGAGGAGTGATTGTGACATGGTCTCTATCCCTCCGGCTAGAGCTTCTACTACAAGTGTTTTAAGGCACAAGCATCGGCAGGAAAGGAGTCGAGTCCACTTCTAAAGGAGAAGCCAGATATTTTGTCCTCATAGTTGTAGTAAGAATCTTTAGCTGGATCCAATGGAGAGCCACTCATGCCACACATGCCGTGCATTGCTCCCCCTGTCAAGAAATGAAGTGCTAGTTGGTTCCAAGTTGCCACTTCTTCATTGGCATGTTGCCCTCTTTGCTGATAGCGTTCAAGAGGGGAGGATTGTTGATTGCACATATAGCCAGCTTGAGATAGTGGAGAGAACCTTCACAATCTATTTGACGGGTGGCACACTTGAAATGGTCCTTGCATCACAAAAGCACCTAGCCTTGCGTACATGAATTTATTGCAATGTTTTTCGCTCTTAGAGGACCTATGATAGGTAGAGGGAATCATGGGGCAATGTATTGGTATCAATGTTTATCTGGACATGAGCCCCATGCTAGCATGAATGTGCATACGCCATCATTTTGGGTGTATATATATATATATATATATATATATATATATATATATATGGATACAAGTATACTATATGCATAATGTAGTGCTTGTAGCTTCTCCACCTGTTATATTACATAGCAAGGATGCATCCACAAGAGCTCTTCAACAATGCTTTCTCTTGTGGTAGCTGGCACTGGCTCAAATTTTTTGCATGAAAATCTTCTTTCTTGCTTGTATCTGGGTTCTTAAACAACAAAACTGCATCATAATTATGACTAGACAGGTTTTGGTTGTGTTATGTTGGTACATTGGATTTGGCCTTACGCTCCTGGTAATGTTTTGTCATGGTGAACCTGCACGAGTTCCATTTTTTTGCATGGCATTAAGTTTTCACTTGTGTATATTTGGGTTCTCAAACATCAAAAGTGCACCAACATTGTCATTGGGCAACTTAGGGTTGTGTTATGCTAGTGTATTTGATTTGGTCATACCTATGCTAGCATTATGTGCATCTTGAGCTCACTTGCTCTATTTTACATTCATTGCAGGGTTTAGGGTCTCCCTTGTTGTCTACTTGAAGCTACCCAAATCCACTCAGGGAGGATTGAAAGTGGCGGAAATCACAAGTTTGCACAGCTAGCAATAGGCTATAAATATAGCAATAGGGCCAGCCACTTGGAATGTGGCAACATTATGTCATCCTCCCACTCGTGATTTAGTAGAATGGAGGAGCCTTGCCTTTTACTGTTGGTGCTAGCCTTGTGGGAGGGAGGGAGGGGTAGGTGCCAAGTCTTGCTTTGGTGCAAAGGTGTCCTTTCCCTCAATGTGCCTCCTCCTAATGCTAGCATTATGGTGACAATTTTTCCAATGGTGAGCTGGCTCAAAATGTGGATCATTATGGAAGGCTCTAGTTAACATTGATCGCAAAGCCGTCCTTCCCTTAATGTGTTTTTTGATGGTGTTGACATTATAGTGAGTTTTCCCAATGGCAAGATGGCTTGGGTTGTGAATCATCATGGCAATCTCCATGGCTTCTGGTAAGCATAGAAGGCTGATATCATCGAGTATCTAAACATGCATCTCGATGGCCAGATGCAAATACAAAGAATGATTTAGGGACAACCTACAATGAACAGGTAAAGCCGTATGCAGATGGAACCTTGACAACTATGTGTAAACATTGATAGAGTACATGCAAAACATATTCATGAAAGGAACACATATATTACCATGCACAAAATTAGAAAAGAATGAAAATACAATGAGAAATTTTCCATGGTGGAGACGATTCTTGTGATGTAAACCAATAAGGGACCCAAACGCACCAATGCAATCTGACCTACCAAACTTGGTAGCTCCACATAAACATGACAATAAATAGACACTACAACTGTTATGGAATGGACTCTGAGAAGTTGGACACTACCATTTATGGTCATGTGTGCAAGATGTAGCATGTCAAGGTAGCTGAGTCGTGGGTAGGTGGCTGACAGTAGATAGCAGGACATGGAATAATCCAATAAGACTTAGGATTTTTAGTCAGTTCAACAAAGTTCAATAAATTTTTTAGTCAGTTCAATAAAGTTCTTTATCCCCAAAGTGGAATGCACATAGCCCCATTTATGAGCTGTCCCTTTTTGGAATTAATATAAATACATGCCTAGAGGAAGCCAGCTCACTCTAGGCATGGGGGATGATTGTACCCAATGCTCTGTGTGTGTGTGTGTGTGTGTGTGTGTGTGTGTGTGTGTGTGTGTGAGAGAGAGAGAGAGAGAGAGAGAGAGAGAGAGAGAGAGAGAGAGAGAGAGAGAGAGAGAGAGAGAGAGAGAGAGAGAGAGAGAGAGAGAGAGAGAGAGAGAGAGAGAGAGAGAGAGAGAGAGTGGCATTCTTGGTCTAGAGGAGCGTGTACGCAGGTAAGAGGTGTGTTGTTGCCATTATGACCTTCCAACTTGCAAAAGCGATATTAGAGCACCGGCTATGCTCCAATCAACCTCACACCGAGGAGACTACATTTGCAAAGTTATGATTATGACAATGGTAATCATGAACGTTGTGACTAGCATGAAGACGAGAAGCCTTGCTATGCATGACGACAAGGAGGCATGTGACATGAAGAGTAGACATGCAACCTGCAGGATACTACGCATGCAAAACTAAGTAAAACTCTGAAGCTTAACTACATAGCAAGTTTATGAGTACAGTTTTGTTGGATTATCACCAAAAATATGGAAAATTGATCATTCCCCTTGAGTGACATTATTTACATTTGCACATCTGTTAACCCTAATGGGATTCAAACCCATATCTCCCTATACAACACAGGAGCACGACCAATTGTGCTATGGAGTTTCCACCATAGAAACCGTAGAGTAACTTAGGCAATGAGGAGGCACATGCATGAGATTTGCCGAGGCTCCGTGAAAACAACAAGATTGATAGCGCAAGGAGATGATGATGCAACCCACCCTCGGCCCCACACCAGCACCCTGCTCCTTTCTCACTCGTGCAGAGCTAAACCCGAGAATGACACTGGCGTCACCATAACCCGCAACCCAATATTTCATGCATTGACCTGCCACCTCATCCCATATGGCAGACCTATAGTTGGCACAACAAAAACCCTTCCCTCCCTCCTATGACGAGTGGCCAACCCACTCACCCACCCACCACCCTGGTGACTTGCCACCATGTGTGATCAACGTTTGTGCAAAGTGAACATGCAACTGATTCTCTCTCCCCCATCTATGCCTACAAGTGCATGAGCTACCAGTTCTACTTTGGTTCCACGACATTCTTTGTGGGGCTCCTTGTTATAGCCGCCTCCGGCCATCAACCAACCCTCTTCAGCCATCATCCTTTTCTCTCATGCTGTGATGCACAACCAGTCACTCTCCCTCTGTGTCTAATAATTTCACTTTATCTCTCCTTCTCTCACGTTCCGCTTGCAGTTCACATTCTCTTTGTTTTTTTTTCTACCTTAAGGGTACACACACACACACACACACACACACACACACACACACACACACACACACACACACACACACACACACACACACACACACACACACACACACACACACACACACACACACACACACACACACACACACACACACACACACACATACACAGGGGCATCAACTTTCTCCCACATTATTTTTAATACATAGAGAAACAAATCCAAGACAAAAACAAAACCTCAAGGGCCCCTTCCCACACGCACACATCCTTCACGTTGCTTACACACACACACACACACACACACACGTTTGTTTTTTTGTTTTTTCAAATGCTTCTTTGCCTTCTCTTCCACACACCTTACTTCACGACATGAATCGACGCCATTGAAGAAGCAACACACCGCATGAACACTCATAGACACATCTTGAAGGCGTCGCACATTGCATCGCAACTAATCGCCGCAAATTGAAGTCAAGTCCGCTGCATCGACACTTCTCGAAGATGCAACAAATTCACCTCGGCTCAGATACACATAAGGCGTTGTGCATACCGTCACGCCCTTTTGAAATGTTGCATCATATCGAATGATGCTTCTCTTCTCCTTGACCCACTTCCTATCAAACAACAGATTGAGCTTCTACAATAAGATATTCAAGAGCTCCAACATCAACTTGTTGAACATGAAAAGCGCAATTGAGATGTAGAGCTCAATGGTGGACGAGAGCAAGGCCACTTTTGACAACCAAGCCGATCTCATAAAGAACAAACAATCAATCGTCGTGCCTTCACTTTCTCCTGCTATGATGGCCACAAAATTGGAGGGTTTCTAATCACCGAGCAAAAAAATTTGAGCGAAGACAAATCCGAGAAAATTGATACAAGAGCAACAATGGTGAAATAAAAAAAGTATTCCATGCACATTACTTTCACTACCACAATTTGACACTCAATTGACAAAAGATGAGACTTTAGAACCATTATGAAAATTGAATACTTGAGACACAAGAAATCTCTTCATACTAAAATTCAGTTCCATGTGGCATACCTCCTCTCAAAAATAGCCCACCAAAAATTTGGCACCTAGATTTTGGTAAAAAATTCTATCCGAGAACCTCATAAAGCTTGAAACAACTCCACTTTTGTAAGCAAGTAGAAAGAAGTGCCTAAAGAAAGTAAAAACAAGCGTACTCTCTCTCTCCTCTCAGCTCCATAATGCAGCACCCTTGAGCTACCCTCTCGGCACTAAAATGGTGGAGGAAATGAGGGCACTAAGCTGTGCCGCTACAACTACATGGATGGTGTATGCAGTGGTGATGATGAAGTGATGTGCCCAATGCATGATGAGCTCAAGCATATAACCCAACTGCCTCATGACCATCTCAATGAGATTCTCGAGGTATGATTTGTCCACTACTTTTTACCAGATTTGACTAGCAATTAATCCATGTTAAAGTATGCTAAAAACACAAGAGAAGGGCCCATTTTATGAGGCTCATGTGAAACAAGTAGATGTTTAGCTTTTGCTTTGCTCAATTGTGAAAAAGTTGATTCCTAAAGTCTCCTTTACTCAAACAAATTTAGAGACAGTGAAATTCTTTCATGGAAGCTTGCAAGTGCAAATTTGGGCTTTTCTCGTTGGACAAGACCATGAAAGGGGTTGGATGGAACACCCCAACCTGCAAAATCAAGAAAATTAACCAAGTAAGCATCGAAGGTTGTCATCTCCTTTGAAAATGGTTGCATCACATTGAGAGTGGTCCTTTGGAAGTTAATACTTCTAAAGATAAGTCGATATTTGTGCTTGAGATAGAAATTAACATAGTCACACAATGGAAAATCTGAGTACAACACAGTTCATTTTAGAGAATTTAGCAGGTGCTTATACAAGCAAGTTAAATTCAAATTGATTGAGAGGTTAACATGTCTAGTTGCCATAGATTTGCCTAATGTTGTGGGAATTGATTGTTCTCTTCTAGATTTGTGAACATAACTGCTGACATGCACGAGGACTTAGATAGTATTTTAAGGGAGGAGTCCAAGACAAAAGTGAAGCGGCAATGTATTGTTGATTTTGAGAAGAGGAAGTAAAAGGGTTGTGGCAAGCTCTAGTTCAAGTCAGGGCTTCTCATCTCTCTTTAGTTCCTTGGTAGCTTGTGTAGCATTGGCTTCTAGGTTGCCTCTTATTTGCTGAGACCTTCTTATTGAAAATTTAACTAAGGATAAAACAAAGCTTAATGAGTTGCCTTGTCGGGACCTCCAAAAGCTTGTTTTATTTGATTATTTTTCTTCTAGAACCACTTTCCTTGAGGACAATTTCTTGCCTAACGATTTATCATGATTAGTAAACAAAAACGATATGACCTAGAGCCAAATGCAATTTCTTCTACACAGGGAAGGTCTAAGATTTAGGTGCATTAATTGCGTGATCGATGAAGAGATAAACTCATGAAGCAACAATTATTTAAAAATACTATGAGTGCTCTCACTGCCAAAAACACCCAAGATCCTAGAATATCCAAGCCAATATTGAAACGAATCTTTACTTGGTGAGGCTAGGGCTCTTTTTCCGATATTAGAACGCAGCAGCCACCACGTGGCATTAGATTTAAATGAAAAAACAAAAACATCGCTGCCATGAAAAGCTCTAAATAAAAAAAACTTCACCGCCGTGAAAAGCTACCAGGTGAATAAAATAAAAAGCGCACTCTGCGTTGTAGCTGCGTTGCAGTTGCATCATCAAGCTGAAGGGTACTATAGCAAGCATATTTAGGTAGGTAGGAGAGAGAGTGCAGTAGGTAGGAGATTTCATGTGATGAATACATGACGACAAAGGTCTGTTCTTTTAATCCTAACTCATATAATGGCAATTTTCAACTTCCAAAGCTTGCCAGAACTTTTGCAGCAACAAGTAAACAAGAAAACTATCATAAGAGCAGAGCTACAATAGAGCGGTTTCTCTACAGGACGACCTTGATGGTTGCTTGCAATGCAGGAGTCCCTTCAATCATGAAAAAGAAAGCCATCACATTGCTGGTGCGTCGTTGCCATCACATTGCATGTGTAGTTGTACAGTTGTCCGCCACCGACAAACAGCTTAACTGTCTCGGCATGGTCCGCCTAGTTGAATTTTCCCACCGTTGCCTGCGATGCTTCCTTTGGTGCAATGTGGTCTGGTGCATATCATTTTGATAATTTTTTTAGAAAAAATGATGCTACCCGCATGACCTTACCCCTCCCTGGTTTTCTGTTGCAACTAGTCTGCACCGGACCCTACCCCTCCCTGGTTTGCTATTGCAACCAATCCGCGCCGGACCCTACCCCTCCCTGGTCTACTGCTGCAACCAGTCCGCGCCGACGCGGATTGGTTGTAACAGTAGACTAGGGACGGGTAGGGTCATGCAAGTAGCGTGATTTATATTTAGAAAAATGTCAAAATGATATGCATCATACCAGGGAGGGGTAGGGTCATGCGGGTAGGGGTAGGGTAAAGATTGCACATGGCACCTCCAAGCATGACACCAACCTCAACAAGATGCTCCAAGTGGACGTGTTTCTTAATTTCGACATTTTATCAACAGGCTTACAGCCCACGATAGTGGAGAAGGTGCTGTCTATCCTCATGATGATGATAACGACTATTTTCTTATGCATGCCATAGCCAACGACATCACTTACTCATATCTACTTTCACTCAATGCTAATTCTCAGCTTATTGCAGATTTGGACATGGAGTTTTTGCCTCAAGTAGACGAAGGGTGGGTTATTCACACATGACACCAAGTATTTGTAGCGGCGGCATTGATGAAACTCTATAGCCGACTCAAGGTTTTGTAGTTGCACCTGCAAACACCCACTTATGACCACATGCTAGTGTGTGCTCCTATTTATAGCTTGAGAGAGAGAGAGAGAGAGAGAAAGAGAGAGAGAGAGAGAGAGAGAGAGAGAGAGAGAGAGAGAGAGAGAGAGAGAGAGAGAGAGAGAGAGAGAGAGAGAGAGATAGATTTTATTATCGTCCTCGGAGGTCAAATATGACCTATGGGACCAAAGTTACATGTGATGTAGTATGTGTATGGCTGATGAGTGACTCTCGATGCTCCAAAATTGTAGTGATGAGAGTCGCAATGGAGAGCCCACACTTTGGATGGGAGAGGAAAGTGTGTAGGTCTAATTTATGGCTGAAAATGTGAGAGAAGCAAGTTTGGATGTGATCAAAAGTTGAACGCTCTAGTAGTGTGTGGTACTCAGACTCTCGAACTTGCAGTGAGCATAATGTGCACAATCGATTTGACTCTTCTCCATTGCCCCAACGCCCTATCTCGCATCGAAGGAAATGGGAGCTAAGCCGAATTGCTGCGATAGTGCGTATCGCGGACAAGGGAATAGGCTCAAGCATGTAAGTGTGAGTACGGTTTCCTCTCTCAGCGAAGAACATGGTTTTGTAGTTGGGGGCAATATAGGTGGTGTAATGTATGAAGCGTGACCCACCGGATTTCTCCCAAGCCGTAATACATTGGCGTTGTAGAAAAGCTTCATTCACTTGAGAGTCAATTGAAGCATCATGTAGAAAGTGTAATGCATCCCATCTCCCAAACCACTTCTTTATGTCTTGCATCCATCCCGTGCTCAAGATCTTGCTTTTATGCGTCTTTTGAACTTTTTTGCTTGCTTCCCATGCAATTGTAGGAAGTCGATGTGAGGGGTTTTGACGCATCTTTATCATGTACTCCACAACCCTTTCCATGCCCATAACCTCAATTGGAAGAGATCCCGACTCAAGAAGTAGGAGCATATATGGTGTTTGTGTCTTAATTTGGAGAAAGTTTGTAAGAAAACGCTTTTGGACATTCTCAAACTCTTTCCAAGTATACTTTGAGATGCTCCCGCCCCACACTTCAACTCCATAAAGAAGAACCGGTGTCACCAATGCATTAAAAAAATACTTCTTGAGAACCCAACACTTGATGTTTCCGCATCACACATGTTCTCAAATGCATAATATGCTTTCTTTTCCACTTCCAAATGATGAATATCACATTCATGCCACTTGTGATTGGACGGAACCTCAAGGATAAGGTACTTAAAGCTCTCCAACAACTTCAAGTGTCTGATTGTTGTACACAATGCATGGCTTCTCCGTATGGTTGGTTTTCACAAGCATAACCTTTGTTTTGGATTCATTCACAATCAGCCCACTATGCAAGCAAAAGTTCTCAAGGACAACCATAAGCTTTTGTGCATCTTCTAAAGTGTGTGCTAGAAGCACTACATCATCCGCATACAACAAAAGCATGATTACCGCATTGCAAATAGTGACCTCTTCAATGCCTTCTTCTTGCATAAAGCCAAGTACCATTTGTTCCAATTGATCGATGCATATACCAAAGAGAGTTGGTGACAATGGACATCCTTGGTTAACCCCAATAGTGCTTACAAATTTTTTTGAAATTTCTCTTCCCATGCGCAATTGACAAATCACCTTCTCATAGATTCGAGAAACCGCAAGCATAAATGTTGGGGTATAAAGCCCAATGTGGTCGCCCAGGTAAGTGGGTGGGCCGCCAGGTATGTACACATATTCTTTTGTAAAAACCTAATAAGAACTCACTATGCTCTACACATTACAGTAGAGCGAGTTCACCATATCGTCGTGCTCTTCTTCTCGCACTCTCTCTCGCGTCGCACTTCCGCTCGTACTCCTTCAACTGGTATTAGAGCTCAGATCGAGGCTCGGGTAGCACTACAGGAGGCTAGAGTCACCAGCTCAGATTGAAGTGAAATTCGACAAGCGAAGACACGGCCCCAAATCCTGTGGGAAAACCCATAGGGCTAGGTGTTCTCAGAATTTCATTTTGAGGCCATCTCGGCCACCGTTCGGCTTCGACAAAGGTCTGCGCAGGCCATTTTCGACTACGTGGTCTTGGCGGGTGCAGATCCGACTCTGCAAATTTGGGGTTTTCGGACTACGACTGCAGGTGCTGAGGATATCGACACTCCCAGAGTGTTGATTTGTGGCTGTCTACACATCGAAGGACGGCTCACAGTTCTTGGAGGCTTTCACATACGACACGGACGCATCTACACACAGACTGTAGGTGACATCCACTAGTTCATCAGGTAGCTTGTGTTTGTTGCTTGATATTCCGGATTTCATCCTGACATTGCAGGTACTTCCACATGGGATGTATTGTCAGAGATGATGTATGTTTGTTGAGGGTTTGCTGGCTGTGAGTCACGCAGCAAACAACCGCCGCAGCGATTACAACATACAGTGGGAAATTTGTGGATGTATGACTTTGTGGGAAGTCTATGTACTGTCAGATTTACTGCAACCTTTGTTGAGGGTCGAGTGAGGTTTTATTGAGCTGGGGGATTCTCGAATGTTGAGATCCTTTCGGTGATACAGGTCTTGGAGCGATCCCTCGAGCACCCTTAGATAGGCAGCTAGGATGTATTGACTGTGAGTTAGACAGTTGGGATTGCATCTTTGCTTTACTGCCGTTGAGGCATTGTCACAGTCTATGCTTACAGGATAGTGACAGGACAGTGAGAGACAGTACAGGTGCAGGACGGGTTTACCCGCAGCTTACAGTGTCAGAGAGAGAGTGTTTTTGAGCTATTTTTGGTCTGTTTTTTGAGTACAGCAGAGCCATTTTACAAAGGAGACTCTGTCGAAATTTATGCAGAATCTGAAGCTTTCTTGGTTCATTTGACAGGTTGATATTGGTTCAGAGGTCAGTTTACAGGGGAAACTCTGCCGAATTTTTCCAGGGAAAGTAAACCACTGTGAAGCGTAGCTATGGCTGGATCACAGGACACTGCTCTTTACAATATCAAGAAGCTGGATGGAACCAATTTCCCATTGTGGAAGAAGCAGATTTGGCACGTGTTGGTACAAAAGAAGCAGATAAAACGTATAAAGCTCAAGGGGATAAAACCAGAAGATATGGACGAAGATGAATGGAGCAAAATGGATGAATTAGCACTTTCTACCATTATGCTGACTTTGGCAGAAAGCGCTTACTTCAATGTAGCAGACGAGATGTCGGCTTATCAAGCATGGTTAAAGCTGAGTGATCTTTATGAGAAGCAGAGTGCAGCTTCACAGGTATACTGGCTTAAGAAGCTTGTTGACTTTAAGATGAAAGAAGAGACACCTATGTCCAATCATCTGAATGAATTCAACACAATCTATAGTCAGTTGTCAGCTCAAGGTGTCAAGTTTGATGAACCTGTTAGAGCTATGTTCCTGTTGATCACATTGCCGGAAAGTTGGGACACTTTTCGCACAGCTTTGAGTAATTCTGCACCTCCAGATGGTTTGAACATAGCAGGTGTAGAAGGAAGTCTGCATACTGAAGAAACCAAAGAAAGACAATGGACAAAGGCAAAGGAACATCATTAGTTGTCAGGGGAAGGACCAAAGAAAAGTACAAAGGTGGAAAGAGGAATCAGTCTCGTAGCAAGTCCCGCAGTGCTAAAGGCAAGAGTGACATAGAATGCTACCATTGTGGCAAGAAGGGTCACATGAAAAGAGACTGCAGAGAATGGAAAGCAGAAAAAGGCAAAGAGAAAGCTGAAGACCATGGTGAGAAGAACAAGTCCTCACTGAAGATTCAAGAAATAAATGTGACAAACACTGTTGCAGAGGATGACAGTCTAGTGTCAGGAGACATCTACTTCTTGAAGAATACAATGGACTCAGCTCTTCTTACAGCATCTGATGGAAATGCACTGAGTGACTGGATTATAGTCTCAGGGGCATCACTTCATGTGTCTCCAAAAAAGGAGTGGTTTACCTCTTATGTGACCACTAAAGATCATGTTCGGCTAGAAAATGGGCAGACATGTGAGATCTTAGGTGTTGGAGATGTTCAATTGAAGTTTCAGAATGGCTCTTCTTTCACGCTGAAGAATGTGAGACATGTTCCCGCAATTACAAAGAGCTTGATCAGCACAGGTTTACTTGATGATGCTGGCTACGTCACCAGTTTTGGACAGAACATGTGGAAGATATCCAAGGGTTCTATGACAGTAGCACATGGAGTAAAGGCTGGAGGACTTTACATGATTTATGTATCAAATGTCTCTAAAAATGTAATCAATGTAACCGAGCAGCCGAACGTTTCTTTGTGGCATAGCCGGTTAGGACATATGTCCAAGAAGGGAATGGAAATCTTGTCTCGTTCTGGTTATTTTCCTGGATTTTCATTTATTGATTTTGAATTCTGTGAACATTGTCTGTATGGTAAGCAAACACAACAGCCACATAAGGATAGAAGCAGTAGAAGAGATACACAGTTGGCACTTGTTCATAGTGATTTGTGTGGACCTATGCCTAACCTATCTCTAGGGGGAGCTTCTTACTTTATGACATTTATAGATGATTACTCGAGGAAAGTATGGGTTTAATTTCTCAAGCACAAGGATGAAGCGTTTAGTGCTTTCAAAACGTTTGTGACACTTGTGGAGAATCAGAGTGGCAAGAGGCTTAAATGCTTACGCACTGACAATGGTGGAGAGTATGTTTCAAAGGCCTTTTAGGACTTTTGTGAGTCAAAAGGTATAAAATGTGAACTTACTGCTCCTTACGATCCTCCTCAAAATGGTGTTGCTGAGAGGATGAATAGAACCATACAAGAGAAGGTCAGAAGTATGTTGTCTAATGCACAGCTGCCTATTGGGTTTTGGGCTGAAGCTGTATCAACAGCTGTTCAACTTGTAAATAGATCTCCTAGCAAGGTTTTGCAGAAGGATTCAGTGCCAGAGATGGTATGGTCAGGCAAAATGCCCTCATACAAGCATCTCAGAGTCTTTGGCTGTGGGGCATATAACCACGTTCCAAAGGAATTTAGGAACAAACTTGAGCCAAAGAGTAGAAAGTGCATCTTTCTAGGCTATGGTAATTCTGGTGAGATGGGGTACAGACTTTGGGATCCTGAATCTAGAAAGGTTGTCCGCAGCAATGATGTTCACTTTAATGAATCCAAATATCATTCTAAACCAGAGAGGGTTGAGGAGATTAGAAGAGTTGTCTTCCAAGAAGATGGACCTACACGTGCAAGACAAAATGTTAGGGCTCAAGAGGAGCAAGTACAGGATAGAGTGGAACCACAGGTTGTCACGCGACCTCCTGATAGGTTTGTTCCATCTATGAACTATGTCATGTTGACTGATTGCAATGAGCCTTCATGTTACAAGGAAGCAGTGCAAATGAAGGACTCCGAGAATTGGCAATTGGCCATGCAGTGAGAGATGACAGCTCTGCATAAAAACCAGACATGGAAGCTAGTTAAATTACCACGGGGCAAAAAGGCTCTACCCTGTAAATGGGTTTACAGGTATAAGATCACTGCTCATGATAGTCAGCCAAAGTACAAAGCAAGGCTTTTTGCCAAGGGCTTTAAGCAAGAACAAGGCATTGACTTTGATGAAGTCTTCTCTCCGGTGGTCAAGATGACTACATTGAGATGCTTTCTTGCATTGGTTGCCATATTAGATTTGGTGTTGCACCAAATGGATGTCAAGACAGCGTTCTTGCATGGTGATTTAGATGTGGAAATTTACATGCAGCAGCATGAAGGGTTTGTTGAGAAAGGCAAGGAAGATTGGGTATGCCAGTTGTTAAAGAATCTTTATGGCTTAAAACAATCACCGAGGGCATGGTACCATAAATTCCACAAGTTTATGCTTTCTCAAGGCTACAAACGTAGTGAGTTCGATCACTGTCTATATACAAAGAAGGCTAAGGATGGCAGTTGGCTGATCCTTATTTTGTATGTGGATGACATGTTGATTGCTGGCAAGCACTTGGAAGAAATTTCAGTTTTGAAGTCAAAGATGGCAAAATCGTTTGACATGAAAGACATGGGTGAGGCAAGTCATATACTTGGTATGCGCATTGAGAGAGACAGATCAAAGAACTTGATTTGGTTATCTCAAACAGAGTATATAGACAACGTTTTGCAACGTTTCAATATGGAGAAGGGAAAGGCATTGAGTGTTCCATTGCCACCATATGTGAAACTTAGCAAACAAGATTGTCCTGTGTCTGAGGAAGAACAGGCTGAAATGGATAAGATTCCATATGCGTCTGCAGTGGGTAGTTTGATGTATGCAATGATTGCTACTCGCCCAGACATTGCATTTGCAGTGGGAGTAGTAAGTCGATACATGTCAAACCTAGGCAAGAAACATTGGGAGGCAGTGAAAGGAATATTGAGATACCTGAAAGCTACAAAGAGTATGCGTATATGCTATGGGAGTCAGGAGCTAAGTGTAAAGGGTTTTACAGACTCAGATTATGCAGGTGACTTAGACAACCGAAGGTCTACGTCAGGGTATGTCTTTACATTGGCTGGTGGAGCAGTATCATGGCGTTCTAGATTACAAGATTGTGTTACTCAGTCTACTACAGAGGCTGAATATGTTGCAGCATCAGAGGCATGCAAAGAATCAATTTGGATTAATCGACTAGTAACAGATTTGGGAATCAAACAAGAGATGCCTGTGTTATATTGTGATAGTCAAAGTGCTATACAATTGGCTCGCAATCCAGTTTATCACTCAAAGACAAAGCATGTGGATGTGAAGTATCATTTCATCAGGGAAATGCTCGAGTATAAGCAACTTCAGCTTGTCAAAGTTCACACCACAGAAAATCCTGCTGATCTACTTACAAAAGGACTTCCGTCAGAGAGCTTTGCGCATTTTCGCAAGCAGTTAGGTGTAGGGTAGTACATCACTTCTCTACATCTCTTGTATATTAGCTTGTATAGTAGCTTCTCTCACACTTAAAGTACCACATTGGACTTTAAGTGGGAGGTTGTTGGGGTATAAAGCCCAATGTGGTCGCCCAGGTAAGTGGGCGGGCCGCCAGGTATGTACACATATTCTTTTGTAAAAACCTAATAAGAACTCACTATGCTCTACACATTACAGTAGAGCGATTTCACCATATCGTCGTGCTCTTTTTCTCGCACTCTCTCTCGTGTCGCACTTCCGCTCGTACTCCTTCAATAAACTCACTTGGCACTTGGAGTTCTTCCATCCTTCTCCACAAATTGTTACGTGGAATCATATCAAAGGCTTTCTTAAAGTCCACAAAACAACAATACAATCACTTGCCTTTCAACCGAGTTTCCTCCATGAGAACACGAAGAGTGACAAGATGATCAATGGTGCTATGGCATCGACGAAAACCCGCTTTTCCCTTTGCACGCTTGTCATTCTCTTCAGCCCAATCACTCAATTTCATCTCCATTATGCACCCAAACAACTTTGCCATAAGAGACCCAATTATTATAGTCCGGTAGTTGCTTACATTCTTTACATTCCCTCCTTTATGCAAAGGCTTAACCCAATTAGTACTCCAATCATAAGGCATACCATGTTGAAGTGCAAGGTTGAACATCTTACACATCCACTCATGGGTAAAATCTCCCGTCCATTTGATCATCTCCGGCTTGATACCTTGAAGATCTCCCGCTTTGCGAGTGGCCAACTTTTCAAGCCCACCGCATACATCCTCAATAGTAAAAAAAGACGGCATACATGGGAGTGAACCATAAAATGGCATTTTTTCAGTATTTGCTTGCTCATATAATTGCCTACAATGTGTGTACATATCCACTAGACTCAAGTTACCAAAATTCTCAACCCGCTTGCCTCTCAAGTTTCTCCAAAATCTTCCACATGCATGTGCCTTTTCTTGGACTTGAAATTCTTGTTGCTTTACTTCCCATCTTCTTCTCTTCTTTTGAATCAATGCCTTGTATGTATGCAAATGACTTTGATAGTTGTCTTTGTCCATAGTTGCATCAAGCTTTATCAAGGACTTTCGAGCATCTTGACATTCTTTATCAAACCACCTTTTGCGTGATCTATCTTTGTTGATACCATGGAGATGCTTTATAGCAAAACATTCTTCCGCACAAGAACAAATAGCTTTCTTGAAAGCTTCCCATTTAGTTTCCAATGGTGCATCACATTGAAGCTTTGTCATCCATAATTTTTGCTCAACCATTTCAATGTACATTGGTGCCAGTTTGAAATCCATACATAGCAATAACTTATCTTCCCTTTGGTTGAGATTATCATGCTTAGTTGCTTCTCCACAGGAAAGGTCAATACATAAGGTGCGATGGTCTGATCCCGGGGTCCATTGACCAAACATAAAACTCTTTATGCGATACATGATGGCTTCAGAGAGTAGCATATAATCAATCACACTATCCCCATTATGTCTCCTACATGTAAATCCATTGGTTCCACTCCACAAAGAGACACCATTGGCAATGAGCATACCCGTGCTATTACACATGTGTAAAAGTAACTTCTCATAGTGATCCGGCTCTTTCTCATCCATTGAGATACGATCATACAAGTGAACTTCCTCCAACTCCCTTGAAATGTATGGCATATCAAATTGTTGAGTATCATGTTGCAATGTTTTTGTGCGAGCATTCATATCCCCAAATACAATAACATCACCTTCACCTTTGAAATAAGCAATGTCCTCTTCCAAATCAGAAAATGGTTGATCTCTATCCATGCAAGCATAAAAGGGAGAATCATGATGAGGAATGTAGCAACCGGCTACAAAAATGGGTGCTCTTTTTGGTGTCATAACTTTCAGCCATACATAACGTTTGTACTTGTCATCTTTCACAATTGATACAAAATCTTCCAATCCTTTCTTAACCATACATGCTAACCCTCCTTGTCCTCTTCGTTGCTTGAGATTCTTTGACCACATCAATGAATGTACATTGTAATCCTCCAAGCTGTTAATCCTTTGTGTATCATGCTCCCAAGTTTCAACAAGAAGTACAACATCGGGTTTGCTTATTAGTTCATCAATGCCAACCCCTGCATTCCATGGGTATCCATTACAATTCCAAAAGTATATTTTCAATTGTAACTCGGTCTCATAGGTCACGCATCCCTATTTGCTTGAGAGACTTGCCTCCTCCTTGGGCACATTTTCTTCATGAGAGATCTCCTTGTTTTTATTATTCTTTTCCTCATATGCCTTGCGACGCATATTTTGTTGCTTAATAGTGCGATCTTCACATACAAAACATTTTGTATCCTTCAAATAGATCCAACTATTATCAAGGATAATCTTTCGCTTGGTGTCATCCGGCATGGTGCATACAATTGGCAATTCTCCCGAGCGAGGAGCTCCTTGCTTCCCCACTCTATGTGCTCCATAGACCATAACTCCGGACATGCCAAAGTGGGTTTTGAAGAAATCTTCAATAACAATGGCAAGAGAAGGAGGTGTCTCTAATTTCTCTTCAGGAATTCCACGAATAACAATGTTCTTGGAACGTCGCTCCCGTTCCTTCAACTCCTCCACATCCACATTCTCAACATTCTTTGTTTGAACCATAGCTTGCATGAGTGAGGAATTAGAAACCACATTGCTACCACATATATCAGCCCAAGACTTGTTTGTGCATACATTTTTCATGTCGCATACATCCCGGCTCATAGTGTCAAATTTCTCCTCTTTCAATACATGGTCATGCTCTACTTTTCTCATCCGCTCCTTCAAAGCATTCAAGTCCACAAGAGAGCGTTTACATTCCTTGACTTCCTCTTCAAGTTGCATCAAATGTGTTGTTTGCATCTCAAGTGTTCTCTTGAGATTCTCATTCTCAACCACAAGTACCCTTAGTGTGCCATTCTCCATTGCAAGTGCTCGTAAGTCTTCGCCTTGTTTGTTTACGGTCTCTTGCAATGATACCAAGTACGCCATGATCATGGTTTCCGATGTCGTCGGTTGGGTGGTTGTGTTGCTATCTCCACACTTAGGAGATTTTGGATCATTTTCCACAATGGTTGTGGACCTTGTTGAAGAAGAAGAACCCTTGCGAGTGCCGGAAGACATTGTATGTAAAATAGGAGATGAGAATCAATTTTGTTGAACCTGTTCACTTCGAAAATGCTGCTACAGAAACGCCTTCCATAACTCTGAAAATTTCTGTCTTTACATCAATGCGTAGAGGACTTCGTGCTCTTTGATTGAGGCTATAGATCACCCAAATCGGAGTTCAGATGAAGAAGTTATGATCAAAAGAGTGGACTGCTGTCTACTAGGTCAAAAAACGGCTGCGTTTTTTGAGAGAGAGAGAGAGAGAGAGAGAGAGAGAGAGAGAATTATGAGGGTGTGGGCTAGCCGATGAGATTAGGGAGACAATCGTCCTTGTATAGTGTGCCATCGTTGCCACAGGATTGGCCATGGCCAATTGCCCTCTCAACTGCCAATGTCCCAATCAAGTGGCTCAGTTTCACAATCTTGACACGAGCACGGAAGTGTACAATGACTGGACTACTCATCCCCTGGTACTCCTATTACTATACACTCTTTGTTGTGAATGAATGCTTATATACATGATACGACAGTTTCTCTTTTGCACGACGACGACAACACCCATGTTTTTATTTTTGAACGTCTTGCACACAAATTACATTTAACTAAAATAAAATCACCCTTTAAAGTGAAGAGTGCATTCCAAGGTACATACCCTTAATGGTATTTACATGGTTAATGACATTGAAATCACTTTAGGTGCATACACCCAAAAACATAATTTTCTTGTTGCACCACTGCAATCCACCGACGTAATTTTAGGTATGCCTTTTCGTCATGACCATAACCCCAACATTGACTACATGACACACACAATGTACTTCACTTTTAACAGTCAACACATCACGCTTATAGGCAACCCCAAACTTGAGACACACATACTCCTTTCACACACTCAAGTCAGACGTGCACTTAGGAAGGGAAACAAAGCATATATGGTATATGTCATACAGGTTGAGGAAGAGCAGTAGCCCCCTATCTCTCCTCAACAACAATAGTTTTTGCATGCATATGATGATTGTTTTTCTCATGATTACCCACCTCACTTACCTCCTTCTTGAGGTGACATAGACCACACAATAGAAATCATTGCTGGCAGTCAACCACCGCATCGTGCACCATATTGTCACAGTCCCATGCACCGACATGAAATCCAACGCCAAGCCTCTGAACTCCTAGAAAAAGGACTTATTAGGCCTAGCTCCTCTCCTTTTGGCGCTCCTGTCCTACTTGTCCAGAAAAAAGATAAAACATTTAGGATGTGCATTGACTATAGGGCTCTCAAACAAGGTCACTATGAAGAATTGCTACCCTATTCCCCTTGTAGATGACCTTCTAGATAAGTTAGAAGGTGCCTCTGTGTTTAGCAAGATAGACCTAAAGTCCGGGTATCATCAAATTCGTATGCACCCAAATGATATTTTTAAAACAGTATTTAGCACACAATTTGGGCACTATGAATTTATTGTACTTCCCTTTGGTCTCACAAATGCACCAACAACATTATCTCGCATGATGATGAACAAAATCCTTTTGGAGCACCAGCATTTTGTTATTGTCTTTTTCGATGATATTTTGATTTTCAGTAGATCACAAACATAACATGAACAACATTTGCAAACTGTCTTTGCGCTTTTACGTGACCATGATTTCTATGCTAACCCTAATAAGAGTCAATTATTTCAGACAAAATTAGAGTATCTAGGTCACATTGTCTCTAGTGACAGTATTCACCCTGACCCCAAGAAGATAGAGACCATCCAAAAGTGGCCAATCCCCAAGACCGTACACAAAGTTTGATCATTTCTAGGTCTCTTTGGCTTTTATCATAGATTTGTAAAGAATTACTCTCACATTGCACTCCCTCTCACTTTTCTCACAGGTAAGCATACAACTTTCCGTTGGGGCGATAGTCAATCATTCAACACACTCAAGCATTTGCTCACACATGCACCTGTTTTGCAATTTTCTGATTTCACACAACCTTTCTTTGTTGTAATCACTGATGCTAGTGGATCTGGAATCGGTGTTGTGTTACTGCAAAATGACTACCCCATTGCATATGAAAGTAGGAAGCTTAAGGCTAGTGAATCCAAAGACATTGTCTATGATAAGGAACTCCTTGCAGTAGTTCATGAATTAGATATCTAGAAACATTATCTTATAGGCTTCGATGTTCTCATTAAAACTGACCAACAGGCTATCAAGCACCCCCTCTCTCAATCTACTATCTCGGATAGACACATTAAATGGGCCAATTTTATTCAAAACGCTCACCCAATGATACTATACCAACCTAGCAAATCCAATGTCATAGCTGACGCCCTTAGTTGTAGGCCACTAGATGATGCGCCACCCTCTCACCTTCCCTCTTACATATTTGCTCACATTCAAGTGGTGTATCTTTATCATCTTTCTGTTGCTGAAATTCAATCTTTTGATGCTATGATTGCTGCTTATGAAACATTTATGGATTTTTCACATGCCTGGTCTGATTTAGTTGCCAATAATTATTTGCCTGTCTATGACTATTCTTTTGCAAATGGTTTTTTCTTCTATTGTCAAAAGCTTTATGTCACTGCACACTTTAGAGAACTTGCTATTTACAAATGCATGCACCAAAGTATATGGGTCACCGTGGTATTCAAAGCACTCTATCTGCTTGCACTGACTATTTCTTTTGGCCTCACATGAAGCACGATGTTGCACAATTTGTCTCACACTACATTGTTTGTCAACGTGTCAAGAGACACCATGGTAAAAATCATGGACTTGTTATGCCCCTGCCTATTCCAAAGGGCCCTTGGAAAGAGATTTCCATGGAATTTATCACACAGATTTTCCACCCACCTCTTCGCACAATGATATGATATGGAATGTCGTAGATAGGTTTAGCAAGCAATCATATTTTATTCCCTGTAGTAAAAAGACTCTAATTGCACCTCAAGCTGCAAAAATGTTTTTGAATCTCATTTTTCCTCACCATGGGTTTCCTAAAGTATTATTTTTTGATCGTGATGGTCGATTTTGCAATCATATTTGGTATGCACATTGCACTAATCTAGGCTCCAAAATGGACTTCACATCTACTTTCCACCTTGAAAGTAATGGCTAGACCGAAGCTACCAATAGTACTATCCTTGAACTCCTTAGGGCCTACACAATAGACAATGCAACAAATTGGGACCAACACCTTCCTCTCCTCCAATTTGCTTACAACAAAAACACTCCCCACTCTGCCACTAACAAAGCTCCCTTCGAGTTTGTCTATGGTAAGAAGCTGCTTGTCCCTATGACCACCATTACTAGTAATGTTCCTACGGCGAACACCCTTGCACAAGATCTCGTTAGTATTTTACAAGAAGTCACCACAGCTATCCAAAAAGCCCAATCACGCTACACCGCACAAGCAAAAAAAAGCATAAGTTCATTGCGTTCACTTTCAATGATTATGTTTGGTTGCGTATTGAAAAGCGTCATTTGAAGAACATTGAGAAGTACCCTAAGGTCAAGTTAGTGGCACACCACATATTACTTTGCTATTGTTTTCAACAAATGAGGTCAGTTGCTTTTGTTACCCCGGGGTATGTTATAGAACGGATTCTGAGAAGTTGGACACTAACATTTATCATCATGTGTGCGTGATGTAGCAGGTCAAGGTAGCTGAGTCGTGGGAAAGTGCTTGACAAAAGATAGTAGGACATGGAATAATCCAAGAAGACTTAGGATTTTTAGTTAGTTCAATAAAGTCCTTTATCCCCAAAGTGGAATGTAAATAGCCTCATTTATGAGCTGTCCCTTTTTGGAATTAATATAAATACATGCCTAGAGGAAACAGCTCACTCTAGGTCATGGGGGGATGATTGTACCCAATGCTCTCTCTCTCTCTCTCTCTCTCTCTCTCTCTCTCTCTCTCTCTCTCTCTCTAGTGTAGTCGTTTTTTGACCAAGTAGACAACAATTCACTCTTTTGATCATAACTTCTTCACCCAAACTCCGATTTGGGTGATCTATACCCTCAATCGAAGAGTACGATGCCCTCTACAAATTGATGTAAATACAAAAAATTTCAGAGTTATGGAAGGTGTTTATTTAGTAGCATGTTTGAAGTGAACAGGTTAAGGAAAGTTGACTCTCATCTCTTATTTTACA
Source organism: Adiantum capillus-veneris (assembly GCF_014529385.1). Taxonomy (NCBI): domain Eukaryota; kingdom Viridiplantae; phylum Streptophyta; class Polypodiopsida; order Polypodiales; family Pteridaceae; genus Adiantum; species Adiantum capillus-veneris. The sequence continues at coordinate 125,712,392 of NC_140959.1, forward strand.
TACAATTTCTTTCGACACTCGCAAGGGTTCTTATTCTTCAACAAGGTCCATAACCATTGTAGAAAATGATCCTAAACCTCCTAAGTGTGGAGATAGTAACACAACCACTCAACCAACGATATCAGAAACCACAATCATGGCATACTTGGTATCGTTCCAAGAGACCATGAACAAACAAGGCGAAGACTTACGGGCACTTGCAATGGAGAATGGCACTCTAAGGGTACTTGTGGTCAAGAATGAGAATCTCAAGAGGACACTTGAGATGCAAACAACACATTTGATGCAACTTGAAGAGGAAGTCAAGGAATGTAAACGCTCTCTTGTGGACTTGAATGCTTTGAAGGAGTGCATAAGCAAAGTAGAGCATGAACATGTATTGAAAGAGGAGAAATTTGACACTATGAGCTGGGATGTATGAGACATGAAAAATGTATGCACAAACAAGTCTTGGGATGATGTATGTGGTAGCAATGTGGTTCCTAATTCCTCACTTATGCAAGCTATGACTCAAACAAAGAATGTTGAGAATGTGGATGTGGAGGAGTTGAAGGAGCGGGAGTGACGTTCCAATAACATTGTTATTCGCGGAATTCCCAAAGAGAAGCTAGAGACTCACCTCCTTCTCTTGCCATTGTTATTAAAGATTTCTTCAAAACCCACTTTGGCATGTTCGGAGTTATGGTCTATGGAGCACATAGAGTGGGTAAGCAAGGAGCTCCTCGCTTGAGAGAACGGCCATTGTATGCACCATGCCGGATGAGGCCAAATGAAAGATTATCCTTGATAATAGTTGGATCTGTTTGAGGGATACAAAATGTTTTGTATATGACAAGATCGCATTATTAAGCAACAAAATATGTGTTTCAAGGCATATGAGGAAAAGAATAAGAAAAACAAGGAGATCTCTCATGAAGAAAATGTGCCCAAGCAAGAGGCAATTCCCTCGAGCAAACAAGGATGCACGACTTATGAGGCTGAGTTACAATTGAAAATATGCTTTTGAAATTGCAACGGATACCCATGGAATGCAGGGATTGGCATTGATGAACTAACAAGAAAAACCGATGTTGTACCTCTTGTTGAAACTTGGGAGCATGATACACAAAGATTAATGGCTTGGAGGATTACAATGTACATTCATTGATGTGGTCAAAAAATATCAAGCAACGAAGAGGGCAAGGAGGGGTAGCATTTATGGTTAAGAAAGGATTGGAAGATTTTGTATCAATTATGAAAACTGGCAAGTACAAACGTTATGTATGGTTGAAAATTATGACACCAAAAAGAGCACCCATTTTTGTAGCCGGTTTCTACATTCCTCATCATGATTTCCCCTTTTATGATTACATGGATAGAGATTAGCCATTTTTTGATTTAGAAGAGTACATTGCTTATTTCAAAGGCAAAGGTGATGTTATTGTATTTGGGGATATGAATGCTTGCACAAAAACATTGCAACATGATACTCAACAATTTGATATGCCATACATTTCAAGGGACTTGGAGAAAGTTCACTTGTATGATCGTACTTAAATGGATGAGAAAGAGCCGGATCACTATGGAAAGTCACTTTTACACATGTATAATACCACGGGTATGCTCATTGCCAATGGTGTATCTTTGTGGAGTGGAACCAATGGACTTACATGTAGAAACATAATGGGGATAGTGTGATTGACTATATGCTACTCTCCGAAGCCATCATGTATCACATAAAGAGTTTTATGTTTGGTCAATGGACCCCGGAATCAAACCATTGGACCTTATGTATTGCCCTTGCATGTGGAGAAACAACCAAGCATGATAATCTCAACCAAAGGGAAGATAAGTTATTGCTATGTATGGATTTCAAACCGGCACCAATGTACATTGAAATGGTTGAGCAAGAGTTATGCATGACAAAACTTCAATATGAATCACCATTTAAATGGGAAAATTTCAAGAAAGTTTTTTTTTCTTGTGCCAAAGAATGCTTTGCCATAAAGCATGTCCATGGTATCAACAAAGATAGATCACACAGAAAATGGTCTGATAAAGAATGTCAAGATGCTTGAAAGTCCTTGATAAAGCTTGATGCAACTATCGACAAAGACAACTGTCAAAGTCATTTGCATGCATACAAGGCATTGATTCAAAAGAAGAGAAGAATATGGGAAGTTAAGCATCAAATTTTTCAAGTCCAAGAAAAGGTGCATGTTTGTGGAAGATTTTGGAGAAACTTGTGGGGCAAGCGGGTTGAGAATTTTGGTGATTTAAGTCTTGTGGATATGTACACACATTGTAGGCAACCATATGAGCAACCAAATGTTGAAAAGATGCCATCTTATGGTTCACTCCCATGTGTGCCCTCTTTTTTTACTATTGAGAATATGTGCAGTGAGCTCAAAAAGTTGGCCACTTGCAAAGCGGGAGATCTTCAAGGTATCAAGCAGGAGATGATCAAATGGACGGGAGATTTTTTCCCATGATTGGATGTATGATATGTTCAACCTTTCACTTCAACATGGTATGCCTTATGATTGGAGTACTAATTGGGTTAAGCCTTTGCATAAAGGCGGAGATGTAAAGAATGTAAATAGCTACTCGACTATTATGACCTTGTGTAAAAGATCTTGCTAGGGTCTTGGACCAAAATAAATCTAATGCAACACGACTCTTTGGATTGATCACAAGAGATACAAAATATGGCACTGCATAGTGTGCTATAGGTGAGAATGTCCACTAGTCTACCTTTTTGTAAATATGACATAAGAAAAGTAATCTAAGTGATGCATGTCATTGAGAGACTGCCTCTCTGAAAGTGGTCACGGTCTCTGCCCATCAATCCTTTCCATGTTTCAATATCGTTGATCTGCATGTTGTTGCCAGTAGAATTGAAGAGGATCACGCTAATCGCCAAATTTGTGCCACCATCAATCCTTGTTGTAGCTCTGATGAAGAATGTGTAGATATAATTATCGGCAAGGTTGATACATAGAGCACGATGAGCAAAAGTAGAGGATCTGTAGAAGTTGCCATCACTCCTTGCTGGGGTATGCTGTGTTAAGCTTGGAGAGTAGATGCAATCCAACATTTGAGAGCCCGAATTTTTGCTGTCTTCAATTGCCTTTGTACAACACTCACACGTTCCTCTAGGGTATGTTTGCCAGCTTATCTTCTTTGGCTCTGCAACACCATAAGCGGCTCCTCAACCACCTTCTTCCAACTCTTGTAGGGTTGAACATTATTGCTCTAGGGCTGAAAACGCTACTCCTGTTGCTCTCTCCAAGACCTTGCACCAAAGATCTGATACCAAATGTAGAGCACAAAGAAAAAGCCTATCGCTTCTCTAACCGACATGGCTATGGTGGAGGGTGAGGAGACAAGAGAGAGGAGAGGATAAGGAGAGAGAGAGATAACTCTATACACAAAAAGAGGAGAGTTTCTTTTTACATGCAAAGCCTTTTAAATAGGCACTTTACAAGTTATATATTTTTGGGATTCTTGTCGTCTCAAGCATAGATCTCTTCTTCTAGGTCACATAAAAAATCAGGCTTACCCAACAAGAATGAATGTGGAGATACCTGTGCACTCTCTCAAGATACTCAATAGGTGCATACAGCCTAGAGAGGGATTCACACCAAGAGGGAAAATCAGGCTTACCTAACATTGAATGCGGAGATACTTGTGCACTCTTTTGAGACACTCAAATGGGTGTGTAAGGCCTAGAGAGTCAAAGTACAAGAGGTAACTCTTCTTTCCTAGTAGTCAAAGAAGTCACACACCCCTATTTACGTAGAGGGAAAGCAAAGACCAATGGTGCTCCGACAAGCCGGAATGGATAGTTGCACTACTTTGGAATTGGGGAGGGATGTCAAAAGCACATGCTAAATCACCCAACTACTTGCATACAACTGGCCAAAAGTAGAAGCCCAACTCACTCATGTCAACACCCATAACTTGTTGCAAGAGAAATTGGCTAAGATGATTGGCCATGATATACCACAGTGAATCAATGATATGGACCTTGTTTAGGCTGTGTGCTGGTAATCCGTGCTCAATCCACCTGCAAGCAAGCAAGCATACACACACCATATTAGCATCAATATTTGCAATCGGACTCAGCAGGTTAATGCAAGACATTGTCCATACTATGCAAATAGGTTCAAGGTATGGGACACCGCCTCCCTGTGCAATATACTCAATAGCAATGCTTAGTCCACATTAGCCATCATCTTGAAGCTCATTAAGTAAAAACAATAGATGCCATCATTTCTAGCATGTGGCAACAAACAATGAGGCCTCAACTGAAAAAAAAGATGCTCAACGAACAATGAACGATGCAACAATGTTCACTTGGGGTACACACGTGGCAGAGCAACAATGTTTCCCCACGTGGTAGTAACCCTGCCACCCCCACCCTCCTCTCCAACATTCACATTGCAATTTTGAATGGTGAAGTTGAGGTGCAATGGGACCTCGATGCAACACTTGGTGATCTGGACTTGTGCTTCTAGAAATGCATTGCTTCACCATGCACTATCCTACTTTGAGGACGTAGTCTCATATTAGCAAGGTTTTCGACTCCACAACAATGCAACCACCATTGGGATATACACCTATATCTCCATCCATCCATCCACCCGTATTTCCTACTAACAGTCCTACCATGAGTCCCACACACTCCACATGCACCATGCCACCAATTGTTCCATTGGATCCTACTTTCGCATCTCAATGCCGCATGACTGGACTTCCCTTCCTGCCTCCAACGATGGGTGCTCTCCCTCGTCCTTTTTTGCATAAATATGAAGGTTTTGTTCCATACCAGCGACCATATGGCATTCTATAATAGATGTTTCCACTGTTGCCTTACCCTCATCCACCTTGCTATTGAGGCTGTTGTAAACATATTTTATGATCATAACGAAAGTTTTCTCTTGCTCATCAATTATCTCTCTTCATGGTCCATTATGGATGTCTTTAAGGGGGGGGGCAGGGGGGGGGAGAGAGAGAGAGAGAGAGAGAGAGAGAGAGAGAGAGAGAGAGAGAGAGAGAGAGAGAGAGAGAGAGAGAGAGAGAGAGAGAGAGAGAGAGAGAGAGAGATAGATAGATAGATAGATAGATAGATAGATAGATTGAATTATCATCCACGGAGGTCATATATGACCTATGGGACCAAAAACAAAACATTACAAGGGATTCCGTCTGATACATATCATTTAAGGATTGAGGGTCCATCTACGGGTGGAGAAAAAAGATAAGGTGGACTGAACAAAACCTAAGATGAGGTAGGTGAGGGGGAAGGAGCCGGTTTGGGAGTTCGGAACTCCTGGATGATGGATTTACCTCCTCGATAAACTGCCCATTTCCCTGCTATGCGCGCTTCGCGCATCTTTTGGAGTTCGGCCTTTTTCTGCTTGAGTTGGGTGGGTGTGAGATCTTCAGCAAACCAAATTTTTGTGTCCTTGAGAAGCCTGCATTGCTCAAGAAGCTTGACTCGATCCGCTTTGGTTTTGAAGGTAAGAATTGCATGGTTGGTGCGATGCTCGTGGGCAAGAGTGGTGATTGTTGTTGAATCCCATTGTATCATGGGAGTTGTTGTTCGGATGCGAGTAAAGGCCTCGTGAAACTTGGGGTCCCCCTCTCCTTTCCAATCGCTTGGGAGCCCGCCAATGCGAACATTGAGGGCGATATCGTCTTGTTGTTGTTGTTCGCGTAGCGTGGATACTACACGATCTTCAACTTTGCGGGAGATGACATCTTGCACTTTAGTTTTGACCTTCTTCGCGAGGGTGGTTTCTACTTCCACTTTTGTTGCATTGAACTTGATTTCCATCTGTTCCATCCCTTCTTTCTTGAAGTTCTCTATTGTGGTGAGCCGAGACTCGATGAGAACGAGTCTTTGCTTCAACTCTTCATTTTCCTGGCGAAGTCTTTCGACTTCATTTTGAAGACGGTCGATGCTATCTGTTTTTGGGGGCGTTGCTACAACCCCGGCAAATGTTATCTTCCCCCGAGACGAGGCCCGAGTGGCCATTGATGTGCACTCGAATTGTTCCACTACTGGAATGGGCAATGGAGTGAAACTTCAGGTTGACACCGAAACTATCCGACAAGAACAATGGCTCTGTCAGGCAGGTGGGAATCGGCACCGGTGTGGAGCCAGGCGGGAAATACTGAGCAGGAATCGACTCCTCACTGCAGAACTGAGCGAGCAATGGGAACCGGCTTCACGCTGCAGAGTTGACGAGCAGTGGGAATCGGCTCCACGATGTAGAACTGAGCAGGCAGTGGGAATCGACACTCCTCAATTGAGCAGAGAGCGGAGCAGACCTATTGTGGGAATCGGATCCACTCTATAGGCATTTGACGGCTCTACATTGCAGGCATTCGAACTGTCGGCTCCACAGTGCAGGCAGTCGGCGCAAGGCTCATAGCGAGATCTGACAGGGTCTGACGGTCTGCTGGTTGAGGAGGGAAACGGTCTGACGGTCTGACGCGCTGCTGGTTGAGGAGGGAAACGACGAGTAGAGCTGTGTAGGGAGGGGCAGGGTTGTAGATTAACGCCCCCCCAAGGGCAGCCCCTCGCCCAGGGGGGAAGCTTGGGTGCTGGAGAAGACGACGCGCTAGGGTTTGAGAGCAAGATAGAGAGAGAGAGAGAGAGAGAGAGAGAGAGAGAGAGAGAGAGAGAGAGAGAGAGAGAGAGAGAGAGAGAGAGAGAGAGAGAGAGAGAGAGAGAGAGAGAGAGAGAGAGAGAGAGAGCATTGTGACGGCACGACGGCGGTGAGGCAGTTGAGCATGGCACGGCAGTAGCTCCATCTTCTTTGTGGCGAGGAATCCTCCACAAAGGCGAGCATAGGGCGGTGAGTGACACACCCTTGCTCTCTTGAGCTTGCTAGATTAATCTGGTTGTGTGCTTGCAGCCATTTGTGGCTCGCACATAGTGTACGGTAAGTCTCTTGCTTTGACACGTGCAAAAGAAGCGCACATTTTTGGCGCCCTTGTTTGAGAGATGCCCTGCACTAAGCTCGAATAGCACTCTATGCTACTTTTTGGTGCAATGTGAGACATAGGAAAGGTAGAGAAAGAAGGTATGTGGCTATTGAGAAGGATTTGTGAACTTTGTTTTTGCTGCAGTGTACTGTTTTTTGTTAATAAGGTGTTAGATTTTTTTGCTGCAATGTATTGTTTTTTGTTGATAAGGTGTTAGATTTAAGGTATTAGATCTATAATGTTAAAAATAGTAAGGTGCAATAAGTAGATTTGTTAGTTAATTAGTTCCTGTAGTACTGTGTTAAACAGTGTGTAACAGTAGCTCTATTAGCTGCAAGTAGGTAGGTTAGGTGTCTGTGTGTGTGTGCACGCGGCGCGATCGCAGCCACCTTATCCTCCAAAAAAAAGTAAAAATAAAAATATTTATTTTAAGGGAAGGACCGGGATCGGGAACATTCCCCAAGTCCAAGCCCAAGCCCAAGCCCAAGTTACTCAGACTCTCGAACTTGCAGTGAGCACAATGTGCACAATCAATTTGACTCTTCTCCATTGCTCCAACACCCTGTCTTGCATCAAAGGAAATGGGAGCTAAGACGAATGGCTACAATAGTGCGCATCTTCGACAACGGGATAGGCTCAAGCATGTAGGGTTGAGTACGGTTTCCTCTTTCAGCGTGAAGAAAATGGTTTTGTAGTTGGAGGCAATATGGGTGGTGTAATGTATGAAGCGTGACCCATCAGATTTCTCCCAAGCCATAATACATTGGCATTGTAGAAAAGCTTCATTCACTTGGGAGTAAATTGAAGCATCATGTAGCAAGTGTAATACATCCCATCTCCCAAACCACTTCTTAATGTCTTGCATCCATCCCATGCTCAAGATCTTGCTTTTATGCGTCTTTTGAACTTTTCTTCTTGCTTCCCATGAAATTGTAGGACGTCGATGTGAGGGGTTTTGATGCATCTTTATCATAACCCTTTCCATGCCCATAACCTCAATTGGAAGAGATCCCGACTCAAGAAGTAGGAGCATAAATGGTGTTTGTGTCTTAATTTGGAGAAAGTTTGTAAGAAAACGCTTTTGGACATTCTCAAACTCTTTCCAAGTATACTTTGAGATGCTCCCGCCCCACACTTCAACTCCATAAAGAAGAACCGGTGTCACCAATGCATTAAAAAAATACTTCTTGAGAACCCAACACTTGATGTTTCCGCATCACACATGTTCTCAAATGCATAATATGCTTTCTTTTCCACTTCCAAATGATGAATATCACATTCATGCCACTTGTGATTGGACGGAACCTCAAGGATAAGGTACTTAAAGCTCTCCAACAACTTCAAGTGTCTGATTGTTGTACACAATGCATGGCTTCTCCGTATGGTTGGTTTTCACAAGCATAACCTTTGTTTTGGATTCATTCACAATCAGCCCACTATGCAAGCAAAAGTTCTCAAGGACAACCATAAGCTTTTGTGCATCTTCTAAAGTGTGTGCTAGAAGCACTACATCATCCGCATACAACGAAAGCATGATTATCGCTTTGCAAATAGTGACCTCTTCAATGCCTTCTTCTTGCATAAAGTCAAGTACCATTTGTTCCAATTGATCGATGCATAGACCAAAGAGAGTTGGTGACAACGGACATCCTTGTTTAACCCAATAGTGCTTACAATTTTTTTTGAAATTTCTCTTCCCATGCGCAATTGACAAATCACCTTCTCATAGATTCAAGAAACCGCAAGCATAAACTCACCTGGCACTTGGCATTCTTCCATCCTTCTCCACAAATTTTTAGGTAGAATCATATCAAAGGCTTTCTTAAAGTTCACAAAACAACAATACAATCGCTTGCCTTTCAATTGACTTTCCACCATGAGAACACGAAGAGTGACAAGATGATCAATGATGCTATGGCATCTACAAAAACCCGCTTGGAAAAGTAAAACTACTACTTGTGGGTTTAGACTCTACCAAAATTCCATGCTGTACTTGGGCTTGGGCTTGGGCTTTGAATTTTGGTACAGTATGAACCCACAAATAGTAGTTTTACTTTTCCAAACCTAGCTCATCTGTCTCTTGGAGACACTACGGCTACGATACCTACTCCGGTGATGAGTACAAAAAGTATACCTTGGACCTTGTTTGTTAGCACTACACTGCTACCTAGTAGCACATTGCCCCCAACAATACCTACAGGTTTGCATCAAGTCTATGTACCTGTCGCACCTCATGCCCACGTAGCTCCCACACCCCTGTTGGAATTAGGGTTGCAGAGAAACGCACACAGCTTGGAGAAGATGAAGGAAGCTCAAGGCACACAATAGAGAGTGTGTTACTTAGTGTGCAATGGAAAGATAGATAGCCCTAGAGTGATGGGGGTATATAATGCTCGGGGGAAAAAACCTCCTAAAGAGGGAAAAATGCCCCGACGGCCCTAGTGTATTCACACACATCACTACCAAATGTATATGGTAACAAATCCCCCCTAGAGTGATGCGGTGAATGAGAGATGGCGCATGAGTAAAGGGAAGTGCCATGCCCTAAGGACGTGATCAGTCCACAAAGGGGAGTAAGCCCAAAGCTTTGTGGAAAGCTTCAAGCTTCTCACGAGACAATGCCTTTGTGAAAAGATCTGCAAGGTTGTCCTGTGTTGGCACATAAGCCAAGCTGTGCATGGCAGCCATCTAATTTTTTGAATTATGTGCTTCATCAAAAGATAGAGGCTCCTCAACATCATGTAAGCTAGACACAGCCAAAGCATAACAATCTCATGCATAAGATGCATGGCGACATCCAGAACAAGTACGACTAGACAAAGGTGTATCCAATTTACTGTCACGCAAAGTGTGCACCAGGCATTTTGGCATACCTCTAGCCTACTCATTTTCAGCCCTCTCCTCATCAAGTACATCATGTACATTTGCATCAGTAATAGGCTAATTTGTAACATTTTCAGAAACTCCCAGAGGTTGTACATTTGCCTCATTGGAACTTACATTTGTATTTGCACCACTGAAAAGAGGCAACAAAGTGTCATAAACGTCCTGTGAGCTTACATTACTGTCTCTAGTACATGACAGCAAGGGCTGAACAGAATCTTCCACAAACACTACATCCTGTGAAACCAGAATACGTTTTGTTTGCGGATGATACAACCTGTAACCTTTGATTTTAGCACTATAATCAACAAAAAACATTTGACAGCCTTATCATCAATTTTTTGCACTGTGTTTGTGGCACCAAAGCATATGCCAAGTAGCCAAAAACACGCATGTGCTCAATAGAAGGCTTTCTATCATGCCATGCTTCATATGGAGTAATAGACTGCAAAGATTTTGTCGGACACCCGTTTAGTACATAAGTGGCACACATGATGGCCTCAAGCCAAAAAGAATGCGGCAAAACTTGAATTTTGACCATACATCATGCCATTTCTGTAAGTGACCTGTTTTTCCTCTCAGCAACACCATTTTGCTGAGGTGTAGAAGGAACTGTACATTGGTGTTTTATCCCACAACTAGCCAGAAATGCATTGAATTCATGAGACATATACTACCCCCCGCGATTGGAGCGGAGGGTGCCCATAGTACATTTTGAGATATTTTCCTCCATAGCCAGAAATTGTTTGAAGCACATAAAAACTTTGGACTTTGCTTTAAGCGGAAATACCCATGCATGCCTGGAGTAATCATCTATGAAAGTCACAAAGTAAAGGTAATTGCCCAAGGACGGAGTTTGCATGGGCCCACAAACATCACTATGCACAAGCTGCAACATGCATGTGGCCCGAACTGAACCATCCTTTGGAAACTTAGAATGCTGCATCTTACCCAAAATACAGCCTTCACAAACATGTTTGATAGGTGCTTCAAGAGGCGGCAAAGAAGCAACCATATCAGATTTCTGCAAACACAGCAAACTGGCAAAATTTAGATGACCAAAACGTGCATGCAAAAGTTTTGCATCCGAAAGAGCCCTTGAATCTGCAACTGCATTTGCAAAATTTTGTCCACACTTGTCATACAAAGTGAGCTTATACAGCCCACGTCACAAAAGCCCAGATGCAACAATTTTATCACCAAAACTGAGATCATGAATTGTACATATGTCATCCACAAATTTGACTACAAGTCCAAGTCTAGCAAGTTCAGATACAGACAAAAGATTCTTCTTGATCCCAGGTACATAAAGTGCATCAACAAGTGTAAAAGAACTGCCATTAGCAGCAGTAAGCACAATCTTTCCAACTCCCTGAACTGGATAAGAGGCATTGTTGACACAAGTGACATAATTCCATGAGGAACAGACTCGAGAGAGGTAAACAATTCACGATGTGAGGTAATGTGCTTTGTAGCACCACTATCAAAATACCACACATGTGAATCTACAACAACTGACAAGCATGCATGATGGACAACAGGATTGTAAGTGCACTCTACGCTAAAAGCCCATTTTGCATCAACATCAGCATCACAGTCTCCATTCACAGAAGACTCAACAATGGCTGCAGTTGTAGTGGAACTAGCATTTGTAGTGGAACCACCCTCTTTCTTCTTAGCCTCTTTGGCCTTCAACTTAGGACACTTCTTGATCAAGTGATCATTAGCTTTACAATAATGTCAACCCATCTTCCTTTTGCCCTTATCACCAGAATTGCCAGATAAAGTGCTACCAGCGGAAGCATTAGGAACAGAAGTTTTGCCACTTGCAGCAGAACCATAAGAAGTGGCTGCATTGCTATTACCACCCTTTATTTGAGAAGCAATAAAAGCCTATTCAACTACACGCTATCTAGTCCTGTTTTTTTTGGAAAGTGACTCTTGCAACAACAATGTGCATAATGCATCAAAATTGACAACCTCTAGAATTCCTTGGGTCATAAGTCTCCAAGTACTAGCAAAAGTATGGTAAGAATCTGGTAAGGCATCAAGAACAGTCTGCACAAGGGAACTGTCTAAAATGATGTGAGGAACAATGGTGCGCTTCACAGACAACACAATCAATGCATGAGCCTGCGCATCCTTTACATCCCAACGAGCTTGTTCTACCATAGGAAAAACAACTCTAATAGCAGCAATCCTTGCAGCAAGACCTGCAACATCCTCAACATCGCCTACATCCTCAGAACGAGGACGTACATCAATGCCCTGCACAATATTCCAAACACCCTTTGACACAAGAACGTGTTGCATCATATAAGCCCACATAGGGTAATTGTCCCCATCCAACCTGTCCTTAGCAGCAAACATCTTGAAGATATCTGTGTTGTTGTCAGCCATGGTTAATGCTGCACCTGATGTGAAAACTACCCAAAAATTAGGAGAAACGGAGCGGGAACAACACGTGCTATATAGCACAAACCGTAGAAGACTGTAAGGCACCTGTTATGTTGAAATTGGCACTGACAGAAATTCTGCACAAAATGACGAAATTGCCTATGCAGACCCACCGGTAGTGGAAACGGAGGCCGAAATGAGCCCGAATCAGAAATCTGAGTAGATTAAGCTCTACGAGTACTCCCAAAATATTTTTCAACCTACGAACGCTCACCAAACCTCACTGTAATCTGAGAAAGTGAGCAGACGTGTGCTGGAGCAGCTGGCGACTAAGCCCGGGAGGACGTAACCTGCTCTGATACCAATTGTTGGAATTAGGGTTGCAGAGAAACTCACACAGCTTGGAGAAGATGAAGGAAGCTCAAGGCACACAATAGAGAGTGTGTTACTTAGTGTGCTATGGAAAGATAGATAGCCCTAGAGTGATGGGGGTATGTACAATGCTCGAGGGGAAAAACCTCCTATAGAGGGAAAAAATGCCCCGGCGGTCCTAGTGTGTTCACACACATCACTACCACATGTATATGGTGACAACCCCTAATTATGCCAAGGGCTTACACCCCACAATGGCATTATCTGAGCTCTTATTCAAGTGGGGCCATACCATTTAGCAATAACATGTTGTATCTGGCACTGGCTATGCCTAGGACCACACCTATGAACTTTGGACCACCACGTGGTACACCACCATACAAGGGATGGGACCCGAGGGCCACGCGTATGCCAAGGCCAAGGCCAACTCCCATCCCACATGTAGTTCCAAGAGTGTGTGCATCTGCAGCCACTATACCTGCTTATGTAGGAGATTTAGCAGCATTTGCTCAAACCATTAATCGATCTATTGTTGAGAATATGCGTAACATGCCTGATAGAGAGCCTAGAAGTAAGGATGTACAAATAGCCAAGATCACACAAAAAATTAGTGGAGACGGGCATGTGAGAAAGCATATCGAAGTGCTTGAACAAATATGCGATTCTCTAGGAGAACACAATGACCTGCATAAGAGTAATTCTTTAAGCCTAACCCTAAGTGGGAAGGCTCGGGATTGGTATGGAACCCTAAGGGTGGAAGAAAAAACGATTTACCCTACTCTTAGGAGAGTGTTATTGAAAGAATACATATGAGAGGGAGTGCTTTGGGATATAGCCTCTCAGCTCCAGAAAGCCAAACGAGAGGAAGGAGAGTCAGTGAGAGACTTTATTAGTCACTTGAAGCATTTGAATTCTCATTGTAATCCAAATGAGCACTTCAATAATAATCAATTGCTTGATAGATTCATTAGGGGACTATGACATGAGGATATCTACAATGGCCTAGTCATTAGAGGTATTACCTTGGGAAGCAGTCACCACCAATGCGATCCAATTGGAGGATAATTTAATGATCTAAGGAGAAAGAGTGCCTGTTGAGCCTAAATCTACTAGCTCGTAGGCATCAGGGCATCAGCCAATGACCCCAAAGCCTATTGCTAAGGAGCCAAAGATATCTGCGATGACTTTAGCAGATCTCACCAAGGCCATTCAAGAGAGTCTTAGAAACAATCGTGTTCCGCAAAACAGTCATATGTATCCAAGAAGGGAGCAATAATGATGCTCAATATGCTATGGTCCGCATAGTACCAGTGAATGCCCTACTTTTAGAGTAAAATTCAATGGGAATTGCAATGCCTGTGGGAGGTATGGTTATCAAGCTAAGGATTGCATAGTATTTAAGCACGTGATGGCCAATAGACCAACCTTAGCATGGACAAACACACCTCAAGGTCCTGCATTGATGCCGGGACCACCTCTTGAACAAACATCACAACACATGGTCCCTAGGGCCCAAAATGTTGTTGAAACAACACCCTTACCACCTCCAGTGCTAGGACCGCACACCACCACATCCGAGAACCACTTCTGTGAATCAAGTGGATTGTGAGTCATCTATTGCTTGTTTGGAAGACTGTGAGGAAGATATAGACACTAATATTGCCTATGGGATTGATGCGCTTGAAGAAAGTCCACAATACTACATGGAGGACTATCGGGGACAAGTCAAACCTATCTATCAAGTAGCCGCTCTTGCTGCAAGAGGTCAAAATATCAATTACACTACCAAGAGACCACCCCTTCAATGCTATGAGTGCGGAGATCCACATCGTGTGGCCATGTATCCTATTAGGCTACAAAAGAATGCAACACTAATGCAAACCAATCAAGGAGCACATTACAATGCCAATACTCATGTGTAATCGATGTGGCATAGATCATTTGATTGCCCAATATCCGAATAATCGAAATGCCCCGAAGATCACGCCATTAAAATTGATTAAGGTTATCGAGGAGCCATCACAAAGTACACTTGTGGTACTAGTAAACGTACTCACACGATCAATGCTCTAAAAACAAAATTATATTCTTGAAGAAAGAGACACGACATCAATTGTTGAATCTTAGAAGAAGAAGAAAACACAAAGGAAGAGATCGCAAAAAGCAGCGAAGTTAGACCCCAGTCCAAAGACCAACATAGGGACTGGTGATGACCCCGTATATATGAACGACACTTAAGAGGATTTTGATTCAGGTGAAACCATGGAGACCAAAATGACCACTAAGAAAGAAACCCCCAAGGAAGATCGTAATGAACCACAATGGGCAGGATCCAAGAAGAAGATAGGAACTTATCTAAACCCTATAGAGGAGATCGAGCGAGTCAAGCAATTAAGGATTTTGGTAGAAGATACCCAAAGGGATCTAGAACCAGCACCTAGGGAGATGCAAATTATAGACACATTGTTCTCTACACAAAAACAACCTCACAAAGTCCATAGACCCCTAGCCATACCTAGTGTCATCCAAGAAGAAAGTGACTTAAAGTCATGGGAAAGTGGGTGTACTCACTTATTGTTAGAAAGAATGTTTATAGAGGGACTACCTGATCCTACCAAAGAGATGGAGATTCCATCTTCCCCACGTCAAGGGACTGAAGCCCAAAAGGTACCGTTAAATATTGCCAAATTGATGGATTTCATGGCTTCGGAAGTTAGAACCACCATCATGTCCAAACTATATGGAGACCCTGAGCTATTCTCAGCTCTTCGAGCTTTCCCCAATGGAGAATTAAAGGTCGGGCTACCACAATTTGTACAGATGGATGGAACTAGGGAGATGCCAATAAAGGAGCAACACTTAGATCCACAACCCAACCTAGATGAGAACCCTGTTGTAGAAATACGTGTTAACAAGTTGGGACAATACTTCGAGGGCGATGAATCCAATGCAACCATACCAATCACTACTAAGGGATTAATTGTGAAGGGAATCCTTGATGGTGGCGTTGAGGTTAGAATTGTGACTAAAAATTTCTGGGAAACTATGGGAAGACCTCACCTTGGGACCACAATCATAGTAGTAAAGATGGCGAATGGGTCTATTTGTTAAACCTATTGGGATGCTAGAAGATCTCAAGATCAAGGTCTTGGGACATAAAATAAGAAATACCTTCATTGTTATGGATTTCTCCAAGCACACTATGTCATCTAAGATGATCTTAGGACGTCCTTTGCATGAGGGAAGCAAAAATGCTGCATGACTGGTCTAAAAACCATGTCTACTTGCAGTTCCAAGATTCTATCATTCGAGTGGATCTTGTAACTGGTCGATCACATCCTCTAGGAAACAGGTTTATAATTGATCATAGATCTAACACCACAATTCACTCGGCCCCATTGCAGTATTGTTACACATGTAAAGTGGACGCTGATGTTGGGGAAGATTCTCCTTATATGGATGTACTACCTGACATGACTGAGTCGGACAATGTGGATTGGGTCCACTTAGCAGCAACCATAGAGACTTGGGGAAACAGGGGGACGACCTGGGTAACACTTGAGAGGGATGAGATGCCACCACTCGTACCCCTTAAATATACTAGAAGCAATACATATAGCTTCTGATGACCTACAAGATGAAGGTTTGACTGGCATTGGAACCAGTAGCATCTCACAAGACTATAGCCCACACGATTTTGGGTCACAATCATCAATTGAAATTGACTATGAGGAAAAATAATCCGAGTTAAATCTTAGTGAAAATGTGGGGACAAACCATTTAGGGCCCAGTTGTACCCTAGATGACAATCTATCCAAGGGAGCAAAAGACAGAAGTAGCGATTCATCTAACGACTCTTCACTAGAGATTGGCCCTAATAAAACATTAGACAAGAAGAGTAAGAGATATAAGAGGCGACGATATCGAGCAAATGTGCGTGCTAGAATAAATGAAAAGAAATCTACCGCAAAAAGGCTTAATTATATAGGGGCATGTGATGCTCATTGGAAGTTGGTAGATAACTGGGGTGAATACCTTCAAAGCGTTATGTGGTGTAGTCCACAACCCATTGACATCGCACAACTAGAGGCTATAGAGAAGCCAAAGTTGACCCGTACCGTAAGGAGACGACAAAATCAAGAGTTAGCTCAACAACAAAAGGAATCAAAAGTGAAATCACAGTCCACAGAACAACAGGACCCCACAGACTTACATCCTGCCAACTAAAAATTTCAAATCCTACACCACAGAGGAGCGTAAGGTTGTGTATACAAAGGCTCAAAGAAAACCTATCGATGGAAGCAATGGAGTCTATGATGGTCCAACAATAGTCAAGGAGATAGAGTTAGCCGACATGTACTTAAAGAACTTCTCAAGGAATTCAAGGACATATTTCCTTAGACATATCATGATAAGAAAGGTGTTCCACCTTCCGTGGTGCAACACACAATCCCCATGAATAGCATGGCTAAACTAGTTCAGCAACGACCCTACCCAATGAATCCTAAATATGCAAAGATCGTTCAAGAAGAGATTGAAAAGCTTGTGAGATGCGAATTCATATACCCTATT
Organism: Adiantum capillus-veneris; assembly: GCF_014529385.1. Taxonomy (NCBI): domain Eukaryota; kingdom Viridiplantae; phylum Streptophyta; class Polypodiopsida; order Polypodiales; family Pteridaceae; genus Adiantum; species Adiantum capillus-veneris. The sequence continues at coordinate 125,729,594 of NC_140959.1, forward strand.
GAGCACTCAGAATGGGTTTCTCCAATAGTGATTGTGCCAAAAATGAATGGGAAACTCAAAGTGTGCGTGGATCTCAAGAAGGTCAATGCCGCCACTAGGAGGGACCATTATCCCTTGCCATATTCAGAACATGTGCTTGAAAGAGTTTCAAGAAAGGAAGCTTATAGCTTTTTAGATGGGTACTCTAGATACAATCAAATTACAATTGCACTAGAGGACCAAGCTAAAACGACTTTTATAACCGAATTTGGAGTGTTCGCATTTTGTGTTATGGCGTTTGGCTTAACCAATGGCCGTGCTACCTTTCAAAGATTAATAAACGCTGCTTTTAGAGAATATTTGAGCGAGTTTTGTGAAGCTTTCTTAGATGACCTTTGTGTTTACTCCTCTTGGAAAGAATATCTATCATGCTTACGAAAAGTGTTTGAGAAGTGCAAATTGTATCGCATCTCCTTAAACCCTTTCAAATGCCAATTTTGGGTTAAACATGGAGTCATTTTAGGGCATAGAGTGTCCAAAAATGGGATTTCCACAGATGAGAGCAAAATTAAAGCCATTGCTGAATTGGGTAGACGCCAATGAGAGGCTAATCTGGGAATCATGAAAGAGTTTTTTGAAGACACTGATGATGATTCATTGGAATCTGAGCAGCCTCTACAATATTCAATTGAACTAAATAGCCTCTATGGGAGAGTACTATATAGCGCATTATTGGATACAAGAGCTCAACATAATTTGTTATCCTATGGAGTTTAGTGTCAGCTATGAAAACCACCCCTATCCACAAGCACCATCCAAGGCAAGGGTGTTAATAAGAAGAAGACCATTATTTTTGGAATCCTACACACTCATGTTATTTATGACAATAGAACCGTGGTTCAAAGGTTTTTGGTCATGCGTGTTGGTACTGTGGAGGGTAATATATACCTGGGACACAAATGGATGTCTACAGTCAAATGTAATATTGATTGGGAGACTGGGAGTATCACGATGTAGAAACCAACTCATGGCCCTATGGCTCAAGGAATAACACCTGAAATCTCACCTCTTCATAACACAAAAAACAACAAAATATTGCCAATCAAAAAAGTCACAACATCCTTGCCAGTAGCACAACCCTCTAAAGCTTCAACTTCCATGGCTACGACAGGTAGTGCCACATCAATGGCTCCATGTGATCTGACCAAGGGTACATATCAATGGGTCCCCAAGGTATCGTTATCGGATCCCCCTATGGTTCAAGTTAATTCACAAAGGAAACCTCGAAGGAAGGCATCCACTCAAGTTAAGAAGGTGAAAACCAAATCATGTTGGATTCCCATTAGAAGCCCAAGGCTATTATGATGGAAATGATCGAATTTGGGTACTTAAACATAAATCGTGTCCTTCCCTATCCACTACGAAACCATGTGAGTCAAACCTTGTGATTCCAAAGCCGATGGAAGACCATGGGAAGGGAAATATCACAGAATGCTACACGCCTATTCCAGAGCTATTTTGGGTTCCAAGGCAAAACCAATCTATTCGGCTTAGCTCAGGAAAGCGGTAGTTCCATGAAGCTTCTAGCTCCTCATGTAATGCATCCATAGAGGTAAAAACTTCTACACAACCTTCACCTACCATAGGCAGCCTCCATGAAGCTACAAAAGATTTGACACCTCCCATTGTTCAATTATTACCTGATGCACTACTTCAAGTTCGTTCATGGAGAGTACCTTACCACCCTTGCAACTCGATGAGGCACCCAAGGTAATAGAGAAATATTGGCTACAATCCTCACCTATTACCAATTGGAATAACTGGTTCCAAAACGTGATGACATCCTTTTAAAGTATGATCTACCCAAGGAAGGGGGGAGTCTTCATTCACGTCAGCCTATTGAATTATTTCCCTCTTACCCTTCTTTTCCAAACCCTTGAGCTTTTCGATTTAGGGATTGTATATATATAGATATATAGTAACTAACCACCCTAGTTTAAAAAAAAAAGAAGAAGTAAAGAGCAAGAGCAATTAGCAAACGAGTGTACACAATACTAGTCAAAATCATTGACCCAGACCTACACATGTCACAGCAGGTACACTGAAACAGAAACCTATGTCATCAAACACCTAACCATCCTCTATTTGTGTTCACAGATATGGATGATTCTTATGAATATTCTTTTTACCTGTCCCAAGTAATGCATTTGAGTTATCCTCATATTTCCTCCAAATGGGATTCGGTTGAAACACTCGCTTGTGAGAGAAATGTTGAGGAGTTAGAGTGGTTGGTCCGCCTCTTGACTATGATGGATCCCTATTATATCAAAGAAGTTGGCCGAATTTGCCAAGGTTTACCCTTTTGCCCATGCTGAGTATGCACGCCTCATGACATTCCTAATACTATTCTACACGGAAGAGGACGAGGACGATAATGGTGATTGGACAGATGAAACACACGGCCTTATTGAAGAGGATTACACCTACCTTGATGATGAGGATGGCGGTTTAGCCTTAGAGCTACTGACCGAGCTCTCCAACCTCCACTTACTTTGAGCCTCATCACTCAAGTGATGGAGGGTAGGTAGGATTACAACCATAGGAGTGTTCCTGTTTTAGAGTTTATTATTAGCAAAGTTCTTTTTTGCCACTTATGTGCCTCTGGAAGGTGGATGCTTGGTGGTGACTATTGTGCAGTTTGTGACTACATAAGGATGCCTTTGAAGGACAACGACAATGGATATTTACATGTTACAACGGATATTCTCCATTATATCAGGTGTACTACTTCCTTTTATCTATGCTTTCCATAGTTACATGTTTGAATCTTGTCATTTGAGTTTCTAACAATGCATAAAATTTATGAAGTTGTGACATTGCCAATTTAGATGCTGTAATTTAATTAATGAATTTAATTCCTAAATAGTCTATTACTTGTAGTAGCTTTAGTAATGTTTTAGGCTATGAGGATATAGTTCTCTCTATTTTATTCTACCTAAGTGTGACTTGTGTTGTGGAAGTCCATGTGTTAAGATGGTGTTTGAGAATTGAGTCTCTTGACTAGTTTATGCTCAAGTTGGTATTTGAGACCTCGAGTCCCCCAGCTACTTATAGCAACTATGAGAAGAACAACAACAACAAAAAAATAAAGAGAAAAGAGAAAGCAAATAGCACAAAATTCCTTGTATTTTATGTTAATCACACTTAAGCGGTATAAGTGACAAGATTACTAGTCTTTAGGCCCCGACGAGCATTCCTAGGGTTAACTACTCTTTAATCCACTACTTACTTTAGCCCCAGCTCTTGTGTACTTCTCTTAGAGTCAACCTAATAGACCTTAACTCAATTGCATTTTATTAAGGTAATACGCTTGTTCTAGTTGGCAATGTTACAATTCATGATTTTTTTTTTTGCATTTCCTAGAATATCATGTATGCATCTCACTTATTGCACGTATGCACATGCTGCCTTTGAGCTTTCAAAATGTTGTTTTTCTTCTGCTACTACAGGTACTCCTATCATGGATCCCGATGGTGCACTGTTATATTCCAAGGACAAAATCTACATGAGGAAGGGGGGCATGTTAACCACCGGCGTCCACTTCTAGTAGTCATGGTCGGGGCTTGTCAGTTCAATAGGAAAAGGGTAAGAGTGATCGCCGATGAGAGGCGCACTCTAACTGGAACATTCAAGGGTTAGTTTGGCTAAGCATGGACGCCCAAGTGTGAATGGGCTCACCTAAGACTAAAAATCACGGATTCTCTGTGCAATTGAAGAGTGCTCTTGCTCCATCTCCATCTTCTTCTTTATCTCCTTGTGTGTGTGTGTGCGAGAGAGAGAGAAAGAGAGAGAGAGAGAGAGAGAGAGAGAGAGAGAGAGAGAGAGAGAGAGAGAGAGAGAGAGAGAGAGAGAGAGAGAGAGAGCATTACAACGGCACGGCGGTAGCGAGGTGGTTGAGCACAGCACGGTGGTAGCTCCCTCTTTTTCGCGGCAAGGAATCCTCCACGAAGGTGAGCGTAGGGCGGTGAGTGACACACCCTTGCTCTCTTGAGCTTGCTAATTAATTTGGTTGTGTGCTTGCATCCATTTGTGGCTTGCACACAGTGTACGGCAAGTCCCTTGCTTTAACACGTGCGACAGAAGCGCACACTTGGACTTGAAAAATTTGATGCTTGACTTCCCATCTTCTTCTCTTCTTTTGAATCAATGCCTTTCATGTATGCTAATGACTTTGATAGTTGTCTTTGTCCATAGTTGCATCTAGCTTTATCGAGGATTCTTGAGCATCTTGACATTCTTCATCTAAGCACCTTTTGCGTGATGTAACTTTGTTGATACCATGGACATGCTTTTTGGCAAAGCATTCTTTGGCACAAGAACATATAAATTTCTTGAAAGCTTTCCATTTAGTTTTCAATGGTGCATCATATTGAAGCTTTGTCATCCATAATTTTTGCTCAACCATTTTAATATATATCGGTGCTTTTTTGAAATTCATGCAAAGTGATAACTTTTCTTCCCTTTGACTGAGGTTCATGCTTAGTTGTTTCTCCACAGGCAAGGTCAATACATAAGGTTCAATGGTTTGATTTCATGGTCCATTGGTCAAGCATAAAACTCTTTATGCGATACATGATGGCTTGAGAGAGTAGCATATAGTCAATCACACTATCCCCATTATGTGTTCTACATGTAAATCCATCGGTTTCACTTCACAAAGATACACCATTGACAATGAGCATACCCGTGCTACTACACATGTGTAAAAGTAACTTTTCATAGTGATTTGGCTCTTTCTCATCCATTGAAGTATGATTATACAAGTGAACTTCCTCCAACTCCCTTGAAATATATGTTGCAATGTTTTTGTGCAAGCATTTATATCCCCAGAGACAATAACATCACCTTTGCCTTTAAAATAAGCAAGCGTTCCTCTAAATCAACAAAGGGATTATCTCTATCCATGCAAGCATAAAAGGGGGAATCATGATGAGAAATGTAGCAACCGTCTATGATAATGGGTGCTCTTTTTGGTGTCATAATTTTCAGCCATACATAATGTTTGTGCTTGCCATCTTCCACGATTGGTAAAAAATCTTCCAGTCTTTTGTTAACTATACGTGCTACTTCTCCTTTCCCTCTTCGTTGCTTGAGATTATTTGAACACATCAATGAATGTATATTATAGTCTTCCAACCCACTAATCCTTTAGGTTTCATGCTCCCAAGTTTCAATAAGAAGTACAATATTGGCTTTGCTTGTTAGTTCATCTATGCGAACCCTCGCATTCCATGGGTATCCATTGCAATTCCAAAAGCATATTTCCAATTGTAGCTTGGACTCATAGGTTGAACATTCCTATTTGAGAGAGAGAGAGAGAGAGAGAGAGAGAGAGAGAGAGAGAGAGAGAGAGAGAGAGAGAGAGAGAGAGAGAGAGATTTTATTATCGTCCTCGGAGGGCAAATATGACATATGGGACCAAAGTTACATGTGATGTAGTATGTGTGTGGATAATAAGTGACTCTCGATGCTCCAAAATTGTGGTTATGAGAGTCACAATGGAGAGCCCACATTGTGGTTGGGAGAGGAAAGTGTGTAGGTCTAATTCATGGCTAAAAATGTGAGGGAATAAGTTTGGATGTGACCAAAATATGAGCACTCTAGTAGTGTGTGGTACTCAAACTCTCGAACTTGCATTGAGCATAATGTGCACAAGCAATTTGACTCTTCTCCATTGTCCCAATGCCCTGTCTTGCATCAAAGAGAGTGGGACCTAAGTTGAATGGCTGTGATAGTGTGTATTGCTGACAAGGGGATAGATTCAAGCATGTAAGGGTGAGTATGGTTTCCTCTTTCACCAAAGAACATGGTTCTGTAATTGGGGTCAATATAGGTGGTGTAATGTATGAAGCATGACCCATCAGATTTCTCCCAAGCCGTAATACATTTGTGTTGTAGAAAAGCTTCATTCACTTGGGAGTCTGTTGAGGCATCATGTAGCAAATGTAATACATCTCATCTCTCAAACCACTTCTTTATGTCTTGCATCCATCCCATGCTCAAGATCTTTCTGTTATGCCTCTTTTAAACCTTTTCAGCTTGCTTGCCATGCAATTGTAGGAAGTTGATGTGAGGGGTTTTCATTCACTTTATCACGTAATCCACAACCCTTTCCATGCCCATAACCTCAATTGGAAGAGAACTCGACTGACTCAAAAAGTAAGTGAAGACACAACACCATATATGCTTTTGGGAATGTTTGTAAGAAAATGATTTTGGACATTCTCAAACTCTTAAGATCCAAGTAGACTTTGAGATGCTTCCAATCCACACTTCAACTCCATAAAGAAGAACCAGTGTCACTAATGTGTCAAAAAGGTACTTCTTGAGAACCCAACACTTGATGTTTCCTACATTACACATGTTCTCAAATTCATAGTTCACTCCCTTTCCCACTTCCAAACAAAATCTCTCAACAACTTCAAGTGTCTCATTGTTGTACACACTGCATGGCTTCTCCTTATGGTTGGTTTTCACAAGCATAACATTTGTTTTGGATTCATTCACAATCAGCCCACTATGCAAGCAAAATTTCTCAAGGACAACCATAAGATTTTGTGCATCCTCTAAAGTGTGTGCTAGAAGCACTACATTATCTGCATGTAAAGGCTGATTGGGTGCCGGGTGCTGCCCATCTCTAACTTCTACCTTATTCTTATTGTGAGGTCTTCAACTCCACCGACACCCAAGTGGGATGCGATCCTTGACAAGTCTCTAGGTCTAATAGAAGTCAAAGTCTCTAAACAAGAAAAATCTAGGGGATAGACCTTTACCATTGACAATGGCTTGGGTCTATAGCCCTAGACGAAGACCTAGTCCTATCTCGTAGTGGAAGCGAGACAAATTTTTTGAAAATTCTAAAACTATTCAGCCCTATAACTTCCACAATTTGGGCTAAGGTATCCTTAACCAACGCTTTTCCCCCCCTAACATATGTGAGGGCACAGTTGCTAGTGGACTTATTTACTAAGTGGAGAAGTTTTCTAGACGTTTTTAGTGCACGAGAATGGATAGTTACCTGACTAACCAGGTCTACCCGTCCTTGATTGACAAGCTTAGTCAATCCCCACTTACCACCCCGCACTCACACATGATAATTTGTTAATTAATTACTACCACGTTCTTATCACAATTAAAATAATGATTTCTTTTATCCTTCATAATAGAGTTTCATTAAAACGGCCCTTGGAAGCAGTATTGAAAACATTCTTTTAGCAAACAGACATCTTTAGACTTAAGACAAGGTACTGTCAATCTGAAGTAACTCTAACCAGTACTGGCTTGTCTCAAGAACACCTATACATGGGTGAAAAAATGGCACCCATTCCTTATTTATAAAAATCAGGGTGGAAAAGACATCACCCAAAGTCCGGGCGCCCATACGCCAACCAGTTGCCCATACAACCGGGGGGTTCCTCTAAGATAAAAACGATATCCTAAGTAGTATCCACAAACATAGACATGCATGTGGTAAAGACTCCATGTACACGGAGGTAACCGACTCATCCATGGCTGACTCGCCATCACTACTCATCACCTGGAGTGAAATATTCCAAGGAATCAGAGGTGTCTTGAGACAAGCTGTCTTAAGGATGATCAAACATTCTTTCCTACGTCAACCAGTCTTAGCCCAAATGATTCTTTCCTAATTACAAACAATGCTCGTTGGTTGAAGCTACCTTCCGTTTTTGGCCAATTATTCCTTTTCTGATTCTTACTTACTCCTTATGTATGCAATGTTAACTTTTAAAAGAACTTAAACTATTTAAAGACTGAATTGAATAAATGAAAACCAACCTCAACCTTAGTCAATCCTTACTTACCACCCCGCACTCACACATGATAATTTTTCAATTAATTACTACCATGTTCTTATCACAATTAAAATAATGATTCCTTTTATCCTTCATAACAGAGTTTCATTAAAACGGCCCTTGGAAGCAGTATTGAAAACATTCTTTTTGCAAACAAACATCTTTAGACTTAAGACAAGGTACTGTCAATCTGAAGTAACTCTGACCAGTATTGGCTTGTCTCAAGAACACCTATACAAGGGTGAAAAAACAGCACACATTCCTTATTTATAAAAACCGAGTGGAAAAGACATCACCCAAAGTCCGGGAGCCCATACGCCAACCAGTTGCCCATACAACCGGGCAGTTCCTCTAGGATAAAAATGATATCCTAAGTAGTATCCACAAACATAGATATGCATGGGGTGAAGACTCCACGTACACACGGAGGTAACCGAATCATCCATGGCTGACTTGCCATCATTACTCATCACCTGGAGTAAAATATTCCAAGGAATCAGAGGTGTCTTGAGACAAGTTGTCTTAAGGATGATCAAACATTCTTTTCTAGGTCAGCCAGTCTTGGCCCAAACAATTCTTTCCTAATTACAAACAATGCTCGTTGATTGAAGTTACCTTCCATTTTCGGCCAACTATTCCTTTTCTGATTCTTACTTACTCTTTACGTATGCAATGTTAACTTATAAAAGAACTTAAACTATTTAAAGACTTAATTGAATAAATGGAAACCAACTTGGGACTGATCAGCCATCTGCTGCTGCTATGCTGGTGCCTGAAGACTCTCCTCCGTAGGCCTACTAGTAGGCCCAACCTCATGGTCATGGGACACCCTAGTCCTTTTGTGCGTTGTATCTTCCTCATCAGAGTGAGGATTTCCTCAGGTCCTCTTTGGAGCCACCGTGGTAGCCTTATAAAAGGACACTTAATCGAATAGAGGATTAATTGAATAATCTCTCTTATTTCTTTTACCCAAAAATATGGATTTTTGGACTAAGTAAATAACTTCGATAAATATCTGGGTGAGATAATTTTTTCTCAACTTCCTAGTAGTATTATTGTGCTCCCATAATTATCCGTAATTATCGGAGCTATTTTACTAATTTCCCTATTTAAATTCTCTTCAAAAATATCCTAATTTGGCCTTAGTAATTTATGAATTACTTATCTGCTTGTGGGATATTTATCCTAGGTGGTTTTTGATGTATTATAACCTTGGTAATTATCTTGATAACTTAAAAATTGATTTACTAATTTCTCTTCTCAATTTATAGCCAAAATCATACAATATAAGCTAAAATAATTAGCTAAACTGATTATCTATGCTTAAGATAATTATTCCAACTTCTTGATGTTTTTTTCATCTTTGGTAATTATTATGTAATTATATAAATTAATTTACTATTTTTCCTTTCCAATTTACAATCAAAATCCAAAAATATTAGCTAATATAATTAGCTAAACTAATTATCTATGAATGACCTATTTATCTCAAGTTTCTAACAATGACTTCTACCTTAAATAATTACTATATAATTGTATAAGTAATTTAGCTAATTTTCACCTTCAATTTATGCTCGAAATAGACAATTTTAGCTAAAGTAATTAGCTAAACTAATTTTTTGTACTTAAGATAATTATCTTGACTTTCTAATGTTGTTTTCCATCTTTGGTAATTACTTATGTAATTACTATGTAATTACATAAGTTGGTTTATGATTTCCCTTTTCAATTTATAGTCAAAATTAGATAATATTAGCTAATATAATTAGCTAAACTTATTATTTGTGCATGACCTATTTATATTGGGTTTTAATCAATGATTTCTACCTTTGATAATTATTTTATCATTATTTGAGTAATTTAGTTAATTTCCCCCTTCAATTTATGCTCAAAAACATACAATTTTAGCTAAAGTAATTAGCTAAACTAATTATTTGTACTTAAGACAATTATCCTAGCTTTTTAATGTTGTTTTTCATCTCTGGTTATTACTATGTAATTATATAAATTGGTTTATTGATTTCCATTTCCAATTTACAGTCAAAATTAGTAAAATTTGCTGATATAATTAGCTAAACTAATTATCTATGCATGAACTATTTATCTTGAGTTTGTAATAGTGATTTCTAACATCTAATAATTAGTATATAATTATCTAAGTAACTTAGCTAATTTCCCCCTTCAATTTATAGCTAAAATTAGTCTAATCTGACCTAGATAAATAGCTATATTGCTTTTCTAACCTTAAGATAATTATCACGGCTTCTTTAGCATGTAAAACAACTTTCATAAATAGCACATAATTATCTAACAAAATTTACAAATTTTCCCTTTGATTTTTGGCTAAAAATAGCTAATTTCAGCTTAATTAAATATTTAGATTAATTATGTGTAAATTGATTGTTTCCCTCAGATGCAACAAGTCAATTTTTGCTATTATCTGACCCTCTTCATGATTAAATTTGAAAATATTTGCAATTATCTATAAATATCTAGGGCTTTTATGATAAAAGTCTTTTATAGTAATGATTACCAAAACCTTACAATTTATTTGATTAATTTAATTAACAGATAAACTTCATGTGGCCATAACTATGCCAATTTTTGGCGGAATTCAGTTCTGAAAATTTCTAGCCATAGTAAAGTCATGATTACGGTTCCAAAAATACCAATATTTGCCATGGTTGGACAATTCTACATTGCTTTTTTAACAAACAGATCAAATGGATTAGGCTTTATATAATTTTAAGGTTTCAAGAACTGGAAAACTTACACTTATAATACTAAAGCAATAAGGAGCAGTGGTGTATTATCCACTATAGCTCCATCCACATAGAGCAATAAGGAGCAGTGGTGTATTATCCACTATAGCTCCATCCACATAGAGCGTACTCTCTTGCACCAACACTCCTGCACACCCGCATGTGCATGCATCCGCTCTGCCTCACAAGTGGTATCAAAGCACGGCGGCTCTTCCGACGGCGACGCGTGCACAAGCACTCGTCCTTGAGCTAAGACTTAAAGTCTTACAACAGTGGAGATTTTTTGAGTTCTGTGTAGTAGCTGGATTCTCTGTAGGAAGGGAGTTTCAAATGTGGTGAAGGTTTGACAGTCTACACGAAAGCAGATCTTTGAAGCAAATTAGCATTGCGGTTGATTTTTGCAATGCTGAGATGCTTTGCACATAGCACTAGAGTAGCAATGCAAGGAGCTTCGGCAACATTGTGATATAGAAAATCACAACATTGTGTTAATTTCTAACGCTACGGTCTCTTAGCACAAAGCACTAGCAAGAGCAATTTTTGAGCATAGCGCTACTGGAGCAACGGAGGTAGCGTTTAAATTTATAAACGCTAAGGCAGCTTTTGAAGAATAGCGCTACAGAGACAAAAAAGCATATTGTTGGAGTTCTTTGGATATAGCACAAAAGTATTTTGTTGGCCTCTTCAAGAGACAACAGTACAAAGGGTTGAGAGAGAGAGAGAGAGAGAGAGAGAGAGAGAGAGAGAGAGAGAGAGAGAGAGAGAGAAAGAGAGAGACATCAACATCCCATATCCGACTCCAAATATTTGACATCTGTTCTCCGACATCGACACACATAGAGCATGTGTGCACATTTGGCTTCACATTGACTCTACCTTTTGGCATCGTCTCAGTTTTTAGCATCGACTCCACCCGATCTTAGTTTTTCGGCATCGACATTGACTCGATTTGAGGTTTTTGGCATCGACATTGACTCTCATCGACATCAGTTTTGGCATCGACTCTTCTCAACATCTCCGACATTGGCTTTTATGACATCGACTCTTCTCTGACACAGACAAGGTTTTTGGATGTATGCCTTTTGCGGTTTCTTGATGCGCATACACCTATTAATTTTGCCTAAGTCCATGATTCCCACCATGAGCCAGATTTTGCTTGATTAAAGGGACATGGAGAGCAGATCTCTCTGTGGCAAAGGTCTCTCGAGAGATATGATTTCTTCAGAAAACTGCTCGAAGGCGTAGATTCGGCATCGACATTACAGGTGGTGTTAGCGGTGGAGATCCGATCATTGATTGTTTTTTGGTTGAGGCATAGCGTTTTGGATCGACATTACAATTGGAGTTTTATAGCTTTATAGGTTTCTAGATACGCATAGGTACAGCACCTTTCAGGTGATTTTGACAGTCATTTTGGAAGCAATTTTACTATGGATGGTTATGCATGGACAATGCATACCTTTTTCAGCACACACAATGCCATTGAGCTCTTTTAGACCAGATATCCCCGTAGGGATTTTTCTATTGCAGGCAGTAATTTTTTGGCGCCTCTTTGTGGTCGGTTTCTTGTGTACGTTGAGTTGTTGTTACTGCCCATTATACTTTGTTTGGAGCCATTTTTTGGCTATTTTGACAAATTTTCGGGCCGTTTTTGAGACTCTGTCCGGAAGAGCCCTTTCTGAGACTGTGGCTAGTCTCGAGTCTGCTTAACCTTTGGAGGGTTGTTTGTGTGAGGTTTTCTTGAGTTGGGCTGTTCCCGAATGTTGAGGCACTCTTGTTGATACAGGTTGCTGGAGTACCTCTCTTTCGGTATCCTCATCATAGGCCATGTATCTGGACGACTCTTTTGCTTTCCACACCGAGTTGGCGATCACAAGGAAGCTTGTTACGTCAGTTTTATGCCCAATGGTTACTTTGATAAGTTTATGCGTTGATTTTGTGCTATTGGGTTTAAGATTTTGCTCCTCGTACAGAGGTGACTCTGCTGAGATTTTTCCCATGAGTTGACCATATGCATTCTTTCCACGTTTGAGTGCTTGAATCTAGTGATTTTGCTACATTTTGTCTTGAATTTTCGCTCTTGTTCTAGGGAAAACTTTGCCAAAATTATCCCAGCATTTTTGCCATAAATCTTTGGTGATTTTCTCTTGACTTATTGCTGCTAGTAGTGCTTCAAAAAGGGAAGGCTACTATATAAAGAAGTTCTATTGGCACAAAATTTATGATTTGGAAGCAGTGTATGCTTGATGTTTTGGTCAACAAGGACCTGACAGTTCCATTGAAAGAGCATAGAAAGAATGCGTACGCTGATGATTAGTGGGAAGAGCTGGATGCCCGTACTATGGCCACAATTATATTACATCTTGGCGATACCATATTCTTCACGATTATGAACAAGACTACAAGATGAGAGCTTTGGGACTCTCTATGTGCAACTTGGGATGGAAAGACTGCTTCTAGCAAAGTCTTCTTGATGAAGAAACTTATGCATTTGAATATGAAGAAAGGTAGCAATGTTAATGCACTCTTGAATGAGTTCATTAGCACATTTTATTAGCTAACATTAAAAGGGTTGGGTTTTGACGAGCCATTTTCTTGTTATGCTCTTTGCCTTCTTCTTGGGATACCTTTAATACTACGACAAGTAACTCCGTACCAGGTGGTAAACTGAAGTTCAGTGTGATGTTACTCTTGCATTACTCATTGAAGAGACTAGACATCAATCACTCGATACTGGTGGGAATAGAGATGCATATATGGCAAGTGGCCATGATCGCCATTGGCAAAGAGGTGGACATAGTCGCAACCGTGGTCGTTCACAGGATTGTAAGGATCATCACAATTGTAGCAAGAGTAAGGGTCGTGATTTGAGAAATGTAGAATGCTATCATTGCGGTAAGAAAGGCCATTTAAAAAAGATTTCCATGTTTTGCAATGTGAAAAGGGAAAAGCTATTGTGAAGTCTGAAGCTCCAAAGAGCAATGTACTAGGATTGAGGAGATCAATGTTGTTGAATCTCCACCTCCAGAGTTTGTTCTTGATGTGTATCAACAATCATATGTTCTTGTTTTCACTTCCAATTTGAGTTCAGATGCATTATTGGTTTTCAATGAGTGCTATGTGCAAAATTGGATCATTGATTCAGGTTCCAATTTCCATGTTACTCCCCATAGGGAATGGGTCTCCACATATACTCCAATGCACGGTTCAGTCAAGCTTAAATATTCCTATCAACTTGATATATGCGGTATGGGAAATGTCAAGTTATGCATGACAAATGGTACTGAATTTATGCTTGGTGGGGTCAGACATGTTCCTAAACTGACTAAGAGTTTGGTGTCAGTTGGTCAACTTGATGCTCTTGGCTATACTACTGTTTTCGGAAATGGTTCTTAGATGGTGCGTAAAGAAAATTTGGTTGTCATAAAAGGTCACAAATCTGGGTTATTTTAATCTTTATAGGTCTCTTTAGTCAAAGAAAGTTCTATCTATGTATCTGAGTAGCCGTCTACTGAGTTGTGGCATAGCTGACTGGGCCAAATGAGCTAGAAAGGAATGAAAATCATTCAATGTTTGGATTACTTACCTATGTTAAACTATTCTAATTTTAATTTATGTGAGCATTGCATCTATGGCAATAGAGTTCCTTGCCATTACATTGAGAGTTGGGAAACTCTCTATATTTGGTTCATAGCGATTTATGTGGGCCTATGCCACATAAATCTCTACGGGAGCACCGTATTTCCTGACATTCATAGTTGACCCTACTTGGAAGGTGTGGGTCTACCTCTTGAAGGGGAAAGACAAAGTGTTTGCTACATTCAAGAAATTCTTAGTCATGGTTGAGAACTGGTATGGTAGAAAGTTCAAACCTTTTCAAACTAACAATGGTGGAGAGTATGTCTCCACATAGTTTAAGAATTTTCTATAGCAAATGAGGAATTTGGTGACAGTTTACTATGCCATTCACACTTGCTCAAAATGGCATTGCTGAGCATATGAATTGCACAATTCAAGAAAGAGTCACAACCATGTTATCTATGGCAAGTTTACCTCCCGAGTTTTGGGGAGAGGCGGTTATGATAGCGATACATATCATAAATAGATCACCCATTACTCCATTGAATTTCAAGATTCTGCAGGAGATATGGAATGGCAAGAATCCAACTTATGATAGATTACGTGTGTTTGGGTGTGAAGCATTCTCACACATTCTCAAAGAACTTCGCAAGAAGCTAGATCCCAAGTCACACAAGTGCACCTTCATTGGTTATGGTGCAGATGGAGAGATGGTATATCATCTCTGGCACCCAGAATCTAGAAAGGTTATTCATAGCTCACAAAATGAGTCTAAAAATGCATAGACAACCTATTAAAGTGGTCAAATATCAAAAAGTTAGATTTGAGGATGTAGCCTCCACAAATTTGGGAAAACCAACTCAGTCTACTGGTGATGTTCCTACCAATAGTAGTGATCCACAGAGAGCGGAATCTAACAGTCAGGCACTGAGGAGATCTATGCGTGTATCTCGTACCCCTGAGCAGTTTGAGTTAGGATTGGACTATGTGTTAGTCACGGACTGCGATGAGCCCACTTGTTACAAAGAAGCTATTCAGATGGAAGATAGTGTGAAGTAAGACCAAGCTATGCAATCTGAGAATAACTCGATTTTAGCCAATGAAACTTGGGAATTGACAAAGTTACCAGAGGGTAAACAATTATTGCCTTGCAAATGGATGTACAAGAAGAAGTACACAGTAAAAGATCTTGAGCCTAAAGTATAAGGCAAGGTTTGTTGCTAAAGGCTTCAATAATATTTCGACGAGATTTTTTCTCCACTAGTCAAGATGACTACACTATGTCTTGTGCTTGGTTTAGTAGCCAATGAGAACATGGAATTGGTCCAAATGGATGTGAAGACTGCAATTCTTCGTATGGATCTTGAAGAAGATGTCTACATGAAGCAACCAAAAGGTTTTGAGATCAAGCGTGAAAAGCCAACAAGGACATAACTGGTATCTAGACTCAAGAAATATTTGTATGGTCTAAAGCAAGGTTCAAGGAAATGGTACATCAAGTTTGATAAGTACATTCAATTCCAAGGTTATGTAAGGAGCCAAGAGGATCATTGTTTATACACAAGGAGGTTGAACAATGGTTCCCTCATCATTCTCATCTTGTACGTGGATGACATCCTTATAGATGGGAAGTCTAAAGATGAGATTGCACTTCTCAAGGATGGCTTAAGCAAGTAGTTTTCCATGAAAGATTTGGGTTATGCACATCACTTTCTTGGTATGCGTATCAAGAGAGATCGTAAGCATGGAATACTTGAACTATCACAAGAAGAGTATATTCACAAGGTTTTTTGCAACATTTTAACATGCAAGGGGGAAAAGCGTTGGAGTACCCCAATGGATGCTTATGTAAAACTTAGCCCCAAATCGGATGCTAGAAAGGAAAAGATAGAAAAGGTGCCATATTCTTTGGCAGTTGGCAATCTCATGTTCACCATGGTTAGCATGCGACTAGATATTGCATTTGCAGTGGGAGTGGTCCAACAGGTATATGACATATCCGGGTAGAAAGCATTGGGCAGCAGTGAAACATATCTAGAGATACATCAAGGATTCAACCAGCAATGCTTAAGCTTTGGGAACAGTGATGCATCCATAGTTGGATACATTGATTTGGATTATGCGGGTTGTGTGGACACTAGGAGATCCACATCTGGCTACAAGTTCTTGTTTGCTAGAGCGGCAGTCTCTTGGAAAATTACAGTTCTTTTGCCACCATTGAGGCAGTGCTAGCAAGGAACCATCTGTATAAAGTTTTTCAAGATCATTTTTTTAACACCCTCCTCTATGTGAGAATATGAGAAAATATGGGTGGATGCATGGTAAGGTGGCCCCCTTTTTGGTTATATCTATATATCTATATATATATATATATATATATATATATATATATATATATATATATATATATATATATATATATATATATATATATATATATATATATAGAGAGAGAGAGAGAGAGAGAGAGAGAGAGAGAGAGAGAGAGAGAGATTTTATTATCGTCCCCCGAGGTCAAATATGACCTATGGGACCAAAGTTACATGCGATGTAGTATGTGTATGGCTGATAAGTAACTCTTGATGCTCCAAAATTGTGGTGATGAGAGTCGCAATGGAGCGCCCACACTGTGGCTGGGAGAGGAAAGTGTGTAGGTCTAAGTCATGATTGAAAATGAGAGAGAAGCAAGTTTGGTTGTGACCAGAAGCTAAGCACTCTAGTACTGTGCGGTACTCAGAGTCTCGAACTTGCAGTGAGCATAATGTGCACATTTGATTTGACTCTTCTTCATTGCCCCAGCACTCTAGTAGTGTGCGGTACTCAGAGTCTCGAACTTGCAGTGAGCATAATGTGCACATTTGATTTGACTCTTCTTCATTGCCCCAACACCTTGTCTTGCATCGAAGGGAATGGGAGCTAAGGTGAATGGCTGTGATAGTGCGTATCTCTCACAAGGGGATAGGCTCAAGGATGTAAGTGTGAGTACAATTTTCTCTTTCAGCGAAGAACATGGTTTTGTAGTTGGGGGCAATATGGGTGGTGTAATGTATGAAGCGTGACCCATCGTATTTCTCCCAAGCCATAATATATTGGCATTGTAGAAAAGATTCATTCACTTGGGAGTCAATTGAAGCATCATGTAACAAGTGTAATGCATCCCATCTCCCAAACCACTTATTTATGTCTTGCATCCATCCTGTGCTCAAGATCTTGTTTTTATGTGTCTTTTGAACTTTTTTTCTTGCTTCCCATGCAATTGTAGGAAGTCGATGTGAGGGGTTTTGATGCATCTTTATCATGTACTCCACAACCCTTTCCATGCCCATAACCTCAATTGAAAGAGATCCCGACTCAAGAAGTAGGAGCATATATGGTGTTTGTGTCTTAACTTGGAGAAATTTTGTAAGAAAATGCTTTTGGACATTCTAAAGCTCTTTCCAAGTAGACTTTGAGATGCTCCCTTTTTTGCTTCCAAATGACGCATATCACATTCATAATATGCTCTCTTTCGAGCTTCCAAATGACGCATAACACATTCATGCCAAAACCTCAAGGCCAATGTTATTAAAGCTCTCAACAACTTCAAGTGTCTCATTGTTGTACACAATGCATGGCTTCTCCTTATGGTTGGTTTTCACAAGCATAACCTTTTCTTTGGATTCATTCACAATCAGCCCACTATGCAAGAAAAACTTCTCAAGGACAACCATAAGCTTTTGTGCATCTTCTAAAGTGTGTGCTTGAAACACTATATCATCCGCATACAACAAAAGGATAATTACCGCAGTGCAAATAGTGACCTTTTCAATGAATTCTTGTTGCATAAATTCAAGCACCTGTTGTTCCAATTAATCAATGCATATACCAAAGAGAGTCGGTGACAATGAACATCCTTGTTTAACCCCAATAGTGCTTACAAAATTTTCTGAAATTTCTCTTCCCATGTGCAATTGACACATCACCTTCTCATAGATTCGAGAAACCGCAAGCATAAACTCACTTGGCACTTGGAGTTCTTCCATCCTTCTGGACAAATTGTTATGTGGAATCATATCAAAAGCACCAAGTGCTTCATTGACTATTGAGTGACTATTTAACTATGTGTTGCAAGCTGTCACCGAAGCAGAGATGTGCTATGACCAAAGCCAATGAAACCAAGCCCCTCCAAGAGACAAAAGTTTCTAGCCGAGCGTAGCATTGTGCATGCCAAAATAGTCACTACAAGAGCCTCTTAAGCTTAGCGACACTCATTGTGTGACGCTCAAAACTAGCGACATCACTATGAGCGTCGCTATATGCATTGATATATAGCAACACTCATAGTGATGGCGATAGTGGGGGTAAAAATTACCCGAGAAGGTAATGCCTTCACCTTCCTCTCTTTCTCTCTCTCTCTCTCTCTCTCTCTCACACACACACACACACACACACACACACACACACACACACACACACATAGCATGGCTCCAATGGCATCCTCCCCTACTGATGGATTTACATAAAACACTTGCTCCGAATCAGGAGCCTGCATGGCTGACAACCCCCCTAACACCTCTTTCACCTCTTGAAACACTTCTTCACAGTTTTCCCTTTAGCTCTACTCTCCAACGTATATTCTCCCAAAGACCAGCCAAGAACCTATCCTTCTTCATCATGTCAGGCGGGGGTACCTGTGGTGCTAAGGCCTTGCACATCCGCTCCCATGCCAATGAGAACTTATGTATGTACGCATCTACTGGCTCACCTTCCTTTTGCACCAAAGCATGTACTTCTTGCCACACTTTGTCAGGATCTTCTATCTTCACAAACTCCACTTCCAACCCATGTCGTAGATTGTCCCAACTCAACCTTACAGGTGGATCAGCCACACGCAACCCCTCTTCAAATGGTTTAGACCAAACTCTTGCATCACTCTTCAAACAAATTTGGAGAAGGCGTAACATCTGCGCAGGGTCATGAATCTGGTTGCTAATGCAGGCAACCTCCATCTTTTCCAAAAATTCCTCCACATCTTCATCACTTCTTCCATGAAACTCCGTATAAGAGAAAGCCATGGCTACCCAAGTTACAATGCTTTGAGAACCCCTTTGAACACACGTGCAAGAACCCAAAACTTTTGACTACTCAATCCCCAGAAACTTCAATGGAGCTCAACTTTAGATAAGGACAAACACATGCACATCAAATGAGTTTTCATAGTTGATCATCGGAATTACAACAGGCAAAGGACATTCCAAGATCTCTCGTAATCTTCTTGGCCCGAACATAAAGACTATGCGCTTCCAATTAAGCATTTCATAAGGTTCATGAATCACAAACAACCCTCAAATTTGAAGGCCAACCTACTACTTTGAGGATAGACGGTAGAGCCATGTATGGTCCCTTCCTCTCCTCTCTGTCATGCTCTCTTCCCCTTTTTTCTTTCTCCCTTCCCCCCCCCCCCCCCCCCCCCCCCCCCCCCCCCCCCCCCCACACACACACACACACACACACACACTCATTTAAACATGACAATGCGTTTTTACCCTTAGTAGATGAGAGCTTTCTATCGCATTCCATATTCTGATTTGGAATCCATATCCTATATTTTCGTTATGAGAATCCTTGACAAGGATTGGGTTCCCACCATGCAGATCTTACCCTTGCCACATTTTCTGACATGAGGGATCACACACACATTCTTATCTAGAAAAAATAGTTTATTTTTTGGCTATAAGTCACACACACTGGCAATAAGGCTCAAGCATCTGCTCATAACAGTATCATAAGCTCAATGATGTTTGTTTTAGTCTCTTTCAATTGCTCAATGATAGTGCTTTCTTTAAGAGTTTAGCTATGTCCCCAATTGCTTGATCATATCTACCTAAAAATCGACACACACATAAAGACATACTTATAGTTCGTTGACTTACAAAATGTGATGTATTGTTAAATTTGATCTAACTGGATACTTAGATGCCGTGTACCTGACCTTCCGACCCTACATTCACATGCTTTAAATGATGTCCCAAGGGCCGATTTTTTACATCCCTAAACTGTTGTTCCCTACTTGGCGTGTAAACTACTTGAGAGGACTTTGGCTATTTAGATGGATTGCCTTTGTGGAGGTCTTCAACTTAATATAGCTTGGTTTATGTTAGAAGATGGACCCACCCTACGGAAAATGACGGCTCGACAGATTATTATTTTTTGTAATTATTCATTCATTGAGAAAACCCGACATTTCACCTTGTAAATATTGGGGCTTACAGAAGTTTCCAGATTGTATCCCAGTTTTGACATTTAGATTGAGTAGATGGTTAAATTGGAGCTTTAGGGTTTGAGAATTGTAAGGTATTTATACCACTTTTTGACCTTAATGAAGGACCTTTTGTCATTTTAAAAAGTTTGAAGTTTGTGTGAGCGTACTGTGTACGAGAGAGAGAGTGTGAGATTCATCTTGACGCTACGTGTGCACCGGTGGTCAGAATCGAGTGCGGAGAAGTGCAGCGTGTTGCCCCCGACGAGAGCTACGTGCCGATACCTACATTGCGCGCGTACGGTCCAGTTTTGCGAGCTCCATCTACGAGCTTCATATGGTGACTCGGTGAGCATACGTTGTCCGATTTTGCATTGTAGAATATCCACGCGTTCACATTGAGTAGAGCTACACATTAGGCACTTTAGATTTTGGAAACGAAGACCTGCAAATTTCGGCCAGACATCTTACATGATTTTGCACCGGGTGTTTTGGGTTGGGATTTTGGTTCATAGACCTTAGGGAGAGCGACCTATTGGTGTTAGTAGGGTCTCCTTCAAGTTCTATGGTGTTTCGAGATTGTTTGATGGGTGTTCGGATCTAGAAAGCGTTGTAGGAAGTTTCCTCTTATGCACTCTTGAAGACTGTGACTTAGACATTGGGCAAAGACCTCTGTAGGAATTAATTAGGAGTCGGAGTGTAGGTTGACACCCTATGCTTGCTTCCATGCGCCTGTCTGTCGTGGCGTATCCGTCCAACATTGGCGCCGCTGTCGGGGACGAAAACCTTAGGTAGGTGACCGAGACTAGTCCTTGAGGATAGGGATTCTTTGGCTTGCCAAGAGTCTCGTTTTACATTTAGATAGGATTAGAGGGTGGAGGACTCTCTAGGTCTTAGAGGGAGTCTAGGGAGCGTGTGTCTGGCCTAGATCCTTCGACTTAGGTAGATTTAGGTAGATTGAGATAGTTTGAGATATTAATTGAGTTCTTGAGTAGGAGGTGGAGTGGTAGAAGCGGTGAGAGGAGAGCTTGAGAGTCCGGAGAGGCCGGGAAGCAACCAAACACCATTATCACCATTTCACATGATGAGTAGAAGTAGAGTAAGTAGGACATCATGATTTAGGATCTAGAGCACTTCATGCATGTATAATTTCTTGTTGGATTCATCACAAGGTTGTAAAAGATGCAAAAAGACGCAAAAGTGTGTTTGAAAGTTGAAGTGAAGTCCAAAAGTTACTGTGAGTGTTTCTGATAGAGCTGCAGAGCATCAGGAGCATTTCTGTCACAAAAAAAAATTAATTTTAAGTCAGGCGCGTAGGATGTCTACAAGCTAATCTGGTGGGAATTTGGGAATTTTGAGTTGACCAGTGTGTTCAGAAGGTAGGTTTTACCCTATTTTCACATGGAAAGTGGAAATTTGACCATATCTTGACAGGATAAGGCCAAATAGACTGAAATTGCTAGACATCCTATCCAAATTGTGCCAAAGCATTATTTTAAGACCAAAACCATAGGATGACTGCATGGGCATGATTTGCATGATATATTGAGTGACTGAGAGAGGTTTCATCTCATTTGGGTGAGAAAATTGGGTTCTAAGTAGACTTTAGCACTTTTGATTGAAAAAGGCTAGAACAGCTAAAATTGGGGACTCTTGAAATCCAAACCAAAATCTAAGCATACCACTGGGTTGCTGACATCAAGGGGAAGCTGTGGGTCAAGTCTGGGGTCAAACATGCCAAAAAGACATCCTACGCGTAGGATGTCATCTGTGTGATTTTGCACTCCAAACTTAATTTTGAGCATACCAAAGTGATCAGCACCTCAAAGGGAGTCTGTGCTTTGCATTTGAAGCCATTCAGAGCAAAAAGACATCCTACACGTAGGATGTCTAAAGCAAGAAATTGAAGCCAGATACTGACTGTAGGCATACCAAGGTGTTGAATAGCCCGAGGCAAGTCTCCTAGTCAATTTTGGTCCAAATTGGAGTTGATTAGACTGATCAAGACTAGCAGCAGGCTGTCGGAACAGATCTCCGATCCATTGACCAGCTTATAGGTGTCCAAATCAAAAAGTAAAAACAACTGTGGACTCTATACATCAAGGGGAATCCATAGTGCAAGAATCTAGGCAAAACAGAGCAGGAGACATCCTACGCGTAGGATGTCTACTGGGGCTTAGTGAAAGGAAAAGTTGACTGGGCTTAGATAGTGAGGTTCCATTTAGCTTAAGGGTTCCAAAACTTCTTTCATAAGTAAATTTGGACCTTGTTTGGCCATTTGACGGAGCAAAGATTGAATTCAAACTTTTTCATGTAAATTGACCAACATCCGAGGGAAGTACAGTTCCAGATTAGCAGACCTAATCCAGAACATCAGCAGTGTATAAAATATAGTAGTGGTTAAGGTTAACTCTCCAGTTATACCAATCAATACTAAGATAGCCTCTAGCGGTTAATGCTTTGATTAGATTGCCGACATTAAACGCTTGTGTACAGGTATATTCAACAACAAAGCAAGAAGTTGTGCGGAGACTGATCCTTTGCCAGGTGAGTGGTTGGATTTGTGATAAATTGCATTGATAAGTTTGATGAATTTAAGATCAGGAAGATACATTTTTAGAGACCAAAAGGTGGCAGGTGACCAAGGTAGCTTAGTGTCCACCGAGGAGAGTGTAACCCAGGCAAGGCTAGATCCACTAGCACTGATTATTGAGGAGGGTAGTGATACTGACACTTCATCAGAAAAATCCTTCTTCATGATGGGTAGTCAACAGCGAGGAGGTTTCATCTATGACAGACCAATGCCAAGAGGAAGCACCTCCCTAAATCCTTTGAATGATTCCAAGTTCACTGTGATCTTCTTAGAAGGAACAAACTCGAGGGGAGCCCTAGTCTATTATGACTATCGAGGACGCAAGTGTATTTGTATTGAAGAAAGGCCGGCTCAGAGACTAGAGATAATTCAAGTCTATGATGATGGAGATAGATTCCGAGATGAAAAGGGGAACCACTATCTGATAGTTAGTAACCCTAAAGATTACAACAGATATGGAGATAACATGGCGAAAGGGAAAATGGTTTCATAAACTCAAGAACCTCCACCAAACATTGATCGACCTGGAGCAATTTTTATGTATGATAAGAAAACAACCAGGGTTTCAACTTATAATGAGAACGTGGGAATCTACAAGCATGAGAGCGAGGAAATAGTCTTTTACTTTCGCTGCAAAGAACCATACCCCACCGAGTTAAGCAAAGACAAAGTTCTCTACTTATTCTCTTATGAAACTGCTATGGGGAAGGATATAGTTTTTGTTGATAGGTACGGGCGAGAATACCAACGTATTCTTCTAGAGGAGGTAGAAAAGGCAATAGTTCCAGGAGTATCAACATATGCCCCCGATGAAGTGCCAAGAAACACCTACACCCCTAGCAAGTCTACAAATCCCTTTTCAGTGGAGTA
Organism: Adiantum capillus-veneris; assembly: GCF_014529385.1. Classification (NCBI taxonomy): domain Eukaryota; kingdom Viridiplantae; phylum Streptophyta; class Polypodiopsida; order Polypodiales; family Pteridaceae; genus Adiantum; species Adiantum capillus-veneris. The sequence continues at coordinate 125,753,489 of NC_140959.1, forward strand.
TGACTTGACCTCATATTCTACCCGACCGCAGACATTCAACAACCAAACCAACCAGCAACTCAGCCATCATTGCAGGCATGGCTTCAACAGAGTGCAACATTGGAGCAAGACTGAAACCAAGATGGTTATCAAGCCGCACGAGGGCTAAGGGATTTACAAGAACCACAACTCTACTCACGGTATCAAGGAGAGAGTAAGCCAAAAACTCAAGGGTCAATAGAGCCTGGAATACCACCCGTAGAACGAGTTCGAAGAGATGAACCATCTCTTGCAAGAACTATTAGAAATTATGGCTTAGGAGCACCACTGGGAGAGGAACCAACCTACTACAGAAGACCAGAGGAGGTATATAGATTGGGACGAGGAGATCCAATGATGAGGTTTGTAGACCATCGTAGAATTAGACCTTCTCAAGTGCAAAAATGGGTAAACAAGAAATACACAGGATACAGAGATCCAAGAGATCATGTAGCAGCCTTTGTGCGTGTAATTAGAGCGGAAGAGGTGTTAGATTTCCCTACCAAATTTGCAGGGTTTGGACTAACCCTAGAGGATGACGCTGCTACTTGGTTTGACTCTGTGGAGCGTAGAGACTTTGAGTCTATGGAGGAGGTGTTTGACGAGTTTATCGAGGAATTCTCACAAAGGGGGATAGCTCATAATACAGTCTCACAAATCCATAAATTCAAATAGAAAGACGGGGAATCTGTGCGAAAGGCAGCCCTACACTAAAAAGATATGTTAAGTTCTACCCTATGGAAGAACTTTCAACTCAGTCCACACTTATGCTTATATTTATCCAAGGACTAAGGAATGTAGATCTCCAGAAGGACTTACATATGAAGAGGAGCATGATGTTGAATGAGTTAACCAAGGAGGCTCTTTACCTTGTAGACAATTGTGCGGTCTACAAAGAGGGTGAGTTCAAGGATCTTGACGACGATTCATCTTCACAACAAAGTGGAAGCAAGTCTTCTAAGACAACACCGAAAGGAGAAGTAGATGTAAACCAGGAGCAGCTTGTAGAGGAAGTGCTAAAAAAGATTAACTTGTACGCCAAACCCCATGCTAAATAGCCCAAGTGGTGTGCTATTGAAAAAAAATGGACAAACCATGGGACAGAGGAATGTTATTATAACAAGGGATATGTGAGAGAGAGACCTTATGCTCCCCAAGCTCAGGTAGCATCTCCTCAAGTTCCACCCATGCCTAGGTATCAAGCAGTCAACTACTAGGACCTACAGGTGTAGAAAGACCACAACCAGTATTAGGGCAACAACCACCCCTACCAGGATTACGACCAGTCGGCATAAGATACACACCAACCGTAACCGAATCAGAAGAGAAGGCTTTGGTGCCTATGCATGCATATTATGAAGATCCCAGTGGATATACGGAAAATCCCGTCTACTATCCACCAGAAGAACCCTCGACACCAGAACCATGGAGCATGATAGGAAATACAGGACCACCTACAGCTGCACAGGCAGCAGGAGAAGGAAGATATAGCTTAGATGAAAGAACATTGTTGTTCATAGCCAACGGAGGCATGGGCGGACAGAGACATGCATACCAACAAAGAGGAGCTCAAGGAGCACCTCAACAGCCTAAAGGACCCTGCTACAAGTGTGGTGGAGACCATTGGCTAAGAGACTGTCCTCATGATGAAATCATTAGAGTCAACGCATATTGCACCGAGTGTGGAGTTACTCATTTGATCCCTAATTGCCCTAAGAACCCGAGCAAAGGAGCAAAAACTACCTTGAACATGCTGGAAGCAGTGCCTTCCAGTGGAGGGTCAGAAAATGAAACAATCATACCTATTCAGGCGGTGACACGAGCCCAAGCTCAAACAATGACGAACGAACCCATAATTGAAGAGCCAAAAACCGATGTCCCAAGTTCAGAAACGAAAAATCAGAGAAGCACTTGGAAAGCTAGAAAGGCGCGGATGAAAGCTAGGAAAGAACGAGAGCAAATGGCTCTATCCGAGGAGTTAAAACACACAAAGGATAGATTAGAGCGGTTAGAGGATCTAGCTAGCTTAAGCTCACACACCGCGGCAACAATAGCACCCAAGGAAATAGCAGAACCCAAAAGTGCAGGATCAAGAGGATCAATACTGGCAGATAAGGTAAATGAGTAGTTAGATGCACTTCTAAAATCTTATGAAGCCAGACTAAAAACGAACCAAACCCAAGAGCAAAGATGGATGAATTATCCATATGCTGAAATAGAAAAACAGAGGTTGGAAATGTGTAGAAAGATGATTGAAACAACTCAATCTTTGATGGAAAACCCGCTTGGTAAACCTACAAATTGGCATGAAGTACCAGCTCCAACCCCTATCCAACTAGCTTTAGAGGAACAAGTAGAAACGAAGGAAAGACTCATGAATGCCTATGAGTCTAGGGGAGAACCTATCATAGTGCCAAATACAATAGATGAGGCAAGTGACGGGTTCCAGCGTAAAACATTGGTAGAAGTGGGTAAGGATTGTAACGGTCTAGATGATCTGTGGAAACAAATCCATGAGGCCAACGAAGCTAACAGGGTGAGTAACCACATGAACAACACGAGAAAAGAGAAAAACGAGATCTTACCTCCTATTGAAGAATTTGAGGCAAGATCACAAGTGAAATTTGATATACATTCACAAGGGGGAGACCAGGGCTCAATTAGTTCGGGGCACAGCCAACCAGACTCGTTGAAAACTCTACCCTCTTACCTAGGAGAGTATGAATCCAAGTCTGAGGTAAGAGCAATCCCATCTCAAAGACTTTCTTCTAATAAAGTGATGGATTCACAAGGGTTGATTGAGTTATTGTCCACCCCGGTGGCATGCACAATCACATTAGCCTAACTCCTAAGGTTACGACCAAACATGTGGACCACAGTAGGCAAATGCCTAGAAAAATTTGGAGTAAAAGACCACACCTCGAAGCTTCAGGAAGGGATCAGAGAATTGGACATGCCTCAACTAAATACTAGGCCAATACCATTAAACAAGGTTGGAGAGTATTGTGAGGGAGAAGATGGAAACACCACGCTACCAGTAGAATTCCAAGGAGTAGTTTCCAGGGCTATTCTTGACAGTGGAGAAAGAGTTGCTATCGCCACCAAGGAAATCTGGAAAAAATGGGGAAAACCAGCTTTGAGAGCCACCAGAATGAAATTGCAATTGGCAGATGGGTTCATGGAGAAGCCTCTAGGACTCTTAGAAAAAGTGATTGTCACTTCGTGCCAAATCGAGTATGAGCATACATTTGCAATAGTCGATTTCGACAAAAGAACAATTACGAGATCATCTTGGGAAGATCGTTCATGCGATAATTGAAGATGGTCCAGGATTGGGGTTACGACCACATATACCTTAGACATGGTGAGACAACAACCAAAATACACCTGAAAGACCATAGTTACAAGGATGTGAACCAGACACCAGTGGAAGAGTTTGAATTAGCTACATTAGCAGGGTCAGAACTCCTGGCATGGTTAGGGCAACAAAAAGTGCTATGGATGTGCGGAGCTTCACATTGTGGAAGCTTAAAAAGAGAGGAATGCATCTTAGAAAGAGCGATTGAGGACAAGGAGTATATTTTGGAACCTTTTCCTGAAGATGCCTTGGAACCTCTGGAATGGGAACACATACTAGCAACATAGGATGTCTGTACCATTACAGATAGTCCAACAACAAAATTTTGCGATAAGGATGGATATGATGTGCTACCCTATTACATGGTAAGCATTATACCAGGAGGAGATGAGATGGTAGAACCACCGGAACAAGAAGAGTTTTATAACTCCTCTGAACATCTGGAGGTAAATAACGATGCAGAGAATGAGTGGTCAGACAACTCAAGTGAGCGTGGGGAGAAAACAGAGAATATCAGGTTTTATGATTTTGCTAATCAGCACCCTAGACGCCAAGAATGCTATAGGAGAAAACAAGCAGAAAACAGAGCGAGAGAGAACCTAATGCCCAGGATGAAAGATAAAACTCACTATCTAATGCTTGTCAAAAATCTCAAAAATCAAAGAAAGAAACAACGAAAGGCCAAGAGTGGACCAAATTGGAGCGTAGATAGAAATACCAAGAATTGAAACGGTCTTTACAAGAGGTATGGACTACTGAGGAAGATAGTGATGGTAAAGGGGAGTCAGAAAAAGGAAACATGAATGTACCATCACACTATCGGAAATTCACCATCCAGGACAAAAAAAATCATAATGATACCACCAGTTAGGGAACGAACAAACCAGGAATCTTATGATGGGCCGGAAAATGCAAAACGGATAGATCTCGCGGGACCAGGTGAGAAGCCTCAGCCGGTCTATATCGCAACCGATTTAGAGCCTGAAGAAGAAGAACGACTAACACAACTTCTCAAGAAGTATAAAGATATGTTTGCATGGTCCTACAAAGACCTCAAAGGAGTTGATCCATCGATATGCCAACATACAATTCCTTTGAAATCAGATGCAAAACCTAGCAAACAACGTCCTTATACATATAATGACACATTTTCTAAACGAATCAAAGAGGAAATTGACAAGCTGATGGATGCTGAATTCATCTATGAAATCAAACATACAGATTGGGTGTCACCCATTGTGGTAGTCCCCAAAAAGAACGGAAAACTGCGAGTGTGTGTAAACCTCAAAAAAGTAAATGCAGCACAAAACAACGTTTGCCACAAATTGGGGAAGTTATGCATATCGTGTTATGCCTTTTGGCTTAACTAATGCCCGCTACCTTTCAAAGGTTAATGACGTACCCGTTCAAAGAATACCTGAGAATATTCTTAGAAATATACATGGATGATCTTTGTGTACACTCTCTTCTACGAGAGGAACATATTGACCATTTGCAAAAGTTATTTGAAAAATGCAGTACATATCGAATCTGTATTAACCCAGAAAAGTGCATTTTCATGGTTAGGCAAGGCCGCATCTTAGGACACATTGTCTCATGAAATGGCATAACCACAGACCTAGACAAAATCAAGGTCATAGTAGACCTGCCCAGGCCTACTAATGCGAGCCAAGTGCAATCCTTCATGGGACACTGCGGGTCTTATCGAAGATTTATATATATGTATGTAGTCATCGCACAACCTCTGTATCGTTTGTTAGTCAGTTTCGACTGGACTGAGGAGTGTGAAACTTCATTCCAAAAGCTGAAACAAAACCTTGTATCAGCACCTGTACTTAAAGCACCGGATTGGGAAAAGATATTCCATGTTCACATTGATGCTTCTGCATATGCAATCGGGAGTATTCTGGCTCCAAACCTGGAGACGGAACAATGGATTTTTCAGTTTGTTATACAAGAAGACAATTAAATAGTGCGGAAAAGAACTACACAACCACCGAAAGGGAGGGGTTAGGAATGATTTATGCTGTAAAGAAATTTCGGCATTATTTGCTCGCAAACAAATTTGTGTTCTACACAGATCATCAAGCTCTTTTGTATCTGGTAAATAAACCATGCAATACAGGGAGAATTATACGCTGGTTTATTATATTTCTAGAGTTTGATTTCACGGTGGTAGTCAAAATGGGTAAAACTCATCTACGGGCGGACCATCTTTCAAAGATACACAACGGGGAAGCTCCTGAAGGAGTAGATAATGACATACCAGATGCTTATCTTTTCAATATTGAAATGATACCCAAACGGTCTCAGGAAATTGTTAGCATTCTTTCCTTTGGAGGTAGGTTGGATAACACGGAAGATAGATCCAAACAACAAACAATTCGACAAACAAAAAACTTCCAATTGATTTGCAGGACGGCTGTATCATCTAGGATCTGACCAAATTCTACGATTATGTATAAATCCGGAGGAATTCGAGTGTTACCTTGAAGAAGCACATGTCCAGAATTATGCATTTCATTGTTCAACAGTGAAAACACACCAAAGACTGAAACAATTAGGGGTTTATTGGCCAACTATGTACGCAGACACACATGCTTATGTTAACAATTGTACTATATGTAGTGCCAAAAGACCAGTGAATCACGCGACATTGTTCCAGGTAAACATTGCACCTACATGGAGTCAATATATCATTGATTTCTTAACCACAAGGACGTTTCCTGAAAAAATAACAAAAGCACGGAAAAGGGCTATAGAGCTGGAGGCTCATGACTTTCAGTTAATTGGGAACCAACTCTATAAGCGAGGAAAGGACAATCAACTTAGAATATGTGCAAGTGAAAGTGAATACCTGCTGATTCTAGCACACATAGCGGAATAAGTGGAGGCCATTATTCAGGCGATAAGACGGAAAAAATTGTCTTAACCGCAGGAATATGGTGGCCTACATTGCATATGGATGCTGAATAGTTTGTAAAGAGTTGTGACGCTTGTCAGCGCACCAAGGTGCCGATAAAGAGAGATGAGATGCCACTACGGCCAATGATGGGGGCAAGGGCATTTGTAAAATGGGGCATTGATTTTGTGGGGTCTATTTCACCCCCTGCATATCGCACCCATACCCAATATATCATTGTGGCTACGGACTATCTCACAAAATGGGCGGAAGCCAAGGCAACACAAAAAGAAGATGCACGAACCACTGCACAATTTTTGTATGAGAATGTCTTTGTACGATACGGGTTACCAATAGAAATTGTCAGTGATCGAGGAACACATTTTCTTAATGAAGTCATTGAATATCTGCTAGAGGAATTCATGGTCATACATAGGAAATTTGCTCCATATCATCCATAAGCAAATGGACAAGCTGAGGCCTCAAATAAAACACTATGCACGGTTCTCACTAAAATTGTTCTCAGAGACAAGAACAGATTGGGATCAGCAGCTACACTCAACACTATGGGCATACAGGGTAGCTTACAAAACATCGATAGGAACGACACCGTACAACATGGTGTTTGGCCTAAATGCAATATTACCCATAGAGTTTTTAATTCCAACTCTACGAGTAGCGAAACGCCTAGAATGGACAGGGCATGATCTCTCTTCAAGAATAGACGACCTTGAAAAGCTAGATGAACTCCGCTTGAGAGCTATAGCTTCGATCTATGCTAAAAAAAGAAGGCAAAAGGAGTTTTTTGACAAGCATGTGTGCACGAAAGAGTTCAAAATAGGTGATTATGTACTTGTTTATACCTTGAAGCAACATGCCAAGAAAATTAAAAAGTGAGGGATGGGACCCTTTGTGATTAGTGCCCTATCACAAAACGGAGATGTCAAGCTTGCTACATTAGCAGGTGAAGAAATGCCAAATTGGATTAGTGGGTGTCGATTGAAGAAATATCATTTACCACTAACATATGATATGCTTCAACAAATCCATCAAGGAAAACAACAAATGAAGGAGAAACAGAGGGTACGAGAAGAAGCTCAAGCAGAAGCAAAAGAACGCATTGCAAAAAGAAGACTTCTGCGACAACAACAACAATGTGGAGCACCATTGCGAATCAATGCCATCCGACTAACGAAGTTTGATGAAGACACAGTGGAGCCAATAATTGCAGTCAAAGTAGGTAGCAATCAAGTTGAATCGACGGCATTGCTTGATTATGGAGCTCAAGCAAATTTAATCTCTTACGGATTATAAAAACAACTTAAGTCCACAAGTCAACTTCATCCTACTCCACAAGTGCTGGAAAGTAGTACATCACATTCTTTGAAAACATTCGGCTGGACTATATTGCATGTACAAGTACATCAATATATTTACCCACACAAATTTTATGTATTCGAGGATGAAAGCACACAACACCCCATGTTGTTGGGACAACCTTGGCAAAAAGAGTACAATGTGCAAATAGATTGGATTGTGAATGTAGTCAAAATTCAGCATGCATAAGAACAACAGGTAATAGCCTTTGCTCAGCAACCTCGGAATAATCAGCTGCTGCCAGCAATGCAATCACTGGAAAAAGAGCCAAAAGCAAGGGTGCCACCAAAGAACAACATGATACCCAAGGCTAAAAAATAGGTAACAGCCAACCATGCTCACTACATACATACGAAGTCACCGACCGTAGTGCAAAGATCTGGGTTACCAAAACAAGAGAAACAAATATGGGTGCGAAAGGATAGAAATGACATGGTAGACAAAAAACAATACAACAGAAGAATTCAACCGAAGCAGATAATTCAACCAAGAATGAGGGGAATAAAACAGATCTGGATCCCAAAGAAAATACTCAGCAATAACTCAAATGCGACTCGCATTTGGATTCCAAAACCGAAGCACAAGGAACTCCCTTCAGTACAAGCAACATCGGAAGGCAGACAACTGCATTTGCAACCGGCAAACCGACTTATGTGGGTGCCAATCAGCAACAAAACATCCGCAACCAAGGAAGTAGCAAGAAACGTACCGGAAAAACAAAGCTACACATGGAAATCAAAAGAGACAAGGTCTACGGCCAATTTCGCCACGAAAATTCTCTCCAAAGAGACAACTAGGGCTATATCAACAGTAGCGGCAAAGCAATCAACTTTTGCAAGAAATACAATTAAACAGAGAGCAGTAGAGTTATAGCTGTTACTTGCAAAGAAAACAGGAAACCTAGACGGCGAATGCCAATAAGCATTTTGCTTATACCCTTCTCTTGCACAACATTAATTTTTCCATGCATTGAACGAGTATGCATAAAATAGGGCCACATTACACGGCCAAGTATTAGCACAATTTTTTCAACCCATGCACGGCACATACTCCGAGGCGATACCTTGTCATCCGGGAGAACTCCGGCTAGGAGGGGGGGAGGCATTCTCAAATGCGGACCCAATGGCAGAAAGAGCAAAAAAGGGCATGTTTTTTGACTATTTTTAAGGGTTTTTGTTTGATTGTGAAATTTTTTGGACTAACCCAAGTACATATGCCCTTATACAACATGAATCTACAGGTATATGGGGCCAAACGCCAAATCAAGCCCCTAGGTGTGTGTATATAAGTAAAAATAGCCATTTTTCGGGCAAAATATTGGTAGAACGGAGAAATCCGGCCATAAAAATTGCATGTGAGTGTATATAATGTTTTGCGGTGATGTTTTTGATTCATTATGTTTTTTGGGGATTTTTTGGGTTTGATTTGCTATTTTCCTTTTAATTTTGCTAATTTTCGGTAGAAAAACTTCAAAAATACAAAAAGCAGGTGAAAAACGGTCGTAATGAAAAACAAAAAATGTAGGGATGATCAGTGACTATAGGACAACCTATGGTACAGTGGGGGTGAAATTATGAGACTGGAGCGAAAAGCGTGTTTTGGCCAGATTTTGACCGAAATGCCAAATTTCTGGTGAACAGGGCAAATGGAGTCCAAATCAAGAAATTTTTGAGCCTAAACCGCATCTCGCAAGAAGTTGGGAGTACATGTTAAATTTCATGAAAAGTGGTTCGGGGACCCCCATTATAAGAAATTTTTACTTCATTTTTAGCTCATTTCCACTATTGACCTTTGAGAAAAAGCTCCTGCCACCTAGAGCGAACGGAACTTCCAGTAGCTTCTACGACGTGCACGACTACCCAACGGGCTTCAGACATGAGAGGTAGGCTCACCACCTTGAGCTTTTCGCGCATGTTTGTCGTTTTGTCGCAAAAACTAGCGTAGGGTTCACATAGAAAGCGGGCAGTAGAGACTTATAAGTAGAAGTGTCCACCTAACGGATAACCCAAAACCAATGAGACTTCATCGGCAGCTTACCTTAGCATAGGAGACCAGTCTTGGATGTCTAAAGGCAGTAGAAAACCATCGGAAAAAACCCTAATTCCTAGAACCCCGCAAGAGGCCACCAAATGGGAAATCGGCGGAAAGACGCCCAAATGCTACCAAAATTCATGGGTAGAAGCATCTCGACATGCTCGACAAGTCTATGTAGCCCACATGACCAAAAGGTGACCCGAAGCGGCACTAAACTTTAGAAACGGCATCAGACACACAAAGTGTCAAAAAGCTCTCGCGGCCAAACCGCATGTCCGTTTGCCACCAAACTTCACGAGCGGCTTTTCTAGACCGTCAACAATCAAGTCCTATGATGGTAGACCACCACAAGTCATCGAAGACATGTAAACGCAACCACGGGTGCTTCTAGAGCGATAAATTGCCAAAGGGAGCTCCGGTGCAGCCAAAGTCAACAAAAACCATACGGCAAGGATCCCCAAGGGATCGGGAAGCTATGGAGACCAACATCAAGAAATTTCATCGCCGAAAAGCACTCCAAAAGTCAAAAAACGGCTCGGAGGCTCTGAAATCCACACAGAGAGTTACTTTCTATCCATTTGACTTTCTTGTTGAAATTAGGCCTAAAAGGGACTCACGGGGACTAAGGGCAGGCACTAGTAGCAGTTTCCATAAAAAAATCATCAGGAGACATCCTACGTGTAGGATGTCTCAAGGCCATTTCTGGGCATGGAACCCAACATATCTCATCACACACATTTTCTGAATAGCCTTTACATGCTAGCCACCAAGTTTCATCACATTTTGACCAAAATTGACCTCATATGCATGAAAAAACGCAAAGTCAGGGCATAGAGGCAACAATGGGCCATAGACCTACCAAAACTTGTCCAAATCACATGAAACTTGCACAATACATTCATGAGCACATAAAAAATCAATCTGTGTGGTCACCTGCAAGAAATGATGAAGTAGCCTATTTGACATTTTTGGCCTACAAAGGGTATTTTTACATTCCAGATCTTTTCATATCATCTTCAAGAGCTCATATATCAAGTTTGAGGCCATTCTAATCATTTTTGACCCCCAACACCTCCAAGATACACATTTTGAGCCCAAAAACACTACACATGGTCTTACCAACATCAATTCTTGTCCAAATCAAAATCCAAGAGCATGGCCATGTTCCACATGCCAAGGACTACCCATAGAACAAATCCCAAGCCATTTTGATGAAATAGACATTCTACGCGTAGGAGGTCTCCAACATGTTTTTGACCTTCTATGCAAAGAATGACATCATGGGAGCCATAATAATGGTGCAAGGAGCCCATATATCAATTTTCAATGCATTTGGAGATCATTTGTCACCTGTTGTGGACTTGCTACCCAATTTGTGAGCCTAAAGCCTGAATCTGCCAAAAAATACACTTTTTGATGCCCAAACCCAATTCCAATCACATAGCCATGTTGTACATGCCAAGGACCACCAGCATGTCAAGTATCACCAAAATCTAATGAAAAAGACATCCTACGTGTAGGATGTCTAGATGATAAATTTTTGCTAGAATTGTATGTGAGCACATGCACAGTTTCACAAGTTCCTTTTAAGTTTTATTTTCAATTTTCAAGTCATTTGGATAGTTAAAACTCAGTTTCTCAGTTGATATGGACAAAACGCTAACTTCGGACTACTGAGTGCAACAGGATCTATGGAAACCGCAAAGTCATCGGCAAAGAAGAAAAGGATGACCATAAAGGATTATTTGGAAGAAGTAGAGCCCTTCTTCATACCAGAAGGAACTCTAAAACCAACCAGCATGTGGATCCAAGATGACTTGTTAGAGTCCAATGATCTAAAGATCTACCAAGGCGTGTTCAAAGACACCAAAGGAAATGTGATAGAGCTACCCATGCTACCAAGGGAGCTCAATGAGTTCGTCAGAAGCAAGATGGCAGAGTACCTAGAGAAGATTGATCTCCACAATTATTTTGAAGCTGTGCCGACAGGAATCGACATAAAAAGAGTATGGGAATTTGTGATGACAATCAAGGAAGATGGAGTGGCACGAGTTACGGATCTATAGGGCAAGCTAGACACGGAGATTATAATCACAGAGAGAGTAGTGGCAGCTGCACTAGACCTCTCAAACAAAGGGGATAGTGTAACCAAAAGAAGAGATGAAGTAAAGGTGTACACAGAAAAGAAAGCCAACTACACCTTTGAAGACATTGCTAACCCCAAAGTGGCAATCATGAGTCAGCTGTATAATCAGTACTTCCATATGTGTACAAAGAGGCCACAAAAGTACAGAATGCCGCCTGGAGCAATTGCCACAACATTCACCTGGGCAATGCAGAAAAGCAAGCCGAAGGTAATCAATTATGCAGCTTATATACATGATAATCTGGTGAAGATGGGCAACAAGAACCCCACATACATTGTGTCGGGTGAGCTAATTACAAAAGTGATTTATGGGGCATTGCACGCCAAGGGAAGATGTCCTGACCCTCCATCACAGAACGATTGGCTGAGGCTCAAGGAAGATAAGGAAGAGGAACATCCCAAAGCACCAAGGGTTGCCACTAGGTTGAAACACCGATTAGAAATCGTGCAAGAAGAGCAGCCAGAGCTGAAGAAGGGAAAGAAGGAATCTGTCCAAGTGCCAGTAAAAGAGACGAAATCACAGAAAGCAGCACGGCTAGAGCGGCTAATGGAAAGTTTCACAGCCGAAAGAGCCCTCAAAGGAGATTTGAATGAGCTATGGAAGCCGTCTCTAGAAGCAATGTCGGGATCATCCCGAAGGGTGCATAAAGACAGATTTGATGACTATATTAAGAATTTTGAGATTCTGGATGCCACGGTGGAAAATATCCCACATGTACCATTTACGGAAGCAGAAGTGGAGCAAGTCCGATGGCAACTGCTAGAGGAGTAGGAAGGCCAAGAGAGAGAAAGGAAGACAAAGGCGGACGGGATTTTAAGAAAAAGCCGACAACTCCACCATCTAGCCTTGAGTCAAGCCCACCGCCCTCACCACCTCCTCGTAGCCCTCCACAGACTCAAGAGAAAGAGGAGTAAGACAAACCTGAAGATCAAGAAGAGTCAAAGCAAGAACAAAGCCAAGAGCAAGAACCAAAAGAAGAGGCTAAGCCTAAAAGTGAGCAGCCAGAGCCAAATGAAGCAAGGTATAACACATTTCTAGACCTATTGGCTGCCGGATATTCAAAAGAAGAGGCTGCCATAGTCGCATTTTACTTGGCAAGCACGGGGCCCAAAGAGCAAATGCAGAGCCTGTGGCGGTTAGTGGAGCTAAAGGAGATGGCCACTGATACAGTGGACCTACACCCACCCACCAATGATTGGGATGTGGCGATGACCAAGCTAACTGGGCTAAGGGCACAGTCAATGGCCGCCGAAAGTGAAATGGCAACTCTCAAATCCACTGAAGTGCAAATAAAGCTTGAAGTCGACACTTTACAAAAACAAAGCCAAAGGCAGATAGAGAGAGAAGCATAGCTGCAATCCAGTTCGGCAAAGGCATTGCAAAGATGCCACGAGATGGAAAGAGAAAATCAGGAAGCAGCTCAAAGACTGCAAGGAACCGAAGAGGAATATAAACAACTCAGCAAGTCATTGACAGATGCACAAAGGGAAAGGGATAACCTAACCCTACAACTTGCTGAGGAGTCCAAGGAAGTTGAAGCAATGGGAATTCCAAAGAGAAGATAAAAATAGAGCAGGAGGCTAGCCAGGATGAGGTCCTTGAGCTCAAGGACCAGTTTAAAGTTAGAGATCAAACCATCCAGCAGCTACGGGCATCTCCTGCCAGAGTCAGGGCTACTAGCTCGACTCACACCACTTCAGAGAGCCAGATCTATGAAGAACAAATGAAAGAGCTCCAGAAAGAGTTGACCTTAGAGAAGAAGCAAAGGTTGATGATGGCAGAAGGGTCGGTGGTTATGCAAACACGCATGGAAGAAGAGCAGAAGGCAATGCAAGATGAGCTAGAAAACATCAAGAGAAAGCTCGAGGAGGCGGAGAAGATAAACACCGATTGAACGACCTCCTCGTGAACATGGAAGAAAAAGCTGAAGCAGAGAAACAGACATTCCAAAAGCAGATAGAAGAGCTAAGAGGCGAGCAAGCAGAAGAGCAGGCAAGCACATGACCAGCAGCCATGGAAGGCATGAACCTAGAGAATGTGGCAGATCCTATGGACACACCCATGCATGAGGAAATCCTAGCATGACCCTCTCAAGAGCCACAAGATCTGACACAAGAAGAGGAAGAGAAGCTGCGCAAGGCCATAGAAGCAGAAATAAGAGAAAGGGCCAAGGAAGCCTTGGAATGGGACAAGAGAGTTTTTAAATCCATGACCATTTAGAAGATAGACGCTAGCAACCTTCAGCGTGAATGGCTACAACCCTCTCTCCCATATCCTTTGCTAAAGTACGAAGCCGCCACAATCAACAAGAGAATTAGAGAAGAGTCAACAATGCCACTCTACACAACATATATCTCCAAGCCTGAAGGGGTAAAGTTGATAGTCGACTCCTAGCCCACGTGGAGAAAGGCATGGCTGATGAAGTATCCACAATACCTAATCCATTTGGTAGAGGCACCCAAAATCATCAGAGATAAACTAAGTTATGCCCTCTACCAAGGATGCGGATGTGGAAGGCCCAGGAGCTACTACAAAGAAGCCAACCCACTTGGCTAAACTATCCGAAGCTGCCAGGCTTGAAGGCATGCGAGAGAATAAGTGTTCAATACATATTGAAAACCCTAACGGGTGCCATCAAATTGTTCATCAAATTGTTCACTGGCTCGCCTGACCTTTCTTGCATTATCTTGAGAAAGATCTGCAAAACCCTTTTGGCAGTCTTCGAGACGTTCAAACCGGGCCAGGCGACAGATAGTATCTTCTTCTTTCAAGATACTTACAAATGTGCATACGATCTATCTGGTCAGCCTTCCAAGGAGGTGATACATGCATTGTATCAGAGGATCATGTTTCTGCCATACTATCACCTCCAGGCCTTTGAAGAAGCTTTCTACACCGGCTTCTTCACCATCAGCACCGACATATTCGGCCCAACACTACTGGATTTACATGCAAGATACGAGTCGCTGCTCAAGATGCGAGAAACCATAAGATGAAGAAGCAGCTCAACAGCCATGTCGGGGACGACATGAGCAAGGAGGGGGGGAGTGTTGGAAGCTAGACACACCCTACAAAAAATGACAGCTCGGCAGATTATTATTTTTTGTAATTATTCATTCATTGAGAAAACCCGACATTTCACCTTGTAAATATTAGGGCTTATAGAAGTTTCCAAATTGTATCCCAGTTTTGACATTTAGATTGAGTAGATGGTTAAATTGGAACTTTAGGGTTTGAGAATTGTAAGGTATTTATACCACTTTTTGACCTTAATGAAGGACCTTTTGTCATTTTAAAAAGTTTGAAGTCTGTGAGTGAGCGTATTGTGTACGAGAGAGAGAGAGAGTGTGAGCTTCATCTTGACGCTACGTGTGCATCAGTGGTCGGAATTGAGTGCGGAGAAGTGCAGCGTGTTGCCCCCGACGAGAGCTATGCGCCGATACCTACATTACGTGCGTACGGTCCGGTTTTGCGAGCTCCATCTACGAGCTTCATATGGTGATTCGGTGAGCATACGTTGTCCGATTTTGCATTGCAACATATCCACACGTTCACATTGAGTAGAACTACACATTAGGCACTTTAGATTTTGGAAACGAAGACCTGCAAATTTCGGCCAGACATCCTACGTGATTTTGCACCGGTTGTTTTGGGTTGGGATTTTGGTTCATAGACCTTAGGGAGAGTGACCTATTGGTGTTAGTAGGGTCTCCTTCAAGTTCTATGGTGTTTCGAGATTGTTTCATGGGTGTTCGGCTCTAGAAAGCGTTGTAGGAAGTTTCCTCTTATGCACTCTTGAAGACTGTGACTTAGACATTGGGTAAAGACCTCTGTAGGAATTAGTTAGGAGTCGGTCGAGTGTAGGTTGACACCCTATGCTTGCTTCCATGCACCTGCGGGTCGAGCTTTGTCCTTAGCTGACAAATCTTGTTAGGTGAGTTCTGGCTGTGCTGACGTCCGTCGCGACGTATCCGTCCAACAGTTTAGCTGGATCTTTGAACAGGCGGTGGACTTGAACTAATAATCTATGAGATAATTCACATAATGTGGGTGCTCATAACGACGTCAACAACGGTAGGCATGGGTGCTTAAAAAACAGCCCCTCTATTTTTGGAATGGTCATTCTCTTAATATACGAGTGGTGATCGTTCTCTGCATACCCACATGCCCTTGCTTGTTTGGTTCTTTCTTGTGAGCGAAGCAAGAGAGCGCACATACACATACACACCCCAGAGGAGCTCTCCCATGTAGGATCTCTCTCTCTCTCTCTCTCTCTCTCTCTCTCTCTCTCACACACACACACACACACACACACACAGACACTTGTTTTGCATGGACAAATCCTGCGTAGTTACTTGCAAACACACACACACATGCCCATACCTCGTTAAGGTTTTAAACAATTTCTTTTGCTCATATGAACTGGAGGATGACTATATGGTTTATTCTTTGACATCTAAATAAATCATTCTAAGTTATAAAGTAATAAATATTGGGCTTTATGTAATTGCTCCTTTGGATCTTTGTTTACTCCGGTTTATATATAACCTATGGGGTGGTCGTAAGAGATGATAAATCTATGGGATTTTTTTCATAATTATCGGAATACAAGGAAGATACTTTCCAAATTTTTGAAATCTGGCACACAATCACAAGTACATTTGAAATTTTTGGTGTCTCTAAAAATCGGTCTGTCTTCATTATTAAGCATACATGTATGTATTCTGGAAAATATTTGTGTAGACATTTAAGGAGCTTTGACCTTTGTCTGATTGCATTTACCTGACTACCTACCTATACATAGTTCATAGCATAGATTCCATGCCATGATATTGAACATTGTGGTGATTCTACCAGACTTTAGGGTTTGGAAGCAAATTTGTGTAACATTTGAACTGGTTTTTTGATGCACTTTCTGGGTCCTATAATGCATTTGGATGTTGTTCTACTATTATTTTTGGAAAAATGGTTAGATGCAGAAGCAAATTGCTGGCATAATTTGTGCTTAGCTGAAAGTTAATGATAACTGGTTTTTTATTTTTTTAATGGTTACTCATTTGGATCTACATTCAACAGATATGTATCTATAACTTTGATGTAATGGATAGAGCCATCATTTTCATTTGCCTGAACATTTTCTTAGAGGGATTTTTTGCTTGCAACTTTGCTTGAATACGTGTTTGAATAACTCAATTGTATAAAAGTGTTTAGACACATTTATAGGTTATTCTGTGCCTTATACCTCAAGTGAGGATCTCCAAAGAGATGGCAGTTATTTACTCGATTTTTGACAATGTCTCCGAAATACAACGAAATGATGGCAATTTTTTTGAGAAAAGTGTTAAGCATACACGATCTTAAATATGATACATTTTCTGGAAATTTTTTGAAAATGATGGTCAGTACCTGGGTTGTCTACAACCTCATGTGAGAATCTCAGGGTGATGGCATTTACTGGTTTTTTTAACATAATGAGCAGATACCTAGGAATGGTTGCCGGATTTTCTACACATAGATTTTCATACATAGACTAATATATATATGGATGTTAACCATTTCATAAATAGATGAAAGCTGGTATTTTGTATTCAAGAAAACATGCCCATTATGCTTGATGTAAGGGTATTATGGCCTCAATCATGGCTACCATACCTAACTTTATTAGCTTGAAACTAATTTATCTTATGTTCAAGGCTACCAGGAGCGTATGCATAGCCATAACATAGTAGAAGAAGGATACAATATGACTTACTAGTAAAAGCCAACTCTTGTAAACTGTACTCCTATCTTTGTATGCATGAACTCACTTTTGATGAAGGTAAGTATATAGTGGTGAATTCACAATTGTAAAGTAATTTTCGATGCTATCCCTTCTTGGTGGATAAATGCATAATTTTTGAATCAAATGTTTAGTTTGAAATTAGTTCAATGATTGTTAAAAGAGCCTTAATCTTCAAGTGGAGGTCTCGGATGAGATGGCATTAGACTGGACTTTTGAGAATTGATCCAAATTACAAAGGAGATGCTGCTCGATTTTTTTTGGAATTAAATGATGTAAAAAATATCGTAAATAAATGGCTCATTCTTTAAAATTAATATTTGATCTATGTTATGATGTTAGTTTTTGTTGTAATTTTTGACGCCAATAACAAGGGAAGGGAATTGTTGACACCTGTCTTCCCAAGTAATGCCAATTCTGATGGGCTTGTGTTTCTTGGATGGTGACAGGTAAGAGATTCTTTCCTTGGGATTACAACGACAACTGCAGCAATAACAGAGGATCATCCACTATTCAGTTATTTTTATTATTGATAACCCTTGTATATGATTATCTGATAATAACATGTAATACACTATATGTCAGTATCATGTCCAAATGTCAAGTGTGGTCTTAAATTTATCTACTTGTTATCTAATGTATACATAAGGTTTTGTTATTTACACTTTGACTTGTCTCTAGTCCCATTGTATTGGTTCAATAGTTTGTGAAATCAAACTATTGTTAGATTAATCATTCTTAAACACACACACATTGAGAGAGAGAGGGAGAGAAAGAGAGAGTGCAAGAGAAAGAGAAACAATCTACACACACATACACACACAAACATACATTGAGAGAGAGAGAGAGAGAGAGAGAGAGAGAGAGAGAGAGAGAGAGAAAATGAAATGAAATATATTATAAACGTTTTCAAAAGGCCAAAATGACCTATGAGACCAATCTGATACAATCTTGGTGGATCTAATCCAATCTCTGGGTATAAAAGTGAAAAAAGAAAGAAGTAAACTGAAAGATTAAAATCATCGTGAATGCCCGAGGGGTAGATAATTATTTAGGATTAGGATATATATAGATTTTGGATTAGGGTTTATATCTAGGATTAAGATTAGGGTTTAGGTTTTATATTTAAGCTTAGCTTTAAGATTATGGTTTAAGTCTAAGGTTAGGTTAGGGTTTTAATATAGGGTTATATGTATACATAGGATTTAAAATTAGATAGAATGTAGAGATAGAAGATAGAGAGTAATAGTAGATAAATATCCTATTGCATCTCTACCCTATCTCTCTAGTCTCTACCCTCTCTCTATATCATATTGCACTCAACATACCCCAATCTACCTCACTATAGAGAGAGGGATAATTAAGTGTAGGTAGAGAGAGAGAGAGAGAGATGATTAGGTATCTACCTTCCTCCAGAGTTATGGCTGTAAGTGGAGCCAATGTTTTGTGTTGTACGCAGTGGGAGAGTCCTCCTGTTGCTGTAGAGTGCAAGGTATATGTATGTGTAGGTTTAGATTTAAGATTATTTAAAACAGCTCGGACTTAAAAAATGACTTACCCTTTTGCACATATATGTATGCTTGCAAGTAGCTTAATCACTTACTCAACCCAATGCACATATTCAAGAATGTGGGTAATATGTTGTGGACCATCTCATTAGCAAGAAAGATACATTGGGAGCCAGAATCGACCTTAGGGATGCTGGTTGTATGGAGAAATATTGGCCACATATAGCAAATGACGGATTGATATAGCTTCCTAAAGCACCATGGATCTTGATAAGACAACACAAACGCAAAGTGAGCCATGTGTATGTCCATCGGAATAATGCACTCGCTCCGGAAAACATTCACAAAGGAAGCTTACTGGTTTGAAGCTTAGCACGAAGCCGCTATAGCAAGAACTTCTTCCAGGGCTCCTCACCTGGAAGAAGTCCTTTGACGATGAAATTCCAAAGAAGGGCTCTGCTCTGCTGTGCTGGGTCAATGATCCCAAGCCCTCCCTGAGAACAAGGAAGAATGATGACTTGCCAAGCCACTTTGGCCCGGGCTATTTGAGTGTCACGCCTTGACCAAAGGAAGTTCTTGATCAGCCTCTCTACCTGGCTGATACAAGAACTCCAGGAAATCCAGTAAGAAGTAATGTACCACATAGTAGCCAACAACAGCTGGTTGGCCACTACAACTCTGCCTGCCAAAGAAAGTCGTGCGGAGCTCCAATGGAACAACTTCCTCATGATAGACACGAGGAGGGGAGCAATCTGCTGCTTAGGAGACATGTCCAAACCAACCTAAAATCCCAAGTACTGAACTGCAGCCCCTGGGGGAATCCACCTGAAACCCTCACCTGGCATCCAATCGGGCATAGGAGCACTACCAACCAAGAAAGCCACTATCTTTATCCAGTTGATCAGTGTGCCAGATGCACAACAGAAGGTCTCAAAAGCCTGCTCACACCTGTGAAGGTTGGCCTTCTGGACATCCAAGTACAAGACTGTAGTAGCTCATCTCCCCAAATAGGAAGTGCTAAGCCTCGTAAACCAACCTGCTGCAACACCAAAGACCTGTTCATCACCTCAGCATAGAACAAAAAGAGGAAGCGGGAAGCGGGAAGTCTTGTTTGACCAAACATGTAAGCATGAAACGATCACCTCTACCTCCTAACAAAAGTACTTGACTGTGTGCCCGTCTATACAAAGCTGACACCCCTTTGATCCAAGCATCTGAGAAGCCCATCCTGCGTAGAGTGCCGTCTAGAAAGTCCTAGTCAACTCTTTCATAGGCCTTCTCAAAATCGAGAAGAAGAATCACCAGATCCTCACCACATAGCCGCGCTAGGGTAGAAGTCTCCCAAAAAGTAAAGGTGTTGTCAAGGATACTATGCTCCTTGACAAAAATTGTATGAGTCCCATGTATAAGGCTCTCTAGAGGTGGCTGAATCCTCAAACTCAGAGCCTTGGCAAGGATTTTGTAGGCTGAGTTGAGGATGGTGATGGGGCACCACTGTCGAATCTCATGCAAGGAGCCATCCTCGTGTATGAGGTAGATCAGGCCCTCACTCATGCTGTCAGGCATCTCTCTTGTGTGCAAGATGTACTGAAAATCACTACAGAAACCTGGGCCAAGCAAGTCCCTATACTCCAAGAAAAAACTGGGAGTCAAGCCATCCTCACCTGGACAACTACCATGGGAGAGTGCACTAAGAGACGTGTGCAACTCCTCAAGCTGAAATGGTAGCTCAAGCCTCTGACACATCTCCTCACTCACAAGACAAGGCATTTATGCCCACACCTGCTCCCTGCATGCATCCTGATACTCTGACTGAGGCTCTGTAGACAGTAACTCACGGTAAAATTTAGTAGCAACTGCATGCATGTCCTTTGGCTCAGAAGAAACTGACCCGTTGGGCCTCCTCAACTGACTGACCTTGGCATGCATATGCCGAGGTCCCACTGCCTCAAAGAAAGCACCAGTCACTCTGTCACCCACCTGCATCCACTGAGATGCCTGTCGGTGGAAAGCAAACTCATGGCGCTGCTCCTCTGTGCTAACAAGCTCCTGGAGAGCCTACTGTAACTGCTCCTCCAACCAAGGACTATCTGGATGCTGCTCTTGTATCCTCTACAAGGAAGCAACACCCCGTCGGAAATGCTACTGCTCCTCTCTCACTGTAGCCAGGCGAGCCAAAGACTCCTGGAGAAAGAATCAACTAAGCTGAGCTAGTCTTGAGGCCAATCTGTTAGCAGAAGAATCCTGCATGTCTAAGCTCTCTGTCCAAAGAGCCTCCACTCGCTCTCCGAGTGTAGAGGCCAGCAACACCCTCTCAGGGATGTGAAGCATCCTTTCCCCCCTCCTCTACCTATCTACCACTGTGAGGATCACTGGTGCATGGTCTGAGAAGGAAGTCCCTGTCAGAATGCAAACTGTCCCACCCAAGTCACAGAAGTGGTCACTAGTGTAGAAGTGATCTCTCTGTGATAGAT
Organism: Adiantum capillus-veneris; assembly: GCF_014529385.1. NCBI lineage: Eukaryota > Viridiplantae > Streptophyta > Polypodiopsida > Polypodiales > Pteridaceae > Adiantum > Adiantum capillus-veneris. The sequence continues at coordinate 125,775,086 of NC_140959.1, forward strand.
TCATTCCTCCCACTCTGCGGTCCAAACGAGAGAAGGACAGGCTGTCTGGGGGACCTCACAAAGCTAGAGTGCTGCCATACATCCGAAATCCTGAGAGTCATACAAAACCTCTCCCAACCTGCCAGCTCAACTCCATGCACAACAGCATGGCTACCACCAATCCTTTTAGAGGGGTCCTCCAACATGTTGAATTCACCCCCTATGCACCACTACTCTGCCTGTGGTAGAGACTCTGTTGGGTTATAAAGCCCAATGTGGTCGCCCAGGTAAGTGGGCGGGCCGCCAGGTATGTACACATATTCTTTTGTAAAAACCTAATAAGAACTCACTATGCTCTACACATTACAGTAGAGCGAGTTCACCATATCGTCGTGATCTTCTTCTCGCACTCTCTCTCGCGTCGCACTTCCGCTCGTACTCCTTCAACTGGTATCAGAGCTCAGATCGAGGCTCGGGGAAGCACTGCAGGAGGCTAGAGTCACCAACTCAGATTGGAGTGAAATTCGACAGGTGAAGACACGGCCCCAAATCGAAGGCTGTCTACACATCGAAGGACGGCTCACAGTTCTTGGAGGCGTGTCACATACGACACGGGCGCATCTACACACAGACTGTAGGCGACATCCACTAGTTCATCAGGTAGCTTGTGTTTGCTGCTTGATATTCCAGATTTCATCCTGAAATTGCAGGTACTTCCACATGGGATGTATTGTCAGAGATGATGTATGTTTGTTGAGGGTTTGCTGGCTGTGAGTCACGCAGCAAACAACCGCCGCAGCGGTTACAGCATATAGTGGGAAATTTGTGGATGTATGACTTTGTGGGAAGTCTATGTACTGTCAAATTTACTGCAGCCTTTGTTGAGGGTTGAGTGAGGTTTTATTGAGCTGGGGGATTCTCGAATGTTGAGATCCTTTCGGTGATACAGGTCTTGGAGCGATCCCTTGAGCACCCTTAGATAGGCAGCTAGGATGTAGTGACTGTGAGTTAGACAGTTGGGATTGCATATTTGCTTTACTGCCGTTGAGGTATTTTCGCAGTCTATGCTTACAGGATAGTGACAGGACAGTCAGAGACAGTACAGGTGCATGATAGGTTTACCCGCAGCTTACAGTGTCAGAGAGACAGCGTTTTTGAGCTGTTTTTTTATCTGTTTTTTGAGTACACCAAAGCCATTTTACAAAGGAGACTCTGCCAAAATTTCTGCAGAATCTGAAGCTTTCTTGGTTCATTTGACAGGTTGATATTGGTTCAGAGGTCATTTTATAGGGGAAACTTTGCCGAATTTTTCCCAGGAAAGTAAACCACTGTGAAGCGTAGCTATGGCTGGATCACAGGACACTGCTCTTTACAATATCAAGAAGCTAGATGGAACCAATTTCCCATTGTGAAAGAAGCAGATTTGGCACGTGTTGGTACAAAAGAAGCAGATAAAACCTATAAAGCTCAAGGGGATAAAACCAGAAGATATGGACGAAGATGAATGGAGCGAAATGGATGAATTGGCACTTTCTACCATTATACTGACTTTGGCAGAAAGCGTTTACTTCAATGTAGCAGACGAGATGTCGGCTTATCAAGCATGGTTAAAGCTGAGTGATCTTTATGAGAAGCAGAGTGCAGCTTCACAGGTATACTGGCTTAAGAAGCTTGTTGACTTGAAGATGAAAGAAGGGACACCTATGTCCAATCATCTGAATGAATTCAACACAATCTATAGTCAGTTGTCAGCTCAAGGTGTCAAGTTTGATGAACCTGTTAGAGCTATGTTCCTGTTGATCACATTGCCAAAAAGTTGGGACACTTTTCGCACAGCTTTGAGTAATTCTGCACCTCCAGATGGTTTGAACATAGCAGGTGTAGAAGGAAGTTTGCTTACTGAAGAAACCAATATAAAGACAATGGACAAAGGCAAAGGAACAGCCTTAGTTGTCAGGGGAAGGACCAAAGAAAAGTACAAAGGTGGAAAGAGGAATCAGTCTCATAGCAAGTCCCACAGTGCTAAAGGCAAGAGTGACATAGAATGCTACCATTGTGGCAAGAAGGGTCACATGAAAAGAGACTGCAGAGAATGGAAAGCAGAAAAAGGCAAAGAGAAAGCTGAAGACCATGGTGAGAAGAACAAGTCCTCAGTGAAGATTCAAGAAATAAATGTGACAAACACTGTTGCAGAGGATGACAGTCTAGTGTCAGGAGACATCTACTTCTTGAAGAATACAATGGACTCAGCTCTTCTTACAACATCTGATGGAAATGCACTGAGTGACTGGATTATAGACTCAGGGGCATCACTTCATGTGTCTCCAAACAAGGAGTGGTTTACTTCTTATGTGACCACTAAAGATCATGTTCGGCTAGGAAATGGGCAGACATGTGAGATCTTAGGTGTTGGAGATGTTCAATTGAAGTTTCAGAATGGTTCTTCTTTCACGCTGAAGAATGTGAGACATGTTCCCGCAATTACAAAGAGCTTGATCAGCACAGGTTTACTTGATGATGCTGGCTACATCACCACTTTTGGACAGAACATGTGGAAGATATCCAAGGGTTCTATGACAGTAGCACATGGAGTAAAGTCTGGAGGACTTTACATGATTTATGTATCAAATGTCTCTAAAAATGTAATCAATGTAACCGAGCAGCCGAACGTTTCTTTGTGGCATAGCCGGTTAGGACATATGTCCAAGAAGGGAATGGAAATCTTGTCTCGTTCTGGTTATTTGCCTGGCTTTTCATTTAATGATTTTGGATTCTGTGAACATTGTCTATATGGTAAGCAAACACAGCAGCCACATAAGCATAGAAGCAGTAGAAGAGATACACACTTGGAGCTTGTTCATAGTGATTTGTGTGGACCTATGCCTAACCTATCTCTAGGGGGAGTTTCTTACTTTATGACATTTATAGATGATTACTCGAGGAAAGTATGGGTTTACTTTCTCAAGCACAAGGATGAAGCGTTTAGTGTTTTCAAAACGTTTGTGACACTTGTCGAGAATCAGAGTGGCAAGAAGCTTAAATGCTTACGCACTGACAATGGTGGAGAGTATGTTTCAAAGGCCTTTCAAGACTTTTGTGAGTCAAAAGGTATAAAACGTGAACTTACTGCTCCTTACAATCCTCCTCAAAATGGTGTTGCTGAGAGGATGAATAGGACCATACAAGAGAAGGTCAGAAGTATGTTGTCTAATGCACAACTGCCAAATGGGTTTTGGGATGAAGCTGTATCAACAGCTGTTCATCTTGTAAATAGATCTCCTAGCAAGGTTTTGCAGAAGGATTCAGTGCCAGAGATGGTATGGTCAGGCAAAATGCCCTCATACAAGAATCTCAGAGTCTTTGGCTGTGAGGCATATACTCACGTTCCAAAGGAATTTAGGAACAAACTTGACCCAAAGAGTAGAAAGTGCATCTTTCTAGGCTATGGTAATTCTGGTGAGATGGGGTACAGACTTTGAGATCCCGAATCCAGAAAGGTTGTCCGAAGGACTCCGGGAATTGGCAATTGGCCATGCAGTCAGAGATGACAGCTCTGCATAAAAACAAGACATGGAAGCTAGTTAAATTACCACAGGGCAAAAAGGCTCTACCTTGTAAATGGGTTTATAGGCATAAGATCACCGCTCATGATAGTCAGCCAAAGTACAAAGCAAGGCTTGTTGCCAAGGGCTTTAAGCAAGAACAAGGCATTGACTTTGATGCAGTCTTCTCTCCGGTGGTCAAGATGACTACATTGAGATGCTTTCTTGCATTGGTTGCCATATTAGATTTGGTGTTGCACCAAATGGATGTCAAGACAACATTCTTGCATGGTGATTTAGATGTGGAAATTTATATGCAGCAGCCAGAAGGGTTTGTTGAGAAAGGCAAGGAAGATTGGGTATGCCAGTTGTTAAAGAGTCTTTATGGCTTAAAACAATCACCGAGGGCATGGTACCATAAATTCCACAAGTTTATGCTTTCTCAAGGCTACAAACGTAGTGAGTTCGATCACTGTCTATATACAAAGAAGGCTAAGGATGGTAGTTGGCTGATCCTTATTTTGTATGCGGATGACATGTTGATTGCTGGCAAGCACTTGGAAGAAATTTCAGCTTTGAAGTCAAAGATGGCAAAATCGTTTGACATGAAAGACATGGGTGAGGCAAGTCATATACTTGGTATGCGCATTGAGAGAGACAGATCAAAGAAGTTGATTTGGTTATCTCAAACAGAGTATATTGACAAGGTTTTGCAACGTTTCAATATGGAGAAGGTAAAGGCACTGAGTGTTCCATTGCCACCATATGTGAAACTTAGAAAACAAGATTGTCCTGTGTCTGAGGAAGAACATGCTGAAATGGATAAGATTCCATATGCGTCTGCAGTGGGTAGTTTGATGTATGCAATGATTGCTACTCGCCCAGACATTGCATTTGCAGTGGGAGTAGTAAGTCGATACATGTCAAACCCAGGCAAGAAACAGTGGGAGGCAGTGAAAGGAATATTGAGATACCTGAAAGCTACAAAGAGTATGCGTATATGCTATGGGAGTCAGGAGCTAAGTGTAAAGGGTTTTACAGACTCAGGTTATGCAGGTGACTTAGACAACCGAAGGTCTACGTCAGGGTATGCCTTTACATTGGCTGGTGGAGCAGTATGATGGCGTTCTAGATTACAAGATTGTGTTACTCAGTCTACTACAGAGGCTGAATATGTTGCAGCATCAGAAGCATGCAAAGAATCAATTTGGCTTAATCGACTAGTAACAGATTTGGGAATCAAACAAGAGATGCCTGTGTTATATTGTGATAGTCAAAGTGCTATACAATTGGCCCGCAATCCAGTTTATCACTCAAAGACAAAGCATGTGGATGTGAAGTATCATTTCATCAGGGAAATGCTCGAGTATAAGCAACTTCAGCTTGTCAAAGTTCACACCACAGAAAATCCTGCTGATCTACTTACAAAAGGACTTCCATCAGAGAGCTTTGCGCATTTTCGCAAGCAGTTAGGTGTAGGGTAGTACATCACTTCTCTACATCTCTTGTATATTAGCTTGTATAGTAGCTTCTCTCACACTTAAAGTACCACATTGGACTTTAAGTGGGAGGTTGTTGGGGTATAAAGCCCAATGTGGTCGCCCAGGTAAGTGGGCGGGCCGCCAGGTATGTACACATATTCTTTTGTAAAAACCTAATAAGAACTCACTATGCTCTACACATTACAGTAGAGCGAGTTCACCATATCGTCGTGCTCTTCTTCTCGCACTCTCTCTCGTGTCGCACTTCCGCTCGTACTCCTTCAGACTCAACAATATGTGACGCTTGTGCACTCGCCACATTGGGTGCATAGATGTTCAGGAAGCCCATAAGGCAACCCTGAACCTGCATAGTGATCCATTGAGCCCTGCCTGGAACAATAATCCCTCTACCCACAATGGTCTGCTGCTGCAAAGAATACGCAATAGTCATACATGCCCCACCCTAGATGCCTCCAGGTCCAAAAGCAGCTGACCAAAAAGTATCATATCATCCATGCAAAAGCTAACCACTTTGTCTAATGTGGCTCTCACATAGATGATGCTCTTGTAGCATAACGAGGTCAATCTCTCCTTCCACAAGGTATCGCTGAAGCTCCTGACGTAGTCAGCCCCTCTGACACTGAAACTGTGGCCCACCTAATCCCTGCACGTTCCATGAGACGATCCTCATGGGGAGCAAGAGAGAACAGATGTTGTCGCAGCAGCTAAACGTGCTATCTTTGAGGCTGGCTTGGATGGGGAGTAATCCGCATCCGAGCGTCCTCTAGATAGCATGAATGCAAAGAGTGCCTGGCCCAAGCCCAAGTAGATCGAGCCTGTTAAGTATGAAGCCTGATTTACCCTTGTAATTTTCTATGGTAAAAGCGCACATTTGTAAGGCCCCCATTATGAGGAGAAGCCATCGTGCGTGAAGGAAAATCACTCACCGGAAACCAAAATTTTCACGGACAAGAATCAGGGGCAACTTTTTTTTGCCGGAATATTCCTTTTCGCCGAAATATTATGGCCGGACGGCGCCCGGAAAGTGGTCGGAAAACAACCGGTCGGTTGGCCGGTGGCCGGTAGTCAATGGCCGATGGCCAGTGGTCGGAAGTCAATGGCCGGTGGCCGAATTCAAAAGCGGACTTGTCTTCTCAAGGGCGGCCACACATGGGCGGATTGGAGGGTCCGATTTGGACTTATTCGCACAAGGGCGGCTACACATGGCTGTCTCTCATAAGAGAGGGCAGCCCTTTTGGCCTATAAAAGCAGGCCATTTCTACACACATTTCATAGTGTGAAGTTGATGCAACAAGGTGAGTGTGAGGTGGTGAGAGTGAAGCAAGGCGGGAGCTCTATCAAGGGTTTAATCCCTTTGTAAACTACTTCTTCTTTTAAAGTGCTAAAGCCATTGAGTGGCTGCTTTCCCGTGGACGTAGCCTACATTGGGTGAACCACGTATATCGTGTGTACTCTCTCTCTCTCTCTACTCTATAATCTCTTGTGTGTGAAATCTATCTCTCTCCATTAAGTAATCTACTCAAAAATCTATTTAGCTACGTCTTATTTTCTAACACAACCTCCTCTATCGAGGAGTCCTCATGAATGTGTACATAGCATGGCGGGCACTGCATATCAGCAAAGAAGTGAACCACAATGTGTCTACATCCTGTTGCATCTGGAGGGGTCATAGAAAAATTGGCCAATGGTCAAAGAGTTTGAAGCATGTCTGTAACTCCTAGGTCTCCCATGTGGTAAGAGCTGTAAGGAACAAAGCATGAACCCTTAAGTAGGCTGCCTCAAGGTCTGGTGAGGAGTCGTCGAGGTAGCGTGTTAAGTCGTAGGCAAAGAAGTCCCATCAGTGCCGAATGTCAAAGCTCATCAGACCACAAGGGACTATTGCAAAAGGAGATGTCTGTACTAGAAGAGGGGGTTGCAAGAAAGGCTATCCCTCTCTCTCCAAACGACTTGTGGCAAAGGTGCTGCCAAGAGATGTCCTAGTAGCTGGGGATGGCCCTCCCCCCTGGGTCGACTGTGGGACTGGAGCGGGAGGGGGGGTGTAGGAGCAGGGGGAGGTGGGGAAGAAGAGGGGTGAGGGGGATCGAAAAAGGTAGAGGGGTGAGGAGGAGAGGCGACGAGAGCAGGAGGCGTAGGGGGGGGGGTGAGGAGGAGGGGAGGAACTCGGGGGGAGTGGGGGTTGTCGAGGGTGAAGCTGAGGTGGAGGCTGAAGCAGGGACCTTGTCCTCCTCAAGAGGACCAAATTGGTTCCCCATGGGAACCCATTGCTGCTAGGTAGGCGCCTCAGGACCACTCTGAGTGCTAGGCTGTCGCTGTGGCCCCTGCCATTGTCAACCACGAACCTGCTGCCATCCTTCCTCCGCTGGATACTCTGGTTCGGAGGGTGGCTCTGTGTGTGTGCTCTATGTCTTTGCTTGTGGGTGCTGGCCAGCCCTTGGAGGCTGGGGCTGGGCCTCTGGTGTAGGTCGGGGCCTCCTCCTGACAGGCCTTCACAAGATGGCCCATCTCTCAACAAATGAAGCACTGATTTGGGAGGCCCGAATGCTCAACGTTCTGTCTAAACCAACCCCCATTCACCCGAGGAAGTAGGATGACCTTTAGGAGAGTGTGGGTGTTCCTAACCAAAAAACGAACTGAGGGAATGCCGGCCACATTGGCAGCTATTGAGGCTGTCGTGTTGTCTCCAAGACAGTCCCAATCACTGAGCCTATCCTAGACAAAAGTGATAGGTACTCCCTCCTCAAACCAAGAAAGCAGATGAAAATGGGAAGGTCTGCAGTGCAGAACATCTGAAGCAAGGTCAAAACCATGTCTCCACTGTTGAAAGTGGGCTCGAGCTGCTCGCATGGTCAAGGGGCTCATGGTGATGACCTTGGATGCCATCTTGGAGGTCTCAAACTAGATCTGATAGTAGCCTTGTATGAGAAACTGAACATCCAAGATCTTGCCCACCTCTACAAGAAGGCGGGCTTGGAGAAGATCACACAACTCTCCTCTACTGGGTCTGATGCCAGAATCTTGCAGATGACGGAAGATCACACCTATGCAGCTAGGCTCTACTCTCTTTGTCAGTATAGAGCAAGTTGAATGGAGGGCTCAGCGGGGGCTTCCTGAGAGTCCCTCTTAGGTGGAGCATGAGCATCCATTAGTGTCTGTTGCCGTGGAGAAGGGCAGAAACATGAAGTCGAGAGGTGGCCCTCTACTGGCCGAGCACACCAAAAACACCAAGAGGACTGACGCGTTCAATCGAGCAAGACCCGGGCGAGGGGGCAGGAGGAAGCGACGCGGAGGGATTGGGAGAGCGAAACCTGGCGGGCAGAGTTGATGTGTGGCGGGGGGCTGAGGCTGAGGCTGAGGCGGGTGCAACGAGGCGTGCTGAGGCTGCCTGAGGTGGGTGACTAAAGCTGGCTGAGGCAGACATGTTAGGATGAGGCTGATGCGGGCTGCAATGCTGCGCATTGAAACTGCGCGCTGGGGCAGAGCACAGGCATCAGGTATGCAGGGCAGCATGCTGGGAGCTGAAGGGGGAGTGATGGCGAGAGGGAGAGGGGGGGGGGGGGGGGGGGGGGTGTAGAGCATGTGCGAGGGGGAGAGCGGGGGCAGCAGCGAACGCAAGTTCTAGTTGGTGGACAAGGGATTTCCTTACTCAATGTCAAATAATATTTTTGTTGATTTGAGAAGGCTTCAAATGGCAATGATACATTTTTATGGTGTACTACCTAATGGTGAGGCTACAATAATGCAATAGTTTTTTTTCAATTATGGCTTTTCTTATGTTATTTTGGACATTTTGCTGTGCTAGGTTCAAAGTTGGTGTTTGTGCTCAAGCTAGATGAGTGTCAGATTGTGAAGAAACAAAGATTAGAAAGGATAAGTATTACTCTCATGAACGAGGCATTATTTCATGCAAAATTTACAGCTATGAATGAGGATTGTGCATTATCTTTCAGGGTGAAATTGACGAAGGAAATTTGGTGGCTTGGTGCTATTGAGGTTCCCAAGGAGACCCATGGAGTGCTTGCTTGGATTTTTGAATGCATTTCGTGGATAATAGATGTCATTAAGGCACAACTAGCTAGGGAAAGACTCCAAGTAGATGGCATAGGGGAGTTTGAAGTTGACTGGCACGTAGGTGGCGATTTAAAAACAATCAAGTGCATTGTAGGGTGTAAAGAAGGGGTAGGAGCTCTATATCCTTGTCCATTTTGTATTAAAGGCTATAAGAGGAATGCATGCAAGATCGCAATGGTCAACGAAACAGATGAAGACGACAATTCACAAACTATACGTGTGTGGGAGCATTTAGTTCTACGATGTCCTATGCTGGAGGAGCCCAATTGTGCCACAAAAGATAGTGAATGGAACCCTATAATTAACTTCCCTCTCAAAATTGTGCATTTTTGCACACTTTCATGCTTTTATGTGCATCTTTGATTGCTTATTAAAACTTCATATTGATTATGCCTTTACAATGAAGCCTACGGAGAGGTCGCTTGACGCTATCTCAAAAGTGGAAGGGCTCTTAAATTCAATAGGTTGTCATGGGACCAACACCTGCATTGTTGCACAGAAGAACAATGCAAGCACTCAGGAAGTGGCCCAACCAATGTCCATGAGTGGACTAAAGGCAAGGCAGTTTTTGAAGAGGGTTCGGTCCAAGGAAAGGGGTGCTATCGCCGGAGCATCAACATCTGAAGGTGGATGGGAGTTGTGGAAGGATCTCTGCAAGTATTATATGGACAATGATAGCAATGCAAGCGTTGTGCTTAGCCGAAAACATCTTTGTGGTATTCGACAAGATGATGAAGATACTACGACTTGCAAGCACAACCAATGAGCAATGACAAGAATTCCAAAATTTGGTGGTAGAGTTTACAAAGGCAGTTGTCATTGCATGGGGTGGATTGAGCATTACACACTATATGGTGAGTGCTTGCTATTCCAACTTGGTTTGTACTATGCTTTAGTTTTGATCATCGATGTGTTGTGGATTTATGGACAACACATCCTCTATGCCCATGGTGCATACTTTATAAACATGTATGGTTCATTGGATCTTTGGAGCACACAAGGTATGGAGAAGTCACACTGTCATACCAGGGGTGTCTACTTCAAGAATACAAGACATGGAGGGGGTTAGTGTGCTCATGCTATCTTCATGAAATGTTCAACTGGTTTTAATGCACCACCTTTGTACACAAAGTGTCGATTGAACGTGCAAGGTCATCGTGCTTGGCAAAAGAAGCCCGTCGATTGGCCCATGTTTGTTCTCAAAACGCTGGAGATCCTGACAAGGTCCAGCATATCATGTAGTGTGGCAAGCATTAAGGACTAGGGTTGGAAAAGTTTGGGTTATGAGATAGTAGATGTTTTTAGAATCTCATGAAAATGAAAAATCCATTACATTTGGATGCTCTCTTTTTTTTGATCAAGTGTTGTATTGTTTAATTGTTTACGCAATTTTACAAGTGTACATTTTGCTTTGTGTGTTTGAATAGTTCTCCAATTTCATGTGGTTTTAAAATTCAAAAGATTATTTTCTCGTGCTTTAGCGGCTCTTTTCCACCATGTGAACCCACCCTTATATGGCCACCCTATAAAGAGGTAAACTCCCCCCCCCCCCCCCTTCACAAACACATAACACTCCTTCCCTCATCGAGCACCAGAAGGTCTAAGAAGGCCTGCAAACGCACTTTAATGCTGGCAAGGACCAAACAGATTGCAAAGAAGAATCCAAAGACCATCGAGGTGCACATAAAGCAGAAGATGCGTGCAAATTGGTAACCAGAAGAGCTAGTTGACCCGGAACACAGAGAGATGGACATGTCTGATGAATGTTCACCATGGGAAAGGGAGGACATCCTAGTGAATCATAGGGTGGGTGGAAAGATGTTGCCAGACTGGGCACGATGCCATCTGGCCCAGGTTGCCACACTGTGGTCGATAAGTCACTGCCTAGAGGAATGGGTGCCATGCCTTCTGATCACCCAACAATGATGAGCGTAGAAGTGATGATGACGATTATGATCTGGATAAAGATGCCCCCCAGCCAACTCCCAAGTGAAAGTCAAAATTCTACAAGAAGCCGCACAGAGCAGAGCCACAAGGAGCTCAGAGGCCCCCACAATGCCGACCTCAAAGAACACAACGGTTTTGTCCAGTGTTTGCTAAAATTTGTCATTACTAGAAGACGGGGGCCTGCTTATTAGGAAAGCACCATTTTCATAGACATGTAAGGAAGTTCTATAAAGCTACAACACAGAGCTTTAATTGTCTGCAATTTCCCTCGAATCAATTTAGGAGGCTGCAGAGGCTTATTTGGTCAGTCTCTTTGAAGACGTGTTCTTATGTGCTATCCATGCCAAGCATGTAACAACCATGGCCAAGGACATGCAATTTGCACATCGCCTAAGGCATGACTAATACCCTCTGATGTCAAAACCTCTTTTTGTAACTAATTTTTGTATTGGAATCAATTTAATTGGAACCCTGGTAGTACTAGATTCAAATTTTTTTGTGAACTCAATGTTTTTTCACTTTGCAACAAATACAATACGTGTTGTTTTGTCGCTCTATGTAAACTAAATGTCCACTTTTAATTTCTATTTGTCTACATTTATTTTGTTAAATGGTTGAAGGTGAGATGATAATCAACTGTACAAAAGGTTCTCCAGTTGGCAGGCATTGCTTAGATAATGGCAAAACTAAAGCTAAATATTTTTTTTGGTTGGCTTGAAATTTTCCACTGGGGGTAAAAGTTTTGCTCTCTATATGCCATAATATTGCAAAACCAGTCAAATTACTTGTATCCACAAGGCAACAAGGTTTGGCCAAACAACAGGCTTGCAGGGCTCGCTGCCTTGTGGATACATACAAAATTGCACAATATATCACCTACAAGGCACAACTAGTACAAAAAAACAATCTATATGCTATTTTTTGGACATATTATTTTCAACGTGCAAAATCAACATTCAAATAGTTAATGCATATTACAAATGGGTAGAATTTCACACTTTGCCTTGTCATTGAACATGATCAAATCAATAAATTCAATTTTGCAAAAGATCATGGACAAGAGAGATAATTTAAAAGCTTGTACATCCGGCCTAACTATCTTTTGATAGGAGGCACTGTGATCTCTCTACGAAATTCTTTAGCATTGGGTAGAATGGATGTTAGTACAGAAGCAACTATAGCTTGGGCACTGTCAACCCCTAGGGATTGACAAAGAACTATGCGTATCATGACCTTGCCGCAAAGCCAAAAGTGGCAATTGCAAGTGATTTTTCCACCATAATAATTACATGGGCTATTTGAGGGATGGTGGCTAAGCATAGGAGTTTACTTGCGGCCTTAGGCACCCACAAAACAAAATGGCCATTTGGGGAGAAATCCTTGTGTATGATGCACACATCCTGCATTGGTAGTTTGTCGATGTAGTGTGCTAGGGCTGCCTGAGGCCCAAACACCGTGTGCTCTCCCCCCTTTCGGCTATCCCACAGGTCCATGTCCAAAACATCCTGCAAAATTGTAAATAACCAAAAGCAAAGAAGAAAGGTTGAATTATCAACGTAGAAGATTCTTAGTATTACCTCTTGTTGCTTATCCTTATCATCCATAGTTGGTGTGGCTTCAAGGTTGATAGAGGATTTGCTCTCATCAACCTTGTGGGGGCTCCCTGAAACAAGTGAATCGATGCAGATAGGTGTTTGGTTGGCAAAAACCTTGGCTTGTGTGGCAACGAACTCGTCGTCCGTGACTTCACTCTGCTATACAACAAGAATATCTGCTGTCACTAGTGCAATTGTATCAGCAACAATGTCCCCCAATGGAAGTAGCTTGTCAGCTATAGCTTCTAGTGTAGTATCAAAGGGGGAACTCCATCTTGGTGCATATGAGGCTAAGACACTCATCTAGTCGGACACCATCAGGCCTTTTCTAGATCATGTAAGAATAAATACTCTTCATCTTCTATAATTATGCTGCTGAGATGACTGATCTCCACTTCAAGAATTGTAGCAAGGTCACAACTCTTAGGGTCGGGCACCTCGGAGGTGCCAGCAATCTGCTCTCTCACTGCAACTGCTTCTTCGAAGCCGTGGGGATATTCAGCAGCTTAAAGTCTTCGCTCACTTTTCACATCTATAGGGGCGGCCTTGGGATCTTTACGATTTGACAACACCCCACCCACTGCCAAATTCGGGATCTCAATCTCCTCCAAGGAGGGCTCCTCATTGATGAGTAAGAAGAGAGTGGCAATGTTGGACAAGAAAGATTGCCCAACTTTGCGCTTCTTGAAGGAGTCTACAACTTCCTTTGTCACTTGGCGGAAATGGTTCGCCTCTTTTGCAATCGCCTCAAAGTGAGTGAGTCTCTTTGAAAATGCAGTGTCGCCCTTGTGGATGTAGCAAAGCAGATTATATGGAAACCACAGCATGGCGTTGTCTTCAAAGTTCACAGCATACTTGAGTATATGATGTTGTGAAAAGTGTCATTGTGGAGTTGCATGGTTTTTTGTAAATCCACAATGCGGGTAAAGAAGCCATGAAGATCATTGCGTCCAACATATTTGGTGTCCTCTAAGAAAAGAAGAAACCGCAAAAGGGGGTGTGTGGCTCTTTTGACGCTGCTGCTACGTGGGAGGAGGATGTGCTAGCATGTGCTGCTATGGCTCTCTCTCTCTCTCTCACTCTCTCTCTGTGTCTCTCTCTCACTCTTTGTGTCTCTCTCTACCTCACTCTGAAGTGTTGACAAAAAAACAAGAAGTCCCCTCCCCTTTATATACAGCCCCCCCCCCCCCCCCCCTTCCCCACACCGTCACGGCCCACTGCAGAAAAAGATTACAACACACATGGGTCCGATTACAAACACCCAAACAAAATCTAAAAAACTTAATCAATGAAGGTGATACTATAATGACAAAAAAGCTTTGAATTTCCATTAAATAGAATGCTTTACAACGTGGCATTAGAGTTGGTTACATTGATCTATCAGATCAATTTAAAGACAGTGTGCCGCCAACCCTCCACTCCTCTTGCACTTTCATGACTGCCTCCATCCGCCTACCAATATGAAACAACAAAAATTCTTTTAATAAGACTAACAATTGGCACATGTAGACAACATATAAATTAAACTGACCTTTTGCCGATTGAAACAAAAGTAAGCATCTTTTGCCGATTGAGATGAAAGTAAGCATCTTTGATTTCTTTGGTAGCCCAAGATAATCAAGTGATCCCGTATGTTGGTGAGTGTCCAGTGTTCACTAACTTGCACAATCTCAAAAACACCATTTGACAAAGTAATGGGCTCGTCAAATGTTACAAAATTAGCAACACTAGATTGTAAGGGTATCCACTTTCCAGTCTTACACATCTAACACTCATAGTGGAAACGTATGTACAAAGTAGTGTGCACTTTCAAATATCGTATTCCTATACCTGAAGGCCCCCACCTTACACTTGTATTTACCTCCTTGGTGCACTCCCTCAACCATTCCCCAATTATATCCAAATACCAATTTTAGTGCTTCATACATGACATTCTTGCTACAAAATATAGTAGGTGTGACACTGAATGTCAATGTCTTGAACAAGTGTATAAAAACATACACGGGGCAACACCAACTGAACCCTACTGATATGGAAGCCTTCCCAAATTTTAATGAGGAGAAAATATCGGAAAGAATCTTCTCCTTCACTGAGAAGAGTGACCACGCATCGGGTTGTGGCCATTCCAGACTTAGTAATGAAGGTTTTTCAACAACAATGATCTTACCGTATCCATCCTTCGAGGCCGGCACTACATACATGTGTGAGTAGAAGAAGATTTTGCGTTGCAGCAGAATCAAAGGTGGCAAGTTGGGAAGCATCATAACACGAATGTCCGCATGAAGAGCATTGAAGGTTTCTCTGAAACTCTTGATTGGTTGTTCCTCAACAAAGTCGGATGGGAATATATCTATGACAACACCAAAAACTATCAAGTCAAAAACAAATAACAAGTGTTTACAATCAACAACCAACAATGTTTTACGACTTACAATGTATTGGGAAATTTCTTGAGCTTCCATTCCTCAGGCACATGGAACCCCAAGAGTACACTTGTTGAACAATGGCCACTATGCCATTGTCTCTATGGTTCTTGAAACCAAGAAGTTTCCCCTTCCAATGTTCGTCAAGGTTGCCACAATTTTGAACTCGATGAGGTTCGATAGCTACAGGTTGCATGAAGATCCAAGATCCTTTAGAAAACACTTGCGGCACGCATTCCTCATCAGCATCCCTAGTGTTATGCAAACAAACTACCTCTATCTCATCCTTTGGATTCCTTGAAGTGGAGGGGGTTGACATGGTAGCACCAAAAGAAGAAGAGTTGTGGTGTTAGAGAGAGAGGCCTATTGCTTCATGAATAAAATGAGAAGGAATGGTTGAATGGAAAATAAGGGGAGAAGAAGTAGTTCAAATGGATGGTGTGGATGAAAGGGGGAGACAAGTCGTGCATCTATGGAAATATTCCATTTGTGATGCAGCTATGGAAAGCTTGGTGGGAGGGGGAGAAGTGGCTCAATGGGGAGCAAGGGGAGAAGAAGTAGTTCAAAGGGATGGTGTGGATGAAAGGGGGAGACAAGTGGTGTAGCTATGGAAAGCTTCCTTATGTGATGTAGATATGGAAAGCTTGGAGGCAGAAGGAGAAAAAGAAGGGAGAAAGGTAGAATAGAGGGTACTAGTGAGAAATACAAATTTTGGTCAACAAAAATAGTTTTTTGACCTTGTATCTAGTTAGGAGAGCTCTTGGAGAGTGAAAGTGAGATTTAGTGATTTTCATTTTTTTTGAAATTTTAGGGTTACTGTTAACCCTCACAGCTCACGGACACCCCATCACCTACGACGGACGTGTATTATGTATTTGGTAGAGTCAGGTACCGGGCTTGTCAGACCAATAGGAAAAGGGTAAGAGTGATCGCCGATGAGAGGCGCACTCTAACTGGGACATTCAAGGGATTAGTTGGCTAAGCATGGGCGCCCAAGTGTGAATGGGGTGAGCTCATATAAAAGCCAACTAAACCTAAAATTCACTCATTCTCTCATTTGTGCAATAGAGGAGTGCTCTTGCTCTATCTCCATCTCCATCTTCTTCTTCTTCACCTCCTTGTGTGTGTGTGTGTGTGTGTGTGTGAGAGAGAGAGAGAGAGAGAGAGAGAGAGAGAGAGAGAGAGAGAGAGAGAGAGAGAGAGAGAGAGAGAGAGAGAGAGAGAGAGAGAGTGCGATCGAGCATTGCGGCGGCACGACAGCGGTGAAGCGGTTGAGCATAGAGCGGTGAGTGACACACCATTGCCCTCTTTTGAGCTTACTAGTTAAGCTAGTTGTGTGGTTGGAGCCGTCTGTGGCTCACACACAGTGTTAGGCAAGGCCCTTGCTTCGATAGTGTGGCAAGGAACGCACATTTTTGGCGCCGCTGCCGGGGAATCGCCCTGCACTAAGCCCAAGAGGCACTTTGTGCTTCTCCTATGAGTTGTTTGTAGTAGGAAAGAAGAGGAAGAGGAAGAGGAATGAGTTATTTTTCTGCAAGTTGTTAATTTTTGTATTGTCTGCAAGTTCTGTGATTTCTGCATAATGTTGTGTTTTCTGTTTCCACACAGTCTTTGCACAATTAGTAGTCGTTAGCTTGTTCGTAGCAAATGAATAAGTAGGAAGGCAGTTAGCAATTTCTGTTTGCACACAATCTGTACACAGTTTTCTGTCAAGGTTTTCCTGCACTCAGTCTTTGCACAGTAAGGCAGTGAGAGAGGAAGTAGGTGGACAGTTAGCCCACTGTCAGTAAGCAGTTAGCAGAGTGGTTAACATATTAGTTAGTATATTAGTTAGTGGTTAGCAGCACTGTTAGTAAGTAGATAAGGTAGTGAGCTGTCTGTGAGCTGTTGATAGAGAGGTTAGGTAGGTGTTGACAGTGTGTGTGGCCAAGAAAGGGTCACCTAAACCGCGCGCGCGTGAGTGACTGGGGGGCTACACTAAAATTTTGATCGGGATCGGGATCATTTCCCCAAGCCCAAGCCCAGGCCCAGGCCTCAGTCCTCATTCTTATGATATATACTGGACTCACTCTTATATATATACCCTACCCCCTCAAGAGGGAATGAGAGCATGTGGGGCAAGTCCTCCACTCTCCTCCCTTCTCTTCCCACTTACACCCTTAGACTTTCTAATTTGGGCCTAGTTCCCTACTAGAAATTGACGGTTTTAGGGAAAGTGACCAAACGGAGGGCTGTAAAGCACGGCACGTCCCTCTAACCGAGACGCTCGTTTTGAGCTATCATACGTTCTATTCTATAGCTGGGTCAGAAAAAAAGGACCAAAAAATCAAAAAATAAAAAAAAATTTAAGAAAAGACTTGGGTTGCAAAACACCCAAAAATACTAGGTGAGCAACCTTCACGGGCACTCACTGACACTTCTAGGGGATCCAAGTCATATGAACCTACGCTCTGGATGAGTGTTAGAGCACGAGCATATTGGTAATGCCTCCATTTACGCGGGCACCCATTATTCCTCCACCCTAGGTTCTGGACCTTCAGCCGGGACTCAAGGTAGCACGACCCAAGATCCTCATATCGAGTCTAGTGATTCTTCCTCTGACTACAAAGTCATGGAGGGGTATCCTACACCAAACCCTGATAGTTCAAGTAAAGACATGCATGCCATGGGCCCACGGCCTGGGTCCAGCATGTTTAGCCGCTTAAAAGAGACCCTTAGTAGAGCTACTCGCTCCGAACATGCGGTTAATGAAATAAATGAAGGGAGTGGGGAAGTAAATTCGTCATTCATGCCTAAAATAGACCCTATGCTTCTTGAGAGTGTGCATGTGAATGTTCCATCCACTGCACCTCATGATCCTTTAGGACTATCTCCCTCTGAGGTTCTACTACCGGATGGTAGGAGTCTTGCCGAAGTGCAAGAGATCGAACGCCATATGCAAGCAACAAGGGAGAGGGAAATTGAGAACCTACGAAGGCTAGAACAAAGTCGAGCCCTGAAAGCAAAGGCTCCTATGACAACAATCATGCCAGCCGAGCAACCGAGTGCTCCCAAGGTAGCAGTCATGGAGGGGCAAGCGATGGGGAGCAATAATGCTTCCACTTCGAGGGAAACCTCTAGCACGCCAGGCCTAGATGGGATATTCCTAAACGAAAATTGGGAGTATGACCTACAAGAAAAAGCTTTAACTGATCGGTACACAGGACACACCTATCATGTGGGTTGGTTAGATGTTCTACAATCCACATCGGGTGCTACTAACATAGATGAGCAACAACAGAAAGTCTGTGATGTCCTCCATAGGATTGTCGAGTTAGAAAGACAGAACACAGGGATCAACATGCCTTCAACAGGCCTAATGAGATTCTTGGATACGGGAAAGGCCAACCAACCAACCCTATCACAAATGGAGACTCCCTTAGTGAGCCCCATTGATCCTCCATATGTTGTTTCGCCAGGAGCCTCAGTACAATCTGAGCCCACAAGTGGCAACTTTACCTTCCCAGATCTAGCTCATCTTTCTCTTAATGACACTACGGCTACCATGCATATCCCAGTGGTGAGCATGACAAGAAGTACACCATGGAGTTCATTTGTTAACACTACGCTGATGCCTAGTAGCACAGTACCCCCAACTATACCTACATGTATGTATCAATCATGTGCACCTGTCGTACCTCAGCCTCATGTAGCTCCTACACCTCCGATTATTCCAAGAGCTTACAATCCACAATGACATTATCCAAGATCTTATACAAGTGGAGCCATGCCATTTAATAATAACATGCCATATCAGGCACCCCCTATGCCTAGGGCCACGCCTGTAAACTTTGGACCACCGTCTGGTACACCACCATACGAAATATGGGACCCAAGAGCCGCGCGTATGCCAAGGCCAAGGCCAACTCCCATCTCACATGTGGTTCCAGGAGCACATACACCCATTATACCTGCTCAAATAGGAGATTTGGCAGCATTTGCTCAAACTATCGGTCGCTCTATTGCGGAAAACATGCGTAGTGCACCCGATAGAGAGCCCAGGAGCAAGGCAGTTCAAGTAGCTAAGCTCACACAGAAATTCAGTGGAGACGGAGATGCTAGAAAGCATATGGAAGTCTTTGAACATGTGTGCGATTCCTTGGAAGAGCACAATGAGCTACATAAGTGTAAGGCTTTGAGTTTGACCCTAAGCGGAAAGGATGGAGATTGGTATAGAACCTTAAGAGTAGAAGAGAAAATGATCTACTCTACTCTTAGGAGACTATTCTTAAAAGAATACATACGAGAGGGAGTACTTTGGGGTGTAGCCTCTCAGCTCCAGAAAGCCCAACGAGAAGAAGGTGAATCCGTGAGAGACTTCATTAGTCGCCTAAAGAATTTGAATTCTCAATGCAATCCAAACGAGCGATTCAACAACAACCAATTGCTCGATAGATTCATTAGGGGACTACGACATGAAAGTATCTATAATGGCCTAGTCATTAGAGGTATCACTACTTGGGAAGCAGTCACCATGAATGCAATCCAATTGGAGGATAATTTAATGATTGCAGGAGAAAGAGTGTCTGTCGAGCCGAAGTCTAGTAGCTCGCAAGCATCAGGGCATGAGCCAATGAAGATAAAGCCAATCGTGAAAGAGCAAACAATATCTGAGATGACTTTGGAAAATCTCACCAAGGCCATCCAAGAAAGCCTTAGGGATAATCGTGCTCCACAAAACACTCATATGTATCCAAGAAGGGAGCAACAATGGTGCTCAATTTTCTTGGGCCCACATACTACGAGTGAATGCCCTACTTTCAGAGTAAAGTTTAACGGGACTTGTAATGCGTGTGGTAGGTATGGCAATCAAGCGAAGGATTGCATAATGCTTAAACGCATCATGGAAAATAGACCGCCTATAGCTTGGGCAGACTCACCTCGAGTTCCTGCATTGATGCCTACCCCACCCATGGAGCAACAGTTGCCATTACAGTACATGGTCCCTAGAACCCAAAATGTGGTCCAAACCACACCGTTGCCACCTCCAGTGCTAGGACCGCAACCCCCTCATCCAAGAGTTACACTTATGAACCAAATACATTGCAAGTCATCTAGTACTTATGTAGATTGCGAATAGGACATAGACTCTAGTATCACCTATGGAGTCGACATGCTTGAGGAGTGTCCCATGTACTATATGGAAGACCATTGGGGACAAATCAAACCGGTATATCAAGCTACTGCGCTAGCAGCAAGAGGCCAAAACATTAATAGTTTTGCCAGGAGACCACCTCTTCAGTGCTACTAATGTGGTGGACCACATCGAGTAGCTGAGTGCCCCATTAGAATGCAAAAGAATGCCGCACTAATGCAAACAAGTCAAGGGAGTGCATTGGCAATGCCAATACTCACTTGTAATCGTTGTGGCATAGATCATTTGATCGCACAGTGTCCTAACAATCCAAACGCACCGAAAATCACACCATTGAACATAATAGAGATTGTTTATGGGACACCACCAACTATAAACATAGCACCAGTGAATGCACTCACACGGTCGATGCTCCAAAAGCAAAATTACATCCTCGAAGAGAGAGATGCTGCATCCATTGGCCGAGTGAGAAAGAAGAAAACACGAAGAAAGAAATCCCTTATTGCTTCTAGCTCAAAACCTAGTTCAAAGACTAACATAGGGACAGGAGAGGATCTCGTGTATATGAATGACCCTGAGGATGACTCAGATTTGATAGAGACCACGGAGAACAAAACTGTTACTACAAAGGAAAAAGCTAGTGAGGAGGATCACGAGAGGGAATTACGACGAACACCAAAAGAGTATTCAAAGTTAAACCACCCAGTTGCGAAACCCCAAGATAAGCCACGAGAGACAAAAAATGAGGATTGCAAGAGAAAGATTGGAACCTATCCAAACCCAACAGTGGAAATTGAACAAGTCCAACAACTGAGGGGTTTGGTGGAAGAAACTCAACGAACATTAGAACCTGAACCCAAACATATCCAGATGTCGGACATAATGTTTCCCACACAAGTTCAACCTCACAAGAACTACAGGCCGTTAGCTATACTCAGTATCATTCGGGAAGAGAGTGAGGGTAGGACATCTGAAAGTGGACACACACCTTTCCTACTAGAGAGAATTTTTGGTGAGGGAATGCCTGACCCCCTTGAGGAAGTGGAGATTCCATCTTCACCATTCTCTTGTCACGGTCCTACGTCCCACAAGATGCCATTTAATGTTGCCAAATTGATGGATTTCATGTCTTCAGAAGTTAGAACCACCATCATGTCCAAACTATATAAAGACCCCGAGCTAGTCTCAGCTCTTCGATCCTTTCTCAATGGAGAATTACAGGCCGGATTACCACAGTTTGCACATATGAACAAACCTGACTCGGTAATGAATGATGAGGAACATTTAGCACCACCATCTGACCTAGCGGGACATGAATCTGTAATTGAAGTACCCGTTAACAAGTTGGGGCAATACTTTGAAGGTGATGAATCTAATGCTACTCTACCAATCACTACTAAAGGATTAACTGTAAAGGGGGTCCTTGACGGTGGTGCGGGAGTCAGCATGGTGACAAAGAGTTGTTGGGAGTCTATGGGGCGACCTCACCTTGAAGCCACAAGCGTAGTGGTAAAAATGGCTAATGGATCTATTGTTACGCCTATTGGAATGCTAAAGGATCTCAGAATCAAGATCTTGGGACACAAGGTAAGGCAGAATTTCATTGTTATGGATTTTTCCAAGCATCCTATGCCATTTGAGATGATCTTAGGGCGTCCATTCATGAGGGAAGCAAAAATGGTGCATGACTAGTCCAAAAACCACGTCTACTTACAGTTCCAAGACTCTGTCATTCGAGTTGATCTTTTAAGTGGTTGAACGCATCCTCTAGGAAATAAATTCATCATTGATAATCAATCAGACACAACAATTCACTCAGCTCCATTACAGTATTGTTACGCGTGTAACGAAGACACAGATATTGGGGAGAACTCTCCTTATATGGATATCCTACCCGGAATGGCTGAGTCAGACAATGTCGATTGGGTACACCTAGTGGCAACTATAGATACATGGGGAGCTAGAGGAACAACCTGGGTAACACTAGATGGGGAAGAGATACCACACATTGCACCAGTAAACATGTTAGGTGTAGCGTATGTAACATCCGATGATAAGAAAGAGGCACACCTACTTGAGAGTGAAACCGATGATTACTCAAAGGCTTCAGGCCAATACACATCAGAAACGGAATCTCAGGGAGAAATGGATTCAGAACCTGAAGAAACATCGAGTGAACCAAGTATAGAAACTGAACACTCAAGGCCTAGTACGACCATCTATGGTAATTTATATGAGAGTGAAGAAGATACAAGCGAAGACCTATCAGGCGAGTCGAGTTCAAACATTTACCAAAATCAAAACCTTAACAAGAAACAAATGTCATATAAGAGATGACGATATCGAGCAAATGTGAGAGCTAGGATAAACAAGGAAAGATCTACTGTAGAATGGCTTAGCTATCTAGGGGCATGTGATGCTCATCGAAAGCTAGTAGACAATTGGGGTGAACATCTCCAGAGTGTCATGTGGTGCAGCCCGCGACCCATTGACCTCGTTCAATTGGAGGTTACAGAGCCGAAATTGAGTCGAACCATAAGAAGATGTCAAAACTGAGAGTTAGCACAACAACAAAAGGAGGCAGAACTAAAAGAAAGGTCTCCGTCAGGACAAGAGCCTGCTGATTTACATACGGCTCCTGAACATTTTAAATCTTATACCACGGGGGAGCGAAAGGTTGTGTATGCCAAAGCCCAACGAATACCTACCAATGGAAGCAGTGGAGTCTATGATGGTCCAACGATAGTTAAAGAGATAGAATTAGCAGAACCAGGTGAGGAGTCTAAACCAGTCTTTATTGCTTAAGACCTTACCGAAACTGAAGAGGCTGTACTTAAGGATATCCTCAAGGAATATAAGGATATCTTTGCTTGGACATATCATGGCATGAAGAGTGTTCCACCTTCTGTGGTGCAACATACAATTCCCATGATCAACACTGCTAAACCCGTCCAGCAACGACCATATCCAATGAATCCTAAGTACGCCAAAATTGTACAAGAGGAGATTGAAAAACTTATCCAATGTGGATTCATATACCCTATTGAGCACTCAGAATGGGTTTCTCCAATAGTCATTGTGCCAAAAAAGAATGGGAAAATAAGAGTGTGCGTGGACCTCAAGAAAGTTAATGTAGCTACTAGCAGAGATCATTATCCCTTGCCATATTTAGAACATGTGCTTGAAAGAGTTGCAGGCAAGGAAGCTTATAGCTTTTTAGATGGGTACTCTGGTTACAATCAAATCACAATTGCATTAGAGGACCAAGCTAAAACTGCTTTTATCACAGAGTTTGGAGTGTTTGCATTTCGTGTTATGGATTTTGGCTTAACAAATGCCCCTGCTACATTCCAACGATTAATAAACACTGCATTTAAAGAAATTCTAAGGGAGTTTTGTGAAGCTTTCCTAGACGACCTTTGTGTTTATTCTTCTTGGGAGAAGCATTTGTTATATCTACGAAAAATATTTGAAAGGTGCAGATTTTATCGCATCTCATTGAACCCTTTCAAATGCCAATTTTGGGTTAAGCATGGAGTCATTCTAGGGCATATAGTGTCCAAGAACGGGATATCCACAGATGAGAGTAAGATTAAAGCCATTGCCGATTTGCCACCACCTACTAACTATAAAGGAGTTCAAAGATTTACGGGCCATGTTGGTTATTATCGAAGGTTTATTTTAAACTTTGCCGAGATAGCGCGTCCATGTACAAGCTTCTTATCGAGTTTCACTGGACGAAAGAATGTCATCAATCTTATGAGTTATTAAAGAAGGCCCTAACAAGTGCTCCAATCCTGCGAACACTTGATTGGAATGTACCTTTTCATGTGCATATTGATACATCAAATTTTTCTATTGGGTGTGTTCTAACTCAACCAGGAGAACATAAATTGGACTACCCTATTAGCTTTGCAAGTCGCCAATTAAATGATGCCGAGATGAACTACACTACTATAGAGCGCGAAGGTCTAGTTATGATTTACGCAGTAAAGAAATTTCGCTATTACCTTCTTGCTACCAAGTTTGTGTTTTATGTTGATCATCAAGCATTGCTATATTTGGTAAACAAGCCGTGTTCCACAGGTTGAATTACACGATGGTTGTTAATTCTTCTTGAGTTTGACTTCACCGTTGTTGTGAGGCATGGGAGGAAACATGTCATGGCCGATCATTTATCTCGTATCCCTAATGGCGAAGCTCCTACGGGGGTTGATGATGAATTTCCTGATACTCCTTTGTTCATTATTGAGACAATGCCTGAATGGAGTGAAAAGATTCTTAACTTCTTAGTTAATGGTTTTCCACCCAAAGAGCTGCGAAAAGATATAGCTCAAAAATTAATCAAGGAATGTGAACCCTATTGCTTACTGGCGGGAACTCTCTATAAGAGAGGAAAAGATGATGTTCTTAGACGCTGTGCCCGCGAGGATGAGTATTTATATATTCTACAAGAGGCACACATGGGCGTAGCTGGTGGTCACTTTTCAGGAAAGTTGACTTCCCGAAAGATCTTACAGTCAGGCTATTGGTGGCCCACTTTGTTTAAGGATGCATCACTTTTTGCAAAGGGATGTGATGAATGCCAACGCTTCAACAAGCCACAAAGAAGGGATAGGATGCCTCTACATCCCATCAAGGTAACCCAACCATTTGAAAAGTGGGGCTTAGACTTTGTAGGACCGACTAGTCCGGCTGCACGTAACACGCAATCACGATATATCATTGTGGATACCGACTATGTAACCAAATGGGCTGAAGCAAAAGCAACACGAAAGGCGGATGCAAAAACAACAGCTAAGTTCCTCTTTGAGAACATTATCACACGTTTTGGATGCCCCTTTGAACTTGTGAGTGACAATGGAACTCATTTTATAAATGAAGTAATAAAAGAACTCACATCAAACTTCATGATATTTCACCACAAGTCTACACCCTATTATCCCCAAGCAAATGGCCAAGCTGAGAGTACCAACAAAACTCTCATCTCCATTTTGACAAAGACAGTCGAGGCTCATTGCACTGATTGGGACCTAAAGATTACATCAGCTTTATGGGCTTATCGTACTGCGTATAAAGTTGCTATTAATTGCACACCGTTTAAGATGGTGTATGGCCAAGAAGCAGTTATGCCATGGGAGTTTGTCATTCCTAGTCTTCGAGTAGCTTCTCAAGAAGGTTGGGATGGTAACCCCTTAGTGGAGCGATTATATATCCTGGAAAGGCTAGATGAAGAAAGGCAATTAGCTGTGCGAAATGCTCTAGTGGAGAAGGATAGGAGAAAGAAGTGGTTTGATAGCCATTTAAAGGATAAAGACATCAAGGTTGGTGATAAAGTTCTTATGTACGGGGTACGTAATCAAAAGAAGAAATTGAAATACGCTGGTAAGGGACCATATCGAGTGTGTGAAATTACCCCGCAAGGTACCATTCGTGTGGAGACTCTAGATGGAGTTGAAACCATTGGATTCCTTAATGGGAGTAAATTCAAAAGATATTATGATCCTCTAAGCCAGGAAGAGTTGCAAGCCATCCATCAAAAGAAGGCTGCCAAGGAACAAGTAGAGCTTAAAAAAATCCAAGCAAGAGTTGAGGCTCGAGAACGACAACAACGTCTTAGACGCCAACGAGAGGCTAATCTGGGAATCACGCAAGCATTTTTTGAGGACACAGATGACGACTCATTAGAATCTGAGCCACCCCTACGATACCCAATTGAGCTAAATAGCCCCTATGGGAAAGTACTATACAATGCCTTATTAGATACGTGAGCTAAACACAATTTGTTATCCTATGGAGTTTGGTGTCAATTAGGGAAACCGACCCTATCCCCGAGTACGAGGCAAGTCAAGGGCATTAATAAAAATAAAACTGCTATTCTTAGAGTCCTTCAGACCCCTGTTGTCTATGACAATGGAAGCATAGTGCAAAGGTTTCTAGTCATGCCCGCGGGAGCTATGGAAGGCAACGTAAACCTAGGACGCACGTGGATGTTGGCAACCAAATGCACTATTGATTGGGATACTGGTAGTGTCACGATGCGACCATCGACTCTTACCCCTATTATTCAAGCAAAGTCACCTACGTTGTAAACTCTAGCAAAGTTGAAGGATAGCCAAAATTCACAAGCCAAGGTGGTTAACTCGTCTTTGCCGTCTACCCATGAACCTAGCGCGCACTTCAACACTTGTAGTTGCTGAAATCAGTAATATTGCAAGTACTCAACCTGCACGACCTAAGAGTACATATCAATGGGTCCCCAAGGCCTTACTTCCAACTACCTCAACCCTCCCATCCATTCCAAGAAAAAATTTCCCTGGAAAACCAAGAGCGCGCTCTAGGAGGGTCAAGACCAAATCACGATGGATTTCAAAACGACTATTAGAAGCCCAAGGCTACTATGATGGAAATGAGCAAATCTGGGTACCTAAACGTAAAATGTGTCCTTCCCTATCGACAACAAACCCATATGAGTCAAACAGTGTAACAAAAGCCAATGGCAGACCGTGGGAAGGGAAAGATCACAGAATGCTACACCCCTAGTCCAGAGCTAGTTTGGGCTCCAAGGCAAAACCAATTTATTCCACCTAGCTCAGGAAGGGGGGAGTTCCATGAAGCTTCTAGCTCCTCATGTAATACATCCATAGAGGTAAAAGCTTCTACATAGCCTCCACCTACAATAGTGGACCTCCATGAAGCTACAAAGGAATCCACACCTTCCAGTGTTCAAGAATCACCTAATGAACCACTTCAAGTTCGATCCTGGGAGAGTACCTTACCACCCTTGCAACTCGACGAGGCACCTAAGGTAATAGAAAACTACTCGCAAAATTCTTCACCTATAACAACTTGGAACAACTAGTTTCAAAGGGTGACGACATCATTTCAAACGATATGATCTACCCAAGGAAGGGGGGAGTGTTTGTGGACATCCATTATTCACTTGCTTCCCTCTCAACCTTTCTCCCTGACCTCTTAATCTCCAATCTTAGGGAATGTATATATAAAGCCTTATACTCACAAAAACAAGATAAAAAAGTAAAAGAGCAAGAGCCATAACACAAATCATAAAAACAAATTATGCACAAGAACACGACCCTTGTAATATTTGCACTCTAACCATCATCTATTTGCATGTACAGATATGGCTAGTACGCTAGAGTCATGCACTCCTGCCTTGGGTGAGAGGTACCCTCGTTACTTTTCACAAATATTTCACATGGTCTTTCCAGTGCTTGCATGTGAATGGGATTTGATAGGTACGCTAGCATGTGAGAGGAATTTTGAGAAGTTAGAATGGCTGATACGTCTCTTGACCACGTCTGATCCATACTTAGTAGAGAGTGTTTCTCCCATTGCACAAGCCTATCCTTTTGACCAAGATGACTATAGGCGTCTAGTGACCTTCTTAGTAAACATGGGCACCTATGATGAAGAAGAAAATTTACAGGACTACACAGATGGCACATATGGTCTCATGGATGATGACTTTGTTTATCTTGACGATGAGGATAGGGGTTTAGCCTTAGGGTTTCCCCCCAACCTCTACAATATCCTATTCCCTTGACTCTCTAGGGGGAGTGCAAATAATTAGGTTAGGGTTCCTTATGATTTTTGTTATGTTCAATAAGTGTTGGTACCTTTTCCCACTAATGTGCCTCATAGAGGTATTCCTTTTGTTTCCTAGTGTGTACATGAGCGTGTTGCTATTGATAGGATTTGGACCTTCATGGAATCTTTATCTCGACTCACTCTTCAAATCAAGCGTGACCATCGACACAAGCAGGTGTTTCTTGTCCATTACCATTGCCCCTTATCTTTTTTGCATCTATGATTGTCTGCTTTAATTGTGATTGGTAGCCTAATATTCACCGCATTTGCTTAGTATCAAACATTTAATTCAATGTAATTTTTTGTCATAATCACTTGTTTAGGTTTAAAAATCAAGCAGTCCGACTAAGCTAGTTTGACCAAGTTAGGTGTTAGAGATCTTCTCTTAATACCATGGGGAATGCCTTCCTAATAATCAATGGTTACTTAGGTTCTTAATCCGATTTAGGCAGCATTGTGTGAAATGTACTAGGGCTTTCTAGTGGGCTTGACCCTATTGACCTTTATCTTAAGTATTATAAAGGGAGTTTACTAGTGTGATGAGCCTGGGGAGGTGTATCAGTGTTATATGACCCCCCAAAGTTACAAAATTAAAATGCTGAAAATGAACAAACAAAAAATCAAAGTGCCACACTATAAAATCTTAAGCTGGAAGAGAAATCTCAGCTTGATTTGGTACTTCACTCACATGTATTGCCTATGGTACTAGAGCCCTAGAGGTTCCTAGTATGGGCGCTTTTCCTTGAAAAGCAAAAAACCAAAGGCATACAAAATAAGCACACACATCAAATTGAATCACTGTGAAAATACTTTTGGGGGTCAAAGAAAAACTAATCAGTCAGGCGATGATTTCATGAGAAATTCCTTTTATGGTAGCTAGCTCAACTACAAGGTCTTCTAGATATAGCCTCTAGTCAGCCCTCGAACATGAATACTTGGCTCTCGCGATTAAACAACTTAATTGACCACAGAAAATTAAGAAGCTTACCCATGGTATTAATATTCAATCTCTAGTGCCTTTCGACCGTCAAATTAGCGACCCCAGACTTGTTTAATTTTTTACTTTTACATCTGTTTTTGCATTTGATTACATTGGAATTTAATGTTAATTGTTGACAAATTGTTTGAAATTCTTTTAACAATCAATTTGTCTACCTAAAATTGCTTATGCTTTTTAATCACTTATGAGAATGCAATTACTGTGCCAATGTTGTTTGATTTTGCAGTGACTGAAGAAGGCTAAGGACATTCATCTCAAATGCTCTTCCACCTCGACGAACGAGCTTCAACTCAATAGCTTCCGATGACGGAATCTACATCAGGAAGGGGGGCATGTTAACCCTCACGGCTCACGGACACCCCATCACCTACGACGGACGTGTATTATGTATTTGGTAGAGTCAGCTACCGGGCTTGTTGGACCAATAGGAAAAGGGTAAGAGTGATCGCCGATGAGAGGCGCACTCTAACTGGGACATTCAAGGGATTAGTTGGCTAAGCATGGGCGCCCAAGTGTGAATGGGGTGAGCTCATATAAAAGCCAACTAAACCTAAAATTCACTCATTCTCTCATTTGTGCAATAGAAGAGTGCTCTTGCTCTATCTCCATCTCCATCTCCATCTTCTTCTTCTTCACCTCCTTGTGTGTGTGTGTGTGTGTATGTGTGCGTGTGTGTGTGTGTGTGTGTGTGTGTGTGTGTGTGTGAGAGAGAGAGAGAGAGAGAGAGAGAGAGAGAGAGAGAGAGAGAGAGAGAGAGAGAGAGAGAGAGAGAGAGAGTGCGATCGAGCATTGCAGCGGCACGACGGTGGTGAAGCGGTTGAGTGCGATGTAGCGGCGTCTCCTTCTTCTTCGCGGCGAGGAATCCTCCACGGCAAGAGCATAGAGCAGTGAGTGACACACCATTGCCCTCTTTTGAGATTACTAGTTAAGCTAGTTGTGTGCTTGGAGCCGTCTGTGGCTCGCACACAGTGTTAGGCAAGGCCCTTGCTTCGACAGTGCGGCAAGGAGCGCACATTTACTTTATGAGCGCCCATGAAAATGGTGGGAAATCCTCCCCCCCCTTTCCCCCTTCTCTCTCTTTCTAGGGGACAAAGCTATAATGAGGGGAATAAATAGGCCCCCATGTCCCCTACTACCCTACCATTTGAGAGGGTATAGCTGTGGCCACCACTCTCTTCCTATTGGTCCATGCTTAATCACCCCTTAAGATAAAGAGCCATACACACTCAACCATAGCTGTGAAGACTACCCTATACTTATCCTCACAACTAGAAGTGGCCAAAGTAGGTTTCTTCTTGCTCAACCATGATATGCATGAGCTACCAAACATGAAAAAAAAACCACTTGTGGACACTCGTGTGTCAAAACAACCAGCCCAATTTGAGTCTAAAAAAGCATGTAAATCTGGTGGCAATGATCCCCCATTGGGATAAAGCAAGACAAGATGTAAAGTGCCACTCAGGCAGCAAAATATCCTCTTGATAACTTGCTAATGCTTAGGCCTTGGGCTATGCATAAATCTGCTGACCTATGAGAATGCAAACTGAATACCTGGCCATGTATTGCATACATAAATAAGGCATGCAACAGTAGTTTGGTAAAGAGTGACATCGGTAGGATCACTAGCATCATGAAGACTATATTTCAACCTATTTCCATGGGAGTGGCAATAGGTTTGCAATCCTCAAGTCCAAACTTACATAGCAATGTCTTTATGTAACTTTTATGATGCAAGGCAATACCACCAATACACTGCTTAAACTGTATACCCAAGTAATGATGCAACAATTGTTGGAATTAGGGTTGCAAAGAAACGCACACAGCTTGGAGAAGACGAAGGAAGCTCAAGGAACACAATATAGAGTGTGTTACTTAGTGTGCAATGGAAAGATAAATAGCCCTAGAGTGATGGGCGTATAGACAATGCATGGGGGAAAAGACCTCCTAAAGAGGGAAAAAATGCCCTGACGGTCCTAGTGTGTTCACACACATCACTACCACATGAATATGGTAACAAATCCCCCCTGGAGTGATGCAGTGAATGAGAGCTCGCACATGAGTAAAGGGAAGTTCCATGCCCTAAGGACATGATCAATCCACAAAGGGGAGTAAGCCCAAAGCTTTGTGGAAAGCTTCAAGCTTCTCACGAGACAATGCCTTTGTGAAAAGATCTGCAAGGTTGTCCTGTGTTGGCACATAAGCCAAGCTGATCTCTCTTGTTGAGAGCCTCTCCATGACATAGTGATAATGCACATCAATGTGATTTGTGCGAGCATGAAAAACTGGGTTCCTCGCAACTGCCAATGCGCTCTGACTTTCAGTGTAGATAGTGTTGGCAGTGTCCTGTCCAACACCCAAATCAGCCATAAGGCGTATGAGCCATACACACTCAACCGTAGCTGTGAAGACTACCATGTACTCAGCCTCACAACTTGAAGTGGCCACAGTAGGTTGCTTCTTGCTCAACCATGATATACATGAACTGCCAAGCATGAAACAAAAACCACTTGTGGACACTCGCATGTCAAAACAACTAGCCCAATCTGAGTCCGAAAAATCATGTAAGTTTGGCGGCAATGATCCCCCCTTGGGATAAAACAAGCCAAGATGTAAAGTGCCACTAAGGTAGCGGAAAATCCTCTTGACAGACTGCCAATGCTTAGACCCTGGGCTATGCATAAACTGTTGACCTATGAGACTGCAAACTGAATATCCGGCCTCATGTTGCATACATAAATGAGACAACCAACAACAGTTTGGTAAAGAGTGACATCAGCAGGATCGCCAGCATCATGTAGACTCAACTTCAAACCTGTTTCCATGGGAGTGGCAATAGGTTTACAATCCTCAAGTCCAAACTTACATCGCAATGTCTCTATGTAACTTTTCTGACACAAGGCAATACCACCATCACACTGCTTAAATTGTAAACCCAAGTAATGATGCAACAGCCCCAAATCTTTCATCTTGAAAGTAGCATTCAAATCAGCCTTAAATTTAGCAATATGTCTCTCATTTGGTCTAGTAATCAACAAATCATCAACATAAAGAACCACAATGAGAAGTACATCACCCTCACGCTTTACATACAATGTGCTTTCTGTTGGACTGTTATGAAAGCCTCCTTTAACCAAATGAGTGTCAACTTTCTCATACCAAGCACGAGGAGATTGTTTCAACCCATACAAAGCCTTCTTACATCTACAAACTTTGTCCTCTTGTCCTTTTATCACCATTCAAGAAAGCAGTAACAATGTCTGATTGATGTACATCCCAACCAAAATGAGCTGCCAATGCACATAGAAAATGCACAGTAGTCATACGAAAAGTGGGAGAAAAAGTCTCTTCATAATCTATGCCTTTTTGTTGTGCATAACCCTTTGCAACAAGTCGAGCCTTATGGTGATCAATCTCACCATCCGGCTTGCGTTTCAACTTGTAAACCCTACACAATATTCCAGAATCCCTTTGACAGAAGAACGTGTTGCATCATATAAGCCCACATAGGGTGATTGTCCCCATCCAACCTGTCCTCAGCAAGCAAACATCTTGAACACATCTGTGTTGTTCTTGTCAGCCATGGTAAATGCTGCACCTGATGTGAAAACTGCCAGAAAATAGGAGAAATGGAGTGGGAAAAACACGTGCTATATAGCACAAACCGTAGAAGATTGTAAGGCACCTATTATGTAGAAAACGTCACTGACAGAATTTCTGCACAAAATGACGAAATTGCCTGTGCAGACCTGCCTGAAGTGGAAACGGAGGCCGAAATGAGCCCAAATAAAAAATCTGAGCAAACCGAGATCTACGTGCTCTCCCAAAATATTTGTCGACCTGCGAACGCTCACCAAAGCTCACTGAAATTGGAGAAAGTGAGCAGGCGTGTACTGGAGCAACTGGCGACTAAGCCCGGGAGGACGCAACCTGCTCTGATACCAATTGTTGGAATTAGGGTTGCAGAGAAACGCACACAACTTGGAGAAGATGAAGGAAGCTCAAGGCACACAATAGAGAGTGTGTCACTTAGTGTGCAATGGAAATATAGATAGCCCTAGAGCGATAGGCCTATATACAATGCACGGGGGAAAAAACCTCCTAAAGAGGGAAAAAATGCCCCGGCAGTCCTAGTGTGTTCACACACATCACTACCACATGTATATGGTAACAACAACCCCAAATCTTTCATTTTGAAAGTAGCATTCAAATCAGCCTTAAATCAACAATATTTCTCTCATTTGGTCCAGTGATCAACAAATCATCCACATAGAGTATGACAGTGACAAGTACATCACCCTCACGTTTTACATACAATGTGCTTTCTGTGGGATTGTTATGAAAGCCTCGTTTGACCAAATGAGTATCTGCTTTCTCATACCAAGCACGAGGAGATTGCTTCAACCCATGCAAAGCTTTCTTACATCTACACACTTTATCCTCTTGTCTTTTCTTGACAAAACTGCGAGGCTACGTTACATAAACTTCCTCAAATATGTCACCATTCAAGAAAGCAGTAACAATGTATGACTCATGTACATCCCAACCAAAATGAGCTATCAATGCACATAAAAAATGCACAGTAGTCATACCACAAGTGGGAGCACAAGTCTCTTCATAATCTATGCCTTTTTGCTGTGCATAACCTTTTGCAACAAGTCAAGCCTTATAGTGATCAATCTCACCATCCGACTTGTGTTTCAACTTGTAAACCCACTTTGTACCAATGGCCTTTTTGCAAAGAGGCAAATTACATAAAGTCCATGTGTCATTTTCTAAAAGTGAATCATATTCTGATTGTATGGAAGCTGTCCAATTTTTTGAATTCTGTGCTTCATCAAAAGACAGAGGTTCCTCAACATTATGTAAGCTAGACATAGCCAAAGAATAACAATCTGATGCATAAGATGCATGGTGAGAACCTGAATGAGTACGACCAGAAAAAGGTGCATCCAATTTACTGTCACACAAAGTATGCACCAACCATTTTGGCATATCTCTAGCTTGCTCATTCTCAGCCCTTTCCTCATCAAGTACTTTATGTATATCTGAATCAATAATAGGCTGATATGTAACATTTTCAGAACCCCCATAGGCTGTACTTTGACTCATTGGAATTTACATTCAAACTTCCACCATTGAAAAGAGGCAAAAAAGTGTCATAAATGTCCTGTGAGCTTGCATTATTGTCTCTAGTACATAAAAGCAAGGTCTGAACATAATCTTGCACAAACACAATGTCCCATGAGACCAAGATACACTATGTTTGTGGAGGATATAACCTTTACCTTTTCTTTAAGCACTATAACCAACAAAAATACATTTGACAGCCTTATCAATTTTTTGCACTGTGTTTGTGGTACCAAATCATATGCCAAACAACCAAAAACATGCATGTGCTCAATAGAAGGCTTTCTATCATGCCATGCTTCATATGGAGTGATAGACTGCAAAGCTTTTGTAGAACACCTGTTAAGTACGTCAGTGGCACACATGATGGCCTCAAGCCAAACGGAATGGGGCTATTTGGAGCTTTGTATCCTATTGATGTGGTTCTTTCTAGAATATCTTTTTGAGAATGGTCTTAATTGTCTTATTGCTGCTTTTTGCCTGACCGTTGCACCTTGGAATTTTGCTGAGGTGTATAAGGCATGGAATATTGGTATTTTATCCCACGAGTAGCCAAAAATGCATTAAATTCATGAGACACATACTCCCCCTTGATCGGAATGAAGGATGCCCATAGTACATTTCAAGAAACTTTCCGCCACCAAAAAATGTTTGAAGCACAAAAATTCTTTGGACTTTGCTTTAAGAGGATATACCCATGCATGCCTGAAGCGAGTAATCTTCAATGAAAGTCACAAAGTAAAGGTAATTTCCCAAGGACGGAGTTTGCATGGGCCCACAAACATCACTATGCGTACAAGCTGCAACCTGCATGTAGTCCTATCTGAACCATCCTTTGGAAAATTTGAACGCTTTATCTTACCCGAAATACAGCCTTCACAAACATTAGAGGTGGCAAAAAAGCAACCATATCAGATTTTTGCAAACACAACAAACTTACAAAATTCAGATGTTCAAAACATGCAAGCCAAAGTTTTGCATCTCAAATAGCCTTAAAATCTAGAATTCCATTTGAAATTTTTTTCCCACACTTGTCATACAAAGTGATCTTATATAGCCCATGGCATAAAATGCTAGATGCAACAATTTCATCATCAAAATTGAGATCATGTAATGTACATTTTCCACCCACAAATTTGACTACAAGTCCAAGTCTAGCAAGTGCAGATACAAACAAAAGATTCTTCTTAAATCCAGGTACATAAAGTCCATCAACAAGTGTAAAAGAACTGCCATTTGCACTAGTAAGCACAATCTTTCCAATTCCCTTGACCCGGTAAGAGGCATTGTTGGCACAAGTGACAGAACTCCCATGAGGGACATCTTTGAGAGAGGTAAACAAGTCATGATGAGAGGTAATGTGCTTTGTAGCACCACAATCAAAGTATTACAGCATCTGCAAAAATTCACAAACATGCATCATGGACAGAAGGATCATAAGTGCACTCTGCACTAAAAGCACAATTTGCATGAACATCAGCATCATAGTGTCCTTTCATAGAAGACTCAACAATAGCTGCATTTGTAGTGGAACCAACATTAGTAGTGGAATGAGCCTCTTTCTTCTTAGCCTCTTTGGCCTTCAACTTAGGACACCGCTTGATCAAGTGATCATTAGCTTTACAATAATGGCAATGCATCTTCTTTTTTCCCTTATCACAAGAATTCCCAGACAAATTGCTGCTAGCAGAAGCATTAGGGACATGTGATTTACCACTCACAGAAGAACCATGAGAAGTGGCTACATTGCTGTTACGACCTTTTCTTTGAGCAGCAATAAAGGGCTATTCAGTTGCACACTCTCTAGCGCTGTTGTTTTTGGAAAGTGACTCTTGCAACAACAATGTGCATAATGCATCAAACTTGACAACTTCTGGATTTCCTTGGGTCATGAGTCTCCAAGTATTAGCAATACTCTGGTAAGAATTTGACAAAAATATGAAGAATAGTCTGCACAAGTGGACTGCCAGAAATGACTTTGCCTGCAGAAATAAGTTTCTCATGATATCCTTGACACTAGCAAGGAAAGTTTCTATGTCATCTTCCTCATGCATAATCTTTGACTCCAACTCTTTACGCAGCAACACAATTTTAGCTTCATTGCGACTTGCATAAAATATCCCAAGCCTGTTTTGTAGATTTTACTGATCATGACGCAATCAATACATGAGCCTGTGCATCTTTTACATCCCGACGAGCTTGCTCAGCCAAAACAGCTCTGGCAGCAGAAGCAACCCTACCACCAAAACCTGCAACATCCTCAACATTGCCTGCATCCTCAGAACAAGGATGTACATCAATGCCCTGCAAAATATTCCAAACTCCTTTTGACACAAGTACATGTTGCATCATGTAAGCCCACCTAAGGTAATTGTCCCCATCTAATCTATCCTTAGCATGCAGCAAACATCTTGAACACATTTGTGTTGCTGGTCGCCATGATAAATGCTGCACCTGATGTGAAAACTGTCCGAATAGAGGAGAAGCAAAGCAAGAAAAACACGTGCTATATAGCAAAAACCGTATAATACTGTATGGACCTGTTATGCCAAAAATAGTACTGACAAAAAATTTGCACAAAATGAAAAAATTGCATGTACAATGCTACCCATAGTGGAAAATAGAGGCCGAAATGAGCCTGAATAAAAAATTTGAGTTGACCTACTGATGTTCGCCAAAGTTCACAGAAATTGGAGAAATTGAGTAGGTGTGTGCTAGAGCTGCTGGTGACTAATCTTGGGAGGACACAACCTACTCTGACACCAATTGTTGGAATTATGGTTGGTGGAAAACACACAACTTCGAGAAGCCAAAGGAAGCTCAAGGCACACAAAAGCGAGTGTGTTACTTGGTGTGCAATGGAAAGATAAGATAGCCCTAGAGTGATATACAATGCACGGGGAAATAATCTCCTAGTGAGGGAAAAAATGGCCCGATGGTTCTAAGTGTCTTCACACACATCACTACCACATGTATATGGTAACAAAAAATGGGTGGTGCATACTCTGTATGTTAGTAAATTGGATGCATCTATGTCTAAGAGTGCTCATTCAACTTTTTGCCATGCATCTTATGTGCTAAATTCTTACGCTTTGGTTGTTTCTTGTTTATGTGATGAGGAGGAACCTATTTCTTTTGATCAAGCATAGAGCTCAAAAAATTAGATGACTACCATGCAATCAGAATATGATGCACTTATAGAAAATGACACATGGACTTTATTAAATTTGTTTTTTTGGCAAAAACTCCATTGGTACAAAATGGCTTTGCAACTTGCAACGTAAGCCAGATGGTGAGATCGATCGCTACAAGGCTAGACTTGTTGCAAAAGGTTATGTACAAAAGGCATTGAAGAGACCATTGCTCCCACTTATCATATGACTATTTTTTGTTTTCTATGTGCATTGGCAGCTCATTTTGGATGCAATGTACATCAATTCATCATTGTTATTGCTTTCTTGAATGGTGATATATTTGAGGAGCTTATGCAATGTAGCCTCACGGTTTTGTCAAGAAAGGACAAGAAATAAATTGTGCCAATGTAAGAAAGCTTTGTATGGGTTGAAGTAGTCTCCTCATGCTTGGCATGAGAAATTTGTCACTCATTTGGTTAAACAAGGCTTTCATAACAGTTCAATTGAAAGCACTTTGTATGCCAAGCGTGAGGGTGATGTATTTGTCATCGTCATTTTATATGTAAATTATTTTTTGATTACTGGTTTGAATGAGATATGCATTGCTGAATTCAAGGCTGATTTTAATGCTACATTTAGGATGAAAGACTTAAGAATATTGCATCATTACTTGGAAATAAAGTTTATGTAATGTGATGGAGGTATTGCCTTGTGTCAAACAAGCTACATAGAGACATTACTATGTAAGTTTGGCCTTGAGGACTGCAAACCTATTGCTACTCCAATGGAAACATGTTTGAAATCAACTTTTCATGATGCTAGTGATCTTGCTGATGCCACTCTTTATTAGACTAATGTTGGATGCCTTATTTATGTATGCAATATGCAACCAGATCTTCAAAGTCTGACATGTCAACATATTTATGCATAACCTAGGGTCTAAGAATTGGCAAGCTGTCAAGAGGATCTTTTGCTACTTGAGTGGCACTTTACATCTTGGGTTGTTTATCCCAAGGGAGGATCATTGGCATCAAATTTTCATGCTTTTTTGGAATCAAATAGGGCTGGTTGTTTTCTGACATATGAGTTTCCACAAGTGGTTTTTGTTTCATGCTCACAATTCATGCATATCATGATTGAGCAAGAAACAACCTAATGTGGCCACTTCTAGTTGTGAAGCTGAGTATAGGGAAGTCTTTACAACTACGTTGAGTGTGTATGGCTCAGATGTCTTATGGATGATTTGGGTGTTGGCTAGGACACTACCAGCATCATCTATATTGACAGTCAGAGTGCATTGACAGTGGTGACAAGGAACCCAATTTTTCATGCTTGCACAAAGCATATTGTGGTGCATTATCACTATTTTGGAGAGATACTCTCAGCATGAGAGATTAGCTTGGCTTATGTGCTGACACTAGAAAACCTTGTAGATTTGTTCACAAAGGAATTTCCTCGTGAGAAGTTCGAAGATTTCTACAAAGCTTTGGGCTTGCTTACCTTTGTGGATTGATCATGTCCTCAAGGCATGGAACTTCCCTATGCACTATGTGCTAGCTCTCATTCATTGCATCAATCTAGGGGGATTTGTTACCATATATGTGGTAGTGATGCACGTGAACACACTCAGGACCACCGGGGTAAATTTTTCCCTCCCTACAAGTTTTTCTCCCTATGCATTGTATATACATCCATCATTCTAGAGCTAACTTATCTTTCTATTGTGCACTAACAATACACTCTCTGTTGTGTGCCTTGAGCTTCTTCATCTTCTCTAAGCTGTGTGTGCATCCCTACAACCCTAAATTCAACAATACTTAGTTGTCAAAATTAGAAAATTTCATTCAAAAGATGACAATATCTACCAACATAATGGCTACTACAAGATATCAATATAAGGCACATTGTGGTAAATACACTCATGCACATCTGTGCTGATGACATACATCTCAGAATTATAAGGCTTAGCCAAACCTATTGGGAATTCAATAGCCCTCACTAGATGAGAATAGTGGATTGTTGGCAGGTACGTCATGAGCGGATGCTAGCATAGCGAGAACAAA
Source organism: Adiantum capillus-veneris (assembly GCF_014529385.1). Classification (NCBI taxonomy): domain Eukaryota; kingdom Viridiplantae; phylum Streptophyta; class Polypodiopsida; order Polypodiales; family Pteridaceae; genus Adiantum; species Adiantum capillus-veneris. The sequence continues at coordinate 125,814,211 of NC_140959.1, forward strand.
ACCAACAACTCTATGTCGGTCAAGGGTGAAGCTTAACTTGTAGGCACATGGAAACAAGAAGATGGTTGTGAAACTACTTCTTGGCCTTCTAAGACAATCTCTAATTGAGGAAATCGACGCACTAGTGAAGGAAATCCAACCTACAATGCTAATGCTATCCAAATCTAGGTCAAATGTATTTGAAATGTCACAAAACTCACAAGATATGCTCTCCTTACTATGAGGTAAATATCCTATGGACTGTGACTTGATAACCCACTTCAAACTACCTCTTGCGACAATCGTGTATAAAAACAAGCAGCAAAATAAAAGTTATTGTTTTTCATGGCATATGATCCTAATGTATAGTCCTACTTGCCGTGATCCCATAGGTGCAAAGAGGTCACCACACGGACACCTGGTTTGCAAGAAAACTCACCCGGAAGCTTGTAGGATTGGATTTGATTAATTCAAAAGTTGGGTTTAGGGTTACAAAACTTGACTTATGTACATTCCTCCATAGAGACTTATTCCCATAAGGTCTAATGGCTGCTCAAATATTACAAAGGTATCATTCCGCTTCAAAAAATAATAGTACAATGTATTGGGGAACCTCTTCTATATTTCATTGTCAATATCCCCCCTTCTGCGTCCATGTCATCCCTTACATGACTGGTATTGCTTTAGTGAGAGCTGCTCTGGTGTCAGCGGAAGCTTGGTGGTTTTAGCAACTTCAGGTATGATTTGTACCTGATATCCCCCAAAGTGACTGTTGGGCCGAATATATTGCTATTGTATGTAAAGAACCCCGTGTAGAAAGCTTCCTCAAAAGCTTGCATGTGATAGCTGGGTAGAAACATGATTCTCTGATATAGTAAATGTAAAACCTCTGTTTGTTTTGACAGATCATATGTCATTGCAGTGACAATGTTGCCTATTGATAGGAGTGTAGAATCCATGCTTTAGAAGGCGTGAACACTTCAAAGCAAGCCAACAAGGTTTTGCAGATTTTCCTGATCATGACGCGCTGTAATGCCTATAGCTCCGTAGTGGAGCAATAAGCACTATGGGAATGGATACCCTCACGCTTACTTGCATTAGATGAACAACAAGGTATAAGAAGACAGAATAGAAGACAATACACAAGAACAGAACACTAGCTTTTGTCATTGGTACGCAACAGAAAATAGGATTACATGAGAATGAGATATTGATTGATTAAGAGATATCCACAATGACTAGTATGCCCCCCAAATACACCCGCTGCTCCAACGCAGATCAGGAACAATGAAAACAGTGTCCTATCCCATGATATCCCATGAAGAACTGTCTGAAGCCGCATGAAGTCCTAGTCTGCAGTTTTCGGAAATCCATAGGACCCACAATGTGTGGCTTATGCCATACACCTGGCACGCATGGTGGACTACGCAAACCCACAACTTTGGCCTCTTCGTGTCGAAGGCTCCAGTCACTGCTCTTCCTCATGCTCTGGTGACGATGAAATGTTGATATAGCCAAACCCCCAAAAATCTTGCGGATGGGCTCTGTAAACTTCAACCAGCGATTGTGAGTCAATCTCAGGCTACTCTAGCCAAGGTTCCCATGGAATGAACTGTGTTGGCAAGGAAGTATAGGATAATACCAAGCCAAATAGCGTTTTAGAGTGGGCCAAAATGGCGGACATGGTGGGAGATGAGTGAAAAAGAATGAGCAAGGGTCTTCGCCCAAAAACAAATCCTGTGCCAGTCCTTACGAAGACAATGAATGGCTTGCTACAAACGAGAGACACGGGCTTTAAATTCAGCACATTCTTCGGTAACTTCTGTCCAATCAGAAATATCAAAACCTTCTCGCACAATGCCCTTACCTCTGTCATTAGTAGGCGGCTCAGGCTGGCACACCATGAGCTGTTGTGCTGGTTGCTCAGTTACCACCACATTGGTTAGCATAGATCTGGAATTGTGTATTTGGCCCTCCCAAAAATTATGCAGGTCCTGTTGCATCTCCACTGCCAATGCATCAAGATCATTCAGATTGGTCATCACATCGTTGGGATGTGATGCTAAATAATTTTCCAGACTACTCTGTGTTCCCCAGCAAAGGAGCTCTTGAGTTGAGGAGACAAATGCAGAATTAGCCTCTCGTAGAGCTTGCATCTCACCAGCATGCTGTTGGGATGTACTATGTAGTGCTGAGTTTTGACTCTCCAGCTCCCCATTGCGAGCCTGCAAGGCTGCCACCTGCGATTCAAGTTTGGTGACCCGTGCCTCAGTCGTTGCCGATGCTGGCCAAATTGACCGCAAGGAATCAGCCATGTGTTGCAAAAAAGTTCCGCATGCCTAGAGCTGAGCAGAAGGATTTGCGGTTTGAACTTCCCAAGGCAAAGGGACTGGAGTCGTCCCCACCACATCTGGAGCTACCCAAACATCATTAGGGTTTGCTGGTTGCGAGAAAATATCCACACCCGCAGAGCCAGTTCCCTTTGGATTTGAAGTTGTCGCTCATTCTTGCATTTTGCATTGCCATTGTGCAACTGCGGAATCCTCTGGCAATCGGCGTTGTCCCACAAATGGTATCAGCACCGGAGGTGGGATGGATAGGTGGGCCTCCTCCCATCCTTGCTTGCAGCTCAATGTCCCCACAATGGTCATGTCCAGTGAAACAGGGGTTACCACTACAGTAGAAACACCAGCTACATCCATTACATTGGCAGGTGTATGAGGCAGCTCTGCAGCCGGCACAACACTCTGAGCCTCTACGATCGGGACAGTGTTGCGGATGATAAATCTATCATCCTCAAAGTGACACAAAGGGAAAAGGGCAAGAGGAAAAACTTCTCGCAACGGAAACACCAATGTAAGGAGTTGCCCCACCTTTGTATTAGTCGGGGTACTGCATCCCATCTGCCTCACCACTTGTTGACACTCAGCGAGCAACCGTTCCCTAACTATTGATGTCGAGGCCACGGGCCCAAAGTTGGCTGAATGCAACACATTACGATCCTTAGCAGAGATGGTATATGTTTTGGCTTGCAGCCAAATAGATTCCAAGAACTAGTGATAGACATCCCTACTCGCTGCATCATTGAGCCCTGACAATTTGTATTCCCCTTTCACCTTCAAGCCTCCACCTTTGCAGTAGGAATAACATGTGACGCACGAGAAACACCATTGATAGGCAGACAACAACACCTTGAAATCCTTTCGACTGTTAACTGAATTTAGTGATTGTTCACTTCCACCGTATCTCCAAGAGCCAACTCCTCAATCAATGTAGTAGCCTGTGAGTGAATAGGAATACTCTACCAGTAGAGGTTGGCAAAGATGCACAGCCGCAAATCTTGCAACCATGCATCTACCCTTCTGAGAGCTAGCTGTTGCACAAATGTGAAAGGAATGCACTGAATCAAAGAAGACGTCATGGTGGCAAAAGCACACAGGAGAAGAGAAAAATGCAAAAACGCAACAATTCTAAAGCTTTGCAAATAGCATGAACAAAGTATAAGGGATTTGCTGCATGCAAGAAACCACTCACAAAGAGTTCTCAAAGTAGGGAGTGCGACGGTGTCGCAACCATCATAACCTTTTTCCCGCTTTCAAGATTGCATGGCTTTTTCCCAATCATGATTAAGGCGGCTTCCAGCTCTTATACCAGAGCAAAGGGACACTTAATAATGGTAAGTGAATAATAATGGCGAAGCCAAAAACCATTTACCGGAACAGAAATCACCTCCCCCGTAAATCAACCAAATAAATTGAAGTGGGTCCACATGACTTAAAGATCCAAAATGGCCAAGAGCACCGTAATTTCAGCTTCCCTGGCATCTTCCCAAGACGCGAATTAAATAACAGAACCAACTGGCCCCGCAAAAATTGCCGCCCTTTGGGGCGGTCCAACCATTTCTTCCACTGGGATTGCAGATCTTGCAACACCGCAATATTGCGCAATGGGTCTTCATCTAATTCCTACAAAACATCCAAACAATAAATAACAGAAGCATCCAAAAGAAGCCTATCCGCAATTAGCATTCACAAGCTTGGAACCACATGCTCCACTGGGGTAATAGCCTCCATAGCAAATCCCAATTTGAAAGGAGTTAGACCTGTTGCCACTTTATATGCCGTACGATAGGCCCATAATGTGGAAGGAAGTTTGACATCCCAATCCGTTCTGTGCAGATTAACTAGCTTTGTAAGAGTGGACCAATTGCTTATGAGTTGCTTCTGCCTGCCCATTTCCCTGAGGATAATATGGAGAAGATTTCCTGTGTAACACAAAATAGAATTGCAACATTTTCTCCATCACCTTATTCAAGAAATGGCTACCCCGATCACTGACCAACTCATTGGGACAGCCATATCAAGAAAAGATATCCTTATATAAGCACCCAACAACAAAAAATGATGTATTATCTTTCAAAGGCCATGCTTCCACCCATTTAGTTGCATAATCCGTGGCCATCAAAATATGCCGATTACCAGTGCTAGTTGCAACTAGTTTAAAAGGTCCAATAAAATCCAATCCCCATTTCTAAAATGGCTCCAGAGGTAATACTGGTTGTAAAGGAATTTTGGACATCTTAGTAGGTTGCCCCAACCGTTGACAAACATCACAATGCTGCACAAAATCCCTTGCATCTTGAAATAATGTTGGTCACCATAATCCAAATCGTAGTACTTTTTGTGCCGTGATTAAAGCTAAAAGTGACCCCGAGAAATGCTTGCATGAACCTCCTCTATAATAGATCCTTGCTCTTGTGGTAGAACATATCTTAGCAGAACATCCACCACTGTGCAATAATACAACTTCTCCATCACTATCTCAAAATTTCGGCTACAAATAGCCATCCGGCGCCATTGATGTTGTGACAAGAATGAAGGCATTTCTCCACTATCGAGAAAATGAAACATCTCCGCATACGAGGTCCAAGGAATTCTAGGAATTATCCAAGATGATTGTGCAACTAGAACCTCATCTACAACTACTCTTGTAAAAAAGAGAGACGCATCCGAAAATTCATCCGCAACCCCTGTCAGTGGCTCGCCAGAATCGAGGCGGAACAGGTAATCATCAACCGTATGCTGCGCTCCGGGACAATGTATGATCTCAAAATCAAATTCCTATAATAAGAGCACCCTACTAGCTAATCTTCCTATCAAATTTTGTTGACGCACCAGATATAAGAGAGCCGAATGATCCACATGAAAGAAAAACCGCCGTCCCAACAAATAATGATGAAATTTCTTCATTGAATAAATAATCTCTAAGCATTCTCTTTCTGTCACCAAATAATTTTGTTTTGCGGATGATAATCGCCTGCTGGCATAATAGACAAGTCTAAACCACAATTGAGTTTGTTCTTGCATTAACACATTGCCAATAGCCTTGTTAGAAGCATGGACATAAAAACATGAAAATCTTGACCCCAATTCGGAGGAATCATGGTAGGAGCTTTTGATAGCTGAATTTCTAATCTCCTATAGGACAGCTCACATTTCTGGGTCCATTCAAAAACTTTGGCATGTGCTGCCTGGTCAAGAGGAATTGCCAAAAATATGCCACAAAGCGCAAATGCCTCCCATGCCACCGAGCTTGTCCGAAAAATATTGCACACTGCTTTGGATTTATAGGCGGAGGTGCTTCCATAATTGCTGCTATTTTATCCAAGTCCATTGAAATACCATCCTCAGAGCTCACATGGCCCAACAATCTACCACGCCGTACTGCAAATGCACATTTCAAAGGATTTAAACTAAATTTCACATCTCTACATTTCATAAAACACAACCGCAATTGCTTCAAATACTCTAATTGCGCTCCAAAGACACTGAGATCATCCAGAAATATTTGCAAAAAATCTGTCAAGTAAGGAACAAAAATTTGAAACGTATCCCTTTGAAAAGTCGCGGGTGCATTTTGTAATCCAAAACACATTACTGTGCATGCAAAAATGCCCCAATGCTGTAATAAAAGCTGTTTTAGCCTGATCCCCTCCAGCCATCCGAATTTAATTATAGCCACTAAATCCATCCAAAAAAGAATACATTTCATGACCAGCCATATCATCCAAAATAGAATCTAAACATGGAAGCGAAAAAGGGTCTGGAATAGTAGCTGCAATTAGCTTCTTATAATCCACACAAATTTGAATTTTCTTGTTCTTCTTTGGTACCACCACAATGGGAGAAATCCATTCTGAATGTCAATAGGGGTAATAAAACCCACTTTCAACAAATGATCAATTTCCACCTTGGCTGTCTTGGCCACATTTGGATTCATCCTATATGAATGCTGCTTCACTGACACTGCTCATCTGGTTTCAAATGAATCTTATGTTGATTGCAACGACGGCACTGACTGTGGCATCCATGCTACTGTCTTTTTGCATACATTTTCTTGAGTTGCCCAATCCGGAAGCTTAACATTTGATGCTGATACCACATTTTTGCCCAAACAGGTAGTCAGCAAAACCATCGGGTCAGATTCCTCCAATCCCTCAATTTGAACCATAGCTACACTCGATTGCTTTTTGGCAGCACGTTTTTATTTCTTTTGATCATACTCCAATGCTTCTGAACACTCTGACCGCCAATGAACATCTCCCAAACAGAAAAGGCAGGTCTTGGGTTGTAACATTTAATGGCCTAAAAACTTGTGTGTAGCGGAAATTAACATGAACATAGTGGGCATTTCATTAGAATAGATTCCTAATGAGAATTACAAGAGTGCTTGGGTGGAGAGAGCAAAAAAAAGCATAACACCTAGTTAGATAGCATCAACAATACTTTGAAAAGAGAGAGAAATTAAGCTATTGACAACAGTTGAGGACCGGATTTGCATGGAGCCGGTCCCCCCTCCAAAAGGCTTTGTATTATGGTTTCTCCCATCAAGAGAGACATTGTACAATACAATTCTTTGTGTTCCTTCAAAACTAGCTAGTGCAATGAAGATGAAAGCTTCATGCACTAAGAAAAACACTTAGTAAACACAACTTTAATTATCCCCGTTCTCATACCCAAGACCTCACACACCTTCGAAGATGGTGAGAGCTAGCAGGGTATGAGAGTAGATTGAGAGGAAGAAGGAGTATCTTACGAGAAATATGTACATCTCCTCACATAATCACTCATATTAGCATAGCTTTACCTTAGTAATTAGCTTGGTATAGGAGATGAGCATGCATTGAAGCTTGGCTCTTGGTTGGATTTGCATCCACAAGCCAAGAGTGTGTCGATGTAGGCTTCTATCTCACAAGCTTGGAGTAGGTGATGAGCTCTCCATTAAAGCTTGGGAAGAGATAGTCTTCTTTGCTTCACACATAGACTGTGTTTGTGTGTGTGTGTGTGTGTGTGTGTGTGTGTGATAATTCCTTGCAAAAATCAGCCCCCTCTCTCTCTTGGGCGAGCCCTCTTGCTATTTGCTCTTGCAGGCTCCCCATTGGACCTCCCCAGGGCTAGCCTATCACAATTAAGCAGCATAAGTGATAGCCTTCTGACATGTGTCCCCCTTTCCCCTTTTGTGAGAGATTAATCAGTTAAACTTAATTGATTTAAATGAATTAAATGCCCATTGGACCTTTCCCCATTCTGACCAATAGGAATTAAGTAGCCCATTGGCCGACTGCTCAATTCCTATTGGACCTCTTCACGGGCTGTCCAATAATCATCTAGGAGACTTAATTTTCATTGGTGCTTTTTATTAAGTGTTTTTAAATTAATTAAACTAGATTTACTCTAGCCTAATTCTCATTGGTCCACCTCCAAGGCCATCCAATAGGAATTGGGTACACCTTGTGGGCATCTGACCTGGGGAGCTGACATGTGTCCCTCATTCCCTTTGTGTAAAGGGAGCTTGTGTGTGTGTGTGTGTGTGGATTTCTCTCTCATCCCCTAGAAGAAAGGCTCGCCCCCTCCCATGTAGGGATGTACAAAGACTTTTTTGGTCACACACAAAGCATCCAATTCCCTTAAGGTTGACCTTTGGACACAACCTTTGAATTTTGGATACTTAGCATTTTGGAAGTCTTAATGGGCTGAACTTTAGGGTCTTTTTAGCCCATTGTTGCACATGGCTCTTTTGCAGATGGCCCCCCCTTTGGATCCCTATTTTCCCTCCTTTGGATCCCTACTGTGGCTGGTCTGCTAGCTTAACCAATATTCTAGCTTTTTCTCCCCTGGTACTTCCCCATATTAAATGATCAGTTTAACATGAGAAAATCATTTAGGAGAATTAAATATTGATTATTATGACATTACCTCTCTCTTGAAATCATAGTCGTCCTTGACTATGGTGTAGAGAAGATAAAGCATATTCATGAGTCCTTTTCTTAGTGGGTAGAGGATCCCTATGTTACCCTACGTACGACATCATTCCACAATGGATGACTAGTCCATTTGGCGCTTGAGAGCCTGAGGCTGCCGCAAGCATGTTTGCACATTAGTCCTATCAGTCTTCCATAGTAGAGTGACAAGCTCTACTTGGTGTTTGGGAGACGTCGTCTCCGCAAACTTGATCTAAGCATGCATACTACTTCATTTTTGTGCACAATAAAGAAAAAGAGAGTCTTATAAGACAAAAAAAATTGTTCATTTTTAACATTTTGTACATTTGCTTACTCTTGGGAAGCATTGTAAGCATTGACAAGGTTTAGATTATCCTTTAATTGTATGCCTTGCATCCATCTAGCATCTTCAAAAGGATAATTCTTAAACTTAATAAGATATCGTCGGATAGTCTTACCGCCTCTTAATACCTTGTCTTCATGTCGGAGAATGGACTCGGACTGTAGCACCTCCTCTTGGTCCTCGATCTTCGGTGGGTCTTCAATAGTTGGTTCTTGAGGTGGCTCTCCTTTGTAAGGCTTTAATAGGCTCACTTGGAAAGCATTGTGTATGAGCCAATGATTGGGCAACTTGAGTTGATAGGCCATCTCATTGATTGGCCTAAGAATATGGAAGGGACCATAGTACCTTTTTGCTAGTTTAGCATAGTACTTTTGGTGGCCCGTAGGATTCTTGCCCGTCGTGTGCCTTAATCGAGCCTTGGGAAACTTTAACAAGACCCAATCGTTTTCTTTAAAGGCTTGGGCTCTTCTGTGCTTGTCAGCAGCAGCCTTTTGCCTTTGTTGTGAGATAGAGATAGCATCCTTAATCTTTTGAAAAGACTCTTGTAGGTCTCAGCTATACTCATCTGCAGCGAAGATCTTCCCATGTACCTTAAGTAGCAAGGGACTTTTGATCTTCCCTCAATTACCTCGAAAGGTGCTTTTCCCGTGGAAGTATGTACAGTATTATTGTAAGCATACTCCACTAAGGGTAAGTACTTCTCCCATTGGGATCTTTGATCTACTTCCGTTACATAGGCTTTTAGTAGATCGAGAATGGTTAGGTTAGCTATTTCACTTTGGCCATCCGTTTGTGGATGATAGGCCGAAGAGAAGTTTAGCCTTGTCCCTAAATTCTCAAAGAGACCCTTCCAGAAATTACTGGTCGTTCTAGGATCTCTATGCGACACTATGGACATTGGCAAGCCATGGTACTTGAAAATTTGTGAAATGAAGAGGGTTGCCATTTGATGGGCTTTGATAGTCTTTTTGACAGGTATAAAATGAGCTTGTTTACTGAACCTGTCTACTATCGTCCATATTCCCGTATTCCCATGGATAGACTTAAATCCAAAGATAAAATCCATGGATATGCTCTCCCATGGTGAATTAGGGATTGGCAAGGGTTGACGCAATCCAAGTTGCTTCCCTCAAACAAATTTTATCTTTTGGCCAACCACACATTTAGAAACATACTCTTGTATGTTCACTTTCATGGTAGGCCAATAGAAATATGTTTCAATTCCCTTTATGGTAGACTGAATCCCTCTATGCCCCGCATACGGTGGAGCATGAGATTCATACATTACTTTCTCACGTAGTGAGTTAGTAACGCATAGTCTATTGCCATAGAGAAGATAACCATCTTGTAAAGTAAATGGTTCTTCTTTCTTCCCTAATGCAAGGGCTGAAATCACATCTCTAAAATCGGGATCAATAGCGTACTCATCTATCATTGAAGATAGATCATTGTGAGTTGCTATGGAAACCGCATTCACTCTCGTCCGTCTTGAGAGTGCATCAGCTACTTGATTATGCTTGCCAGCATTGTGAGCAATATGAAAATGAAATTGCGAAAGGAAATTTGCCCACCTCATTTGTTTGTCAGAGAGTTTGGTTTACGTCATGAAGTACTTAAGACTTTGGTGATCCGTTCGAGCAGAATGAAAGGAGTCCCCAATAAATAGTGCTTCCATGAGTCTAAGGCATGTAGAACTGTAAGGAGTTCCTTTTTGTATATGCCTAGAGCTTGCTCAACAGGGTCGAGCCTTCGACTCTCATAGCCTATGGCGTGCCCTTCTTGGAGCAAAACAGCTCCAAGGCAATCACCATAAGCATCACATTGGACCTCAAATGGTTTTGAGAGATCCGATAGTGTAAGCACAGGTTGAGAGATAAGCTTTTCTTTAAGCTTTTTGAAAGCATTGTTCTCCTTAGCAGACCATGTATACCTAACGTTTTTCTTTGTGAGGTCATTTAATGGTCTCGCAATTTGTGAGAAATTTTGTATGAAGCGTCTATAGTATGCACACATACCTATAAAGCTTCTTAGTTCATGAAGATTCCTTGGTTTAGGCCATCCTTTTATTACCTCTAACTTTGATGGATCCATTTGGATGCCATCTTGAGAGATAATATGACCTAAATACTGAATCTCTTGCAAGAAAAAATCACTTTTCTTTTGATTAACATAAAGTTTATTCTCTCTTAAAACTTGAAATATTACCTGGAGGTGTTGCTTGTGTTCGTCTAATGAATTAGAGTAGATGATAATATCATCAAAGAACACTCCAGTGAAGGTTCGATGAGGCCTGAACAGCTTCTCCATCAAGCAGTTGAATGTGGTTGGTGCATTGGTCAAGCCAAAAGGCATGACAATGTATTCATAAAGACCAATTGTGGTGTGAAATGCGGTCTTTACAATGTCTTGATCAACTATCCTTATTTGATGATAGCCACTTTTTAGGTCAATCCTGCTGAAGTAGGTCGATCCTTGTAGCTTATCAAATAGGTCTTCTACCCGTGGAATGGGAAACCTATTCTTGATAGTGATCCTATTTAGTGCTCTATAGTCGACACACATACGATATGTGTCGTCTTTCTTTTGCACTAATAGCACAGGTGAGAAAAATGGAGATGAGATAGGCCTAACCATGCCCTTCTCAACTAACTCATGCACTTGCCGCATAATCTCCTCTTGTTGAGCTTGAGAAAATCTATAAGGAGGTTTGTTAGGCGGTGAAATTCCTGGCAGAAGTTCAATTGCATGGTCATCATCACCTCGTTTAGGAGGTAGCTCACAAGGGATGTCGTCGATAAAAACATCTTGAAACCCCTTGAGAAAATTGAATAACTCTAATTCCTTTTGGTTTCTTTTATTTTCTTTTGCTAAAGCATTAGGTTCATTTTGAGAATCTTTAACAAAAATCATGTACACGGAAATAGAGCTCTTTATTGACTTGTTGAAAGCTGGTGTATGTACAATGGGGATAGTGTTACCCATTTCCTTAGCATCTATATACATGTCTTTTTCCCTGAACTTAAAGGAGATTCTCCTTTCAGGAAATTTAACATCGACAGCTAGGCGGTCAAACCATGGTGCCCCTAGGATTACATCCTCATGCTTGAGAGGAGAGATAAAGAAGTCCTCTTTGTCCACATAGCCTTGGACATGAAGCCTCAATTTCCCGATTAAGGGAGTGACTGAAGCTTCTTGCCCCTTGAAGGCACTGTCTGCGGGTAGGACATCTCCCATCTTGTAGGATTGTATGCCTATCTTGGTGGCCAACTCTATAGATATAAAATTGTGTTAGAACCAGGGTCAAAGAGAATAAAAGCATCATGTTCTCTTACCTTTCCCCAAGCATGGCATAGAGGAGATCCTTTGTGATGAGTTTGGTGAGTCCCCTCCTCTTGGATTTCAACCAAGGAAGCTCTAGGAGGATCTTGGCGGTTGTTCTCTTGGGGACAAGCACGGTACGCATGCCCTTGTTCTCCGCACTTGAAACACCGGTTATCCTTGCGATAACGCTCAAGCTCTTTAGGAGAGAGTTTGTTCTTACCTTTGTAAACTCCCTTCTCTTTAGCTTTGTTGGAGTTGCCCTTAGGAGACTTTTTGACATTGTCCTTTCCCTTAGGCTCATTGGAACCCTTGTTTTCTGGGGGCTTATTATTTCTTTTAGCCCCCGTTTGGAAATTGATTCGTGAGGCCACCATAGTATGGTGTATTACCGCCGATATGGTACGTGGTCTTTGGGAGTTGACATACTCCGCCATTTCTTCGGTTAAGCCCACAAAAAATGTTGCTATTGATCTCCAAAATCCAACTTTTTAAAGACAGTGGCTTTGAGTTGTAGGTCCCAAAACTTGTCTACATATTTGTGGATAGATTCGTTGGGAGAGAGCTTTAAGCTTCGCCATTTGGTGAGTACTTTGTCTTTGGCATCGGTGGCCAAAAACTGCTTCATAATGGAAGCTCTTAAAGCTTTCCATGTTCGTGGAGCTTCACCTTTGGCTCGTAGCCTAGACCACCATTGCCTGGCGGACTTTTGAAAGTGCATAGCTACATGGCGTAGCTTAGAGGACTCCGTGAAGCCCTCATCTCCAAACGCCGCATCGAATTGCTGGATAAAGGCCAAGACTTTGTCCGTAGCACCAAAGGTACCATCACAGGTAAGGAAAGAGATGCTCTTCCCTCCCTCTTTGAATTTCTTCAACTTGGATGACCTCTTCCATGCGGCATAGGATTTTCTATGGCCTCTTCTTTTTGATGATTCAAAGATTGCACCATCACTTTCTTCAGAAGGTGAAGAATTTGAAGAAGGTGGAGAAGAGGGTGACCTCTTTCTCGCCTTTTTCTTGTCTTGATCTTCGTTGTCTTCACCATCACTTTCATAAGAGGAAGAGGATGAAGAATATGGAGAAGAGGGTGTCCTCTTTCTCGCCTTTTTCTTCTCTTGCTTTTTATCATCCCTCTTTGAATTATGGCGTGGAGAAGAGTGTGATGGTCTTCTCCACTTTGGTGGTGATGGAGAACGTTTAGCCTGCCGTCTTCGTGGAGCCATCTCTGCCGAGGTGACGGGAGACTCACTTCTTTCTCGTTCCTTTGGTGGAGGCTCTTGAGTTCTCCTTTGGGAAGGAGATGCATCATCAAGAAGTAAATTCTTGAGCCCTTTGTATGGATTCTCTTCTTCTTCCCAAATCGGAGAGAGACCTCTTTTGGTAGTCTCACAAGGAGGCTTCCTAGGTGTTCTCTCGTCATGGTGATGAGCTTGGAGAATCTCGTGAGCACGGAGCTGCCGTTGCACTTCACTTTGGAGAGATGGATTGCCCATGGCTTGTTGAAGCCTAGAAACAAGATAGTTAACAAGCATTGAAGCATCATTAGTAGCTTGCTCCTGAGCAAAATCAAAGTTATCAACATTAATTTCACTCTCTTTACTATTGTCAGCCATTCTAACAACTTTTAGGTGTAAACGTTTTAGGTGTACTTTGGCACTTCAAGCCCTAGTTGCTACTCCTCTTTACCCCTTCAGAAAAAGCACTCAAGCTACTGTACCCGCGGCTCGAATACCATTAATTGCAAGGAATAGAAGAAAGGGTCGTTCAAAACCAAAACAACACCAGCTCCTGTCAAGCTTCTAATAGCTCAATAGTGGTTAAGCCGTAGGCAAGCCCCATAGGACTCCACTATTAAGACCATAGGGCTCGACGGTGATGCCCCGTTAACTGCACAAAGGCAGGCGCACTGCAAGGCTGAAAAATCCCTATTCTACTTACTCACAGGCAATTAATAATACCAACCATTTATAGCTAGCTTGAGGACCTCCCTTCTTGATTAAGAGATATCCACAATGACTGGTATGGCCCCCCAAATACACCCGCTGCTCCAGTGCAGATTGGAAGCGGTGCAAACTACATCTTGTCCTATTATATCCCATGAAGAACTATCCGAAACCGCATGAAGTCCTAGTCCGCATTGTCCAGACATCCGTAGGACCCACATTGTGCGGCTTATGCCGTAATACGCACGCAAGTCTGGAGAGCCTGTGAAGATCTTAATGGTTCCCTTCAGGGTTTTCACCATATAAGAGACACATACTCTCTCTCCTTCCGTGGGGTGCAGGCATAGACGGGTAGTTAAGCCAGTTCGGATGAGCCTTCACGATTCTAAAATGATTTGACCAAGTGCAAATACAAGGAGCTGGGCAAAATAGGAGGTCATCTTTGATAATCTTTGGGGCCTCCACCAAGTATTTCAAAAATCCAGGGTACTTTAGGAGCCAGGTTTTTCTCCATCTTGGTTGTGAGTCCACCACTCTACCTGCAGCCTCTATATTCTTAACATCTCCTTCATAGACTAGCTCTATAGCTTTTTCTTTGACTCTTTTCTGATTATTATTACCTCATAATTTAGGAGAGGATATGGGAGTGTGGGATGCATCCATTCCTCCCTAAGTACATTTGTGGCCAACCCTTGAACTCCTACAGAATGGAGCATTCTTGATTCCCATTCCAAGGTTTCCTTGTGGTCTTGTGTTGTTGTCTTCTCTATCAGAATCTGGAGGCGTGTCTCCTCCTCTGCGATCAGTGGTTGTGTTTGTTCTACCACTATCTCCTCCTGTTCTTCCTTGTGCTATATGTCTTCGACACCTTCAGAAATTTCCATGGGATCATCTCTAGCATTTGTATCCATTTCAGTGTGCCCTGGTTAAATTCTTGTGTCCTTAAAACGTCTATTTCATTTTGCAAGCCCGTGATCTATCTTTGCGCAAATGTGTCTCGTTAAGTAGCTTCCTCTGCCATGTCAACCATTTTTTCTTGCAGTGTTTCCATATTCTTTTGAAGAGTTACATGTTATTTCTAGAGAGCTTGGTGTTCGGCTCTCATTCTTTCTTTAGCGGCTAGAGACCCTTTTGCCATATGCATCCATTGTCTTTGCTCTAGCCGCGATTCCTTCTGTACTGTGGTGGTTTGTGCTTCTAAGGCTTGTATAACTTGGGCATCTGCCCCTGCACTTGCCCTTGGTGTAGCCCTTAGTCTTTTGATTGTCAGGTCCTGGAGCTCTAATTTTTCCTTCAGCTCTAGGACTTCATCTTTTGCCGCTTCTAGATCATCCAAGACCTGATCTTTTTGCTCTTGGAGAGTCTGGATTACTCTCGAGGCTTCAGTCATCTCTAGCACGAGAGTGTCTCTTTTGCTCTCAGATTCCCTTAGTGTTGCAGTAAGAGTGTTGAGCTCCTTCTCTGCTTCTTTGGCCTTCAGGTGGGTATCTTGTACCAGATTTGAGAGGTTCTCATGTTCCATTTGCATGTTGTCATCCCTGGTATGCAGCATGATGTTCTCTTCAGCAATGGTAAGAGACCGCGTCCTGGCTCTGTCCAGTATTTGATAGGCGGCTCTTATGTCATCTTTAGTTGCTGCTACCAGGTTTCTAGTTGTTGTTCTATTTATTGGACCAGCCAATGGAGCCTAATAACCCGTACTGATCAATAATCCTGCAGGTAGTGCTCGACATGGGTTAGTCAAAGGTCTCCATTGAGGCACTAGAGGGACTTGAACCATCCCTGGCACTCCTGGTTGTGATGAGTATCTTCCTGGAGCTCTTTGTTGAGACTCTTGGTCTATCTTTCTCTTTTCAGATTCATCATCTCTTTCTTTATCCCTGGGAAGCTCTTGTCTCTCTCTCTCTCTTCCTTTGCAGCCCATGATGGGTTAGGAGTACCATAAACCACTGTGGAAGCCTTTGCCATTGTATATCCCGCTTGAATGAGATCCTCATGAGTATTCCTCTCATCTTTTTCTTGATCTTTGTGTGCCAATGTGGCCTCTTTTGTTGCTTTTGGTGATGATTGGGGTTCGGGTGTAGATGGTTTTGGACTCGGAGGTGGTGTGGGAGAACTTGGTGGTGAAGGTGGTGTTTCCTCTTTCGTTTGCTCTTCCTCTTGATCCCTCTTCACAGGTGTTTCTGACGTTTCCTTCAACTTCCTTTTGATGTCTTGCACTTCTTCCATCGCGAAAGGCTCTAAGTTTTTCTGATCAAGTACCCTTTCCATCTCTTCATATGCCCGGATTGTAATGGTCAAACTAGTCCTCTAGTGGTTTAGAGGAGCTTCCTCCAACTTTGGCCGGGTCTGGCACCCAATACTCTTTAAAATCTTTCAAATCGAGTAGCTTTTTGACTGTGTGTTTCCTTGGGTCTAAATTCCCTGGCCAATGTTGCTTTTCCTTTCTTCCTTGGTGGCTCTACAGGATCGTCTTTAGGCACGGTTTCCAACTTTCTTCTTAGCCTTGTGGTGATGGGTGGAGCTCTTGCTTTTACTGGCTCATCTTTGATATCAAGTTTCATTTTCAACCACTCATTCTGTGTTGGTGGTTCTGGCCAATGTCCTATGGATCCAATTGCATCATATGCAATCTTTGTCAAGGTTTCCCCTCCTCCAATGTACTCCACTTGCTGATGCAGGTATTGGGCGTAGTTCACTTCTTTGGGTATGTTGCTTTTCAAAGCCCATGTTATATTTGTTGCCACTGCATGGGGAGGAGTTGTGTATTTTTGTGGCCTCTTACTGCAAATGTGGAAGTATTGGTTGTAGAGTTTGCATATCTTTGTAGCCCTTGGGTCCACCAAGTCCTCGAATGTCTGATTAAACTTCTTTTGTGCATAGAACTTTACCTTGTCTCTTCTTTCTTGAACCGAGCTTCCCCTATTGTGGAGCCCAAGTGCATCAGCTATGGTTTGAGGTGTGATCAGAGTTTATGTCTTTTGGCCATCCAAAGCTGTTTTCATTGCCTTGCCGTCTTTTTGAATAGAATTGACTAGCTCATATACTCTCTGAACATCCACACCTGTTGTTGGTGGTTCCGTGTAAAAGTTATGGAGGTCCGCTCTTTCTAGTTGGTGGAGGGTTTCTTCTCTGTTTTCCATTTCTAACATCTCCCGTGGATTCATTGGGATATCCACTGTGTTGCCTTGTGGATCTCTAAAAGTGCCTTGATATACTGCAATTCCTTCTTTTTCTAATGTGGCCTCGTCTACCCAGGCCTTGGTTGGCTTGAGTGTCTCCTCTGGCAGTGTATAGGGTTCACTGGCCGCAATAATGTCTTTTACAGGCATCCTCTTCTTCTTTGCTGGTGCTTTACTGGACTCCATAGATCCTATGGACACTTCAAAGGATTAAGTTAGTTAACCCCACATTTTCTTAGTTTCTATCTATCCAAATGGCTCTTAAATTGAAAAACAGGCTAACCAAGGCCTATGGGTGTAGTGCATATGATGATGATTGCTTTATGGTGCTGAATGATGTTGTTAGACATTATACGCGTATAATGTCTAAGTGCTCAAAATAGAGTGATATTCCACATAAGCACAACACTCATCATGTACTTCATGAATATATGTCTTAATTTCAATTTGGATGTTGTTTGGACAAGTTCTCACCACTACAACTCCTTGCAGGCTTGAAACTAGATTTTGGCTTAGTTCTGAGTATATGCGGCTTAAATGGGATGAAATTGGGTAGATTCTCTCATAATCCTGTTGTGGAGGCTTAGATTGGTCAAGGTTAATCTCCAGGTTCATCTTCAAGTAGTGAGACTTTATACGCGTATAAAGTCTACTGTGTTACCAATGACTCAGACCTTCAATGTAAGTAGTCATTAGCATGTGATACCCATCTGTGATAGTGGAATTGGATTTTGGATTCTTCTCCTGATCCTGGAGCCATATTTCACTTATGGAGTTTGGGATTCCGATATTGGGGTTAAGATGGGTAAATGTCCACAGAATTTGATGGGACTTGAGCTTTGGGTTAATATTGTTGGGATAAAAGCCTTAGAGTTGAGAGTTTTGCCCTAGTCTGTCATTTAATCATTGGGAGACTTCATATGTGTATGAAGTCTTCATTGAGTTTTCTGGCTTAAGCTTCTTCTGTAGCTTCCTTTGGTGGCTGGGATTCCCATTATCAACTCTGATTTTCATTTGGATTTGGGCTAACTGAATGGGGTCTAGAATAGTCCACAGGAGGAACTTTTTTCTTTTGTACTTCAAGTGGTCATTATCTAACCCAACTTGTCCAAATTGAAGGTATGCATTGTATGCAACATGGTGTACAAGCCAGTGCTAAAAATTTCTTAGATTTGGCTGCTACATAATAGTTTAGACTTTATAAGTGTATAAAGTCTCCTGATGCAAAACAATTAGAAATTCCACATGCTAGTGCTGTATGGATTGTGTAAAGTGTCCATAAATTTTGATATGAATTTGAGCTTGTGAATTTTTTTAGAAGGCTTCAAAATATGTCAATACACATGTTTAGCTTTTCTGAGTGAATGAAGGTCATATCACCTCCAATTGTGATTGATGTGTGTTAGAGGGTTCATGATGATGTGTTCCAAGAGGTAAAGGCCTTAAATCCTAGCTAGTGTGCCATATCAAGATTGATAGACTTTATACGCGTATAAATAATTCTTTAGAATTCTTGACCCAGACTTGTTGCAGACATAGTCCATGATGTTTATAAGGCTTTGATAGGTGCACACATTAAATTGGGTAAGTTTCGATGATTTTTTCCCGATCAGTCTTTGTCGTGCCTGAAGAGGTTAGGGTTTTTCCAGTTGACCTAAACTCGCATTGGAGGTCGTAGAGGTGTTCTTTTAGTTTAGGGTTAACCCCCATTAAGTCTTGTAGCAACCAATTGGGTGGTTGATGTGTTACGGGCCCTTTTCACTTTCTTTCCCGTGAATCCACATTGCCAAATTTTCGAAGTTTTTCGCGACAAAGAGAGTGTAGAACAAGAAAAGCTCATGGTAACAAGTCTACCTCTCATATCTGGCACCGATCGGTGTGTCATGTGCATTGTACGAAGTTGCAGAAGATCTGATCGCTCTATGTCTTTCAAGCTCTCTCTCTCTCTCTCTCTCTCTCTCTCTCTCTCTCTCTCTCTCTCTCTCTCTCTCTCTCTCTCTCTCTCTCTCTCTCTCTCTCACTTGTGAATAGTGAAAATGAGC
Organism: Adiantum capillus-veneris; assembly: GCF_014529385.1. Lineage (NCBI taxonomy): Eukaryota > Viridiplantae > Streptophyta > Polypodiopsida > Polypodiales > Pteridaceae > Adiantum > Adiantum capillus-veneris. The sequence continues at coordinate 125,833,301 of NC_140959.1, forward strand.
TATTAAGTGGGCCCAAAAGAACTTATATCGGGGTTCTTGGACCACTCTTTACCAAATTTGACTTATGCTCCTATTTTATTGTGAATTGTACTTTAGGCTCATAATTTTCTTCAATTGTTTTTGAAAGATTTGTCAATTGGCCAAAGATCTGCCAATTTGGCTTTCCGCAACTTTTTCACATATTTGCACCCCCTCTTCACCATAAGTTGTCAATTGCTTATTGATCACTCCTATATTTTTCTTTTGTCACCAAGTTGTCATTTCACCTGCTTTTTTTAATTTTCTTTGTTTTTGGATGAAAAATAATCAAAAATAAAGAAAACTATCTAACTTGACCCGAAAATTATCAAAAATCAAGATAATTAGGTAATATTATAACAATCCACTATATACATCTATCCGTAGTGTTTTTGGTTAGATCGCTCTATTTTCTCACTTTTTTTGCCTGAAAACTGTTATTTTTAGATATATACACACACCTAGAGGCTCATCTTGATGTTTGTCCTCTGCCATCTTACTATTACACAATATTTTTAGGGCATATCTATTCAAGTTTTATCAAAATAATTGCAATCAAACATAAAAATCTATAAAATCAAGGAAAACAGTGCCCTCTTTTACACTTGTAGCGTGTCAGTTCCTCCCCCCTTCTAGTTGAAGTGCTCCTGGATGACTGTGTCGATGTTGAAGCTTTGCATGGAAGTATGCTCCTGGGCAAGCCGTCTGAACAATAAGCTCTCGAGAATTTGGCTCTTTCTTTGATGGTCAATATAGTTTGTGAAGCCATGCTATTCAGTCTTTTGGTATCTGTGATTGTTCTTTGCTTAGGTCTCCACCACTAAAACTTTGATACTAGCTGATTGGAACTTGCCATTTTTTGTGTGTAGAAATTGTGGACTGGCAATTCTTGAGGTTGTTTCTTTTGAATCCAGATTTTGGTATGGCGGTTGTTAGTTCTAAGAATCTTCTTTGGTACCCATATCTGGTCTAGTTTTGGCTTCGTGTTTGTATAGATGTCGTTGGAGGGTGAACTGCAATTTTTGGTGGCTCCTTCTTGGTCAATTGATCCTCTCTGACCCAAATCTGCTTGATAACTTTGTTGTACATGTTATGGAATTGATATGTTATTATTTGTTGCAACGGACAAGTGAAAAAGGCTTGACCGAGCTAGGCTATTGCAAAAGGATATTACATTTTATGTATATTTATTCAAGTGCTCTTTTATGAGCTTTAGCCATTATGTCTGGCCGGCCAGTTTGTACTCACTTTGAGCATTCAAGAAATCTATAAATTAAATACGTGCAAGAGGGAAATGCTCACTCTTGCACGGGGGGAGATTGCACCCAGTGTCTGTGTTCTTCTTCTCACCTCTCCTCTCTTCTCTCTCGCCGTGCTGTTAACCCTCACGGCACACGGACACTGTAACCATATTATTTATTTAAGTAGAGTCAGGCACCGGGCTTGTCGGTCCAATAGGGAAAGGTAGAGTGATCGTCGATGAGAGGCGCACTTTAACTTGGACATTCAAGGGATTAGTTGGTTAAGCATGGGCGCCCAAGTGTGAATGGGGTGAGCTCCTATAAAAGCCAACTAAACCTAATTTTTACTCATTCTCTCATTTGTGCAATTGAAGAGTGCTCTTGCTCCATCTCCATCTTCTTCTTCTTCACCTCCTTGTGTGTGTGTGTGTGTGAGAGAGAGAGAGGGAGAGTGTGTGTGCGATCGAGCATTACGAAGGCACGACGGCGGCAAAGCGGTTGAGCGCGGCACGACTGCAGCTTCTTCTTCATCGCGGCGAGGAATCCACCACGAAGGCGAGCGTAGAGCGGTGAGTGACACACCCTTTGTTTTCTTGAGCTTGCTAGTTTAGGCTTGTTGTGTGCTTGGAGCCGTTTGTGGCTCGCACACGGTGTATTGGCAAGTCCCTTGCTTCGACAGTACGGCAAGGAGCGCACATTTTTGGCACCGTTGCCGGGGAAATCAAAAACGCGAGCGAGCGGGCGGCTAAATTTTTTGAAAATAAAAAACGTGACTCTTAAAACGGACGGGTTGGTTTGTATAAAAGATAGTTCGGGATTGGGATCATTTTCCCAAGCCCAAGCCCAAGCCCAAGCCCAGGCCCAGGCCTCAGTCCTCAGTCTTATGATATATACTAGACTCACTCTTATATATATACCCTACTCCCTCAAGAGAGAATGAGAGCATGTGGGACAAGTCCTCCACTCTCCTCCTTTCTCTTCCCACTTGCACCCTTAGACTTTCTAGTTTGGGCCTAGTTCCCTACTGGAAATTGACAGTTTTAGGGATTCCGAGAGCATAGAGTGACCAAACGGAGGGCTGTAAAGCACGGCACGACCCTCTGACCGATACGCTCATTTCGAGCTATCACACGGCCCATTCCACGACACGCTCTAAAAAATCTAGCAAAAAAACAAACAAAAAACACGCTAAAAACTAGTCACAAGGCCTCCTAGAGCAGCTTTTTGACACCTTAGGGTATCAAAAGCACATGCACTTACGCTCTGGGCGGGTGCTAGAACACGAGCATATTGAGGGTGCCTCTGTTCATACGGACACCCATTACCCATCCACGATAAGCTCTAGACCCTTAGCGGGGACACAAGGTAGCACCACCCAAGACCCTAAAATAGCCGCTAGTGATTCCTCCTCCGACTCAGAAATCATGGAAGCATACCCTACCCAAAACACTGAGAGAGAAGGCCATGCACCTCCCGAAGCTCCACAGCCTAGTACTAGTATGTTTAGCCGTTTCATGGAAACATTAGGTAGAGCTACTCGCTCGGAACCTGATGCAAACGAAGCACACGAAGGGGGTGGGGAAGTGGACTCTCCTTTCACATCGCACGTGGACCCCACACCCCCAAAGAGTGTCCATGTGGATATCCTACCAACTTCTTACCAAGAAGGCCCTGTTGAGCTGCCTCCTTCAGAAGTTCCCTCTAGAGTACCGTTGGTGACAAGTAAAACCACGGGGAGCAACATTGCTTCTACCTTACAAGAAACCGTTAACACGTCGACTCTAGAAGGATTGTTCATTAATGATCATTGGACATACGACCTCCACACTGAGGTGTTGACGGATCTACACTCTGGCCACGCCTACCATGTAGGATGGATAGAGATTGTACAATCCACCTCTAGTGCCACGAGCATCGAAGATCAACAGAAAATGATATGTAATGTTATCCATGGCATTATTCAATCAGAAAGGCAAAACCGAGGGGTAAATATACTCTCAACTGGCCCCATGAGATTTCTGGATACGAGCAAGGCTCAACAGCCTACTCTATCACAAATGGAGACTCCTCTAATGAGCCCCATGGACCCATCTTACGTCATTTCACATGGGGTCTCTATGCAATCTGAGCCTCCGAGTGAAAACTTTAGCTTCCCTAACTTGTCTCAACCCTCTATTAAGGAAAACACAGTGCTCACTCCAGGGATAAGCCTAACAGAGAATGTACCGATGACATCTACGGTTAGCGCAGTGCCACTACCTAGTGTCGTAGTACCTAATATGGGGCCTCGACCATATGTGCCTCTAGCCCCTTATGCACACATGGCCCCCACACCTCCAATTGTACCACTTGCTTATGCTCCTCGAGTGCCGCTCCCTAGCTCTTATCCGAGTGGACCTATGCCCAGTTATGTTCCATATCCTGCATCATCTATACATATGCCAAGACCGGTACCCGTTCCTCTCCCACATATGATTCCAAGAGTACCTCCACCGGCCCTACCTCCTCACATAGGTGACTTGGCAGCGTTTGCTCAAACCATAGGTCGATCTATCGCGGAAAATATGTGTCACGCATCTAATAGAGAGCCTAGAAGTAAGGCAGTACAAATTGCCAAACTCACGCAAAAATTCAATGGGGACGAAGATGCTAGGAAACACATTGAAGTGTTTGAACAAGTATGTGATTCCTTAGGGGAACGCAACGAACTACATAAGTGCAATGCCTTAAGCTTGACATTAAGTGGGAAGGCTGGAGATTGGTATAGAACCCTAAGGGTGGACGAGAAAACAATCTACCCTACCCTTCGAAGGTTGTTTCTAAAGGAGTACATACGAGAAGGTGTGCTTTGGGGTGTAGCATCTCAGCTACAGAAGGCCGAACGTAAGGAAGGAGAGTCAGTAAGGGACTTCATTAGTCGTCTAAAGCACTTAAACTCTCGCTGCCCTGTAAATGAGCGCTTCAACAATAACCAACTGCTTGATCGATTCATTCGAGGGTTGAGGAATGAAGGAATCTATAATGGACTAGTGATTAGAGGTATCACAACCTGGGAAGATGTCACTGCCAATGCAATCCAATTAGAGGACAACTTGATGATAGCAGGCATGAGGGTGTCTACTGACACGAGATCCACTAGCTCACAAGCCATTGAGTATGAACCCATGACTGCAAAGCCCATTGCCAATGAGCCAAAGGTATTTGAGACATTCTTGACAGACCTCACCAAGGCAATCCAAGAGTCTCTTAAGGATAATCGACCCCCTCAAAATAGTCACATGTATCCAAGAAGGGAGCAACAATGGTGTTCCATTTGCTTAGGTCCACATAGCACTAGTGAGTGCCCTACGTTTAGAGTAAAATTTAATGGAACTTGCAACGCATGTGGTAGGTATGGTCACCAAGCTAAGGATTGTTTAATGATCAAACGTATGATGGAAAATAGACCACCTGTAGCTTGGACAGATGTGCCTCGAGCTCCTGTATTGATGCCTACTCCACCTGTTGAGCAACTACCGCAACACATGGTCCCTAGACCTCAAAATGTTGTACAAGCTACACCGCTACCACCTCCTGTGCTAGGACTGCAGCCCCCGCATCCAAGAGTCGCCCATATGAACCAAGTGGGTTGCGAGCCATCAAATGCTTATGCAGATGGCTGTGAGGAGGAAATAGACACTAGTATTGCCTACGGACTTGATACATTGGAAGAGTGTCCTATATAATACATGGAAGATTGTTGGGGGCAAGTCAAGCCGGTTTATCAAGCTGCTGCTCTCGCATCCAGAGGTCAAAATATCAACACCCAGGCTAGGAGGCCACCTCTTCAATGCTACGAGTGTGGTGGACCACATCGAGTAGCGGAGTGCCCTATTAGGCTACAAAAGAATGCTGCACAGATGCAAGTGAATCAAGGGAGCACGTCTGCAATGCCAATACTCACATGTAATCGTTGTGGCATAGATCACTTGATTGCCCAATGCCCCTATAACCCAAATGCGCCTAAAATAACACCCCTGAATTTGGTCCAAATTGCTAGTGTGACATCGCCAATACCACCCGTCGCACCTGCTTATGCGATTACACGGTCCATGCTTCAAGGGCCAGGACATATCCTCGAAGAGAGAGATACCGCGTCAGTTATCCAAGCAAAGAAAAAGAAGACACGAAGGAAGAAGTCGCAGAATACGGAAAATTCAAAGCCAAGTTCCAAAACAAACATAGGAACAGGAGATGACCCCATGTATATGAATGACCTCGAGGATGATTCAGATTCAGTCGAGACAATGGAGACTAGAACCAATACCACAAAGGGAAAGACCGACAAGGAAAACCGTAACATGGGACCAAATGAAAACCGAATGAGAGAAAACCATAAAGAGCCTCTGAAAACACCACAAGTGTTTCCAAATCCAATCCAAGACCCCCAAGATAAATCGCAGGGGAAAAAAGGGAAAAATCATAAAAAGAAGATTGGGACGTACCCAAACCCTGTAGACGAGATTAAGCAGGTGAAACATCTAAGAGGTTTAGTGGAGGAGACTCAAAGGAAACTAGAACCAGAACCCATGCATATCAAAATTCATGACACAGTGTTTCCCATGCAAGTTCATCCACCTCACATGAACCATAGACCGTTAGCCATATCTAGTATCATCCAAGAAGGGAGTGAGGACGGGACATCAGAAAGTGAGCATACACCTTTCTTGTTGGAAAGGATGTTTAACGAAGGAATACCTGATCCCATTGAGGAATATGAGATTCCATCCTCACCAGTTCCTAGTCAAGGACCTACACCCTGCAAAACGCCAATGAATGTTGCCAAACTAGTGGACTTCATGTCTTCTGAGGTCCGAACCACGATCATAGCAAAGCTGTATGGAGATCCTGAGTTATTCCTTGCACTTCGAGCATTCCTTAACGGAGAGCTACGAACGGGATTACCGCAGTTTGCGCAACCAAATAGGCCTGACTCGATTATGATTGATGAGGAAAATCATGTGCAATCACTTGACTTAGATGGACACGAGTCTGTGATCGAGGTACCCATTAACGAATTAGGGCAGTATTTTGAAGGCGACGAGTCTAATGCGACCCTACCCATCACTACCAAGGGATTAACTATAAAGGGAATTCTTGATGGTGGTGCGGGAGTTAGCATCATTACAAAAGATTGTTGGGAATCCATGGAAAAACCCCGCCTCAGTGTTACTAACATTGTGGTAAAGATGGCAAATGGTACCATAGCCAAACCTATGGGGATGCTCAAGGATCTTAAGATCAAAGTTCTAGGACACAAGGTACGACATACGTTCATTGTAATGGATTTCTCTAAACACCTTATGTCATATGAAATGATTTTAGGACGACCATTCATGAGGGAAGCACAAATGGTTCACGATTGGTCTAAAAATCATGTCTATTTGCAATTCCAAGACTTTGTCCTTAGAGTGGATTTGGTGACTGGTAAGGTACACCCCTTAGGGAGTAAAACCATTATTGATCATCGCTCTGACACCACAGTTCACTCGGCCCCACTACAATATTGTTACACTTGTAAGAAGGATACAGACATTGGCCAAGATTCTCCTTACATGGATGTGTTACCGGGTATGACAGAATCAGACAATGTGGATTGGGTCCACCTAGCATCAACCATAGACACTTGGGGAAATAGGGGGACGACCTGGGTAACACCTGAGGGGGATGAAATGCCTATACCCTTAAATATGCTACAAGCAATGCATATCGCTTCCGACAAGACTCATCCTAAGGTAACGAAGAAAACATACAAGTGGGTCCCTAAAGCTTCTTTAGTGACCATAGCTAGTGCTAAAAAACAGAAGCCTTCTAAGAAACGTACCACTCGCTCCAAGAAAAGTAAGAAAATGTTGCGATGGATCCCTAAACGACTATTCGAAGCCCAAGGCTACTATCAAGGAAATGATCAAATCTGGGTGCCAAAACGTAGATTGTACTCTTACCTATCACCTGACCCAAGTGATCCCAATCCCATAGCTCCAAAACGAATCAATGATCGTGGAAAGGGAAAGATCATGGAATGTTACATACCCGTTCTAGAGCTAGTTTGGGTACCAAAGAAAGAACGATTTGTTCCACCTAGCTCAGGAAGGGGGGAGTCCCATGAAGATTCTAGCTCCTCATGTAATACATCCATAGAGGTAAAAGCTTCTACACAGCCTCCATCTATAGTAGTGAACCTCCATTAAGCTACAAAAGAATCCACACCTCCCAGTGTTCAAGAATCACCTGATGAACCACTTCAAGTTCGATCCTGGGAGAGTACCTTACCACCCTTGCAACTTGATGAGGCACCTAGGGAAATAGAAAGCTACTGGCAAAAATCCTCACCTATTACCAACTGGAACAATTGGTTTCAAAGGGTGACAAGCTCATTTCAAACGGTATGATCTACCCAAGGAAGGGGGGAGTGTTTGTGGACATCCATCATTCACTTGTTTCCCTCTCAACCTTTCTCCCTGACCTCTATATCTCCTAATCTTAGGGAATGTACATATAAAGCTTTATACTCACAAAAAAAAAAAGAGCAAGAGCAATTAACAAACGAGTATGCACATTAAAATTCAAAACATTGACTCAGACCTACACATGTCACATCTGGTACAGTGAAACAGAAACCTATGCCATAAAACACCTTTGATCCTCATCACTTGAGTGATGGAGGGTAAGTAAGATTAGTACGATAGGAGTGTTTCTGTTTTAGAGTTGAGAGATTAGCGAAGTTCTCTTTTCCCACTAATGTGCCTCCTGGAGGTATTCTTTTCGTTTCCTAGTGTGTACAGGAGCGTGTTGCTATTGATAGGGTTTGGACCTTCATGGAACCTTTCTCTCGTTCACACTTCAAATCAAGCGCGACCATCAGCACAAACAGGTGTTTCTTGTCCATTAGCATTGCCCTTATCTTTTTTGCATCCATGTTTGTCTGCTTTGATTGTGATTGGTAGCATAATATTCAGCGCATTGGCTTAGTATTCAACATTTAATTCAATGCAATCTTTTGTCATAATCACTTGTTTAGGTGTAAAAATCAAGCAGTCCGACTAAGCTAGTTTGACCAAGCTAGGTATTAGAAATCTTCTCTTAATACCATGGGGAATGCCTTCCTAATAAGCAATGGTTACTTAGGTTCTTAATCCGATTTAGGCAGCATTGTATGAAATGTACTAGGGCTTTCTAGTGGGCTTAACCCTATCGACCTTTAGCTTAAGTATTATAAAGGGAGTTTACTAATGTGATGAGCCTGGGGAGTGTAACAATGTTATATGACCCCCCAAAGTTACAAAATTTAAATGCTGAAAATGAACAAACAAAAAATTAAAGTGCCACAATGTAAAATTTTAAGTTGGAAGAGAAATGTCGGCTTGATTTGGTACTTCACTCACATGTATTGCCTATGGTACTAGAGCCCTAGAGGTTCCCAGCGTGGGCGCTTTTCCTTGAAAAGCAAAAAACCCAAGGCATACAAAATAAGCACACACATCATAATTGAATCAATGTGAAAAGACTTTGGGGGGTCAAAGAAAAAGTAATCAGTCAGGCGATGATTTCATGAGAAATTCCTTTTATGGTAGCTTAACTACAAAGTCTTCTAGATATAGCCTCTAGTCAGCCCTCGAACATGAATACTTGGCTCTCGCGATTAAACAACTTAATTGACCACAGAAAATTAAGAAGCTTACCCATGGTATTAATATTCGATCTCTAGTGCCTTTCGACCGTCAAATTAGCGACCCCAGACTTGTTTAATTTTTTGCCTTTACATATGTTTATGCATTTGATTACATTGCAATTTAATGTTCATTGCTAACAAATTGTTTGAAATTCTTTTACCAATCAATGTGTCTACCTAAAACTGCATATGCTTTTTAAGAGAATGCAATTACTGTGCCAATGTTGTTTGATTTTGCAGTGACTGAAGAAGGCTAAGGACATTCATCTCAAATGCTCTTCCACCTCGACGAACCAGCTTCAACTCAATAGCTTCCGAGGACAGAATCTACATCAGGAAGGGGGGCATGTTAACCCTCACGGCACACGGACACTGTAACCATATTATTTATTTAAGTAGAGTCAGGCACCGGGCTTGTCGGTCCAATAGGGAAAGGTAGAGTGATCGTCGATGAAAGGCGCACTTTAACTTGGACATTCAAGGGATTAGTTGGTTAAGCATGGGCGCCCAAGTGTGAATGGGGTGAGCTCCTATAAAAGCCAACTAAACCTAATTTTTACTCATTCTCTCATTTGTGCAATTGAAGAGTGCTCTTGCTCCATCTCCATCTTCTTCTTCTACACCTACTTGTGTGTGTGTGTGTGTGTGTGAGAGAGAGAGAGGGAGAGTGTGTGTGCGATCGAGCATTACGAAGGCACGACGGCGGCGAAGCGGTTGAGCGCGGCACGACTGCAGCTTCTTCTTCATCGCGGCGAGGAATCCACCACGAAGGCGAGCGTAGAGCGGTGAGTGACACACCCTTTGTTTTCTTGAGCTTGCTAGTTTAGGCTTGTTGTGTGCTTGGAGCCGTTTGTGGCTCGCACACGGTGTATCGGCAAGTCCCTTGCTTCGACAGTGCGGCAAGGAGCGCACACGTGCCGGCGTAGCACTCCGCTCTAGGAGGTGCGTCTACACTTGTTCTTTCACTCTCTTCCGCTCTCTGTCTCTCTCTGTTTGTATTGTGCTCAATTATGGATTTGTAGTGCGAGTTGACAGGTATGAGATTTATTCATTTATGTCTTGCTATGCGCTATTTTGAGTATTTCGCAGGGCTCTCTGCGCTCCCGTCAGCTCTAGTGGTATCAGAGCTGTGGCTACGCTCCAATCAACCTCACATGGAGAAGACTACAGACGCAAACATAAGTGTATTATATGCATCTCTATCATTTATAATTAGCTTGATTAATTGTGATTAATTAGCAAGAGACCATGTGAAAAGACCCTCAATTATGAGTTATGACAACGATAATCACGAATGTTGTGACTAGCATGAAGACGGAAAGCCGCTTTGTGCATGACGGCAGAGAAGCATGTGGCGTGAAGAGTAGACACACATGCACCACGAAGACACAACCAAAGACCGCATACCTCATGCATGCAGAACAAGACGCAACATGCACATTCCATGCAAGGAGGAAATCACATGCATACAAGGGATGATGCATTGCAACATGCATAATACTATGCATGTGAAGCTAAGTAACACTTTGAAGCTTAACTAGCAAGTTTATGAGTTAAATTTTGTTGGATTTTCAACAAAAATACAAAAAATTGATTAATCACATTGAGTGACATTTGCGCATCTATTAACCCCAACGGGATTTGAACCCATATCTCCCTGTACAATACAGGAGCACGACCATTTGTGCTATGTAGTTTCACGCATAGAAACCGAGAAACTTAGACATGAGAAAGGGAGCGTTGATGATGAAGAGAAATATGGGGCGAAAGAGAACAATGGGTGCTGCAATGAGACTCGTCCATCAACTCCAAGATACAACACCGCTACCTCCTCATCGTACACTTGCTCATGCTTGCCTCCTTTGCTCATCCCATGCAGGTTGAACAAACTATTGCAAATACAGTCTGCGTAAACCTAGGTCCCTTCCAGCTCCCTGGATGCAAAACGGTAGATAACGCAGGCTAGGTGGATCTTCTTCGCTACGTGTTACATGAGGCCTTCCCACTTTTTTCTTGCTTCTTTCCCTTCTCCTATTACAATAGCAGTAAGGTAAGCTAATAACAAGGTGATGCAGCAAAAAATTCCATCGCTCAACTGTCGTTACAACATCATCAACGTCATATCTATGGTTCAGGGCGGGCATGACTGATTCCCACCAACCCTACGTTGCATGCAAAGGTGACCACCCATGGACGTCGAGACTGCAGGTCCCTATGGCTGCCACCACCCACAATAGAAAATTCTGTTAGGTAGCCCACCTTGCAATTACCTGCCTCGAATAACTCTCCACCACCCCGGCCCCTTTTTCAGCTCCAGTTTTACTAGCAGATGATCTTGCTAGACCGCACAAACCAAGCTCTGTAGTAGCCATCAACGGCCAATTTCCACTGCATGCGACATTTGTTTGCCTACAATTTTTGCCAGCTTCACCCATGCACCAACCTCATCCTCCCATTAAACTGTGACGCACTGACCCTACGGGTTTGCAGCCGCCAAATCGCGTCAACCTCACACTCTCGCCCAACCAACTCATTGCCTAGCATGCAAGTAGTCCGTGATGCATGCAGCCTCCCCCGCCAATTGATGGCATCACTAACAACCACAGCCACAAATCTCTACTTTTCTCTCTACACCACATAACACTGGTGGTTAACATACTGCGCCACAGACAGTCGTCCCTTCTTGTCACTTGACTGGAATAGCACCAGAGGCCGAGGGAGTCGTGTAGTCAGCGAATCTCTCCTCGTCGCCTGCCTGCAGATAGCTGACACATCCTCCGCTCCGGGCATGTAGTCTTCCTTGCCATTGCAGACAACCAACCCTAGTCTCTGCAGGCACCAACAACTCCCTCTCTCCCTCGTAATTTGGTAGCATGCAGTGGTGGCTCTCGCTTGTTTGGCGCCGCTCCACGCACTGAAGTCTGCCCAAACCACGCAGACACATATGCTATCATCGTTGACTGGAGTAGCAAATGCTGGGTAAGAGACACCAGCTCATGTAAGGATGGAGACCATCAGCCGGAGACACGCTTCTCGAGTAGGTACCAGCCATGCATCCACGCGATGATGACATGCTTTCCAGACGGTCCCAGAGGGAAAAAAAAAAACAAGGCACATAAATTTGTATCTCCAAAGCCTTTATTAGGGTAACCTGCACAGAGAAATACCATAAGGCAGCCTGCATTTGGAGTAGAAACTGACAACACAGAAAACAGAAAACGAAGAAAAGTGTGAAGAAAAGTTCTCCTTTGGCATCTGGGGTGATAGTAGACACGAAAGCGAGAGCGGGAAAACAGAGTTACCTCAGGAAGAACATGAATCAAAAGAGGAATTTTGTGCTACCTTTGACGCCCTTGTGAGTTTCTTCAATCGTGTATGTCTTCCGAACAAGACTCAAACAGTTAATTGAGTGAGAGGGAGCAAAAATGTGAGTTGTGCTCGCTAAAAGTCACCGGAAATCGCAAACGAGGTAGAGGTGTTGGAGGTTGTACATAGTACTCTGCTATGCCAGTAGTTGCATGCTCCCCCTCCTACAGTGGTGGAGATTATGTTCTTCAGTAACTGTTGCAATACCGCCTTCCTCAGCTATTGATTTCGTTTAAGTTTTTATTTTACTTTATTTTATGTTGTACTCAAATATTGTGGTAGACCCATAAGGGCTTGATGCCATAGCCTTTTGAAGACCATTAATATAACACTTCATTTCATTTCTCTCTCTCTTCCCCTGGATGACTGCTTACAGTGGCGGATATGGGCAAGCACCGCTTGCAATACTTTTTGGAACAACCCGCCATCCTCATCAAATGTTCCTTTTAGCGTTTATTATTTTGTGTCCAAACATCGGATTAGATCCACAAGGATTGTATTAGATTGGTCTCATAGAGAATTTTGGCATTTTGAAGACTGTTAGTATAACATTTCTCTCTCTCTCTCTCTCTCCACCTCGTCTGCAAATCGTGCACACACACTTGCAACCAATGCAATCTATCAACTCGCAACAGGTTATTACTAGAGCTACATCTCTTTTTATTAGCTTAGAGTCTCATTACCTCTCTTCTAAAATTGAATTCTATATATTGAAAATGCGTACACTCTAACTACGAATGCTTCTCATATTTTTTTTATTTTTATGGCTTTCTACAGCTAGAAAATGATGGTAAGCTTTACCTACATACAGTGAAAGGGGGGAACGTCTCGCATGATATTACTCCTGTTTATAATTGCTCCTATTTATAACCGATTCGCATTTAAAGAATTGATGGTACTTGTATTTGGTATTGGGGCTACATACGATTCAAGTAATACGGGTTTCATGCAAAGTGTAGGGGCACAACAATATAATGTTCCACTGGCATGTAGACCTAAAGACTGTTGAGGGCATGAGTTTATGACTGCATTCTCTAGAGAACACTAAACACACCCACACACACTCATTTATCAATTTTGATGATATATGCACGCATACACACACATTTCAATCAAACAACCATGGGCTATGGTGATTGCAAGGCTTTCCTACATATATACGCCCATTCTTCTACTCTCTCTCTCTATCTCTATGGTTTTGGGTTTTTGAACAAATTTGTATGGATTGTTGTCTATAACAATTGACAACTAGATTTTATCTTTTAGGCTTTAGATGTCTATTGAGAATATCCTCCTTAGAAATTTTGGAAGATTTTATTATACACAAATAATCACACTCAACCGTTGATTAACTAACAATACATTTGGCTTTTGTAGAACTCTTCAATGCTATCATTACATCTATAGGACTTAAAATTGTATTATTTACACATCTGTGGAAAATTTCCATGATTTTCTTTAACTCGTTCTTATATTTTTATAGTTGTTGCTTACTTCAAAAGTGGTTTAACATACATATTTTGAATGACACTAACCCAAATGATGATTTTGTTGTTGAGCTTCATTTGTAACAACTTATTTAGTCTTTGATAGTCTGTGCATATATTTAAGTCAAACAATTTGAAACTGTTGAGAAGATTCGTCATCAAGCTGTTACGTAGCCACACACAAGAGCTATGACGCTTTTTTATTGTAAGAAACGATTTGTAAGTACTTTGGCACCTAAGCATACTCCAATTTTGTGTCAAACAGATAATAAATATTTTGGTAATTTTTATGTCTAGTCTAGTCCATTGGTCACTTGCACACAGATTCGCCGGTTTAGGCAGTGTGTCAATGCTCATCCTAGTGCAGATTCACCGATTTAGGCAGCACACCAACAAACTGCAGATTCATGATTTTTTTTTTTTAATATCAAATGCAGATTCGCCGATTTAGGCAGCATTAGTGCAGATTCATCGATTTAGGCAGCACGTCTTATTGGTGTAGATTCGCCGATTTAGGCAACACCAATCACGAAATCATGATGCAGTGGCTGGCCACCACTGTAACTGGTATGATTTTGTTACCCGGGTACATAATGAAAGTTATTTGGATTTGGACTTATATTGTGGAATTGGAATTGGATTGGGATTTGGTATCTGGTGATTATTATGGCAGTGTTTATGTGATGAGACTTGACATTATGAGATTAATGATGAGTGTGACCAATGATATCCTGATTCATCAGGGTATGACATATACTGCTTATTCTAGTGGTATGGGACACTAGAATAGGTAGTATGTGGATGACGGCAGGCATAAGCTAATGTTGTTTAGTTTCATAATTTTTTTTCTTATGTGATGTTTTTGACACAACATACTAATCACTGTTTTTGACAAGTATTGTTTGTACATTTTTTTCGCAACTGAGGACAGTTGCTTCCCAACGGAGAGGTATGTTATGGAATTGATATGTTATTATTTATTGCAGATGACAAGTGAAAAAGGCTTGACCGAGCTAGGCTATTGCAAAAGGATATTACATTTTATGTATATTTATTCAAGTGCTCTTTTATGAGCTTTGGCCATTATGTCCGGCCGGCCAGTTTGTACTCACTTTGAGCATTCAACAAATCTATAAATTAACTACGTGCAAGAGGGAAATGCTCACTCTTGCACAGGGGGAGATTGCACCCAGTGTCTGTGTTCTTATTTTCACCTCTCCTCTCTTCTCTCTCGCCGTGCCGGCGTAGCACTCCGCTCTAGGAGGTGCGTCTACACGTATTCTTTCACTCTCTTCCGCTCTCTGTCTCTCTCTGTTCGTATTGTGCTCGATTATGGATTTGCAGTGCGAGTCGATAGGTACGTAGATTTATTCATTTATGTCTTGCTATTCGCTATTTTGAGTATTTAGCAGGGCTCTCTGCGCTCCCGTCTGTAGCAGTACAAAACATGTTGTTTTTGTTGGGGTGTGCTGTGACTTTTGTGCTTTGTATTATGGTATATCATGCTCCCGTTGTATACTGGAGGCTTTGCCTTATGGACTTGATCCTGCTAACCTGAAGTGCTTTTTGGAATCCCTTGTGGGTCAATGGGTTCTTATAAGGGCTGCTCTTCTTTGTCCGCCAGTTTTGCAGCTTTGATTGTTTTTTTTCTGCTCTTGTAGCAAAAGTAACTTGTTGTTTTGCCAAATCGGATTGTATACTCACAATGTTTTGACTCCAGTCACGTTGTACCTTATAAACTTTCTCTACCAAGGTTGCCCTAGCAATACTGCATGTTGTGTGCTTGTATCTTCTACCACATAAAATTTATGCGGATATACATGTTGGTTTACCTGTACACTGAGCACTATCCATCCTAGGACCTTAATCAAATGTTTTGAATAACTTTGGAGCTCGTTCTTCGTCTCTTGTAGTTGTTTTTCAAGTTGAAGTTGCTTGTAAAGGTTGTAGGAGATCTAGTTTCCTTGAGCTCCCGAATCAAGTATCATTGTTGCCTTCAAGTGATTGTTTCCAATTTTGACATCAATTTCAGGCTCTTGTATGGTCTTCTTGTCAATTTCTATGACTCGAATTGCATTTATATTAAGAGGTGGTCCATGTTGTTGTTGCCGTTGAAGAATTTTCTGTTTTTGTATCCTTTCTTTAGCCTCGGCTTGAGCTTCTGCAACTATGTTATGTTTTTCTTGCGTTCGTTTCTTGATGATGATGGATTTCTTGGAGCATGTTTGGGGTTAGTTGTGGGACGTGTGTCTAACCTCACTATCCTATCTTATTGCAGTTTTAGTGAGAACCACGATTAAATTGTCAATCCATGGGACGAAGTTGACTCAACTAGTGCATAGAGGCTACAAGAGGTTGTCAATCTCTTAAAAAATAACAAACAACTTGCATCTAACTCAAGCTACACTCAAGTGACTGAAATCACCAAAAGCCAATCACTCATTGGCAAACAAATCATATCCGCTACAATATCAAATGACATCCAAACATAACAAAACTTCTAGGACATGTTTATAATACCTAAGCACACATGCCTATGGTCTCATATCCCACTTTAGATCAAGTGCCCAAATCGTGATTATTAACAACAGTGGATTTTTGACCTAGTCATTTTTGACCCAGAATGCACCTAAATGCTTAGCAATGATGCCCCAATACCCCACCTATTCTTACTTTTTTATTTTGAAGTGTAAATTCCTACTTATGATGAAATTAGACCGCAAGTCTCGGCGACGCCAAAAGCTACGAAATACTGTGATGTGTTTACATCAATGCGTAGAGCTCTTACCTGCGGTTGCAATGCAAGACACGTGACTGCATTGTGACAACCGGAGAGGGAGTACGTAGCGCGAGAAGTGAGAGCCGTTAGCTCACGTTGTGTATTTCATTATCCAAAACTTAATAAAAACTTACAAAAGGTGGCCTTTATAACTTAGCCAAGGTTTTTGGTGGTCAAAACTAATAATTTGGGAGCTCTAACTAAAGATAGGTAATGATAGGTTGATACAATCTGGAAGCTTGCAGCCCCGGCTCATCAATTACAAGGTTTATCCACAAAATAGGAGTTACAATATTCTTGATTTATAAAAAATAATAAGTGTTTTTACATGGGAGCTCCAAAAAATGGTATCCCTGTTAGCTTGCTGCTAACATTTCCCCCTCCTCGCCTGTGTCGTCCCTTGACACAGCTTTATGGATTGAATTAGTCTTCGGGTTGACGGTTGGCGAGGCGGTCTTTAAGCCCATTTAGTGCCTTTTGGTATCTGATCTTACTCTCTTTATCTGGCACTTGTAAGAACTGCATAGTGACTCTGTTTTCATCTCCACTACTGAGTAGCCTATAAATCGTGATGTCAGGTTACTGATCACTGGCCCAAATATCCAAGTGAAGAACCCTGTGTAGAACGCTTCCTCGAATGCCAACATATTGTGAGAAGGTAAAAACATACATCTGGCATAGAAGCCATAGAGGACTTCTTTGAAAGGTTGGCCACCGAGATCGTAGCATAAAACTTTATTATGCTCGAGGAATGACATCCATGGGGTGCCTACTTGCTTTGGCTCATGAAATACTACAATCTTCACTGAACCTCTCTCTGGTTCTTTCTCCATTGGGTTAACCAGCCTCTTCCACTGTCGCTTTAGCTTAGGCACCATCTCTATAAGCTGCCCAAAAGTAGCATCTTCTTTACTGCTTGTCAGATCCTCCTTCAAGTCATAACTTAATTGTCCATCCCCTAGTGGAAAATCTGAAACATGAAACTTGCGACAAGCCCCTTCTTTTCCTCTTGGCCTTGATATCCTCGCCTTCATGGATCTTTCTCTTCTTCTTGCTAGGACCTGGGGCATTTCTTCCTTCCTTACCCTGTGTGGTCCTCTTCCCAATAGGCATCACTAATGTATCCTCCAGCCTTGCTGCCTTCTCTAAGGTGACCACTTTTATCACTTTTGTCTTTCCCTTTTCCTCCTAAGTTAATCCATTGGTTCCTTCTTCTCCCTTAATTTCAATGCTTTAACCATTTGACCTAGTTAGCACTTGTCTTGGTAATGGATACATGTCTCTCCCATCCTTGATGGCTTATCACATTGCGGGATGATGTGGCCCAAATCTCCGCAATTATGACACGTGGGCGTATGCCTCCAGAACCTACCATTGCTTTGTCCAACACCATTCCTGGGTCTTTCTTCACCATCGGCTGATTTGCAAACCTCCCCCGACCTCGATTATTTCCCACATTACCTAGCTTGTTTAGGCTGAGATTATTCATTAAATCTATCACTTGCCTCATGTCTTGCCTTAGCCCATCATCTTGCACTGCTATAGTGACCATACTGGCATAACCTGAGGAGTAACAAAAACCATTGGTTCATGATGAACCCCTAGCATGAGACCTTGCAAAGAATCCATAGGCTGAAATTCAGACCTCCTGGGCAAAGACTCTACTCCTGGGCTTCTTTAGGTCCACTCTCCAATGTATATTCTCCCAAAGATTAGCCAAGAACATGTCCTTCTTCATCATGTCAGGTGGGATACTTGTGGTGCTAAGGGCTTGCACATCCTCTCCCATGCCATTGAAAATTATGTATGTATGCATCTACTGGCTCACCTTCCCTTTGCACAAAACCTTGTACTTCTTGCCATACTTTGTCAGGATCTTCTCTCTTCACAAACTCCACTTCCAATCCATGCCGTAGATTGTCCCAACTTAATCTCATAGGTGGATCAGCCGTACGCAACTCCTCTTCAAATGCTTTGGACCAAACTCGTGCATCACTCTTTAAAAAAATTTGGAGAAGACGTAACATCTGTGCAGGATCATGAATTTCATTGCTAATGCAGGCAACCTCCATCTTTTCCAAAAAATCTTCCACATCTTCATCACTTCTTCCATGAAATTCCGGATAAGAGAAAGCCATGGCTACTCAAGTTTCGGTGCTTGAGATGCTTGAGGTTCTTGATGATTGAGATTCTTGAGGTGCTTGACATGCTTGAGATGCTAGGGATGTACTTGAGGTGAGAACTCAACCCAAGCTTGAAGTGATTAATTGCCAAGCTTGTGGTGGGAATTGGGCCTAGGCTTGAGGGGCTTGAGGTGCAGTGAAAAGTCAAGTATATAATCCCTACAAGGAGGGGTCAATCCCTACATAAGGGGGGATGAGAGAGAACAAACACACACACACACACACACACACACACACACACACACACACACACACACACACACACACACACACACACACACACACACACACACACAGACAAGGCCCTCATGGTGCCCTCATGGTGTTCCTGAAGTGTATTGGTTGGCCACCCAAGGGGTCCAATTGTAATTTAGGAGATTTAATTAATTGTCTTTGCATTTATCAAGTCCTCTCTCTCAAAGGGGAAAGCTAGGGGGACACTTGTCCCAAGGCTTCCCTTGTTGCTTGTAATACCTCTTGCTTGTGATTGGCTAGGCTTGGAGGGGTCCAATTCAAGCATGAGCTAAAAGGGGGGGTCGCCCAAAGCAAGCTAGGGGGTTGCTTAGGGGGTATACTCACCCACACACACTCACACACACTCTCATTGTGTGCTATGCAAAGTGCAAGAGCTCCATCTCCTTCTCCAAGCTCCTTGAGAAGTTGAGATCCTACACCAACACTCTTGGCTAAGGAGTGCAAATCCAACCAAGAGCTATGCTTCAATGCTTAAGCTTGCCATCTTCATTACTATGCTATTATGTATGCTAGCAAGAAGAGTTATGATAAGTGAGGAACTAATTCTTTCTCCTATGAAATGTTTCTTCTTCCTCTTCCCTACCCTCATTCCCGGCTAGCTCTCTCCACCTTCGAAGGTGTTTGAGGTCTTGCGCCTTGGGACTGAGGCTTGGGATAGTTAAAGCTTTCTTCAAAGTTTATGTTATGCTTGTGATGCATGAATCTTTCCATCTTCATTGCATCACCTAGGTCACAAGGAACACAAATTTTGTGTTGTAACGAGTCTCTCTTAATGGGAGAAATCATAATACAAATGCTTATTGGAGGGGGGACCGCTCGCTCCACATAAATCCGGTCCTCAATACTACTCTTCCAACCACTAAGAGACAAATTCAATGTTATAAATGCCTAGAATTTGGCTGTAAGAAGCCTAAATTGTTGTCATGTTCTCTAAATTCTCTCTCTTGCAAAAGTATTGTTCATGCCAAGTTAACTAATTGCAATGCCTATGTTGTTATCTTCAATTATGTTCACCCACTATGCTCACAAAGTAATTTCTCAAAATTACTCTTATTAATTTCTGCTACTCTCAAGTTAATTGGCCAATTCCATTACATAAGTTCAAATAATGGTCAATAGCATCAGAAACACTTTATATGCGTATAAAGTCTTTAATGGAAAATTGACATGAAACTTGATCCAAAGGTAGCCCAGCACGCAGGGACTTCATAGATATTCTCTGACTTGAATTTGGAATCAATTTTGTTCAAGTAGTGGCTAAAAAGGGGTGTGTAGAGTGTTTTTATTGTTTCTTGGTTATTTGGTGTGTCTGTCAAAGTTAGCGATGCGGAGTGTAAAGACCAAGGGGAGTGACCATGAGAGAGAGAGAGAGAGAGAGAGAGAGAGAGAGAGAGAGAGAGAGAGAGAGAGAGAGAGAGAGAGAGAGAGAGAGAGAGAATGAGAGAGAGAGAGAGAGTCTCCTGAACCAATCAACCTTGGCAATGAATAACTGAATGTGTATACAATGGAGGCAAGGGGTTGCTTATATAGCAAGCCTAGTAAATTGCCCTACCTAAGACTTTGACAAATAAGTAAAATAAATACCTAAAAGCCAAACTAAATAATGGGATCACATTGGGCAGTTCACTTGAGATGCCTAAACTTTAACACCCTCTCTGCAGCTCATAGTGGACATCAATAGTAAGACCAAGTCGATGAAGAAGCTACCATGGACACCCTAGAAGGTGGCCACAAACTGGATACACCTCGGTGTTGCTCTCCTCAACTTTGTACCTGAAAGTAATGCCATCTTGAACATCGGTTGTCTTTGTAGAGACTTTGAAATGTAGACCGTACTACGTCCAATAATCCCCATTCGTGAACTGTGAATACATCACGTTCATGTACTTGGTCACCAAAGTGTCCAGTGAAATCTCGCAATGTACGACATCCACCTCTTTAACATACCACCCTCTATCAAGAAGATTGTCATAGAAACAAGAATCTAGAGATTTACATACCATCATAGCCTTCACGACATGTATGTGGCAAGGGGTGAGAAATCTCCACAAATAAACTTATAGAATAGAAATTATCAATCTTCATTAATTTGGTGGGTACAAAGTTTTGGAGGGACCTCTGCACATCCTAAACAGCTTGCTCCGGAAAGCTTCACTCACTGTGGTGTCCGAGACTGCTGGTCAATCCACATAATTCCAATTGATAGAGAGAGGAATCTTGTCATAAAATCTAATATCTAACTAACCGAAATGATTTTCTCATATTAAATTGATTATTCAATGTGGGAGAATAAATGGGAGCAAGAGTTAGAATATAGACATGTGCTTATGGATCTATCTCAGCACGCCGTCGGAATGTGTGCGGTCTAGCTGGGAAGGTGCAAAACCTCTGGCTGTGAGAGTTCGTGATGAGAGTCACAAACACTTTGTGAAAAAGTGTTTGCAGAGAATCACCAACCCTCTTTCTAAGCGTGACAAAAAATCTAAGAGCGTTCGTGACAGCAAAGTCACAAACCCTCTTTCCTATC
This sequence comes from Adiantum capillus-veneris, assembly GCF_014529385.1. NCBI lineage: Eukaryota > Viridiplantae > Streptophyta > Polypodiopsida > Polypodiales > Pteridaceae > Adiantum > Adiantum capillus-veneris. Next base: position 125,854,868 of record NC_140959.1, read on the forward strand.
GTGCTTGGAGTCTGCTTGTTTTTGTAGTCGAGATTATGATGAGAGGATCACCAAACCACATTCAATTTTACTTTACAAGACCATTTAAAAAACACTAAAGTTTCATCCATGAAACCTCAATTCTCATACAAGCACAGTTCTCAATCAAAACACAAACCTCTTTCATGGTATCATGTAGCCTCGTCCCCAATTACATAGTCGTGACATCAAACATTTGAAAGGAATGCTCGAGCTTCCACCTTCACGACGACCATTTTCTGATTTTTCAGAGATTTATGAGCTTCTAAATTGAAGCCCAAACACCATTTTGATAAGGGGAAACCCTAATTCACTCCCTCACAAGCTCAGATACAAGATTGCGAAGAGGCGGGACTGTAGCACACATAGAATGGGCAACCATGGAATCTATTGAACAGTAGAGAAAAATTGATGGTTTTTTCTGTAAAAATACCCCTTCTCTCTCTTCCCCACCGAAGTATGAGCTGATGTGTCAATTTTTGGGCCATTTTGCCACTTTGGACCAAAGCTAGGCCATTTTCAGCTCATTTTTTACCCAAAAAATGCCATTTTTCATGCGAAAAATCCCAAACGTAGTCAAAAAAATCCCTAAATTTGTGGGATCACTCGCATAAGCATAAAAATCATAGATAATCATTATTTTTCATCCATATACCATTTTGGGTCACTTTCCATGCAATTCTGCAACGGCGCCTGTTAGCTGCTATGTTTGGTATTTTTTGCCCGCATCAATCTTTGTAGGTGAGATGAGTGTGCCACCATGAAACACTTGGAATATGTACATTGTCAAACCAAATTAGGCATCTTATCAAGTGGAAAAGCATGCAAATGCGCCACATCCAGGGCCATGACTCCCTGGATAGGTATGTACATGATAATGACCGCAGTAGACGCTTCAACATATATCACAATATGTACATGATTGGTTTTATTTGCATACATTGAGAAGTGTCAAGAGTGAGGTGAATGTTTTTATTTCAGACTATGTACGTGCCAGGACATGACATCCACCCCCTCTAAACTTGCACATGCTCCGGTATGTGCCACAACAACATTTGTAGAGCATTAAAACTCATGGTCAGACGCCATATTCTCACTTTCATCCTTAGTTTGCATATAGTTGGCTTTATCATCCTCTTCAATTGGTTGTGTATCAAATGGATCAACATTCCCTCTTCTTTTGAATAATTTAATTCTTTTTCCCGCAATGGGAATTTTTAGTTCTGTCCCATCCAGTTCACGCAAGGTGTAAGTTGCATTTCCATGCACATGTTTGACAACATAAGGACCAAACCATCTCTTTGCAAGCTTCTTTATTGTAGAGTGCTGGTTTTCAAGGCTACTATCGTACACCAACACCCAATCACTTTCTTCAATGTCTTTTGGTATGAGCCTATGCATCTTGTCAAATCTGTCTTTGTTTTTCAACCTTGCATTCTTTAGTCAAGCTTTTGCAAGCTCAATGTCTTCAGTCCTTCTTTCCAATTGTCGTATGTGCAATGCAAGAAGGTATTCTCTACTCATTCCATCTTCCCATGGCAATACATTCCATGTAAGAACTACATCTTCAATTGGGATAACAGGTTTTTGACCATACATTAATTCAACAGGCATATAGCCAGACTGAACTATGTGTTGTACGGTCAGCCCTCAATGAAAATGGCATGAGTAACCTTGGCCACTCTCCAAGATTACCTTCACAAGCCTTAGCTAAAGCTTTGATTATTGGAGGATGCCCTCTTTCACTTTTTCCATTTCCCTCTGGGTTATAAGCACACGTTAAAGCTAGTTTGATGCCCATTCTAGAGAAGAATTCCCTTGCTTCATCAACATCCAATTCTCCTCTATCTGTAGTTATCTTTCCCACACATCCATAGTGACAAATCACATCTTCAAGAAGAAATTTACATACAGCTTGTGTACTCTTTGTCCTCAATGCACACCCTTCAACTTGATTAGACAAATCTTCTCTTGCAAGCACCAAATACCTCATTTGCCAAAGTCCCAAAGGCATTGTAACCAAGTCCACAACCCATTTTTAATGCATGGCTAATGGATAAGTAGGATGAAGTCCATCACGATTCCGTACATTTGAATGCATTTGGCATGTCACACAAGACTCCACAAACTCAGCCACATCCTTATACATTCCTTTCCACCAATACCTTTCTTTTACCTTGGCAAATGTTGCCCATACACCTCGATGCCCTGCCCATAAACATTCATGGAACTCCTTGATAATTTGTTGTTGAGTAACCTTATCACATACTACCCGCAATGGTGTTCCAACTCTTCATTTAGGATGCTTCCATAAGTAGCCATCCCTCAAGAAGTATCCATATGCTTTTCTTCTTATCCTCTTAAATTCCTGCTCAGTCCAATCACCTGCTTCTGCAGAGTACTTAAGTAGTGACCTATCAAGAGCCATTCATCCTCATATAGTTCCTCTAAAAAGGACTCAAGTGAAGACACAAAACATGCATGACTACTCTTTGCATGATCAATGGTGTAAAACTTTGTGCCTACATCATCTCCCGCAATAATCATGTCCTGTTCATCTTCATACCTGCCATTGGATTGTCTTTTCCTGCAATATGCTTGAACTCAAGATTCAAGGACTTTATGTAGGCTATCCATCACAACATTGCAATATCGGAGTCGAACAGTTTGTGATCATTCCAAGAAGAGTCAAACAATCAGTTTCCACAACCGCTGATGCCCCTATCAAGTACTCCTTGTCACACCTCAATGTAACCACCGCCCATAGTTCCCTTTTTACTTGTGCATAATCATGTTGGAGAGAACTCAGAATCTTGGCTCCAAATCTCACCACATGCCTTTTTCCTTCATCATCATCTTGCCCTACTGCCCATCCTATTCCTGTAGGAATTGTGTCCACTGTCACAATGACAGGTCTCTCACATGCATAGTCTACCTTTCTCAAGGTTGGAGATGAAAGAAGTAGCTTCTTTAGCTTTCTCATGGCTTTTGTGTGCTCTTCTTCCCATCGAAACTTTTGATTCTTTCTCAACAACCTATAAAGGGGATCTGCTACATGTGCATAATGTGGTATCCAAATAAGATAGAAGACGCAAGCACCAAGAAATCTTCAAACTTCATTTATAGTTGTACATGTTTCTTTCATGTTTTTGATTGCATCCATCTTTTTTGGACATGGCTTTCTACCATAAGGACCACACATATGCCCCACAATCAAAACTTCATTGATCAAATACAGATTTTTGCCCTGACAGGGTAAGATTAACTTCTTCAAGCTTTGTCAAAATCTTCTCACAATCTTTGATATGGTCTGCAACAAACTTACGGCACCCCCTTGAATCCATAGCTTCATTTTTATCTTTGTCTTCACATCCTTTGATGGGCACATCATCAAGAAATGGCATTGTGATTTGAGGTATGAAGTCACGTAGAACCATGTTCATCCCATTCATCATGTGTGCAATTGAATTTTTTGCTCCTTGAGGTAAGGTACACATCCTTACCAATCCCAAATGTGTTTTCATAGTTGTCAGATCTCTACTCTCAACATCTAGCTGAAATTGATCGTACCCTGAATAGAGATCTCCCATTGAGGAAATTGACCTTCCTACAAACACCTCTGTAAATTCATCCACTATAGGTTCTGTACCCACATTCCTGATGGTAACCTTGTTTACAGGTTGCATATCTTGTATGAACCGCAAAGCTCCATTCTTCTTAGGCACATTGAACCACCTGTTTGAATATGGCGCACAAGAAGGCTCCACAATACCCATGCTAATCTTTTCATTGAGTACTTCTATTAACTTTGGCAAATGTGCTTTCGGAACCGGAATTGGGCGTAGATTCCAAGGTACATGAGGGATAGTGAAGATCACCATAGGTGCAACAACATTAGGATCAACACACCCTATCTCATGTGGCTGGAAAGCAAAAGCCTTACCATGTCTTGAAAGCATTTCTTTAAAACTCTTCTTCTCTTCTTTTGTTAAAAACTCTTCACAACCAAATTTTATCTCTTTTATGGATTCCATTGTGAACTTGTGTCCAGTTCTTTTTGGATCCCTGAGACTCGGCTGCAAAGAAGCTTGCTCTAGCTTTTTCTTGCAATATGATGGTAAAGGTAAGGCCACTGGTCTCACTTTCTTTGCCACCGTTTTGTACTTGGTCTCCACACGCACTTCCTTTTACCATATACATGTGGTAGTGATGTGTGTGAACACATTAGGACCGTCGGGGCATTTTTTCCCTCTTTAGGAGGTTTTTTCCCCCGTGCATTGTATATACGCCCATCACTCTAGGGCTATCTATCTTTCCATTGCATACTAAGTAACACACTCTCTATTGTGTGCCTTGAGCTTCCTTCATCTTATCCAAGCTGTGTATTTCTCTACAACCCTAATTCCAACAATTGGTGTCAAAGCAGGTTACGTCCTCCCGGGCTTAGTCGCCAGCTGCTTCAGTACACGCCTGCTCACTTTCTCCGATTTCAGTGAGCTTTGGAGATGATATGGACACTTTTCTTGTTAGTGTCAAGGATATCAATGAGCAACTTATTTCTGTAGGTGAAGTCATTTCAGACAGTTCCCTTGTGCAGAATGTTCTCGATGCCTTAGCAGATTCTTACTAGACTTTTGCTAGTACTTGGAGATTTATGACCCAAGGAAATCTAGAACTTTTCAAGTTTGATGCATTATGCACATTGCTATTGCAAGAGTCACTTTCTAGAAAAAATAGGACTAGACAGCGTGCAGCTGAACATGCTTTATTGCCTCTCAAAGAAAGACTGGTAACAGCAATGCAACCACTTCTTATGGTTCTGCTGCGAGTGGCAAACTTCTGTTCACAATGCGTCTGCTGGCAGCACTTCGTCTGCAATTCTAGTGATAAGGGAAAAAAGAAGATGCGTTGCCATTATTGTAAAGCTAATCATCACTTGATCAAGTCGTGTCCTAAGTTGAAGGCCAAAGAGGCTAAGAAGAAAGAGGGTGGTTCCACTGCAAATGCTGTTCCACTACAAATGCAGCCATTGTTGAGTCTTCTGTGAAAGGAGACTGTGATGCTGATGTTGATACAGAATGGGCTTTTAGTGCAGAGTGCACTTACAATCTTGCTGTCCATGATGCATGCTTGTTAGTTGCTGCATATTCACATGTGTGGTATTTCGACAGTGGTGCTACAAAGCACATTACCTCACATCATGAATTGTTTACCTCTCTCGAGTCTGTCCTTCATGGGAATTTAGTCACTTGTGCCAACAATGCCTCTTATCCGGTTCAGGGAGTTGGAAAGATTATGCTTACTGCTGTAAATGGTAGTTCCTTTACACTTGTTGATGCACTTTATGTACTTGGGATCAAGAAGAATATCTTGTCTGTATCCGCACTTGCTAGACATGGACTTGTAGTCAAATTTGTGGATGACAAATGTACAGTTCATGATCTCAGTTTTGGTGATGAAATTTTTGCATCTGGCCTTTTGTGCCATGGGTTGTATAAGCTCACTTTGTATGACAAGTGTGGAAAAAATTTTGCAAATGCTGTTGCAGATTCAAGGGCTATTTTAGATGCACAACTTTGGCATGCACATTTTGGTCATCTGAATTTTGCCAATTTGCTGCGTTTGCAGAAATTTAAATATGGTTGCTGATTTTTCGCCTCTTGAAGCACCTGTCAAACATGTTTGTGAAGGTTGTATTTTGGGTAAGATGCAGCGTTCTAAGTTTCCAAAGGATGGTTCAATTCGAGCCACATGCAGGTTGCAGCTTGTGCATAGTGATGTTTGTGGGACCATGCAAACTCCGTCCTTAGGCAATTACCTGTACTTCGTGACTTTCCTTGATGATTACTCCAGGCATGCATGGGTATTTCCGCTTAAGCAAAGTCCGAAGTTTTTATGTGCTTCAAAAAATTTCTGGCTATGGATGAAAATGTCTCGAAATGTACTATGGGCACCCTCCATTCCGATCGAGGGGGGGGAGTATATGTCTCATGAATTTAATGCATTTCTGGCTAGTTGTGGGATAAAACACCAATTTACAGTGCCTTATACACCTCAACAAAATGGTGTTGCTGAGAGGAAAAACAGGTCACTGATGGAGATGGCATGATGTATGGTCAAAAGTCAAGCTTTGCCGCATTCTTTTTGGCTTGAGGCCATCATATGTGCCACTTATGTGCTTAACAGGTGTCCTACGAAAGCTTTGTAGTCTATTACTCCATATGAAGCATGGCATGATAGAAAGCCTTCTAGCACATGTGTGTTTTTGGCTGTTTGGCATATGCTTTGGTGCCACAAGTGCAGCGCAGAAAATTGGATGATAAGGCTGTCAAATGTATTTTTGTTGGTTATAGTACTGAAAGCAAAGGTTACACGTTGTATTATACGCAAACAAAATGTATTCTGGTTTCTCGGGATGTAGTGTTTGTGGAAGATTCTGTTCAGCCCTTGCTGTCATGTACTAGAGACAGTAATGTAAGCTCACAGAACATTTATGACACTTTGTTGCCTCTTTTCAGTGGTGGAAATATGAATGTAAGTTCCAATGAGGCAAATGTACAGCCTATGGGGGTATCTGAAAATGTTTTAGATCAGCCTATTACTGATGCAGATGTACATGATGTACTTGATGAGGAAAGGGCTGAAAATGAGCAGGCTAGAGGTATGCCAAAATGGCTGGTGCACACTTTGCGTGACAGTAAATTGGATGCACCTTTGTCTAGTCGTACTCGTTCAGGCTCTCGCCATGCATCTTATGCATCGAATTGTTATGCTTTGGCTGTGTCTAGCTTACATGATGTTGAGGAGCCTCTGTCTTTTGATGAAGCACAAAATTCAAAAAATTGGATAGCTGCCATGCAATCAGAATATGATGCACTTATAGAAAATGACACATGGGCTTTATGTGATTTGCCTCCTGGCAAAAAGGCCATTGGTATGAAGTGGGTTTAAAAATTGAAACGCAAGCTAGATGGTGAGATCGATCGCCATAAAGCTCGACTTGTTATAAAGGGTTATGCACAACAAAAAGTCATAAATTATGAAGAGACTTTTGCTCCCACTTGTCGTATGACTACTGTGCGTTTTCTATGTGCATTGGCAGCTCATTTTGGTTGGGATGTACATCAATCAGACATTGTTAGTGCTTTTTTGAATGGTGACATATTTGAGGAAGTTTATGTAACACAGCCTCGCGGTTTTGTCATAAAAGGACAAGAGGACAAAGTGTGCAAATGTAAGAAGGCTTTGTATGGGTTGAAGCAATCTCCTCGTGCTTGGTATGAGAAAGCTGACACTCATTTGGTTAAACGAGGCTTTCGTAACAGTCCAACAGAAAGCACATTGTATGTAAAGCGTGAGGGTGATGTACTTCTCATTGTGGTTCTTTATGTCGATGATTTGTTGATCACTGGACCAAATGAGAGACATATTTCTGAATTTAAGGCTGATTTGAATTCTACTTTGAAGATGAAAGTTGTTGCATCATTACTTGGGTATATTACAGTTTAAGCAGTGTGATTGCTATGTAAGTTTGGACTTGAGGATTGCAAACCTATTGCCACTCCCATGGAAACAAATTTGAAGTTGAGTCTACATGATGCTAGCGATCTTGCTGATGTCACTCTTTACCAAACTGTTGTTGGCTTCCTCATTTATGTATGCAACACAAGGCCAGATATTCAGTTTGTAGTCTCACAGGTTAGCAGATTTATGCATAGCCTAGGGTCTAAGCATTGGCAGGCTGTCAGGAGGATTTTTCACTACCTTAGTGGCGCTTTACATCTTGGCTTCTTTTATCCCAAGGGGGGATCATTGCCGCTAGACTTACATGCTTTTTGGACTCAGATTGGGCTGGTTGTTTTGACACGCGAGTGTCCACAAGTGGTTTTTGTTTCATGCTTGGCAGTTCATGTATATCATGAGTGAGCAAGAAGCAATCTAATGTGGCCACTTCGAGTTATGAGACTAAGTACAGGATAGTCTTCACAGCTACGATTGAGTGTGTATGGCTCAGACGCCTTATGGCTAATTTGGGTGTTGGACATGACATTGCCAACACTATCTACACTGACAGTCAGAGCGCATTGGCAGTTGTGAGAAACCCAGTTTTTCATGCTCGCACAAATCACATTGAGGTGCATTACCACTATGTCAGGGAGAGGCTCTCAGGAGATCAGCTTGGCTTATGTGCCAACACAGGACAACCTTGCGGATCTTTTCACAAAGGCATTGTCTTGTGAGAAGCTTGAAGCTTTCCGCAAAGCTTTGGGCTTACTCCCCTTTGTGTACGGATCATGTCGTTAGGGCATGGCACTTCCCTTTACTCATGTGCCAGCTCTCCTTCACTGCATCACTCTAGGGGGGATTTGTTACCATATACATGTGGTAGTGATGTGTGTGAACACATTAGGACCACCAGGGCGGTTTTTTCCCCCGTGCATTGTATATACGCCCATCACTCTAGGGCTATCTATCTTTCCATTTCATACTAAGTGTCACACTCTCTATTGTGTGCCTTGAGTTCCTTCGTCTTCTCCAAGCTATGTGCATTTCTCTGCAACCCTAATTCCAACACTTCCGGTCCTTCATTAGCATTGAAATCTTATCTATCTTCAAAATCCTCAATGACATCATACATTTCCATAGAGCATACTTCCACAATGTGGGTGCCATATTTCATGCTAGAATCCATTATAGCTTCAAGCTCAAGCATAGTATCTACATGAGAAACTTGTTCAAAAAAAACTGAAATGTATTCACTATCCTCTATGAAACCATTTTCTTTCATGTATTTATGTACACTATATACATATTGTCGCGCACTCCTTTTCATATCCTCAAGCTTCATAAAACATACTAACCCATGCTCTGTTAATCCCTAAAAACCTGTAGAAAAATCTTCTTCTTGCTTTGGGTCAGGCAAGAATCTTTTCCTTCTCGTACCATTGCAATCCCGCTTCACAATGGTACATGGACAAAACCCCTTGTCTCCTTGTACTCTTTGAACTCTTTGTTTGCTTTTGGTAGAGGATACTCACGAAGACTATTGCGGTTCCTCTCGTGATTCACACACATTCAAAAATTGCACATCTCGCTTCCCATCTCTGCTCTTTACCCTAGCATAAGCAAAACCATCATCCAAGACCTTTGTTTCCATGCAAACGGCTGTGATGTATGGCTGCCCAAGGACAAGAGGATAGGTAGACATCTCCTGCACAAAGAAATTTTGCTCATCCTTCACATTAGCAATGGTCACTTTCACATTTGGACAAGCCCCATATAGCTCTCGTGATGAGTTATTTGCAGCTCTAATCATCCACCCATGGTCTGTGTCTCTCAGCCACTTACCCTTCATGTAAAGACTCTTGGACATAAGATTGATCTCAGAGCCATGATCTATCAATGCAACATATGGCTCCTCAAGATCACCCATCTTGACTAAATTTTTTGTTGTAGCTCTTGCCCGATGACTTTTGGAGTAGTGGCTTTTATAGGAGGCTTCATCATCATGATCATCATCTGCAAATCTAGCATGTGCATCTCTTCGAGAAGACTGGTAGCATCCTACCACACTTTCATCACAATCACTCTCTTGGACATGTATTCCATGTGCCTTAAGTGACTCCCCTTCACCCTGAGACTCTGGAGGAATAGACTCAGTGAGAGTTTGCCTCTTTCTTTTTATGATATCTATAATTGCTTCATGAAACTCATGTTTAGCAATGCCAAGAACCTCACCCAAGGTAAACTCAACTTTTCTATTCAAAATACTTTCCTCCAATACCTGCTTTAAGTTTGTTGCAGCTTCAATGTCAGATTGTAGTTTGTATGCAGGTCCTTTTACTTTAGCTTTTCCTTGCTCTTACTTCTTTCCTGTAGATGCTTCCTCGATAGGAATCTCAAGAGGAGGAGGTACATGTGGTGGAGCCTCATAAGAAGGTCTTGGATCCTTTCTTCCACCAGCTCTTGTAACCCTCTTTGAAGTAGCAGGACCTGCATCTCCATTCTCACGTCTTTGCTTCTCTTCCACAATTGCTTCATTGTTATATCATTTTCCAAGATAGGCATGCACTGATAAAGAGTCCACAGGGTCATCTCAACCTGTTGTATGGTGTATGCAATCACCGGATTCATGTAATACCTGTTTAGTTACCTTCCCTTTTTTGGATGAGGCTACTGCAGATGGCCACAAGCTATCAACCTCCTCAAAATCATGTGGAGTATACTTTAACACTTTCTTTGGAATTATCTCTATCTTTGCCCCATAGGTAGCAGCCTCCACTGCAGAAATAGCATGACTAGTTGCCATATCCTCCACTAACTTCCGCATACCTCCTTTTCCAAAGTTAGTTCCTAATGGCATACCTATCTCCCGCAGATGGATCTTGCCATCCTTAAAGAACACAAAATCTCTTTTTAAGGCATCACTAAAGCTATCACAATCCCTTCTGCCATGGTCCGTGCCATCACACCATATGCATATGTGCACAAATTTCTTTGCTTTGGGATTTTTGTCCTACAACAACAGGTTGTCCTTTCTCTTCAAGCCTTGTTAGCTTTAACTTCATTTCTCGCATGCCCTTAACAAGCTCATCAAGCATTGAATTATCACCTTTTGGACTCACACTAGTAGGCTTTGGTGGAATCTCTGACGCGCTAGGAGGAGAGGTAGTACCATTCACCACCATCTTCACCCTATGACGTTTCCTCTTAGCAAGCAATGAGATTGCGTCTTCAACCTCTTTCCACTCAGTCTTTAGACCCGGTTCTATATTCTTGTCTTCAAGGAGTAGCTCTAGCTTTTCTTGGATCTCATAACCTGCAGCTTGAAGGAACAATTCGATCTTTTCACTATCCAAAGTATCCCGTTCTGTTCCTGACAGTTGAGCATAGCGTCGCTCAAACTCTCTCAACAGTTTGGTGATGGAAAGTCCTTCTTTTGGCTTTGCAACCCATTCCAAGAAGGTCCTTTTAATAACCCTTTCAGAGTCCTCCATGAAGTATTCCTCCTTTAGGGCTAATTTGAATTGCTCCCAACCTTATCCATGCTCCTCCCTGATTCCCCTTACATGGTCTCTAATCTTGGGGACCACAACAAGCTCAAAACTACGAATCATGTCCACCTTTGGAACCCGTTGTAGCTCCATCTCCTTTACATAACCACGAAGAAAATTTGTGACATCTTTCCCTTCAAATTGGTCCATTCTGTTCACAATATCTTGAAGAGCTTTGGTTGCTGACACCTCTCTTCTTTCTACAGCCTGTTGTTGTTGCATAAACATGGCGAATGATAGAAACATTTGCATTGTGCCTTGATCAAAACGCATGCCTTGTTGCTATTGTTGATCCATGGCTTTAATTATTTGTAATTAAACCTTTCAAAACAAGTATTTGAACCCCCACCCCAGCTGCTTCATGTCGGGCTCACCAGAAATGTCGGAATGTGTACGGTCTAGCTGGGAAGGTGCAAAACCTCTGGCTGTGAGAGTTCGTGATGAGAGTCACAAACACTTTGTGAAAAAGCGTTTGCAGAGAATCACCAACCCTCTTTCTAAGGGTGACAAAAAATCTAAGAGCGTTCGTGACAGCAAAGTCACAAAACCCTCTTTCCTATCGTGCTTGGAGTCTGCTTGTTTTTGTAGTCGAGATTATGACGAGAGGATCACCAAATAACATTCAATTTTACTTTACAAGACCATTTAAAAAACACTCAAGTTTTAGCCATGAAACCTCAATTCTCATACAAGCACAATTCTCAATCAAAACCCAAACCTCTTTCATGGTATCATGTAGCCTCGCCCCCAATTACATAGTCGTAACATCAAACAGTTGAAAGGAATGCGCGAGCTTCCACCTTCACGACGACCATTTTCTGATTTTTTCAGAGATTTATGAGTTCTAAAGTGAATCCCAAACACCATTTTGATAAGGGGAAACCCTAATTCACTCCCTCACAAGCTCAGATACAAGATTGCGAAGAGGCGGGACTGCAACATACATAGAATGGGCAACCATGGAAGCTATTAAACAGTAGAGAAAAATTGATGGTTTTTTCTATAAGAATCCCCCTTCTCTCTCTTCCCCACGGAAATATGAGCTGATGTGTCAATTTTTGGGCCATTTTGCCACTTTGGACCAAAACGAAGCCATTTTCAGCTAATTTTTGATGCGAAAAATCCCAAACGGAGACAAAAAAATCCCTAAATTTGTGGGATCACTCACATAAGCACAAAAAACATAGATAAGCATGATTTTTCATCCATATACCATTTTGGGTCACTTTCCATGCAATTCTGCAACGGCGCCTGTTAGCTGCTATTTTTGGCAGTTTTTGCTCGCATCAGTCTTTGTAGGTGAGATGAGTGTGCCACCATGAAACACTTGGAATATGTACATTGTCAAACCAAATTAGGCATCTTATCAAGTGGAAAAGCATGCAAATGCGCCACATCCAGGGCCATGACTCCCTAGATAGGTATGTACATGATAATGACCGCAGTAGACGCTTCAACATATATCACAATATGTACATGATTGCTTTTATTTGCATACATTGAGAAGTGTCAAGAGTGAGGTGAATGTTTTTATTTCACACTATGTACGTGCCATGGCACGACAACGGGACCAAGGTCAATGGGTCCAAATGAGAGATGGTTTGTCAAAGAGAAATGCTAGCTAATGGAGCTTGAAAGACCTTAGGGTTAGCTTTAGACCTCCAAAGGTTAGTGTTAAAAGTCCTTAGACCTAAGACCTTAGGAAAGTTAGGGTTGAGCTTGAGGTGCTTGTCATGCTTGCTGACTAAGGTGGTTGTCATGCTTGATGATTAAGGTGCTTGAGGTGCTTGTCATGTTTTATGACTAAGGGGCTTGAGGGGCTTCATGACTAAGGTGCTCAAGGGGTGACATGTTCTCAAAGTCACCATGCATTCCTGCACAAGGGGGGGGGGGCAAGCCCTACAAGTAGGGGTATGAGAGAGAACACACACACACTCACTCAAGGCAAGCCCAAATCCAAACAGGCAACAAGAACACATGTCAAGCTCCTCCCCATGTTGCCTTCATAAGGTGCCTAAAGCCTATTGGTTGACCTCTAAAGGGGTCCAATGTGAATTTAGTTTATTTAAATAATTAATTTAGGCATTATCATGCCTAATTAGTTTATTTAGGCATTATCAAGCCCTCTCTCTCAAAGGGGTAAGGAGGACACTTGTCAAATGCTACCCTAGTGATGGAGTTTGAAACAGAATAGACTAGATGTTGTTGCTTGGCCTCCTTGGTACGGTGACTCGTGAGGGTAGCTAGGTAGAGTGTACAACAACCCCTAGAGATTTTAGGATGGAAAGAAGAAGAAGAAGAAGAAGCCATGGTTCTTTCTGAGTCGAAGAAGAAAGCCTGAAATAGCTTGTAATGGAGGGAGGACCATTTTTGAATGCTTCCTTAATGGAGGAATAGCTTTTCATGGCGGGAGTATAATAGCTTTTTGTATCTTTCTTTCAGTACCTTTACACCTATCAAAGACCGTTTACAGTGGGTCCACATATGGATACCGCCAACCCTGTAAAAACAAGATGTTGCCTCACTTTTGATCAATTTTTTTTGTATTTCTTGATTTATTTCAGCAATTTTCTATGTTATGTTGACTTGTTGTTCATTGGATGCACTTCCTTTTCTCTCTCTTCAATATGGTCCTCTAAAAGACCTCCAAAATCTCCTAATGGTAAACAAAATTTGGTACTCTATCTTAGTTGTTGGGTGTGCAAAGAGCAAAGCAGACGCTTTGTTTGTGTAGCGCGCCCGCACGCACACACACACACACAAAGCAACCGAGAGAGAGAGAGAGAGAGAGAGAGAGAGAGAGAGAGAGACAAAGAGAGTATACCAAGACAAGAAGAGAGAAGATGAATTGGAGTCTTTATTGCGGATAAAAAGCGTGTTGTGCGAGGTCAGTACTTTAAACTGAAAAGTGTTGCCCCCTAAAATCCATGTGTTAGGAGTCGATGATGGAGGAGCTAAGCCTGACCATGCAGGAACACCTTTCCATGTGAGTAATGCTCATGGAAAGCTCTCTACCTTCTTGGAGGAGGCCTTCCACGGTGACCCATGCTTCAATGGCCACCTACTCGCCATCGAGCGCTTCTGTTTTGAGCAGAGATGGGGATCTTTGCATAATTGCTCTTCCAACATGATGCCTTGACCAACCATGATGACATTGCCTTTAAGTTCACAAGCTCATGTATGGCCTTAACTTTGAGTAGGCCCCCTCTAAGGTGGACTTTGAGCTCTACCTCCGTCAGCATGCTAATTACTAGGCTTACTACAAGAAACACTCAGAATGTAAACCTGCTCACCGCAGACGATAGACCATAGCCCCATATTACTTTGCCACAATTTTTGTACCAGATGCATCAACAAAATGAGTAGTGACTCCCGCAATTAGAGAGAGAGAGAGAGAGAGAGAGAGAGAGAGAGAGAGAGGGTGGCTTTATAGCTAGCCAATCACACTTCTTTCAATAAATCATATCAATCTTGTGTATTCATGGTGAGAGATACTATATCCTTGAAATCATGGAACTTCACAACCTTCGATGATCTCTTTAAGGGGGTTGCCTAATCAAACTGACAACACTTTATTTCTCCACGTGTGGGAAAAATTTTCTAGGAATGTAAATAACTACCCCTATTTAGCAAAAAGGGGAGGCATCACTAAGACCACATCGGAGCAAGACAAATAGGAAAGCCCTAAAATAAGGCGCTTGGATAAGCAATGTCTGACCGGCCAATGTGCCCAACGAGGCGAGATGCAGACCTAGAATGCAGTGCATGGGGGCGGGGGGGGGGGGGGGGGGGGGGGCAGCTGAGAACACACTAGTATTACAAGTATGTAAAAACCCTAAGCGAATAATTATGTATAGAGAGAGAGAGAGAGACCAAAGTCCAGAGTCCCAAGGTTTCATTTACACGTCAGCTTTTTACCGAGATGCTTTTTGAAAAGCACTCTGCACAAAAAATGCAGCGTCGGGCAGAGAAAACATAAAGGCCTTCAGCTCTCTTCATGCAAAGTTCAAAGAACGACGCAAACGCGAAGGCGAACGCGAACGCGATGACGAAAGTTTTGCAGAAATGGGAGAAAGACCCCGTCTTCTTTGCGGCCGACCAAGTGCAGGATTCTGCAGACCGCCTAGACTCGGCTTTCCGAGCTTGGATGCGAGCAAAGACTCTGCCACCAGAAGACGCCCACAGGTTCTACGGTGAAGCTGCTGTCTTGGAGTTTTGCAGGCGCGAGCTTGCAACAGCTTTCGGCATTGCTGCTGGGTTGCTTGCAGAGTTTGAGAAGGAGGTTTCTTCTTATACGCCTGAGGCACTTGATCAAGATGATCAGGATGATCGCTCCAAGCGACATGCCGATTTCATCTCCGCTATCAGCAACCAAATCATGTCAGTAAAGAATGCTCTGCGCACATCCACAGATACGCGGGACTTGAGTGTGCTTCCATCTGTCAGCTGCCTAGGTCAGCCAGATACAGATCAGCTTGCTCTTTTCTTGTCTGGCACTGGGGCAGGCGAAAGGCTTTCAAACATGCAAAGTAGAGGCCCTTATTCACCCCCGCATACTAAAGTAATATGCTGGGCATCCACAATCCATTCGACAGAAGGGTCTGCAATATTGGCCTCTGATTTACTTGGTTTGCAAAGTGCCTCGCAAGACCAGAATGTGGATCTGTCTCGTTCAAGACCTCATGAAACTTGTAAACCCATTGATGATCCTCGTGTAGCTGCCATAGATGGATGTAAAAGCCGCTGCCTAAGTACTCTGGCATTGGATAGTCAGTTTTCTGGCACAAAGATTAACCCAAGTAGTCCAAAGTTTTTGGCAACTTTTGGAAGCAATGATAAGGACACGAAAACGGGTACGGATCTTAAGTATTTTTCCATTGCAATCATAGATGAGAATAAAGACATCTGCTCTGCATCAGAAGCTGTACTAATGGACTGCTATGGAAGTGATGGAAGACGCATAAAGAAAGCAAATTCCAAAAGCCAAAGATCTCTCGTGCGACAGATTTTCAATCGAGCTACTTCAGCTAGTATGCTACTTGCAGGATTTTGGCTCTTCCTGCAATACACAGTCTCATAATTGCTTAAAACCATTCCTGTTGATCCATGTTCAAAGGAATATGGGGAGTAAGGTCGAAATATTTGTACCACTCCTACATAGAAAATCTTTTTGCTACAAGAGGTGGTTGAAAAGAAGATGTGTACTGCAAGTTCACCTCATGAACTTGCACTCATACTTTGTAAGTTCAGACTTGTTTGACCTTAATCTGAAAATGATCCTTGAAGCAGAAGGCTTTTAGTTTTTCCTTGTGTATAGTCTCGCATGTAGTCTTCATTAACTTTCAAATTCAATTTGTGAAACCAATATGTACTTTTGGTTCAATTGTGCGCAATGATTTGTATGTCCGGTCGTGCCCTGGTCGAGGTGACATTCATATCCATGGATATCCATAAGGATTGTGATTGTGGTTATAAAATGAGTATCATCTTCCTAGTCACATGTCTAAGATATCACTTGTTGTCCGAAAGAGGAGTGAGCGATGCAATGATTTTTCTTTGACTCACAGCAGATTGTCGCATTGACTCTGCTGGCGAATAAAATTGTCATCTTTTGACTGCAAGGCCCCTGGTTTTATGATAATCTTTGCCAACCATTCAATGGAAACTGCTTATTTGCTCAGGAGCTGCTTTGCAACTAAATCATTATACAATTAGTAGTTGTGGGCCGGTTAGTAGGATGTACAATTCTAAGTGCAACTCCATGGATTGCGGCTATATTGAAGCTATTACAGCTGGTGTGCCTTGTCAGGATTTGCTCTTGTATGGCAATATTAGAGTAGGGAAATCTTGTGTGTTTGGAAAGCAATAAGAGCTGATGTAGAAGAGGAAGGGGAGAGGTAGACCCCTTACCCATCGGAGGCGAAAATGCTTTGGAGGGCAGGTGTGGATATTGCCAGAGCAGCACTCCTGCGCCTGCCCCACCTGCCTCCGCTGACTCATAAAAAAACCGCCTTGAAGATAGCATCCCACCAGTTTTCTTATTTTTTCTCTCCAAATTCGGCCAGCAGAAATGCACCCCGCTTAATGTATTTACCCTCCAAAGGACATCCTGCAAGTAAAACACAGACATATATTATCGTTAGCAAATTCTTCATCGGTGAGAAGAAGTATCGTCACCATAGATACTAGACTCTGCATGAGAAATTTCGTCACCATAGATACTAGACTCTGCATGAGAAATTTGTAGTTAGGTGAAGTAGAAGATTGAGCACTTTGTGTAGCTTAGACTTCCCTGATATGCAATTACAATCGCCACCTGCAGGCATTAGCTAACTAAATTGAAGAGAAAAAGATATTTCCATGAAATGCTCACCGATGTCTATGAACAAAGTGCGTCAGTCATCAACAAAGTGCAACATATGTCCCAAAAGTCCCACAGTGCAAAAATGAAGACTCAAGAAAAAACGGGAACCTGTGCTTAGCGATGGTTCTTGAGTGCTTTTGACGTGGCGGGTAAGGCTTTGCATGTCTCTCCCCCCGATAGCGCTTCTCTTTTCCCTTTGGTGCCTCCACGCTCTGTCACCTCGCCGACTCTGAGAATCGGGAAGGGAGGCTGCCTCAATGGAGCTCCACGAAGCATTGCGCAATGGAATGGTGAATGCAGCTTCGAGTAGCAGAGCTAACGCCTCA
The DNA here is from genome assembly GCF_014529385.1 of Adiantum capillus-veneris. Taxonomy (NCBI): domain Eukaryota; kingdom Viridiplantae; phylum Streptophyta; class Polypodiopsida; order Polypodiales; family Pteridaceae; genus Adiantum; species Adiantum capillus-veneris. Next base: position 125,872,630 of record NC_140959.1, read on the forward strand.
GGCAGCTCTATCAACCCCCTTTTTCAAGCAACCCCGACAGCTGGTCATGCCTTTCCTAACTCTGTTCCCTCCTATTACCCTCTGAGACAAGAAATGCAAACTTTGAAGGGAAATCTGCTAACGGGCCATCCTCCTTCATATGCAGCCATGGCGGGTATGCCTCCTAGAAGCCCAACCAAGGGGGTATTCCAAATGCAAGATCAGCATATGCCTACAGTGACAACCTCACTGCTCCTAGATCAAGGAGGAAGAACCCAAAGCAAGACTATCACTAAAGACGCAGCTAGCGATTTCCTGCTGTATCTGGACACAGGTAATGGGAAGAAACCTATTGAAGCCTCCAAAACCACCTGTGTCAACAGCCCCCACAGTTCTGTTCCGCGTCATCAAGATGATCAAGCATTGGGTGATGAGCCTAATCAACCAGCTGCTAAGGACAATCAAGAGAATCTCTGTGGAGAAGAAGGGGGAGTCATCATCCCCATCAAAGATTTGGAGCAATGGCATAATCAACTTCAAGGAAGGGTTATCATAGGGCTGCTTCATGGGGCCAGACCTTCAGTAGAAGCGCTCAAAGCCTGGATGAACTTCAACTGGGAAAATAAGAACATCAAGGTAAATCATGTGCAATACCTCCCTAATAACTATTACTTATTTTTCTGTAATGATGAGAATGATGCGTTTCAAATAGTTAGCCAAGGACAGTGGTTGATTAGGAACTCACCGCTGTCGGTGTTTAATTGGTTTCCTGGCTTTAACCCTAAAGGGCCTAAACCCACGAAAGCTCCGATTTGGATTGACTTTCCTGATTTGCCTATTGAGTTTTACCCTTGGCATAAGAATATTGGTGCCTGCATTGGTCGGGTATTAGGGCAAAGATCAAGGGGAGGGATTAATCCCAAATGGGATCCCCAGTTGCTTATAGAATTAGACATGAAGGCTGAGCTGAAAAGCTTTATCCCCATTAAAGATTCCGATGGCAATCTGTTGCACCTTCAACCTGTGGCGTACAAGAACTTGCCTAATGCTTGCTTCCAGTGTCTTAAGCAAGGCCATTTCATTAAAGATTGTCCTGACCTTAAACCTCAGGCTGCCCAAGAGGTTCACCCACCTTCAGATAAGAAAGACTTTCAACCTGTGCCCAAAAAAAATAGTGTGAGAACCTTGAAATCTCAAAAGCCTTCCTCTTCTAGATCCAAGAATAGCTTTAGTCCTCTCTTAGATGACGTGTTTGATCCTTTCAGTTATGATGTAAATGTTATTGATGATGTCTTAAATAATCAGAAAAGGTCAGAAGCTGCAGGGAAATCCAATGTTCAACAGAATGATGAAGTGGTTCAGGGGTCTAAAGTCAAAACAGGACCGATTTCCACATCCCCTCCTGATAGCCCTATGAGAGAATCAGGAGTCATTCCCTCCTCTTCCTCATCGGATTCAGAGGACATCCCTAATACTCAGATCAGAAATAAACAGGACGAAGATGATATCCTTTTTGAAGCTCAGCTTCAGGAACAAGACAACAAATTTCAGGCTCAGTTTGCAGGGGAGTGTGACAAAACACTTGATACTCCAATGAACCAAGCTGATGAAGAAATGTTGCCCCTACCGTCCCAACTTCTCTATAAAGAGGAAAAAAGAGGTTTCTAAAGACCCTACAAGAGCTTCAATGACCCTGGCTAAACCAACCAAAAACAGCAAAAAATGAAGTGTCCTGATATCAGAATTGTGTCTTACAACTGTAAAGGGTTGTCTGACCCTATCCGAGCTCAAGCCATTAAATGCTGGTTTACTGATACTAACCTTAAACCAGATATTGTATGCTTACAGGAAATCAAAGTCTCTGGGCAAGACCTGATCTCTAATCTTCAAAGACTGGGTGCTAGTTTTAAATGGTTCACTACCTCTCACTCTCATGGTAAGGGAAGAGCAGCTCTTGGTGTTTCTGGGAAGTATGCCAATTTGGTTTTGAATGTGCAAAAAGATACTATAGGTAATTGGGTTGCTGTCACCTTAGACAAACCCTTTGATTATTCTGTTGTGTCCATCTATGCTTCTAACTCTGCAGGTGAAAGAGCCTCTGTCTGGGAGGGAATATCCAAACTGTCAGGTCATTGTATTCTTGCTGGTGATTTTAATATGGTTGAAACTATTAATGACAGGTGGCAAAAAAAGGGTCAAGCCCTGAATGGTAGAGAAAAGATTCAGTGAGACAATACTGTCTCCAAGCTTCAGCTTGTGGATATCTCTGAAGATACTGGTATGACCTGGTCCAACAAGCAAAATGGAAACTGTTACAGAGCTGCCAGGTTAGACAGATTCTATATGAGTTCTGGGCTCTTGGATAACACTTGGCAGGTAAGTAGCACTAAATACAACTCAATTTTGCTGTCTGATCATGCTCCCATTATTGTTGAAATTCAGAAGGAAGCTTGTGTTTATAAATCTGGTTGGCCTCACTTGGATCAGTCTCTGTTTTCTATTGATGTCATTAAAGATAAGGTCAGAGTCTTCTTTGTTGACTCTTTTGCTGAAAATTCTTTAGCCTTCAAAGCTTGGGACCAAGCAGTAAAGAAAACTCAGAAGCTTTTAACTGAGTATAAAAAAAAAGCTAAAGAGTGTAGGAACAAAAGAAGAGTGATGATAAGGAGCCAAATTGAAAGTCTTGAATTTGGTCATCCCCTAGGGTCTCCTCCTAGTCCCCAAATGAATAAGCTTAAGGCGAAACTTAAGGAAGAAGAGCTGTTAGCTGCTAAAGCCTCACTCCAGTGGACAAGGGAATTTTGGGCTGGAAGGATTGATAAACCTGACATTCATATGTTTAACTTGCTTAAAAAGAAGAAATCTAAAGACTTTATTCCTTTTTTGAAAAATAAAGATGGGAATGTGGTGAACTCTCATGCCCAGAACTTGAAAGTTGTTGAGGAGTTCTATGCTGACATCTTTTCTTCCTCCCCCAAAAGAGGGGTGGTCCATACTAATGCCAGGGCTGAAATAGCTAGCAAAAGGAAAAAGAAAGTTCCTTTGCAGCTAGCAAAAAAAATGGACCAACCCCTTTCAGAGGGGGAGATAAAAGATGCCATAGATTCTCTTAAAGATGGAAAATCTCCTGGCTCGGATGGAATACCTAATGAATTTTTCAAGCAGTACAAGGATTTTCTAGTCCCATATCTTTTGTCCATCTGGAGTGAGGCTACTAGAGTTGGAGCTCTGTCTACCAAAATGAACACTGGTATAATAAGGCTCATTCACAAAAGGGGATCCAAGGAGGACCTTGGGAATTGGAGGCCTATCTCCTGTCTGACTTCTGTATATAGAGTCTTTTCTTTGTCTCTTGCCAAAAGACTTAGCAACATCATGCATCAAATCATTTTACCTGAGCAAAAAGGATTTATTAAAGGTAGGTTTATCCTTGATGCTATAATCACCTTGTGGGAGGCTATTGACTATCTTCAGGAGAGTGAGACTGATTTTATTTTCTTTAAAATTGATTTTGACAAGGCTTATGATAGAATGGAATGGGATTTCATTTTTCAGTCTTTGCATGATATAGGATTTGGCAAGAAATTCATCAAGTTTATTCAGATTCTGTTTGGTAATGCATTTGCCAAAGTTTCTCTCAATGGGGAACTTTCTGATTCTTTCCCTCTTATGAGGAGCATTAGACAGGGTTGTCCCATAGCCCCCATGTTGTATGCAATATGCTCTGACTCTCTGGGCTGGCTGGTTCAGGATGCACTTGAAAAAGGGCACATAAAGGGAATACAAATACCTGGTGCTAGTAAAGATCTGGTTCTTCAGCAGTTTGCAAATGATACTAACTCTCTTATGGCTAATGACAGGGATTCAGTTGAGAGATTCTGGAAATTCTTAGATACTTTTTGCTTAGCCAGTGGTTCTCAAATTAACCACTCAAAAACTGGTTTTAAATGCTCTAATGATATGGTCCCTCAGATAATAACTGATGCAGGTTGTATGCAGATCAATGATGGCCAGGTATTCAGATTGCTTGGTATACCGATGGGTTTTAAAGTGTCTTATGCTCAAAGATGGGATTGGGTCGTTAACAAATTCAAACAGAAGATCATGTACTAGCAATTTCATCAGTCCTCTGTCTCAGCTAGGGCTTTTGTGCTCAACCACTACTTGCTTCCTTCTCTCATTTTCTTCTTGTCCTGTTGGCACCCTAGCAAATATCAACTGAAACAAGTCACCAGCCTTGCTAGGAACTTCTTGTGGGGAGGGAGTCTGGACCAGCCGAAGATGGCTAAAGTTTCTTGGGCCACGTGTTGTTTACCTAAAGAGCAAGGAGGTCTTGGTCTCCTCAATCTGGATCAGATGGCTGTCAAACTAGCAGCTAAGTGGATATGGAGAGCATCTGACTCTGAAGATTACTGGGCTTTGCTTCTGAGAAGAGACATCCACAAATTCAAATTGAAATCCTAAAAAGCCTGGAGTAACCTGCAGCTTAGAGATGTCCTTCTTGCCCCTGTTGAATGTGTGCCCTATGGTTCTAAACTTGTTTGCAGATTTTGGAAAGCTTGGAATGCCATCAAAGAGAACTGGACTCCCAAAAAGGAAATCCTTTCTAATTATTGTTCTTTCTTGCTAGATTCCTTTTGGTTTGGCTTCTTTGCAGACACTTCTGATGCAGGTTTTGGTAGAAGAGGGCAAAAAGTCTTCAAAGCTGGGATCAGGTGCTGGGGCGACATCTTGGTGATGGGCAAGGTGAAGACTCAAAATATCCTTCAGATGGAGTTTAATGTGTCAGCAGCTGATGCTGTCTGGTGTCTACAAAGAGCTGAGTCGTGCATGAGCAAGATTGGAGTGCCAGTCAAAGCTTCTTTCTCAGGCAGTCAGGCTTCTCATCTTTCTTTCCTGATATTTAAGCAGTTCAAACCCAAGAGAACTGTGGAGAATGCTCTCAAGCAAAAGCTTAACAGGCTCTGGAAGATTGGGTGGAGTTGCAAACAGTGGACGTATCGTTTCAAATGTATCTGGGCTTATCCAACTTGCAATAAGCAAAGCACTTTGATGTTGCTGATTATGCACCAAGGAGTTTGGACAGCTGCCAGAGCTCTCAAAGCTGGCCTAGGCAATGGGAGATGCAGTCGATGTAAAGTAGCCATAGAAGATTGTGCTCACTTGTGGGTCCATTGCAAGTGCAATAAGGATATCATTCAGCTTCTGCAGGCAGTCCTCTCCTACTTCTCACTTTTGGAGCTTGACCATAAGGATCTTCTGCTTGGTAATTGTAAGTCTATGGACGTCCCATTATGGAATATATGGAGAGGAATTATACTTTGGTATATATGGATACAAAGAAATGGGGTGGTTTTTCATCATCCTTCTTCCCATCCTGTTTCCCTTCTCAGAAGAGACCTTCTGAATTCAGCTAATAATCTCTGTAACAAGGCCACTGATGCTATGTATGAATGTGTTCCTGTCACCTCCCTTCAGAAGAGTATAAGATGGCAGAAATGGAGGGCACTTATCCCAAGGTTCTATCATGCTTCAAGGTATCTTATGAGAGATGCTATAAATCCCATGAGCTATCTCAAGGGGCGAACCCTCCCCCTTCCTGTGGGTTCAATGTAACTTTCCTTTCTGTTCATTTATAATCAAATTCAACTTCTCTCAAAAAAAAAAACATATGTCCCAAAAAGGAAGGGCATTAAAGCCACAAAAGCCACCAGCTTAATGCAATCAATATGTTTGGGTGAAGGTCCAGGCCCCAGCCTCAGGACTAAGTGGCACCCAGGGCTCATAATCGCCATGCCATATTTAGGTAATATTTGGCTCTGGCAATTAATTAAGCTAAACGGGCAAAGTTCGTCTGCAACTCAAAGTGACGTTGCCAACTGGGCACTAAAAAAGTGACTAAAAGCAAAAGCCGTGATACTAAGGGGAGTGTCACACGAGCGTCTCTTTGGTCAATTATTTCATTTTACAACGGTTCACACACACACACACACACACACACACACACACACACACACACACACACACACACACACACACACACACACATAGAGAGAGAGAGAGCGGAGCAATAGAAATATTGTATTAACATATACAAAAGGCATTTAGTTTTCCTATGAAACAAATTGTATACAATGATGTTGAAAATTGGTAGCTAACAACACTAAACAAAACTAGATCATGGGGCATATACTGAGGAAGGGAAGGGGGGGGGGGGGGGGGGGGGGGGGGGGGGGGGGGGGGTTCACAATAATAGAAAATATCCTATTAGGTGGGTTCAATTTTAGGGAGAAATATTTTATTATAGACCAAGATAGCCCAATTCGCGAAAGATTGCACGGATGTTGGATGTGCACAAGCAAACCTTGTATGCAACGAAAAAAAACTTTGGCTAATGTTGATGGTGAAGAATGTGTTTCTCTCGCTATGCTTCGAAGAAGGTAGCATTGTGATGCAATCTCAAATGATGTGAGGGACATCATCTTTGAGTTTTGGACAACCCATATGCGTGTCTCACCCAATAAGCAGGATGTGAAGCGCTTCAGTCTTGGTCCAAAATAGTACATTGAACATCCAATCCACTATCTTGATGAAACACAAATGAGTTCAATTCCAACTTCTAAATCAAGTTTCATCCCATGTTCTGATTAAATGATTTATTTTATATGCCATTGTACTCATCAGCAATCTACTAACGTATCATGTCCTCGCGATCAAAGTTTTGGCATAGTAATTCACGAAAATTTGGAGGTTCATGTTAGGGCATGGTTCCAAGTTTTGTTTGGTTCTCGTTGTTTGTAGAATGACATAAACGTTGTAGTTCAGCTAGAGTCAAGATTCCTCTATTTTCTTGGTTTCATTGCTCAAAAGCATCAGTTCTCCAATTTAGTATCATCACTCATGTCTACTATGTAAGAGTTGAGAAAGTGGTACTTTTGTTGTCAACATTTTGTATTGCTAACAGGAATGTTTGGTTCTATTTTTTATTTCTCCTTTCTACTGTTATATATCAGTAAATAAGACCAATAATGTAACATCGATTAGTCTTAACTAGCATTATTGTAGTACTCTACACATAGAAATGTACGTTGCCTCTTAAATATAATGTTACTCTATTTAAGCGGATTGTGTAATTGTAGACACATTGCTCTTATATGCTATCACTATTTAGTATATCTATTTGCATTGTCTGGCTATATTCATATGATCTCCTTTATACTACTCTGTTGTGATGGACATATCCACTATAAAAAAACAAAATCTATCTTTGACCATGGGTACTCATGATTTGTGTTTTATATAGTGCTCTAGAATTTTATGTAGTATTTATCTCAAAGATTTGTTGGAATTAGGGTTGCAGAGAAACACACACAGCTTGGAGAAGACGAAGGAAGCTTAAGGCACACAATAGAGAGTGTGTTACTTAGTGTGCAATGGAAAGATAGATAGCCCTAGAGTGATGGGCGTATATACAATGCTCGGGGAAAAAAACCTCCTAAAGAGGGAAAAAATGCCCCGATGGTCCTAGTGTGTTCACACACATCACTACCACATGTATATGGTAACAACTCCCCCCTGGAGTGATGCGGTGAACGAGAGCTGCCACATGAGTAAAGGGAAGTGCCATGCCCTGAGGACATGATCAGTCCACAAAGGGGAGTAAGAACAAAGCTTTGCGGAAAGCTTTAAACTTCTCACAATGCCTTTGTGAAAAGATCTGAAGGTTGTTCTATGTTGCCACATAAGCCAAGCTGATCTCTCCTGTTGAGAGCCTCTCCCTGACATAGTGGTAATGCACCTCAATGTGCTTTGTGCGAGCATGAAAAACTGGGTTCCTTGCAACTGCCAATGCGCTCTGACTGTCAGTGTAGATAGTGTTGGCAGTGTCCTATCCAACACCCAAATCAGCTTACATTACTATCTCTAGTACATGACAGCAACGGCTGAACAGAATCTTCCACAAACACTACATCCCGTGAAACCAGAATACGTTTTGTTTGCGGATGATACAACCTGTAAATAATCGCGATTATTTGCATTTTCTTTAGAATTGAGAAATTTTGCACAATTGAGTATACCACAGGTTCAAGCACATCAAGTAGACTCCACAAATCAAATTTGGTGAAATTTGAATCACGAAATGGAGAATTAAGCCAGATTCTTGGAATCAGAGCCTACGGACACTAAACAGTTGATAACTTGGACAAATCTTGATCAAACTCAACCAAACTTGTCCAGAGATCACAACAAGGTAATTACTTGGCAAAACAAGCCTAAAAAGTGTAGAAACTGAGAAAAGTAAATAATCGAGATTATTTACTTTTGAGCCCCAGAAACAAGATTTTGGACTTTCGAGATTGTACAGTGTTAGAACAACATAATACAAGGCCACTGGCTGAGTTTGGATCAAAATTAATACATGATAACTCAGTTTTCAAGTTGCAGATTAGTTCTTTAGCTCCTTGCAAGGATAGAATTTGGAATTCTCATTTGCTCACTCACTTAGCTCAGATTGAAGAACAAGGTTGCAAAAAAAGAATTAGGAGCTTGACAAGAGCTGAATTCAAGTCAAGTGGAAAAAACGGATAACAATCTAATCTACAAGTTAAGTTATTCAAGGCCTAGATTCTCATCATTTCAAAGGCTGCAAACAATTTTGACACTTTCGAGCTAGACTTAATCAACTCTTGTGAGTCTAAGAGAAATCAACTGCCAAAAGTACTTTGGTAAAAGCAGTCTTATCAAACCCAAGCCAAAAAAATTTGCCAATCAATACCAAAATCTTCTAGGAGATAGTTTTTACAAAACCAGTCGATATGGACTCATCTCGAGCTCAGAGTTCAAGTACAATAGAGCAAGCGAGTACTAGTGGTAACACAGGTACAAGTACAACAGAGCAAATTTTACAACTATATGGCTACAATGGAGATAAAGTCTTATATGCAGATTCAGAAGGCCATAGATATCTAATGAGTAGCAAAAGCAGCACAGGAACCGAGATCTTATTGATCAGAGTAAAGCCATATTTAGAAAACTCCCAAATGTTCATGGACTTCAGTGGAGCCAGGTATTGCAAGCTCAAAGATGAAGTGCAGATAGAAGTTCAGATAGTCAACCCAAGTGTTTATCCAGAAATTTTCACAAGCCAGCAAAACATACAGTTAGTGCATATGCAATCAGGATCATTGTACATGGACTACAGTGGTCAGATCTATAATCAAGAACCAGAACTGAAAGATCCAACAGATCAATCAATTGAAGCCAGCCTAATTAGAGAACCGAGCCAAAGACGGTACAAAGGTCAAGATGGAGCATTCTACAACTTGATGCTTAGTGTTTTAAAAGAAGATGCCGAAAACTTGGCCAACATAGAAGCAGAAACTTGTCAACTAGAGCTTGACATGACAGAACCAAATGAAATACCACCAGTCATGGTGTATTGCCCAGATTGTGGACGACAAGGTGGACATTTTTTTGAAGATTGTCCAAGAAACCCAGACAACAAGGACACATCAACCACCAAGCAAGGTACATAGCAAATTGGAAATGCGAATCTCGATGTAAGTACATTTAACTCGTCTTTTAATGCAATTAGATGATTCTGCATTACCATTAGAAGCACAATTCAAAACACTACAAGTTCAAAATCAGCATCAAGATGCACAGGCACCTGAAAAGCTTAAAATTAATTCTTTGAACAAAAAATTCTTCCATGAATTTAGTAAAGGTTTTGAGATATCACCAAAGGGTGAAAAGACTGTTAGGTTTGCAAATGATTCTCCATCCACTTCCACAAGTGTGCAATCATTCACGAGTCTAAGGGACACATCAAATAGAATGATGTTAGCTTTGTATGGTACACATGATTCATATGCACACTATGTAGACCAAAAAGTAAAACTGTACAAAAAGGATCAACCTGTGTTTGAATGGCCCACATACCAGCTCATAGAAGTGCGTCCAGTGATAGATCAGAAAGGATTGTTCATTTCAGAGGAAAGAAGATATTATAGCCCATCCTCTCTCGAGCTGAAGGATATTACCCGAGTGAACCCAAAAATCTGTTTAGAGCCAAATTCTCCTCCATTTGTGACCAAACGAGCATATACTTTGACCAAAATAGTCGTAGATATAGACGAGAGTCTAGCATCTATGATGCCTTGGGTCCTAAAACCACAGAAGCTCATATCATAGGAGACCCATGGGATAGACAATATCAGGGCAAAGATAATGCATGTGTGTGTCAACAGGGCCCTTGGCTTGCTGTTGCATAAATTGTATTAGTAACGTAGATAATTTAGTGACATTTTCATTTAAAGATGCAAATTTCCTTCCATTACTGATCTGCATGTCTGAAGTGCACAAAATTCTTGAATATCGAGCAATTCATAAGCGTCATCACCTCCCGTAGCGTCGCGGGCACCCTATGTGAGATTACCTAGCCACGAGCCATCAAGGGGAGGATCAGGCGTATGATGCTCGAAATCAAAGGTCATATTGATATCCGAATCCATGGCAACACCGTGCAATGTAAGAAAGAGAAGAAAAATACCTTGATTCAAAAAACAATCCCGTAGTCGTAGTATGCACCGCAAACGATAACGATAACGGTAATTAGCCGTGCTAATTATGTTGGTTTTCAAAGCTTGAATCAACCCACAAATCCAGCCGTGCACGTACCATGCTGCTTGGACACGTGGTAGTCGAGTCCAATGCAATTGGTGATTTCTTTAGTGCAATCGGCTCTATGGACACTGTCGCCAATGGATCAAATTTTGAAATTATCAACTACGCAGGGAATTGTTGATTTGCTGATTGTTGTATGCAGGGAAGTGTCGACTGCTAATTGCTTGGCCCTTTGCCGATGATAGCCTTTGAAAGCTGCGACCATTGTGGGCTCGAAGCTCTGATCACCATGGGCACTTGCCCCAAGGGTTATTTGAGTTTTGCTCTAATATTTTGGGCGGCCCTCATATGGCGAGTGCCAAATTTCCCAAGCTGTGGTGATGGCAACATCGGGCCCGACTGCGAGCAAGGGAGAAAGAGAGAGAGCGCGTGCTATGTGGCCCGAGGGAGTTGGTGCCCGTGACGGGTTTTTCTGGCCCGTCCCGTGCTCACAATCCAAGCCCGACTGCGCTCTCTTTGGGTGAGGTCGACTGTACATCCCTCCCCGCCTCAAGAGGCTTTGCACATGCTCCGGAGCTTTGACATCCTTCCCCCCTTGGCAAGAGAGAGCCTCACGGCTTCACGCCTCCATGCACATGCAAAAAGCTCTCCATGCCTTTGTGTCTCCCCAAAAAAGTAATTGGCTCTTGATACCAGTGTAAGAACTTGGGTGACTAGACCCTAGGATCCTCCTCCCAACCTCCCAATATAATGGCAGGGAGGTAGCCTCTTGCCCTAATCGGATCCCCTATTCACACTGCCTAGCCTGGCCCTTGGCCCAGTCCGTGACTCCCTGTTCGTGCCATTGTCCTGGCATGCTATTCAAGTTTTAATAAACTGTGTGCTAAGAGGTGTAGTTATTAAGATTATTCTCAAGTTGGAAGAGTTGAGAATATCTAAGTTGCGTTGCTCATACTTGTAGATGACCAGAACATCCCCTAGCAGGTGACTAGTGAATGGCTAGACTAAAGACTTCTAGAAGCAATAAACCAGGGATAGTTACCATGGTAACTAATACAGTGCGTAGTTAGTCAGACACCAATTGAGAAGACTATACATAGAACCCATTACTTCATTTTGGGTAGCCGATATCCGCTAGATTGTAGTCAAGATCAGATCATTGAGTCCCTAAATCTAAGCTTAATGCTTTATATCTTGAGCCACTAGTGGCTATTGGACTTTGTGACTCTCATTAAGCTAGAAACTCATTCCTCACTAACTCCAGTAGTACACACTTTCTAAATAATACAATTCCAGTTTGAGTTCTCTTTTCCTATGGCACTCTATTTTTAGTACTAGTTCTATCTTTTAGTTGTGCTTAAGTCTGATCTGAATTAAATCTAATTACCAACCTAGAATAGTTGTCTGAATGTGATCAGCTCATTCCATTTTGATGAGCACGGTGGCTTGAGATAAAGTTGCTCTAGACAAGCGATCTATCTCTTAGTTGGCATTAGAGTTCTCAGATATCGGATATGCCACCCAGAAGAGGTACATGTGGTTGACAACTAGCTATTGGATTCATGGATGATCCAAACCGTGTCAATCCAATTTAGGATTAATCAAAGCACGACTCTAAAATTGAACATGAACCTAGTAATGAGATGGATGTGGCTCTAGGGCCAGGGTCAGCTAATGAATCAAGGTTTATTCCCATCATTCCACTCATTCCAGAAGAAGGCGGGCTGAATGAGTTGAACGAAGGAATCAATCCCATGGATCCCAAAAATTATAGACACACAATGAAGAAAGAAAAGGCAGAAAATGAAGGCACAAATCAATGCATAAGTCAACAAAGAAGAAGGAAGTTGACTCAGTGTCATAAACTGAGACAAACAAGGATTGGAATGCTAATATGGATCACTATAGTAAAAGAAGGTCCAGAGAGAAGAAGCCAGTGCATAAATCCAGAACAAGTCAAGTTGCTGAACATTCTAGTGTTACTGGCCTTCTTCCAAATCCCAAAAGAATAGACAGTTAAAAAGACCTTAATCACTCAAATCAATACATTCCACTATCCGATCAAAAATAAAAAAACACTCAGTAAACTAAATTACTGAACCATGATTGAAGAAACAGAAACACACAAAACTTGACCATTGAGAAAGCACAGAGACTTCAACTTCTTCCTTCATGTTCATCAAAAACTCCATTACAACCCGCCAGGACATGCCCGCTTTCAAAAAGATAGAGATTTTGGTCATTTTCAGACTACTCCTATTGACCTTCTCTTGAAAGGAGGACAAACACTAAACTAAAAGTAAAACTTTTACAAATAGGGGTTTAACACCTAGCACAGCCCGGTGGCAAAAAGTTTTTTATCTTTTTCCAAAACAAAACTTTGACCTAATCTCCACAATTCCCTTGACCAAGAAAATAAGTAGTGGAAAGTATTTTAGATGAATTGCAGTGCTCGGAACTGAATCTAAGATGCAATCACACATGAAAATACAAAACAACCACTTTCAAACTTTCACTGCAAAAAAAAACTTTGTGCTATTAACCACATCCATAGTTGCCTTTGGAAACTCCCCAAGGGGCTCCTCCAATGGTGTAACTACTTCAGTCATGACTACACTTGTAGATTTACTTCCTAAGAAAATAAGAACTCTTGTACATTCTTCACTTGTAGATTTACTAATAGTGCTCTTGAATCTTATCTGACTCAATTTTCTTATCATGTTCTAGTTCTTCATTTAAGATCTCTTCACCACTCATCTAATTTCATGTGAAGATCCTGCTTCATCCTCCTACAATTGTTCTTTAGGCTTCAAATTCTCATGTTCAGCAGCTTGCAATTATGTCAAGATCTCTTTACAAGCCTGCACCCTGCTCAACAAAATACTATTTTCTGATTGCAACTTGAAGTGATCCATACGGAGTAGATCCATATGCTCCTCTAAAGCATGATACCATTGATCTCTCCACAATTGAAACCTTTTTGCACTACTCTCCCTCCTCTGCAATTGTTGCCTATAAAAACTAATTGACTCCTTAGATTTTGCAGCATGCTCCTCCAAATCAAAGATTTTAATTTCCATATCTTCAATGATCTGAGCATCCTCCATAGAGTGTTCTTTAGCCTTAAGCATAGTTGTCACTTGCACCTGAAGTTGAAGCTTCTCCCTCTGTAAAACACTTTTGTCCAGCTGTTCTTGACCAATAATATTCTTCACCACATCCAAGGCTTTGTAAACATCTCCTAATGGAATTTGGCTTTCAAACATACTAACTAGTTTCTTTGGATTCAAAGTAGAAAGATTGGGTTCCTTAAAGGTTGCCATACCTACAAGATCTACTTTCTTTCTCTTCAATCAAAGTGAAGGCTTACTTGAGAACATAGTTGCAAGTTTCTCCTCATTAAGCTCTCTTGGGGTTGTAAATTTTTTTAAAAAATATCCTCATCAAAATCCAAACCAAAACTTTGCCACACATCATCTGATTCCGTTGTGTCTAGAACAATCATCTCACTTGTCACTTTTCTCCCAAGCAACTGCTAATTATCTGATTTTTGGAACTCCTCTTGAAACTTGTCCATCGTTGATTTTTGCTTGATCTCCCTCTAGCTTGAAGATCCTGATGGGGTATCGGGTTTGCCGTGATTCGACAAATCACCCTTGTAATTAGGAGTAGTATTCTTCAATATAGTCATACCCATGTGCCACATTGGTGAGAGCAAGGTCAGTCTTCTTGGACATGTAATCTTGGCCAAAGGTATTGAATCTAACCCATGCAAATTTCAAGCTTTGGTGTCTACCATCGCCCATGACGGCCAAATAATTGGTCTCATTACTTCCAAAGTTAAGGCTTTTGAGCATAATCAATCAATTGCTCTCCTTGCAGCAGTTTACCCATCAAGAGATCTTCACTTGTAGTGAAGAGAATGAGTAGTAGTTCACTAAGGTAAAACAAATCTTAGCCTCACTACCCAGCATTGCACCTCCAAAGTGGGATGATCCATTTTATGTTAATCCTAGTGGGAGAAATGAAACACTTGGGGCTGTATTAATGCAAAAGGATCCTCAAACTTAGCCTCACTACCCACCATTGCACCTCCAAAGTGGGATGATCCATTTTATGTTAATCCTAGTGGGAGAAATGAAACACTTGGGGCTGTATTAATGCAAAAGGATCCTCAAACTTCTTTCATGCATCCTATCTACTTCTTTGTTTGCATGATGAATCCGTCAGAGAAGGGATCAAAATAGTGGAGCACATGGTGCTTGCATTAATGTTTTCTCCCACGAAGTTTTGCTCTTATTTACTGTCTAGACCATTCATAATCTTAACAATGGAAGAGGTGTTTCCTTATGTGAACACATAGATGTTTCTCCTAGGATTTCCAAGTGGCTCACTAGGTTGCAAGAGTTTGATTACAAAATGCAAGTGGAAATATCCACAAGAGCTAGTCTAGGAGGCATTCTCACTCATCGCCACTATGAAAAGAAGCCAAAAATCAAGTCAAGTGATAAAGAAGCAATACCTGTGCTGAAGATCCCTAAGTTGAAAGGGACTCACACACTTTTCTTTGTTGGAGCCTACAAAAGGATACTGGACAAAGCTGCAGATGGCATTGTCATCTTTGACGATGACCAATGGTTTTCTCCATTGGTCATCTCTTGGATTCTCACTCCAACAATGAGGAAAAATATGCAACTTCAACTTTGGGAAATGGGGAATTGATGCTATTAGGCCTTTGCCAAGGACCTAAGCAGGTAAATTGTACATCATAATGGGTGTGGATTGCATAACTGGGTGGGCTAAAGCTATAGTTACCACCTGGGTTACAACTTAGGAATATCAAAGTTTGTACTTAAAATATTTACTGCTGTTTTGGAACTCCTCTTCAGATAATCTCTAACAAGGGGCCAGGTTTTAGAGGACACCTAGTAGGAGAGATAATGGAAAAGCTGGACATCTCATGAAAACACTCAACTCCCTACTAATGCAACGGTTTTGTAGAGAAGGTAAATGGTATGATCTGCAAGATCATCACTAAGAAGGTAAAAAATCACAAAAGTGATTGGGATAAGCACCTTATGGCTGCAGCTTAGGCTTACCACACTTCATTTTGCACATTCCTTAGATTCACACCATACCACTTGGTGTATGGTAAGGAGGCCATTTTACCCATCAAAGTTCAATTGGCTAGTCTCAGGGTGCTAGCAATGCAGATGGAACGTCCTAATACGCATCTCCACAACCACATTCTTGATCTTGAGAGGCTTCAACTAGACAGAGAAGATGCTATCAACTACTATGCATCACATGTAGAGCAACAACACCTTACCTTCAACAAGGGACTTAAGGAAAAAGGTCTCAAGGAGGGTATGTTCGTTCTAAGGTATGATAACAAGTTTGACACTAGGAAGGATAAGAAGTTTTCACCCAAATGGGAGGGGCCATTTTCCATTAGGAAGCACTACAACAATGGCAATTGCCAACTAATCGATGCAGATGGTAGGTGTGCGCTCCTTGCCGCACTGTCGAAGCAAGGGACTTGCCAATACACCGTATGCGAGCCACAAACGGCTCCAAGCACACAACAAGCCTAAACTAGCAAGCTCAAGAAAACAAAGGGTGTGTCACTCACCGCTCTACGCTCGCCTTCGTGGTGGATTCCTCGCCGCGATGAAGAAGAAGCTGCAGTCGTGCCGCGCTCAACCGCTTCGCCGCCGTCGTGCCTTCGTAATGCTCGATCGCACACACACTCTCCCTCTCTCTCTCTCTCTCACACACACACACAAGGAGGTGAAGAAGAAGAAGATGGAGGTGGAGCAAGAGCACTCTTCAATTGCACAAATGAGAGAATGAGTAAAAATTAGGTTTAGTTGGCTTTTATAGGAGCTCACCCCATTCACACTTGGGCGCCCATGCTTAACCAACTAATCCCTTGAATGTCCAAGTTAAAGTGCGCCTCTCATCGGCGATCACTCTACCTTTCCCTATTGGTCCGACAAGCCCGGTACCTGACTCTACCAAATACATAATACGCGTCCATTGTAGGTGATAGGGTGTCCGTGAGCCGTGAGGGTTAACAGTAGGCTTCACAGACTGCGTCTCAATGGATGGAGGCTTAAACAATACTTTTTGAGGTTTAATCAAGTACTGTAATCAAGTACCGATGATAGATGTTCCAGTGTAGAGAGACTCCTCCACCTCAACCGAAAAAGAATCAAGTATGGAACTAGAAGCATGAATGCCTATAGCCTAAGGGGGAGGGCCAATGAGGGCCACTTTTGAAAAAAAATTGGTCCATCTCTCTCCCTTATGCAGGAACCTCACCTAGTTTCTTCATGTCTTAACTAAGTTATTTCTACTTTATAGCTTTTATATTAATGAGAAATTTTTTTTTTATGACCACTACTAATTTATCCACCCATTTTCATCTCATCACAATTTTTTGTGATTTTTTACTATATTTTATTCTACCGTGTAGATATTCTTATTCCATCTTCCTAGTCTTTTTATAATTTTTGTTAATTAGTTACATATGGGCTTTTCAAATATTAATAAAGAGAATCTCATTTGTATTTTCATGAGGAAATTCAAGGCCCTTGGTGGTGCTTTCACACAAGGATGAAGATCTTTTGGGATGCATAGAGGAAGAGTCAACCAAGCTCGGGCCAACAAAGTCCTTTATAGCATCATAGGCACACATTTTTCTGATTTTTTTGATGGTTTGTTCCACTTGGAATTTGAAAAAACTCAAAACATGAGAAATATAGCCCGTGAGCTAAAGTTCTGGCCTATATTTTCTATATAATTGTTGGGGATTGGAGCGCGAAGATATGATCCAAATAGTGGATCCCAATTTTCCACACATGACAAACTTGAACTCTTCTCACCTCCTCCTCTTCACACTCACAACCTCCTCTTCTCACCTCCTCCTCTTCACATTCACAACCACACTCATTCCTCTCTCTCCCTCACACATTCCTTTCTCTTCCTCACCAAGACCTACAAATTTCAACCATCTCACCATCTTCCTCACCTTTATCTCTCCCTTCAACTTCATACCTCACAACTTCTCTTATGTACATACTCTCTCTCTCTCTCTCATTTTCTCTCTCCACAAATAATGCTTACATAAATACACATATATATAAATACAATCACAATTACATGCCTGTTGACCGCTGGGTCAACAACACAACATAACTCAAGTTTCGTACCAAAGTCTTATCTTTTGCGAGTTATGAAATGCTACAGAGTATGGCTATAAACGTCATTTGTAATGAGTAGTTATTCTAATTTCAGAAGCCGGGGCACTTCTAGATTGTAAATACAAAGCCATTTGACCCTTTCAACCCCATTTTTGGTTAAACCTAAGGTAGCCTTAGTATATAAGGTACCTAGGTCATTTTGTAAAGGAAGAGACTTTAATCATAATCAAAACTTTAGCGCTGCCGTCTACTGTGTGTGAGAGAGAAAGAGAGTGAGCGTGAGCTTTATCCTCTAGCTACGCCCGGCTCGCTCAACACATTGGAGATCCGACTGCACCATTGCTGTAGGGTCGCGGAGAGCTACGCGACAACGCCAAGCATTCCACGCGAGGCAAAGGGCACACACCGACGTATCTACGAGCTAATTGTGGTCGTAAGTGTATCAAACGATGTCTGTTTTCTGCGTGCTAGTAGTCTATAGAATCGTGGCGACATAAGCTACGCATAGGTACTCATAAATTTCAGTTTTGGGCACTTTCAAAATTCTGCTCTGTCATCCTACGCATTTTCCGCAGACGGGTTTAGAATGAGGGTTTTGAGTGTAGAAGCGTAGGGACAGGTGTATCCTAGTGAGGGGATGGTGTTCCTTAAGTTTCGTACGAATATGGCATGATTAGGTGAGTTACCTTCCTTATGTGTGTATGTGGCTAGGTGGTGTAGTTGAGAGCAGTGAGGTTCTTGATTGTGGTATTGTTGGCCTTCCAGAGCGTTGTATGTGTAGGATGTCTCAGCCTGACAAGCTAAAGATATTTCCTCCGTGTGCCTATCGTGTCATCTGTGTCCTCGATTGACATTATGTTGATCTAGGTAGTGTTTGTATGCACTTCATGGGTGTGTGAGTCGCTCCCGCAACATTGGCGCCGTTGCCGGGGACACAAGGAGCTAAGTAGGTTACCTACTAACACTCGTGTGATGGTTGCTTGATTTAGTTTCGGCTAAAGAAAGCGTTTTTCTTAAGTGGATCCGGAAGAGGATATTCCGCGATCAAGTGGATAGCCAGGAAGCCTGTGTCTTGCCGAGGGTCTGCGACTAGATAGGTTTAGTTAGGATCTGTGGATTAGAGTAGTTGTTGGTGGTCGAGTGATTTGTGAGGTGATAAAAGCGTTTACTAGTTTGTGTGTGGCAGTAAAGCGTTTTTCTACTCATAGATGCAAAACCCCATATGATTTGTAGGAGTGGCTTTAGGTAAGTGATCCGATTATGATCTAGAGCTATTCAGGATTGAATGATTTGCTAAAGTGCTTGATTGCATTTGAAATCACGGAAAAGTGTGCTTTTGAGGGTAAAAATGCATTAAACAAGCTTTTGTGGATATTTTTGTATGACTCACTGATGCTGTGCATATAAAAGAGCATTTGCAAGGGTTCTATGAAGAAAACCTGCAATTCTGTAAACATAGACATCCTACGCGTAGGATGTCTCAAGGGGGTTCTGGAGACCAAATTTGAAAATTCTGACTGCACCAGTGTGTTCAGAAGGGGGAGTTTACCCTTAGTATACATTGAAACTAGAGTTTTGACCAACTCTTGACACCCAAAAGACCAAAGACGGAGTGTCAAAAACGCGAAGAAACTTAAGATTCTGAGCACAATTTTGCGTAAAAACTGGTAGGAATGCTTGAAAAGTAGTGCTCAAGACTTGGGGATGCCTGTGGATGAATTCTGCCAAAAATTTCATCAGTAGACATCCTACGCGTAGGATGTCTAGAGAGTGATTCTGGAAGCAAAAATCAAGTTTTGACATCATACGCATATTCTGCATGTTGTGTTGGACACACACACCAAAGCTCATGTCATTTGGACATATAGACTGAGAGTTAAGGGGATGTTACTCTTTCAGAGAAATATTTTTCCAAAAGTGGTGATTCTGAGCAATTTTGACATCCAAAATTTGTTGTGATCACATATTCTTGTTATATGCATCAAGAAGCACCTTGGGTAGAAACAGAAGTCCATTCTGAGAAAAAAGACATCCTACGCGTAGGATGTCTCCAGGGCACTTTTGGCAGGGAATTTGGGAAAACTGAGGTTACAAGAGGGTTCAGAGGGTAGGTTTTACCCTTTTAACATATTGACTTGGGTGTTTTTCCCTATTTTTGTTGACCAAAAGCCAAAAGGCGGAGTCAGAAAACGTAAAATTTCAGAAAAGGCTTAAATTGAGTGATTTTTGCATGTTTCTGCAATTGTGAAGCATACTTGCACTTGCTGAGAGCATAAGGAAGCATCAGGGACACTTCAGTCTGAAAAAATAAGCAGTAGACATCCTACGCGTTGGATGTCTACAGGGTGATCTGGGCATTTTTTTGAAAATCTGAGGTTACCATTGTGTTTAGAAGGTAGGTTTTACTCTATTTTCACCTGGAAAGTGGAAATTTGACCAAATTTTGACAGATCAAAGCCAAAAGATGAGAATTACTAGACATCCTACCCAAATTGTGTTCAAGGCCTAATTTTGAGACCAAACCATAGGATGACTCCATAGGCATGTTCTAAATATTGTATTGAGTGTATGTGATAAATTTCATCTCATTTGGGTCAATGAAAGTGAAGATTGAATAGACTTTAACGTTTTTGGACAGACAAAAGGCAAGAATTGCTAGTTTGGGGGTCTTTTGAGATCCAAACTCAAATCTAAGCATACCAGTGGGTTGCTGAAGACTAGTGGGATCTTTGGTCCAAGTTTGGGTTCCTGCTGAGCAAAAAGACATCCTACGCGCAGGATGTCTACTGCATAATTCTGAAACCAAAATTCTACTGTGACCATACCATGCTGTCATATAGCCTTAGATAAGCCTCCTAGGCAAATTTGGTCCAATTTGGAGTTGATTTGACTTAGGAATTCATCAGAACAGACATCAGGCTTTTGGAACAGATTCTTGATCATTTGACCAACCTATAGGTGTCATAATCAAAAAGTAAAAACGAGCTTAGCACATCAAGGGGAAGCTACAGTGCAAGTTTGAGCTGAAACAGAGCAAAAAGACATCCTACGCGTAGGATGTCTCCAGGGTCATAAAGTGGTCAAAAATCTACTTTGGCCATATAGGGAGGTTCTAAGTGTCTCAAGGATTCCAGAACTTTTTTCAAAAGTGAATTTGGACCTTGTTTGGCCTATTTACCAAGCAAAGACAAGAATCGTTAGACATCCTACTCTTGGAGTGCACTAGAAGCTTATGCAGCCCAAATCTTGACCTATTGGCATCCAAATTCAATTTTGAGCATACCATTGGGTTGTTGAGCACTAGGAGAATCTTGGGATCAAGTTTGGACAAAATCTGAGCAGTTAGACATCCTACACGTAGGATGTCTCCAGCTTGATTTAAGACTCCAAACCAACCTATGAGCACACCACTGTGATCAACACATCAAGGAGAAGCTGGGGTGAAAATTTCAAGTCATTCTGAGCAAAAAGACATCCTACGCGTAGGATGTCTCAAGGCCATTTTTAGGTCCATTTGAAATTCTGAGCATACCATTGTGTTGCTGTATTTAAGGGGAGTCTCTGGACCAAATTTTGTTAAATTCTGAGCATATAGACATCCTACGCGTAGGATGTCTCTAGGCCAGTTTTAGGGTCCAACTGTACTTTTGACCATACAGGAGTGTTCACAGTGTCACAAAGATCCCAAATCTTCTTTTAAAATTGAATTTGGACTCATTTTGACCAGTGTAAACTGCATTTCACTATTTTGGCCATAACTTTCACAAACGATATCGGATCGGAAAAGTTTTTATATCAAAACGTAGCCTGAGAGTGACTCTACAGATCTTAGAGCAAAACATGAACTAAATGTGCCTACGGCAACCATTTAGTTCCAATTTGAAAAAAACGTCGTTTGAGGCCTCAAAATACATCCGCAAGTTAGGGGTGTCTAAAAGCGACAATTTGCGAGAATTGTGACGAAACGGTTGCGGTTTTGGATATAGTTTCGACTTTTCCCTAACCAAAGCACTTGAACACATTGGACTAAGTCTACTTGAACCAAGAAAAAGCTCTTAAGCCAAGAAATCATGTCTACCCTAGATTCAAACGCAGCTTACACAAGCTTGGAGATCCGGACGATAGAGGAATATCCTCCCACAATGGATCTTCCAAACTTGCAATTG
The DNA here is from genome assembly GCF_014529385.1 of Adiantum capillus-veneris. Taxonomy (NCBI): domain Eukaryota; kingdom Viridiplantae; phylum Streptophyta; class Polypodiopsida; order Polypodiales; family Pteridaceae; genus Adiantum; species Adiantum capillus-veneris. The sequence goes on from NC_140959.1 coordinate 125,894,606, forward strand.
ATAAAGATCCATCTTGTTGAGAGAGTTTGGATGATTGGTCATGAGAGTGAAGGACTATATAGATACATTGACGACAATGAGGTCAATCTTTATAGGTGCTCAGATCCATACCTAGAAGAGATAACGGATTACAAGATCTTGTATGTCTACACATACAGAGTCAACTGTCAATGGAGATCTATAGTTGTCGACAAGTATGGATGAGAATACAGAGTTTTAGAAAGCACAAATCCACAGATTGCACTAGAAAGAGGTGGATATTTGGTCAATGAAGGACCACAAATGCCTCCACCAAACACGAGAATTCCTATAGGAATTCCAAGAAGAGAGCCACCAGGATTCCCTTCAAGAGTGATAACGAGAGAAGGATTGGGAGAGTCTCTGGTTAGACTTATAGACAATCGACGAGTTAGACCATCCCAAGTCCAGAAATGGGTAAACAGAAAATACTCCGGAGATAAAGATCCGAGAGATCACGTAACGGCTTTTAGAAGAGTGATTAGAGCAGAGGAAGTTTCAGATTTTGCAACGCAGTTTGCAGGATTTGGATTGACTATAGAAGATGATGCAGCTACATGATTTGACTCGGTGGAAAAATGGGATTTTGAGACCCTAGATGAGCTGTTTGAGGAGTTTATTGAAGAATTCTCGCCAAAAGACATTGCTCACAACACGGTCTCGCAAATCCATAGATTCAAACAGAAAGAGAATGAATCAGTACGCAAAGCATCATTACGGCTCAAGAGATATGTTAGGCTCTGTCCGAGAGCGGAATTACCTACGCAAGCATGACTGATGCTGATCTTTATCCAGGGAATGAGACATGCAGGCCTTCAGAAGGATCTGCATATGCTAAGGAGGATGACGCTAAACCAGTTGATCAAAGAAGCTCTTTATCTAGTGGATAACTGTGAGGCGTACAAAGAAAAGGACTTAAAGAGTCAAGGAGATGACACATCCTCTCAGCATAGTGTTTCACAGATAAGTGAGTCCATTGTCAAGCCAACGACACCTATTGATCAAGAAAAGCTTATCAACGACTCGGTCAAGAGGTTGATTCCTCTTGTAAGGTTTGATTTGGGAGAGCCGAAGTGGTGTGAAATTGAGAGAAAATGGACGAACCATACGGAGGAAGAGTGCTATTATAGCATGGAAAATGCTAGTAGCATGGAAAATGCTAGGGAGAGGTATGTACAACCTGTTCTAGAAGCACCTACTCCACCTAGATACATTACGGGAATTGCACCAAGACCAGTAGGAGTTTTAAGGCCACAGCTTGTCTTAGGACAACAAACTCCGCTGCCAGGTGCTAGAATGAAGGTAGACATGAGATACATGACAATGATGGAAGCATCAAATAAACCAACGCCAGTACCAGCTACAATGTGGTATAGCAACCAAAGTGACTACTGCCCTTCGGAGCAACAAAATGTGAGAGAAACACATGGAGTGGTGAGGCCGGTACAACCTCCACCTCCTGGGTTTCAGTCGAAAGAAAGAAGGTATGAAATGGACGAAAGGACATTGCGATTCATCGCAAATAGCGGCTTATCTAGGTCAAAGCTTGCTTATAGCCTTTCTTATAGCCAAGAGGAAATGCTAAAAGAATCTCCTCAGCCAGAGATAGATTGTCACAAAAGTCGTGACAACCACTTGGTCAAACAATGTCCTCATACGGAGATCACTGAAGTAAATGCCTATTGTCTTGAGTGTGGCATCACTCACTTGATCCCTGATTGACCGAAAAACCCAAACCAAACCAGGAAAATCACGACAAATGTATTAGGGATTGTTAAACTCCCTAGTAGCTCAGAAAATGAAAATGTTGTACTAGTTCAAGTAGTTACAAGAGCACAAGCTCAAAAGAAAGCTGATGAGAATCCAGAGACAAAGAACATGGAAAGTGACACGAGTCCAAAGACAGATGATGGACCAAAGACAGACGGACCTAGTCAGAAAACCAAGAGCAAACGAAATAGTTGGAAAGCTAGAAAGACTAGGATGAAAGCACGCAGGGAACGAGAGCAAAAATCCCTAGCTGAGAAGCTTACCGAAGCTGAGGAGAAGATAAAACAACATGAAGAAAAGGATACACCTTCTCTTACACAGATGGTTAAACCTCTAGAAGAACCATCCACGGATGAGAAATTGAGAAGTGCTAGTTCAGGAGGATCTGTGTTGGCAGAGAAGGTTAATGAGACATTAGATGCCCTCTTGAAAGCCTATGATGTGAGGCTCAAAAACAACCAAACCCAAGAACACAGGTGGATGACATATCCCTATGCGGAACTAGAAAAGAAAAGGTTTGAAATGTGCCAGAAAATGATTCAAACAACCCAAGCTTTACTAGAACTACCAGTTGCAAAACCTGAGGATGTGATCCGTGTCATGCCTACACAAGTAATCCCACCAAACCAGGAACTAAAAGAGCCAGATTCTAGTCATGAGCACAGACCAAACCTCAAAGACCCAGCATTAGAACCAAGGATAGTACTGAATACCACGGATAACTCTTCTGAGGGATTTCAGCAAGCTATACATGAGGATTGTAAAGAGATAGATGGTCTTGACGAATTGTGGAAACAAGTCAAAGAGGCCAATGAAGCCGATGACCTAACAAGACGAGTAGACAAGACTGGTGATGAACGAGGAGTGTTTCTACCACCAATAGAGGAATTTGAGACTGGATCTCAAATGAATCTAGACGTGCGATCGTATTGGGGCGACAAAGGATCTGTACAATCTATGGATAGTCAACCCCATTCGCTAAGAACACTACCGTCCTACATAGGAGAGTACGAGACCAAGTCAGATGTGGTTGCAGTCCCATCACAGAGACTGTTTCCCAACAAGGACATTGATTCAAAGGGGCTAGTAGATATTCTATCTACCCTAGTCACCTGTACAATAATGTTAGCCGAGTTGCTCAGAATAAGACCAAACATGTGGGCTAATGTGGGTAAATGTCTAGAGAAATTTGGTGTAAAAACCCCAATGACTCAAATCGAGGAAGGCATCGAAGAGCTTGAAACACCTCAACTAAATACTAGGCCAGTGCCATTAAACAAGGTAGGCGAGTATTACGAGGGAGAAGATGGAAACACCACCCTTCCTGTGGAATTCAGTGGTGTAAAAACCATGGCAATCCTTGACACTGGAGCTAGTGTGGCCATTGCAACCAAAGAGCTTTGGAAAAAATGGGGAAAACCTGCCTTGATATCCACACGAATGACCCTGCAGCTTGCAGACGGACACAAGGAAAAGCCCCTAGGACTGCTAGAAAAAGTACTTATTACTTCTTGTGGCATTGAATATGAACACACTTTTGCTGTTGTTGACTTTGGCAAGAAGAACAACTATTAAATCATTCTGGGAAGACCATTCATGCGACAATTGAAAATGGTCCAAGATTGGGGTTATGACCATATATACCTGAGACATATGGAAACCATAACAAAGATAAACTTGAGGGACCATAGCTATAGGATGTGACGAGAACACCGGTTGAGGAGTTTGATTCTGCCACAACAGCAGGATCAGAACTTCCAGCTTGGTTAGGTAAGCCTAAAGAATTGTGGATGTGTGGAGTTTCACAATGTGGTAGCTTGAAACTTGAGGAATGTATCCTAGAGAGTGTTATAGAGGATATGGACTATATCCCAGAACCATTTCCTGAAGAAGAGTTAGAGCCTTTTGGATGGGAACACATCTTGGCTACTCTGGACGTGTGCGCCGTGGAGGATGCTCCCACAACAAAGTTTTGTGATGAAATGGCTATGATGTTGTTCGTTATTTTGCAGTGAGTGTAATCCAGGAAAACGAAGATAACCAGACATCAACAAGCTCTCGAAATAAGGAGCAAACAAAGAAATGTGGAGAATCAAAAGATGAAGAAGACGACGAGTTCTATGACTCTGTAGAACACTTCGAGCTTCAACAGGATCAACGACCCGGGAATCAATGTCATCGCTACACGAATAAAGTGCATCAAAAGTGGATTCCAAAGTCCTCGGTGAAGACACAGCCACCACAAGCATCCTCATACATGGCTCCTAATAAGGATGCAAAGACTCAGCTAGGAGGAATACGACCAGAGCAATGAGCTAACAATGCTCTAATCAATGGGCTAGAAAAGTCCTCCAAGAAACTACCACCCACGAGCAAACAGACAGTAACTTTCCACTACCAGCCAAAAAATCAAGGGAAAGTACAAGAAGTCAACCTTGCTGAGGATAGTAGCGATAGTGATGAATCTTATGACATCCCCTATCATCAACTCAGGCCATCACTATCACCAACCCCTTCAACAACAACCATGTTAGGTCAAAAGAACAAGACAACAAGCCAAAGCCAAAAAGCTCGACAAATCTGGATACCAAAAATCCAGATCGGCCAAAAATAGATATGGATCAAGAAGACAAAGATCTCTAATGACAAATCACAAGATCCAACACCAAAACAAAAACAAGGAAAGCGTGCACGAACGGGTAAGAATATCACAAAATTGCAAGCTTTCACAACTCAGGTTTGGGCTCCAACGAAGTTGATTCAAGCACGAAAAAGTCAGGAATTCATTTGGATTCCAAAACAACCACAATATCAACTTTCAAAGCCTGAATCTCGTCCCGAACCAAGCGTACAAGGGCTGAGGCAAAGACCACTGTTGACTCACACAACAAAAAGGTGGATCCCAAAGAAGTCTCTTCAAACACAAACGAAGCACGGGCAAGTATGGGTTCCCAAACGAGAGCCAGCAACAAAACAACCAATAATCACAAAGAAATGGGTCCCAAAGAAGAACAACAAAACTGATGTCAGTGCATCGCCGCTTGAATTCTTACAATTCTTCCTACGATTACAATACAGTTAGAAGAGAGCAAGTTGCTTCAATCAAGCAACGATACAGGAGCTTCAAAGACCATTACATTGCTTAGAATAGAAAGCCTCGCCAACAAATTCCAATAAGAAAATTGCTTATACCCACATCTTGCATAACATAAATCTTTTCCATGCATTGACTGTGTATGCATAATAGGGCTACATTACAAGGCCTGTATAGGCACAAATTTTAATTGCCCAAGCACAACACATACCCTTTGCAATACCCTGTCGTAAAGGATGCCTCCAAATAGGAAGGGGGGAGGCATTTTGAATGCGTACCTAACATTATGACTATTAGAGGGCAATGTTTTGTGAGAGGCATTGAATTTTTGCGTTTTATTGTGATAATTTTTTGACGAAATTTAGAGTATATGCCCTCATAGTAGTGTTACAGAGGAGTATGGGGACAAAATCCATATATGAGCCCCTAGGCACATGTGTATAGTGTACATAGCATTTAGATTTCTATTTGAATGATTTTTCTTTTTTTTGAGTTGTTTTTAGATTTTCTTTGTTTATTATTAAGAAAAAAATAAAAAAATCCATAATCCACATGAAGAAAAGACTGACGAGAGACGTGAGCACTACAAAGAGAAGAAGGTACAGGAAAACGATGAAACTTCACGAAGTATGTCTTAGCAGCCACTACAACAGCCGAAGAACTTGTCACAAAGCAGTGTCAACATGCAACCGACAAGTCATACAAGTCAGAGTCGAGTAGCTAAGCCACAAAATGAGTGAGGTGTTAGTCCCAAAGCTTCAAGTAATATTCTATGTGGTATAAGTGTCTTAGCTATTCTAGGTACTGCTCAAGCTGAAAGAGTTGAGCATATTTATGTTGTGTCGCTCATGCTGATATAGGTGAGCAAAAGAGTCAAAGTCTAAGTACTTAAGTTTGGTGAAGTGAAGGAGAAGGTCCAAAAGACACTCACGTACTGAGCAGAGTGAGATACGAGTGGAGAAACTTCTACATCGACAACCCTTCTTGGAAAGGTGGAAGCTATTGAGACATCTTTTGATGTCACATGTGCTACATTTATTCCTCGCAACACCCATCATCTCCTTCTTTCACATTGCATGCTTTTGTTGACAAATTTCTCATATGCATATAGAGTGTCCCATAATTGGCACTTGCATCAGGCACTCTTTCCGTGTTTCACCCAAGCACTCACCTTTCATGAACATGTACTTCACGTTCAACTGCTCAACTCCAATAAGAGCGTATACCAAAGGCATTTTTTTTCCCACCGGGTTTTTTCCCTTTGGTCATCCAGGTTTTAGACCCTAATCTAAAGACACCTATCACCATCCTCTTGTACATATTCCTTCTCCATCAACAATAAGAAATGCTACTCTAATCAATTGACAAATGAATTAGAGCACCAATTTCAGATCATAGCATACTTCTCCTCAATGGCGAGTCGAAGAATGGCCTACAATGACAAAGCTGCACACAACACTAACAACATGATTGCACAAGAACAAAGAAGTCCCCAATGAAGAAGAGAAGACATAAAAGTAATCAGAGGATCTCAAAAGATGAATGGTTATGATGATAGATGTCCGCTCTAATGGATCATAGTTCTTGTTGTGGTTCGACAAAGTTACAAGCAGTGCAACAGATGGAGCCAAAACGATAGCAAAGACCACATCGCCATTGACAATCAGGTCATGTCGACGACGACATGAACGCGGAAGGGGGGAGTGTTGACCGCTGGGTCAACAACAAAACATAACTCAAGTTTCGTACCAAAGTCTTATCTTTTGCGAGTTATGAAATGCTGCGGATTATGGCTATAAACGTCATTTGTAATGAGTAGTTATTCTAATTTCAGAAACCGGGGCACTTCTAGATTGTAAATACAAAGCCATTTGACCCTTTCAACCCCATTTTTGGTTAAACCTAAGGTAGCCTTAGTATATAAGGTACCTAGGTCATTTTGCAATGGAAGAGACTTTAATCATAATCAAAACTTTAGCGCTGCCGTCTACTGTGTGTGAGAGAGAAAGAGAGTGAGCGTGAGCTTTATCCTCTAGCTACGCCCGGCTCGCTCAACACATTGGAGATCTGACTGCACCATTGCAGTAGGTTCGAGGAGAGCTACGCGACAACGCCAAGCATTCCACGCGAGGTAAAGGGCACACACCGACGTATCTACGAGCTAATTGTGGCCGTAAGTGTATCAAACGATGTCTGTTTTCTGCGTGCAAGTAGTCTATAGAATCGTGGCAACATAAGCTACGCATAGGTACTCATAAATTTCAGTTTCAGGCACTTTCAAAATTCTGCTCTGTCATCCTACAGGTTTTCTGCAGACGGGTTCAGAGTGAGGGTTTTGAGTGTAGAAGCGTAGGGAATAATGTGCGCTCCTTGCCGCACTGTCGAAGCAAGGGCCTTGCCTAACACTGTGTGTGAGCCATAGATGGCTCTAAGCACACAACTAGCTTAAATAGTAAGATCAAAAGAGGGCAATGGTGTGTCACTCACAGCTCTATGCTCCTGCCGTGGAGGATTCCTCGCCGCGAAGAAGAAGTAGATGCCGCTTCACCGCCGTCGTGCCGCCACAATGCTCGATCACACTCTCTCTCTTCCTCTCTCTCTCTCTCTCTCTCTCTCTCTCTCTCTCTCACATACACACACACACACAAGGAGGTGAAGAAGAAGAAGATAGAGATGGAGATGGAGCAAGAGCACTCTTCTATTGCACAAATGAGAGAATGAGTGAATTTTAGGTTTAGTTGGCTTTTATATGAGCTCACCCCATTCACACTTGGGCGCCCATGCTTAGCCAACTAATCCCTTTAATGTCCCAGTTAGAGTGCGCCTCTCATCGGCGATCACTCTTACCCTTTTCCTATTGGACCGACAAGCCCGGTACCTGACTCTACCAAATAAATAATACAATGTCCACCGTAGGTTACAACATCCGTCTCCTAGGTGATAGGGTGTCCGTGAGCCGTGAGGGTTAACATGCCCCCCTTCCTGATGTAGATTCCGTCCTCGGAAGCTATTGAGTTGAAGCTCGTTGGTCGAGGTGGAAGAGCTTTTGAGATGAATGTCCTTAGCCTTCATTAGTCACTGCAAAATCAAACAACATTGCACAGTAATTGCATTTTCATAAGCGATTAAAAAGCATATGCAATTTTAGGCAGACAATTGATTGGTAACAGAATTTTATACAATTTGTCAGCAATAAGCATTAAATTGCAATGTAATCAAATGCATAAACAGATGTAAAGGTAAAAAATTAAACAAGTCTGGGGTCGCTAATTTAACGGACGAAAGGCACTAGAGATCGACTATTAATACCATGGGTAAGCTTCTTAATTTTCTCTGGTTAATTAAGTTGTTTAATCGCGAGAGCCAAGTATTTCATGTTCGAGGGTTGACTAGAGGCTATACCTACAGGACCTTGTAGTTAAGCTACGATAAAAGGAATTTCTCATGAAATCATCGCCTGACTGATTACCTTTTCTTTGACCTCCCAAAGTGTTTTCACAGTGATTCAATTTGATGTGTGTGCTTATTTTGTATGCCTTGGGTTTTTTGCTTTTCAAGAAAAAGCACCCATACTGGGAACCTCTAGGGCTCTAGTACCATAGGCGATACATGTGAGTGAAGTACCCAATCAAGCTGAGATTTCTCTTCCAGCTTAAGATTTTACAATGTGGCACTTTGATTTTTTGTTTGTTCATTTTCATCATTTTAATTTTGTAACTTTGGGGGGTCATATAACACTGATACACCTCCCAAGGCTCATCTCACTAGTAAAATCCCTTTAATATACTTAAGCTAAAGGTCAATAGGGTCAATCCCACTAGAAAGCCCTAGTACATTTCACAAATGCTGCCAAATCTCCTATTTGAGCAGGTATAATGGGTGTATGTGCTCCTGGAACCACATGTGAGATGGGAGTTGGCCTTGTCCTTGGCATACGCGCGGCTCTTGGGTCCCATATTTGTTAAGTATGGAGCTTGATTTACCCTTGTAATTTTCTGTGGTAAAAGCGCAGATTTGTAAGGCCCCCATTATGAGGAGAAGCCATCGTGGATGAAGGAAAATCACTCACCGGAAACCAAAATTTTCACGGACAAGAATCAAGGGCAACTTTAAAGGCCTCGGGGGCGGAGGCCCCCGAGACTTTTTTTTCGCCGGAATATTATGGCCGGCCGGCGGCTGGAAAGTGGTTGGAAAGCAACCGGTTGGTTGGCCGGTGGCCGATAGTCAATGGCCGATGGCCGGTGGTCGGAAGTCAATGGCCGGTGGTCGGTGGTCGGAAGTCAATGGCCGGTGGCCGGTGGCCGAATTCAATGGCTGGTGGCCGAATTCAAAAGCGGACTTGTCTTCTCAAGGGCGGCCACACATGGGCGGATTGGAGGGTCGGATTTGGACTTATTCGCACAAGGGCGGCTACACATGGCTGTCTCTCATAAGAGAGGGCAACCCTTTTGGCCTATAAAAGGAGGCCATTTCTACACACATTTCATAGTGTGAAGTTGATGCAACAAGGTGAGTGTGAGGTGGTGAGAGTGAAGCAAGGCGGGAGCTCCATTAAGGGTATAATCCCTTTGTAAACTACTTCTTGTTTTGAAGTACTAAAGCCATTGAGTGGCTGCTTTCCCGTGGACGTAGCCCACATTGGGTGAACCACGTATATCGTGTGTACTCTCTCTTTCTCTCTCTCTCTCTACTCTATAATCTCGTGTATATAAATCTGTCTCTCTCCATTAAGTAATCTACTCAATTATCTATTTAGCTATGTCTTATTTCCTAACAACTGGTATCAGAGCAAGGTTTTCTCGTAGCGAAATTATCTCAAGGAAAGGATTCCTTGAATTGAGTGGGAGTTATGGCAGAGGAAGGGAAGCTCAAGATTGAGAAGTTCAACGGAAAAAACTACCAACATTGGAAGATGCAGATTGAAGACTATCTCTACCAGAAGGACCTCTATTTGCCACTAGGCGGTCTTGCGAAGAAGCCCGCAACAATGGCAGATGAAGCATGGATTGTCCTTGATCGAAAGGCACTGGGAACAATCCGGTTAAGCTTGGCGTCAACGGTGGCCTTCAATGTTTCGGAGATGAAGACCACGGAGGACTTGATGAAGTCACTTGACGACTTCTACGAGAAACCATAGGCATCCAATAAGGTATTTCTTATGAAGCGCTTGTTCAATCTAAAGATGGCAGAGAATGGTTCAGTTGCAGAACACCTAAATGACTTTAACACAAACATAAGTCAACTTCGATCAGTGAAAATCAATTTCGATGACGAAGTGCGAGCTCTCCTTATACTATCATCTCTACCGGATAGTTGGGACAGCCTTGTGATGGCTGTAAGTAATTCTATCTCTGGCACAAATACTCTTAAGTTTGATGATAATGTGGGTGTTCTCCTAAGCGAGGAAATTCGAAGGAGAAGCACACGAGAATCATCAAGTGTTGCACTATCAGTGGAAAAAAGAGGAAGGCTTAAGGAGAGGTTCAAAAATCAAAAGGGTCGTGATCGCTCAAGGCGGAGCAAGTCACGCACAAAGTCAGTTCTTGAATGTTGGAACTGCGACAAGAAGGGCCACGTCAAGAAGGATTGCTGGTCCAAGAAGAAGAAGGAGACAGAGTCTCAAGACAACAAGCCAACATCGGAGGCCAATGTGGTAGGTAAAGTAGAGCAAGATGCTCTAATTCTCTCATTAGACAATGTGTCTAATTCCTGGATAGTAGATTCCGGGGCTTCATTGCATGCGACACCACACGAGCAACATTTCCAAGACTACACCAAAGGTAATTTTGGGTATGTATACTTGGGAGATGATGAAGCTTGTGAGATTGTCGGCAAAGGTACAGTTTCTGTCAAAACTGTTAACGGAAATGAATGGAAGCTTAAAGATGTTAGGCATGTTCCTTCTCTTCGCAAAAATTTGAGCTCTACAGGACAATTGGACGATGAAGGTCACAACATTGCATTCGGAAACAAACGATGGAAGATCTCAAAGGGATCTTTGGTGGTTGCCAAGGGTGAAAAAGTCGGTACACTTTACTTGTGTACTGTTAGCACGCAACCTTCAGCTTGTGCAGCAACTACAGAAGTTGACAGTGCGGTGTGGCACTACCGACTTGGGCACATGAGTGCCAAAGGAATGCAAATCTTTCAAACAAAGAAGCTTCTACCAGGTTTGAAAGAAGTGGACTTAGAGTTCTGTGAAGATTGTGTTTATGGTAAACAAAAGAGGGTAAAATTTCAAAAATCAGGAAATGAAAGAAAAAATAAAAAACTTGAGTTGGTTCATTCTGATGTTTGGGGTCCTGCAAGTACACCATCACTTGGTGGCTCATTGTACTATGTAACATTCATAGACGATGCAACTAGAAAAACATGGGTTTATGTCATGAAGAATAAATCGATGTATTTTCCATATTTCAAAGGTGGAAAGCCTTTGTGGAGAATGAAACAGGTACCAAGGTTAAATGCCTCAGATCCGACAATGGAGGCGAATATTGTGGCGAAGGAAATTTGGAATGGCGGCCTCTATACCAAAACAAACTCCATTGCGCCACAAGGGAAATGAGATGAGGACACCACCTAGTCTTGGAAGCGTGGACTAGGACCGCTACACAAAGAGAGAGAGAGAGAGAGAGAGAGAGAGAGAGAGAGAGAGAGAGAGAGAGAGAGAGATCACTATGAATGAAGCATTAACCGTAGTGTGTGTACAAGGAATGGATGACTTCAAACACTCCCAACACAAATAGCATATAGATTACCAAACAATCACTCAAGGATTAGCCAAGATCACATCAAGCATTCTAACACACATATAAAACATTTCTCTTAATTAACATAAGTAAGAGGAGGAGAGGTTACTAGCATGAAACAATTTGCACTCTAGGATGTGCAAGAATAGAGTGAATGAATGAGCTTATGGGCTCATGGTGAGTGATACAAAGGCTCAATGGGGCTGAGGGAGGCTTGAAATTACAAAGGGGAAGGCCTCTTTATATAGGAAAGAGAGTGATTAGGAGTGAAGTTAAGATCCAAGTGTAATTTGTACAAATGAAGCTTGATTAGGGACATTCAACCAATGAAGAAGCTCCTTCCAAGTGATTTGTTGACCAATTAGCTCCATCATCACTTGTGTTGTCTTCACTCCTTCCTCCATAGCTTGAGTCCAAGAGCTTCCTTATTTTAAAATGTAAAGAATCTACATAAAATCAATACATATCTAGTAATAATAGGAAGGGGTTGAATGAGAACTTATGAATTACAACAAGATTAAGCATGACTTGAGAGGTGATTAGAAGAGGAACTTTGATGGGTTTTTGAGCTTGAGAGAGAGAAGGAAGGAGAGGAGGGTGAGAAGACTAATGGCTGATTTTAGAGAAGGTCTCAATGTGGAAAAGGAAGGGTGTGTGTGTGTAAAGGTAGAGGGGGTGGTCTCCACCACAGTTGAAAAAACTGGCGTCCACCATTTTGGCCATATCTCCTAGACCGTAGATGCAAAAATTATAAAACAAATATGGCCAGAATCTCCAGCTCATCAGCTACAACTTTGATGAAGACAACTTTTCTTGGATCGGAGTGGAAGTATTTTTTTAAAATTCAACAAAATCATGTGTATGGTTTCTTCCTTTACCAAGTCTTCCACTTGGGTCCCATTTGTTTGAATCATCATATAGCTCCAAAGCCATGATGATATGAGCCACTTATGACCCTTGAATCATGGGTGCATGGCTCCACAACCACATCATATCTTTTCTTTTCACATTTACATATTTTCCCTTCCCTTTACCACTAGGTTCTCCCTCTACCTTTCACCTCCGGTGAACTAGTCACGGAAAAATCATTTTTTAAAAAAAAATTTCCCAAGAGGTTGTTCTCACTCTTTCTTTTATTGTAAACCTCTAGAAGCAACAAAAACCAACAAAATATGATAAACAAAAATTTGTGATAGGCTCGGATCAATTGCAGCCAAGCTTTTGAAAGCTTTTGTGCTAGCAATGGCATTCGGAGGCAAAGGACAACCCCAAGGACACCTCAACAAAATGGGATTTCGGAAAGGATGAACAGAACAATCATGGAATGAGCACGAAGCATGCGGCTACATGCAGGCCTACCGCTTGAGCTTTGGGCAGAAGCTGTAAGTACGTCTGTGTACTTAATCAATCGGTCACCCTCAACGGCAATGGATGGGGGAGTTCCAGAAGAGGCATGGACAGGTAAACCGGTGAATTATGCATTTCTCAAAGTGTTTGGGTGTGAGGCTTTCATGCACATAGATAGAAGCCTAAGATCAAAGTTAGATGCAAAGTCCAAAAAGTGTTTCTTCATTGGCTATGGAGAAGGAGACTTTGGGTATTGCCTATGAAATCCTGAAGATGGTAAAATCTTAAGGAGTAGGGATGTAATTTTTAACGAACAAAATATGTACAAAGATTACTTGGAAAGAAAACAAACAAAAGAAACAGGTGATGAGTACATGGAGCTTGAGGACAGTGAAGACTCAAGGACTGCAAACGGTGACAATGTGCAACAACGTCAACCAAATGAGGAGCCTCAACCTATTCCCCGAAGATCTACAAGAGCAAGTAGACCTCCAAAAAGGTTTGTTCCTTCCTTCAACCATCTCTTGATCTCAGATTCTGGAGAGCCGGAATCATATGAAGAAGCTATGCAACATGAATCCAAAGAAGAATGGACGAAGAGCATGCAAGTGGAGATGGACTCACTACATCGCAACCAAACATGGGAGTTGGTTGAGTTGCCTAAAGGTAAGCGGGCACTTCAAAACAAATGGGTGTACAAGCTAAAGGAAGAAGAAGGTGGGAAGAAAAGGTACAAGTCTAGGCTTGTGGTAAAAGGTTTTTCTCAAAAGAAAGGTATTGACTTCAATGAAATATTTTCTCCTGTTGTAAAAATGAACTCAATTAGGCTTGTCTTAAGCCTTGTGGAAGCTCATGATCTAAATCTCGAGCAAATGGATGTAAATACGGCATTCCCTCACGGTGACTTAGAGGAGGAAATCTACATGCTTCAACCAAAGGGGTATGAAGTAAAAGTTAAGGAAAAAATGGTTTGCCGATTAAAGAAGAGCTTGTATGGTTTAAAGCAAGCATCAAGACAATGGTACTTGAAGTTTGATCGATGGATGTTGGATCATGGATTCACAAGATACAACTCGGATCACTGCGTCTACACGGAGAATTTGGGAGATGGGAAATTCATCATCCTAATGTTGTATGTTGATGGCATGTTGATTGCAAGTGCTAACATGCAGGACATCAAAGACCTAAAAGAGGAGCTGTCCAAATCTTTTTCAATGAAAGATTTAGGTGCTGCAAAGAGGATACTTGGTATGAAAATATCAAGGGACAGAACGAAGAAGACAATAAAGCTATCTCAATAAGATTACATCAAGAAGGTACTAGAAAGGTTTGCAATGAAAAATGAAAAACCAGTTTCTACACCTTTGGCTGGTCATTTTAAACTAACGAAGGATATGTGTCCAAAGACACAAGAGGAGATAGCCTATATGTCTAAAGTTCCGTATGCTGCAGCGGTAGGTTCTCTAATGTATGCTATGGTCTGGACAAGGCCAGACATTGCACATGCAGTGGGAGTTGTGAGTAGGTTCATGGACAACCCAGGTAAAGAGCATTGGCAAGATGTGAAGTGGATACTTAGGTATCTAAAAGGGACAACAACAAATGCTTTGTATTTTGGAGGAACTGATATTTTTCTAGAAGGATATGCTGATGCAGATATGGTAGGTGACAAAGATACTCGAAGGAGCACTACTGGCTATGTGTTCACGGTTGGAGGCACAGCAGTAAGTTGGCCTTCAAAACTGCAGAAAGTGGTTTCACTTTCTACCACGGAAGCAGAGTATGTAGCAATGACGGAGGCAAGCAAAGAAATTATGTTGCTTCACAGATTCTTAGAAGAGCTTGGATTCAAACAAGACAATTGTGTCTTGTACAGTGATAGCCAAAGCGCTATCCATCTTGCGAAGAACTCAGCCTTTCATTCAAGGACAAAGCACATTGAGGTGAGATATCACTTCATACGCACTCTTTTGGAAGAGGGACAACTAAAGCTAGGAAAGGTGCATACAAGTGAAAATCCTACAGACATGTTTACAAAGGTGGTCAAGAAGGAGAAGTTGAGCTTTTGCTCATCTTCAATCGGCATTCAAGGATAAGAAGCCAGAATGGAAAGCAGTCACAGGTTTGGTTTGGAGATCAGCCACCAAGTGGGAGATTGTTAAGTATGGAGCCTGATTTACCCTTGTAATTTTCTGTGGTAAAAGTGCACATTTGTAAGGCCCCCATTATGAGGAGAAGCCATCGTGCATGAAGGAAAATCACTCACCGGAAATCAAAATTTTCATGGACAAGAATCAGGGGCAACTTTAAAGGCCTCGGGGGCGGAGGCCCCCGAGACCTTTTTTTCGCCGGAATATTATCGCTGGCCGGCGGCTGGAAAGTGGTCGGAAAGCAACCGGTCGGTTGGCCGGTAGTCAATGGCCGATGGCCAGTGGTCGAAAGTCAATGGCCGGTGGCCGGTGGTTGGAAGTCAATGGCCGGTGGCCGAATTCAAAAACGACTTGTCTTCTCAAGGGCGTCCACACATGGGCGGATTGGAGGGTCCGATTTGGACTTATTCGCACAAGAGCGGCTACACATGGCTGTCTCTCATAAGAGAGGGCAGCCCTTTTGGCCTATAGAAGGAGGCCATTTCTACACACATTTCATAGTGTGAAGTTGATGCAACAAGGTGAGTGTGAGGTGGTGAGAGTGAAGCAAGGCGGGAGCTCCATTAAGGGTATAATCCCTTTGTAAACTACTTCTTGTTTTGAAGTACTAAAGCCATTGAGTGGCTGCTTTCCCGTGGACGTAGCCCACATTGGGTGAACCACGTATATCGTGTGTACTCTCTCTCTACTCTATAATCTCGTGTATATAAATCTGTCTCTCTCCATTAAGTAATCTACTCAATTATCTATTTAGCTACGTCTTATTTCCTAACAATATTTCGTATGGTGGTGTACCAAACGGTGGTCCAAAGTTTACAGGCGTGGCCCTAGGCATAGGGGGTGCCTGATATGGCATGTTATTATTAAATGGCATGGCTCCACTTGTATAAGAGCTTGGATAATGCCATTGTGGATTGTAAGCTCTTGGAATAATCGGAGGTGTAGGAGCTACATGAGGCTGAGGTACGACAGGTGCACATGATTGATACATACATGTAGGTATAGTTGGGGGCACTGTGCTACTAGGCATCGGCGCAGTGTTAACAAATGAACTCCATGGCGTACTTCTTGTCATGCTCATCACTGGGATATGCATGGTAGCCCTAGTGTCATTAAGAGAAAGATGAGCTAGATCTGGGAAGGTAAAGCTGCCACTTGTGGGCTCAGATTGTACTGAGGCTCCTGGCGAAACAACATATGGAGGATCAATGGGGCTCACTGAGGGAGTCTCCATTTGTGATAGGGTTGGTTGGTTGGCCTTTCCCGTATCCAAGAATCTCATTAGGCCTGTTGAAGGCATGTTGATACCTGTGTTCTGTCTTTCTGACTCGACAATCCTATGGAGGACATCACAGACTTTCTATTGTTGCTCATCTATGCTAGTAGCACCCGATGTGGATTGTACAACATCTAACCAACCCACATGATAGGTGTTTCCTGTGTACCGATCAATTAAAGCTTCTGCTTGTAGGTCATACTTCCAATTTTTGTTTAGGAATATCCCATCTAGGCCTGGCGTGCTGGAGGTTTCCCTCGAAGTGGAAGCATTATTGCTCCCCATTGCTTGCCCCTCCGTGACTGCTACCTTGGGAGCACTCGGTTGCTCGGCTGGCATGATTGTTGTCATAGGAGCCTTTGCTTTCAGGGCTCGACTTTGTTCTAGCCTTCGTAGGTTCTCAATTTCCCTCTCCCTTGTTGCTTGCATATAGCGTTCGATCTCTTGTACTTCGGCAAGACTCCTACCATCGGGTAGTAAAACCTCAGAGGGAGATAGTCCTAAAGGATCCGGATGTGCAGTGGATGGAACATTCACATGAACACTCTCATGAAGCATAGGGTCTATTTTAGGCATGAATGACGAATTTACCTCCTGACTCCCTTCATTTATTTCATTAACCTACGAGACCGACGTTGTATCCTACGACGGACATTGTATTATTTATTTGGTAGAGTCAGGTACCGGGCTTGTCGGTCCAATAGGAAAAGGGTAAGAGTGATCGCCGATGGCAGTCGCACTCTAACTGGGACATTCAAGGGATTAGTTGGCTAAGCATGGGCGCCCAAGTGTGAATGGGGTGAGCTGATATAAAAGCAACTAAACCTGAAATTCACTCATTCTCTCATATGTGCAATAGAAGAGTGCTCTTGCTCCATCTCCATCTCCATCTCCATCTTCTACTTCTTCACCTCATTGTGTGTGTGTGTGTATGTGTGTGTGTGTGTGTGTGTGTGTGTGTGTGTGAGAGAGAGAGAGTGTGTGTGTGTGTGTGTGTGTGTGAGAGAGAGAGAGAGAGAGAGAGAGCGATCGAGCATTGCGGTGGCACGACGGCGGTGAAGCGGTTGAGCGCAACGTAGCGGCGTCTCCTTCTTCTTCGCGGCGAGGAATCCTCCACGGCAGAAGCATAGAGCGGTGAGTGACACACCATTGCCCTCTTTTGAGCTTACTAGTTAAGCTAGTTGTGTGCTTGGAGCCGTCTATGGCTCACACACAGTGTTCGGCAAGGCTGTTGCTTCGACAGTGCGGCAAGGCGCGCACATTTTTGGCGCCGCTGTCGGGGATTGAACCCGGGTCACCCGCGTGACAGGCGGGAATACGAACCACCCCGGCAGCGGTGCCAAAAATGTGCGCTCCTTGCCGCACTGTCGAAGCAAGGGCCTTGCCGAACACTGTGTGCGAGCCATAGACGGCTCTAAGCACACAACTAGCTTAACTAGTAAGATCAAAAGAGGGCAATGGTGTGTCACTCACAGCTCTATGCTCCTGCCGTGTAGGATTCCTCACCGCGAAGAAGAAGTAGACGCCACTACGTCGCGCTCAACCGCTTCACCGCCGTCGTGCCGCCGCAATGCTCGATCGCGCTCTCTCTCTTTCTCTCTCTCTCTCTCTCACATACACACACACACAAGGAGGTGAAAAAGAAGAAGATGGAGATGGAGATGGAGCAAGAGCACTCTTCTATTGCACAAATGAGAGAATGAGTGAATTTTAGGTTTAGTTGGCTTTTATATGAGCTCACCCCATTCACACTTGGGCGCCCATGCTTAGCCAACTAATCCCTTTAATGTCCCAGTTAGAGTGCGCCTCTCATCGGCGATCACTCTTACCCTTTTCCTATTGGACCGACAAGCCCGGTACCTGACTCTACCAAATAAATAATACAATGTCCACCGTAGGTTACAACATCCGTCTCCTAGGTGATAGGGTGTCCGTGAGCCGTGAGGGTTAACATGCCCCCCTTCCTGATGTAGATTCCGTTCTCGGAAGCTATTGAGTTGAAGCTCGTTGGTCGAGGTGGAAGAGCATTTGAGATGAATGTCCTTAGCCTGCATTAGTCACTGCAAAATCAAACAACATTGCACAGTAATTGCATTTTCATAAGCGATTAACAAGCATATGCAATTTTAGGCAGACAATTGATTGGTAACAGAATTTTAAACAATTTGTCAGCAATAAGCATTAAATTGCAATGTAATCAAATGCATAAACAGATGTAAAGGTAAAAAATTAAACAAGTCTGGGGTCGCTAATTTAACGGTCGAAAGACACTAGAGATCGACTATTAATACCATGGGTAAGCTTCTTAATTTTCTCTGGCTAATTAAGTTGTTTAATTGCGAGAGCCAAGTATTTCATGTTCGAGGGTTGACTAGAGGCTATACCTAGAGGACCTTGTAGTTAAGCTACGATAAAAGGAATTTCTCATGAAATCATGGCCTGACTGATTACCTTTTCTTTGACCCCCCAAAGTGTTTTCACAGTGATTCAATTTGATGTGTGTGCTTATTTTGTATGCCTTGGGTTTTTTGTTGTTCAAGAAAAAGCACCCATACTGGGAACCTCTAGGGCTCTAGTACCATAGGCGATACATGTGAGTGAAGTACCCAATAAGGCTGAGATTTCTCTTCCAGCTTAAGATTTTACAATGTGGCACTTTGATTTTTTGTTTGTTCATTTTCATCATTTTAATTTTGTAACTTTGGGGAGTCATATAACACTGATACACCTCCCCAGGCTCATCTCACTAGTAAACTCCCTTTATAATACTTAAGCTAAAGGTCAATAGGGTCAAGCCTACTAGAAATCCCTAGTACATTTCACACAATGCTGCCTAAATCGGATTAAGAACCTAAGTAACCATTAATTATTAGGAAGGCATTCCCATGGTATTAAGAGAAGATCTCTAACACCTAACTTGGTCAAACTAGCTTAGTCGGACTGCTTGATTTTTAAACCTACACAAGTGATTATGACAAAAAATTACATTGAATTAAATGTTTGATACTAAGCAAATGCGGTGAATATTAGGCTACCAATCACAATTAAAGCAGACAATCATAGATGCAAAAAAGATAAGGGGCAATGGTAATGGACAAGAAACACCTGTTTGTGTCGATTTCATGCTTGATTTGAAGAGTGAATCGAGATAAAGATTCCATGAAGGTCCAAATCCTGTCAATAGCAACACGCTCCTGTACACACTAGGAAACAAAAGGAATACCTCCAAGAGGCACATTAGTGGGAAAAGGTACTAACACTTATTGAACACAAAAAAAAACATAAGGAACCCTAACCTAATTATTTGCACTCCCCCTAGAGAGTCAAGGGAATAGGATATTGTAGAGGTTAGGTGGAAACCCTAAGGCTAAACCCCTATCCTCATCGTTGAGATAAACAAAGTCATCATCCATGAGACCATATGTGCCATCCGTGTAGTCCTGTAAATTTTCTTCTTCATCATAGGTGCCCATGTTTACTAAGAAGGTCACTAGACGCCTATAGTCATCTTGGTCAAAAGGGTAGGCTTGTGCAATGGGAGAAACTCTCTCTACTAAGTATGGATCAGACGTGGTCAAGAGACGTATCAGCCATTCTAACTCCTCAAAATTCCTCTCACATGATAGTGTACCTATCAAATCCCATTCACATGCAAGCACTGGAAAGACCATGTGAAATATTTGTGAAAAGTAACGAGGGTACCTCTCACCCAAGGCAGGAGTGGATGACTCTAGCGTACTAGTCATATCTGTACACGCAAATAGATGATGGTTAGAGTGCAAATATTACAAGGGTCGTGTTCTTGTGCATAATTTGTTTTTATGATTTTGTGTTATGGCTCTTGCTCTTTTACGTTTTTATCTTATTTTTGTGAGTATAAGGCTTTATGTATACATTCCCTAAGATTGGAGATTAAGAGGTCAGGGAGAAAGGTTGAGAGGGAAGCAAGTGAATAATGGATGTCAACAAACACTCCCCCCTCCCTTGGGTAGATCATATCGTTTGAAATGATGTCGTCACCCTTTGAAACCAATTGTTCCAGTTGGTAATAGGTGAGGATTTTTGCCAGTAGTTTTCTATTACCCTAGGTGCCTCATCAAGTTGCAAGGGTGGTAAGGTACTCTCCCAGGATCGAACTTGAAGTGGTTCATCAGGTGATTCTTGAACATGGGAGGTGTGGATTCTTTGTAGCTTCATGGAGGTCCACTACTATAGATGGAGGCTGTGTAGAAGCTTTTACCTCTATGGATGTATTACATGAGGAGCTAGAAGATTCATGGAACTCTCCCCTTCCTGAGCTAGGTGGAATAAATTGGTTTTGCCTTGGAGCCCAAACTAGCTCTGGACTAGGTGTGTAGCATTCTGTGATCTTTCCCTTCCCACGGTTTGCCATTGGCTTTAGCATTACACTGTTTGACTCATATGGGTTTGTTGTCGATAGGGAAGGACACATTTGACGTTTAGGTACCCAGATTTGCTCATTTCCATCATAGTAGCCTTGGGCTTCTAATAGTCGTTTTGGAATCCATCGTGATTTGGTCTTGACTCTCCTAGGGCGCGCTCTTGGTTTTCCAGGGAAATTTTTTCTTGGAATGGATGGGAGGGTTGAGGTAGTTGGAAGTAAGGCCTTGGGGACCCATTGATATGTACTCTTAGGTCGTGCAGGTTGAGTACTTGCAATATTACTGCTTGCTACAACTACAAGTGTTGGAGTGCTAGGTTCATGGGTAGCCGGCAAAGACGAGTTAACCACCTTGGCTTGTGAATGTCGGCTATCCTTCAACTTTGCTAGAGTTTTCAATGTAGGTGAATTTTCTTGAATGATAGGAATAAGAGTCGGTGGTCGCGTCGTGACACTACCAGTATCCCAATCAATAGTGCATTTGGTTGCCAACATCCACGTGCGTCCCAGGTTTACGTTGCCTTCCATAGCTCCCGCGGGCATGACTAGAAACCTCTACACTATGCTTCCATTGTCACAGACAACAGGGGTCTGAAGGACTCCAAGAATAGCAGTTTTCTTTTTATTAATGCCCTTGACTTGCATCGTACTCGGGGATAGGGTCGGTTTCCCTAATTGACACCAAACTCCATAGGACAAAAAATTGTGTTTAGCTCCCGTATCTAATAAGGCATTGTATAGTACTTTCCCATAGGGGATACTTAGCTCAATTTGGTATCGTAGGGGTGACTCAGATTCTAATGAGTCGTCATCTGTGTCCTCGAAAAATGCTTGCGTGATTCCCACATTAGCCTCTCGTTGGCGTCTAAGACGTTGTTGTCGTTCTCGAGCCTCAACTCTTGCTTGGATTTTTTTAATCTCTGCTTGTTCCTTGGCAGCCTTCTTTTGATGGATGGCTTGCAACTCTTCCTGGCTTAGAGGATCATAATATCTTTTGAATTTACTCCCATTAAGGAATCCAATGGTTTCAACTCCATCTAGAGTCTCCACACGAATGGTACCTTGCAGGGTAATTTCACACACTCGATATGGTCCCTTACCAGCGTATGTGTGTGTGTGTGTGTGTGTGTGTGTGTGTGTGTGTGTGTGTGTGTGTGTGTGTGTGTGTGTGTGTGTGTGTGTGTGTGAGAGAGAGAGAGAGAGCGATCGAGCATTGCGGTGGCACGACGGCGGTGAAGCGGTTGAGCGCAACTTAGCGGCGTCTCCTTCTTCTTCGCGGCGAGGAATCCTCCACGGCAGAAGCATAGAGCGGTGAGTGACACACCATTGCCCTCTTTTGAGCTTACTAGTTAAGCTAGTTGTGTGCTTGGAGCCGTCTATGGCTCACACACAGTGTTCGGCAAGGCTGTTGCTTCGACAGTGCGGCAAGGCGCGCACATTTTTGGCGCCGCTGTCGGGGATTGAACCCGGGTCACCCGCGTGACAGGCGGGAATACTAACCACCCCGGCAGCGGTGCCAAAAATGTGCGCTCCTTGCCGCACTGTCGAAGAAAGGGCCTTGCCGAACACTGTGTGCGAGCCATAGACGGCTCTAAGCACACAACTAGCTTAACTAGTAAGATCAAAAGAGGGCAATGGTGTGTCACTCACAGCTCTATGCTTCTGCCGTGGAGGATTCCTCGCCGCGAAGAAGAAGGAGACGCCGCTACGTTGCGCTCAACCGCTTCACCGCCGTCGTGCCACCGCAATGCTCGATCGCTCTCTCTCTCTCTCTCTCTCTCTCTCTCTCTCTCTCTCTCTCTCACACACACACACACACACACATTCTGAATCTTCTACTGGGTATATGAATCCTGATTCTAAGAGTCTCTTCACCTCAGACAACAGTGCATTTTGTTGCACAACTCCTAATCTTCTTAGTTTTTGTACTACTGGCTTGCTCCCTTCTTTTAGATGGATATGATGCTTCACTGCAGTGTTACCTGTAATGTGAGTGTAATTAGAAATAAACAATGATGCATGCTTCTTGAGAACATTTACATAACCCTCCTTTTCTTCTTCCTTTATATCCTTGGATAACATCTCCTCTAGGCTAGCATCCCACACATTCTCCATTTGGATCCTTGGGTTGCCTTCTGATGAGGTAGTTTCCTTTATGGTGACGCCCATGACTTCGAGAGTGCTATCACTCTCTTCACTTGAACTCTCTTCCTCGTCCATAGATGAGGAGAATCCACTTGAGCTCCACTCATCAGCTGACGTCTCTAGTTCAAGGTTCTCTTGTCGCCCATTCTTTAGGTTATAAACCACCTTCCGACTATGGCCACCCATGCGAGGCCTCAACTCCAAGTCTCCTGTTGCCCAATCTTGCCTAGCTCCTATACCCATGAGCCAAGGTCGTCCTAAAATAAGGGGGTATCCTTCTCCCTTTACTGGCATCACATAAGCATCAACCTCTGTAGTGATTCCAAAAACAGAAACTCTCAAAGCTTTCACTACACCCACACAAGTGACAGAGACATTATTGGCCATTTTTGCCCTAAAGTTTGATGATTCCATTACCTCTAAACCCAATTGATGCATTAGTTTTTCTGCCATGACACAAACCTCTGCTCCACTGTCAATGTAAGTTTTTGGAATCCGTTGTCCCTTGATTTGAGCCTCCACCAAAGGCACTATATGCTTGAGACCATATGCTTTGATTACACTTACTAGCTTACTTCGCTTTGCCCTCGTGCTCACCATTTTTGACCATTGTCGTCGAAGCTTTGGGGAGATATGAAGTAGTTGTGGCCAAGTAATCTTTGGTCCTTGATAACTCACATCAGCTGTCAAGTCATAAGGTTGTGTCCGAGATCCCATAGGGAAATCAGAGATGTCAATTTGAGACCTAGTACGGGTCTTTCTCTTCTTGGCTTCATCTTTAGCTGCCCGAGATGTACTTGCTTCATTGCTTGCATCCTTGCTTGTTTCTTTACCTACTTCTTCTTGGACACGCACACGTTTGATAGGCATTGTAGCAACTTCATCTATCTTCATCTTCCCTTTAGCTATTTCTTCCTGGTTGCTTCTGCCCTTGAGGACCTCCTCCATCCTTATGATGCTCACATTTGGTTGAGTAGTAGGGGCTTGAGCTTGAGCACGAGGTGGCTGCAAAATTTGAGGTTGCGGTTGCTCTTGTGCTTGAGCTCTAGCACGGGGTGGACTTACTTGTTGTCGAGGACCTCTGACAGGGTAGTCATATCTTCTGGGATGAGGGCAATTATACATGCCGTGTCCAATTTCCCCACAATTGTAACACAACATTTCCCTTGCTTGACGTCACATTGGTGGCCGATTCCCACCATTTCCCTCAATAGGCCTTCTTGCACCCTGCACAAGATTTACTCTCAACCCCTCTAGCTGGTTTGTGAGATTGTTTATTTGTTGGAGCATATCTTCTTGTTGACCTCTATTGAGGTCTGGTGCATTAGGCACATTTGGAGGTATGTGAGAAGCTTCCATAGTTGTGATATTGCCTCCCAAAGCTAGCTGGCCAGCTTGGGCTTGATAGAGAATCTTTCTATTCTTTTCCCTAGCAATTCTTAAGGCATCTTCAAAAGCATTTGGAAATTTGCTCTTTACCTTCTCCCTTAGCAAGGGGTACAAACCTGAGATAAATCGATCCTTTTGGAGGCAATTGGGAGCTCGCTCACCAGGGTTTAGTGAGTCTGACCATTGGCCCCAAAGTTTCAAAAAACCTTCCTCATAGGTTGCATAACCATGAGGGTCAACTTGATGAAGGGACAAAAGCCGTTGCCATAGTTCTTCTGCCGAATTGGCTCGTTGAAATCTTCGTAGGAAAGCCACCTTCAATCCCTCCCAATCAATTCTTTGGGTTGGATCTAGAGCCTGGAACCATACCCTAGCTTCTTCTTTGAGCACCAAAGGAAAAGCTCTCAATTTCAATGCTTCGTCATCCCTCCCAGAGACAAGGAAAGCCATCTCCAAGTTATCCAAAAAATCCCCAGCATTTTCCCCACTACGCCCAAAAAAATTTGGGAAAGCCATCATAAAAGTGGGTTGCCTTCCTCTCAATACAGCACAAATATGAAAACGTCTAGGCCCAAATCATATCTTATTAAGGGTAGAATAAATGGATTGATAGATGCATTAATCTTAGCTAGACGACGAGGGCCTAGTAAGTCCCTTATGATGTTTTGGAACCTAAGCTTTGTGCTAGCTATTATATGCACAGTTTGTCTAGCAAGAGGTTGGAAAGGTCCATATAAATCCCTATGATTCATGGAGTATGCTTAAAGCAAGATGAAGATGTGAACATCAAAAGATACATTATACTCCAAAATAGGAAATATTATAGGGTCAGGGGACAGCAATATCTCTCTCAACCTCTCAGCTCCAAAATAGAAGACCAATCTTTGTTGGAAAAAAATCTTTCTATCAATGCGCACATTCACCCTAATATTCTGAACTGATTGAAAGTTGTAGAAAATGGGATTATTCATTGGTGCATTAATTACAAACTTCCATGAAGCACTTCATTGAAGTTGAGCTCTCTTGGATCCCACCATTTGAGAGATGCGAAGAATTTGCTCACCAGTGATTAGCCTAGCTTTGGTGTGACCATCTTCAGCTTTGTAGAGTTCATAGGGCTCGATGGCTACCCTCTCAACCACCTTGAGCCTTCTTGCTAGTAGTAGTTGGAGTGCATCACCATATGTAGCCTCTTGCCAATACCGCACCCCATTGATGTGTAGCTCCCCCTCCAAAAACATGTTAATTCCTAAGTTTGAGAGTGCTTTCACCACCTGAAGTCGAGGCTTCAAAGGAAGTGTCTTCACACTAGCCACAAAGCACTCAACACAATTTTTTGACCTAGCGACTTGATGACTACAAGATTTTCCTTGAAGCAAAGAAGGGTGTGTGTAGTTAACTCTCTTTACCCGCATACGTGCCGTTTGTCGATAAAGACGCTTCTTTTCTCGAGCTTCTTGGGGAGACCATAGTGGAAGTCTCGGAGAATTTGATGGATCTTCCTTCATAGGATTGATAGAGCGCTACTTGAGAACTCCTCAGTGGGGGCACCAATTTATGACGAAGGAAATTTGGAATGGCGGCCTCTACACCAAAACAAACTCCATTGCGCCACAAGGGAAATGAGATGAGGGCACCACCTAGTCTTGGAAGCGTGGACTAGGACCGCTACACAAAGAGAGAGAGAGAGAGAGAGAGAGAGAGAGAGAGAGAGAGAGAGAGAGAGATCACTATGAATGAAGCATTAACCGTAGTGTGTGTACAAGGAATGGATGACTTCAAACACTCCCAACACAAATAGCATATAGATTACCAAACAATCACTCAAGGATTAGCCAAGATCACATCAAGCATTCTCACACACAAATAAAACATTTCTCTTAATTAACATAAGTAAGAGGAGGAGAGGTTAATAGCATGAAACAATTTGCACTCTAGGATGTGCAAGAATAGAGTGAATGAATGAGCTTATGGGCTCATGGTGAGTGATACAAAGGCTCAATGGGGCTGAGGGAGGCTTGAAATTACAAAGGGGAAGGCCTCTTTATATAGGAAAGAGAGTGATTAGGAGTGAGGTTAAGATCCAAGTGTAATTTGTACAAATGAAGCTTGATTAGGGACATTCAACCAATGAAGAAGCTCCTTCCAAGTGATTTGTTGACCAATTAGCTCCATCATCACTTGTGTTGTCTTCACTCCTTCCTCCATAGCTTGAGTCCAAGAGCTTCCTTATTTTAAAATGTAAAGAATCTACATAAAATCAATACATATCTAGTAATAATAGGAAGGGGTTGAATGAGAACTTATGAATTACAACAAGATTAAGCATGACTTGAGAGGTGATTAGAAGAGGAACTTTGATGGGTTTTTGAGCTTGAGAGAGAGAAGGAAGGAGAGGAGGGTGGGAAGACTAATGGCTGATTTTAGAGAAGGTCTCAATGTGGAAAAGGAAGGGTGTGTGTGTGTAAAGGTAGAGGGGGTGGTCTCCACCACAGTTGAAAAAACTGGCGTCCACCATTTTGGCCATATCTCCTAGACCGTAGATGCAAAAATTATCAAAAAAAATATGGCCAGAATCTCCAGCTCATCAGCTACAACTTTGATGAAGACAACTTTTCTTGGATCGGAGTGGAAGTATTTTTTAAAAATTCAACAAAATCATGTGTATGGTTTCTTCCTTTACCAAGTCTTCCACTTGGGTCCCATTTG
This sequence comes from Adiantum capillus-veneris, assembly GCF_014529385.1. Taxonomy (NCBI): domain Eukaryota; kingdom Viridiplantae; phylum Streptophyta; class Polypodiopsida; order Polypodiales; family Pteridaceae; genus Adiantum; species Adiantum capillus-veneris. The sequence goes on from NC_140959.1 coordinate 125,921,655, forward strand.
TTTGAATCATCATATGGCTCCAAAGCCATGATGATATGAGCCACTCATGACCCTTGAATCATGGGTGCATGGCTCCACAACCACATCATATCTTTTCTTTTCACATTTACATATTTTCCCTTCCCTTTACCACTAGGTTCTCCCTCTACCTTTCACCTCCGGTGAACTAGTCAAGGAAAAATCTTTTTTTTTTTAAATTTTCCCAAGAGGTTGTCCTCACTCTTTCTTTTATTGTAAACCTCTAGAAGCAACGAAAACCAACAAAATATGATAAACAAAAATTTGTGATAGGCTCGGATCATAGCCCCCCCAAACCTGGCTAGGGGTATTTATGCCTTTAGCCTACTTTCTTTGATCTTGAGCTGACCTTATCCTGATGTGATAAGGCTTTAGACGCCATCCATTTGTCCTGGTCTTGTGCACTTTACCATCAATTTCTTGAAGTCTGTAAGAGCCATTTTTGAACTTTTTGGTGACCAAGAACGGGCCTTCCCATCGGAAAAGAAACTTTCCATCCTTACGAGTGTCGAAGCGATTGTCATATCGAAGCACCAGAGATCCCTTTTTGATGTCTTTGGATGCTAGCTTTTTGTTGAACTTTTCTCTGCGCTTCTCTGCTTCTTGAGAATAGTGGTTGATGGCTTCTTCACGATCCAATTGCAGCCTCTCTAGATCCATGATCCTTTGATGTACTTTCTCCTTTTGAGAGCCTACCTGGCTACCCAATATTCGAAGACTTGTTAACTTCACTTCAATGGGCAAAAGCGCCTCCTTTCCATAAACCAAATGAAAGGGTGTGTACCCTAATGTGGTTTTGAAGGAGGTTCTATAGGCCCATAGAGCTCCATTCAGGTGTTTGTCCCAATCTTGGCGCCTGGCATGTACCTGTTTGGTGAGAATTTTGCAAATGATTCCATTTATTTTTTCCACCAAACCATTGCACTGAGGGTAGTAAGGAGTAGAGTGTTGATGCTGAATATTTAGCTTCTTCATGAGTTCTCCTACCAAGTCTGCTCTAAACCCTGGTCCTCTATCAGATAGTATTTCAAGAGGGGTGCCAAACCGGCAACAGATGTGGTCAAAGATGAACTGACTCACATCCTTAGCAGTAATTCTATTGGTCGGCATAGCCTCAGCCCATCTAGTCATGTAGTCTACTCCCATGATGATGTACTCTTACCTGACTGAGTGCGTGGTAGAGGCCCTATGGCATCAATTCGCCACTTCTCAAAGGGCCCATATACCTTTATTGGGTTTTGAGGTTCAGCTATGAGCCGTCGTGGTCCTGCTTTCTGACATTCATCACATGTTTGACACCAGTATTTGACATCACGATGAAGACTTGGCCAAGTAAACCCAGCTTGTAGAACCTTTCTACTAGTGACGTCGTGTGCAAAGTGGCCTCCGCATATATCATCGTGACAAGCTTTTAAAATTTCTTCAATTTTACTCTTCAAAGGCACTCTCCTAAGCACACCATCCTTACCTAGACAATACAAGTCATCATTTACTATGCGATACCTGGTAGCCTTCCTTGCTAACCATCGCCTTTCCCCTGCATTCAAGTGTTTAGGAGCCTCTCCTTGCTCCAGAATGTGCATAATATCTTCCAAGTCCTCCTTTCCTTGCTGAAGTGGAAGTTTGATGGCCACTGCTCCCACTATTGACTCATTTAACTTTGATGATGCTAGGTGGTCTGCATCCTTGTTCTGGTCTCTTGGCACATGATGTACTTGTGCCTCCCTAAATCTCCTCATAAGAGCTTTGGCTTCTCTCATTTTAGTAGAGAGACGGGCATTTTTGCAAGCCCATGTACCTTGCATTTGCCTTACCAAAAGCATAGAGTCACCAAAAGCGTTTAATCTCTTAATTGAATTATCGAGCCACCAACAAAGGCCATGAATTAGAGCATGATATTCTGCTTCATTGTTGAAGTGGACATCTTCTAGAGTGATCCCTTCACCATGGATCCTCTCTCCCAATGGAGATAAGACCACAATGCCTGCAGCTGCCTTATCCTTGGTTCTCTTGTATACTCCATCAAAGTAGAGGCTATAAGCATTGACCAAAGCCTCTGGAGCTGGAGGTGGTGGAAGTTCATTTCTCTTTAAATGGAAAACTTTTTCATAGCATTTGTTTGTTAAAATGTCGGCTAATCATGCTCGAGTTGTTCTTTCAACCTGTATTGTATAATCAAACTCTTGAAGTCGCACCACCCACTTTGCGATTTTGTCAGAGATTTCCATATGTTGTAGTGCATAGGGAAACATATCCTCCACAGTGATAATTACAAACCTCTTCGGCAGCAAGTATGGCCGAAATTTGGTTACCGCAAACATGAGAGCTAACACTAGCTGTTCCATCAGGCTGTAGGCCTTCTCTGTGTTTTCCATGAGGCGGCTAACAAAATACACGGGCCTCATAAAGGATGTTTTTGGATCTTTTTGTAGGAGGGCAGCACCAATGGCTTCTTCTCCCACACTTGGGTTTACAAAGAATGTTTCTTCCCAACAAGGTTGGAGGATTATAGGGAGTGACCCTAACATTTTTTTAATCTCTCTAAAATGCCCTTCACTTTCTTCACTCCAAACAAGCGTCTCTTGACGAGTCAGCTGTTGTAGAGGAAATATCACTTGGGAGAGTAAGTGTATGAATCTACTCAAATATCTTAGCTTTTGCAAGAAGGAGATTAATTGTTTGATGGAAGTTGGGGAAGGTAGATTTAGCAATGTTTCTATCTTTTCAGGATCTACCTCGATTCCATCAATGGACACTACATGCCCTAATAGTGTAACCTTGCTTTCCCCAATGTGACATTTGTCCTTGTTTAGTTGTCCACCCAGCTTAGCTAAACGAGTAAATCCTTCATCAATCTTGCCGAGATGCATACTTTTGGAGCTGTAAATACAAAAGTCATCTATGAAAACCCTTATGGACTTACCAAAGTAAGGTTGGAAGACCATGTTCATGAATCTTTGAAAGGTGGCTGGAGCGTTGGTGAGACCAAAAGGCATGACTAAGAATGCAAAACATCCCCATGGTGTGATGAAAGTAGTCTTTTTCTGGTCCTCCTCTGCAATGCGTATTTGAAAGTAGCCAGAGTAGACATCACACACTGTGTATCTCTCATGGCCTGCTACTTCATTTAGAATCTCATCTTGAAATGGGAGAGGGAAGTGGTCCCTCTTTGTTGCAGCATTTAGTGGCTTGTAATCCACGCACACTCGCCATTTACCATTCTTCTTTGGCCTCACCACTACTGGGGAGACCCATTCTGAATCTTCTACTGGGTATATGAATCCTGCTTCTAAGAGTCTCTTCACCTCAGACAACAGTGCATTTTGTTGCACAACTCCTAATCTTCTTAGTTTTTGTACTACTGGCTTGCTCCCTTCTTTTAGATGGATATGATGCTTCACTGCAGTGTTACCTGTAATGTGAGTGTAATTAGAAATAAACAATGATGCATGCTTCTTGAGAACATTTACATAACCCTCCTTTTCTTCTTCCTTTATATCCTTGGATAACATCTCCTCTAGGCTAGCATCCCACACATTCTCCATTTGGATCCTTGGGTTGCCTTCTGATGAGGTAGTTTCCTTTATGGTGACGCCCATGACTTCGAGAGTGCTATCACTCTCTTCACTTGAACTCTCTTCCTCGTCCATAGATGAGGAGAATCCACTTGAGCTCCACTCATCAGCTGACGTCTCTAGTTCAAGGTTCTCTTGTCGCCCATTCTTTAGGTTATAAACCACCTTCCGACTATGGCCACCCATGCGAGGCCTCAACTCCAAGTCTCCTGTTGCCCAATCTTGCCTAGCTCCTATACCCATGAGCCAAGGTCGTCCTAAAATAAGGGGGTATCCTTCTCCCTTTACTGGCATCACATAAGCATCAACCTCTGTAGTGATTCCAAAAACAGAAACTCTCAAAGCTTTCACTACACCCACACAAGTGACAGAGACATTATTGGCCATTTTTGCCCTAAAGTTTGATGATTCCATTACCTCTAAACCCAATTGATGCATTAGTTTTTCTGCCATGACACAAACCTCTGCTCCACTGTCAATGTAAGTTTTTGGAATCCGTTGTCCCTTGATTTGAGCCTCCACCAAAGGCACTATATCCTTGAGACCATATGCTTTGATTACACTTACTAGCTTACTTCGCTTTGCCCTCGTGCTCACCATTTTTGACCATTGTCGTCGAAGCTTTGGGGAGATATGAAGTAGTTGTGGCCAAGTAATCTTTGGTCCTTGATAACTCACATCAGCTGTCAAGTCATAAGGTTGTGTCCGAGATCCCATAGGGAAATCAGAGATGTCAATTTGAGACCTAGTACGGGTCTTTCTCTTCTTGGCTTCATCTTTAGCTGCCCGAGATGTACTTGCTTCATTGCTTGCATCCTTGCTTGTTTCTTTACCTACTTCTTCTTGGACACGCACACGTTTGATAGGCATTGTAGCAACTTCATCTATCTTCATCTTCCCTTTAGCTATTTCTTCCTGGTTGCTTCTGCCCTTGAGGACCTCCTCCATCCTTATGATGCTCACATTTGGTTGAGTAGTAGGGGCTTGAGCTTGAGCACGAGGTGGCTGCAAAATTTGAGGTTGCGGTTGCTCTTGTGCTTGAGCTCTAGCACGGGGTGGACTTACTTGTTGTCGAGGACCTCTGACAGGGTAGTCATATCTTCTGGGATGAGGGCAATTATACATGCCGTGTCCAATTTCCCCACAATTGTAACACAACATTTCCCTTGCTTGACGTCACATTGGTGGCCGATTCCCACCATTTCCCTCAATAGGCCTTCTTGCACCCTGCACAAGATTTACTCTCAACCCCTCTAGCTGGTTTGTGAGATTGTTTATTTGTTGGAGCATATCTTCTTGTTGACCTCTATTGAGGTCTGGTGCATTAGGCACATTTGGAGGTATGTGAGAAGCTTCCATAGTTGTGATATTGCCTCCCAAAGCTAGCTGGCCAGCTTGGGCTTGATAGAGAATCTTTCTATTCTTTTCCCTAGCAATTCTTAAGGCATCTTCAAAAGCATTTGGAAATTTGCTCTTTACCTTCTCCCTTAGCAAGGGGTACAAACCTGAGATAAATCGATCCTTTTGGAGGCAATTGGGAGCTCGCTCACCAGGGTTTAGTGAGTCTGACCATTGGCCCCAAAGTTTCAAAAAACCTTCCTCATAGGTTGCATAACCATGAGGGTCAACTTGATGAAGGGACAAAAGCCGTTGCCATAGTTCTTCTGCCGAATTGGCTCGTTGAAATCTTCGTAGGAAAGCCACCTTCAATCCCTCCCAATCAATTCTTTGGGTTGGATCTAGAGCCTGGAACCATACCCTAGCTTCTTCTTTGAGCACCAAAGGAAAAGCTCTCAATTTCAATGCTTCGTCATCCCTCCCAGAGACAAGGAAAGCCATCTCCAAGTTATCCAAAAAATCCCCAGCATTTTCCCCACTACGCCCAAAACAATTTGGGAAAGCCATCATAAAAGTGGGTTGCCTTCCTCTCAATACAGCACAAATATGAAAACGTCTAGGCCCAAATCATATCTTATTAAGGGTAGAATAAATGGATTGATAGATGCATTAATCTTAGCTAGACGACGAGGGCCTAGTAAGTCCCTTATGATGTTTTGGAACCTAAGCTTTGTGCTAGCTATTATATGCACAGTTTGTCTAGCAAGAGGTTGGAAAGGTCCATATAAATCCCTATGATTCATGGAGTATGCTTAAAGCAAGATGAAGATGTGAACATCAAAAGATACATTATACTCCAAAATAGGAAATATTATAGGGTCAGGGGACAGCAATATCTCTCTCAACCTCTCAGCTCCAAAATAGAAGACCAATCTTTGTTGGAAAAAAATCTTTCTATCAATGCGCACATTCACCCTAATATTCTGAACTGATTGAAAGTTGTAGAAAATGGGATTATTCATTGGTGCATTAATTACAAACTTCCATGAAGCACTTCATTGAAGTTGAGCTCTCTTGGATCCCACCATTTGAGAGATGCGAAGAATTTGCTCACCAGTGATTAGCCTAGCTTTGGTGTGACCATCTTCAGCTTTGTAGAGTTCATAGGGTTCGATGGCTACCCTCTCAACCACCTTGAGCCTTCTTGCTAGTAGTAGTTGGAGTGCATCACCATATGTAGCCTCTTGCCAATACCGCACCCCATTGATGTGTAGCTCCCCCTCCAAAAACATGTTAATTCCTAAGTTTGAGAGTGCTTTCACCACCTGAAGTCGAGGCTTCAAAGGAAGTGTCTTCACACTAGCCACAAAGCACTCAACACAATTTTTTGACCTAGCGACTTGATGACTACAAGATTTTCCTTGAAGCAAAGAAGGGTGTGTGTAGTTAACTCTCTTTACCCGCATACGTGCCGTTTGTCGATAAAGACGCTTCTTTTCTCGAGCTTCTTGGGGAGACCATAGTGGAAGTCTCGGAGAATTTGATGGATCTTCCTTCATAGGATTGATAGAGCGCTACTTGAGAACTCCTCAGGGGGGGCACCAATTTATGACGAAGGAAATTTGGAATGGCGGCCTCTACACCAAAACAAACTCCATTGCGCCACAAGGGAAATGAAATGAGGGCACCACCTAGTCTTGGAAGCGTGGACTAGGACCGCTACACAAAGAGAGAGAGAGAGAGAGAGAGAGAGAGAGAGAGAGAGAGAGAGAGAGAGAGAGAGAGAGAGAGATCAGTATGAATGAAGCATTAACCGTAGTGTGTGTACAAGGAATGGATGACTTCAAACACTCCCAACACAAATAGCATATAGATTACCAAACAATCACTCAAGGATTAGCCAAGATCACATCAAGCATTCTCACACACAAATAAAACATTTCTCTTAATTAACATAAGTAAGAGGAGGAGAGGTTACTAGCATGAAACAATTTGCACTCTAGGATGTGCAAGAATAGAGTGAATGAATGAGCTTATGGGCTCATGGTGAGTGATACAAAGGCTCAATGGGGCTGAGGGAGGCTTGAAATTACAAAGGGGAAGGCCTCTTTATATAGGAAAGAGAGTGATTAGGAGTGAGGTTAAGATCCAAGTGTAATTTGTACAAATGAAGCTTGATTAGGGACATTCAACCAATGAAGAAGCTCCTTCCAAGTGATTTGTTGACCAATTAGCTCCATCATCACTTGTGTTGTCTTCACTCCTTCCTCCATAGCTTGAGTCCAAGAGCTTCCTTATTTTAAAATGTAAAGAATCTACATAAAATCAATACATATCTAGTAATAATAGGAAGGGGTTGAATGAGAACTTATGAATTACAACAAGATTAAGCATGACTTGAGAGGTGATTAGAAGAGGAACTTTGATGGGTTTTTGAGCTTGAGAGAGAGAAGGAAGGAGAGGAGGGTGAGAAGACTAATGGCTGATTTTAGAGAAGGTCTCAATGTGGAAAAGGAAGGGTGTGTGTGTGTAAAGGTAGAGGGGGTGGTCTCCACCACAGTTGAAAAAACTGGCGTCCACCATTTTGGCCATATCTCCTAGACTGTAGATGCAAAAATTATAAAATAAATATGGCCAGAATCTCCAGCTCATCAGCTACAACTTTGATGAAGACAACTTTTCTTGGATCGGAGTGGAAGTATTTTTTAAAAATTCAACAAAATCATGTGTATGGTTTCTTCCTTTACCAAGTCTTCCACTTGGGTCCCATTTGTTTGAATCATCATATGGCTCCAAAGCCATGATGATATGAGCCACTCATGACCCTTGAATCATGAGTGCATGGCTCCACAACCACATCATATCTTTTCTTTTCACATTTACATATTTTCCCTTCCCTTTACCACTAGGTTCTCCCTCTACCTTTCACCTCCGGTGAACTAGTCAAGGAAAAATCATTTTTTTTAAAAAAAATTCCCAAGAGGTTGTTCTCACTCTTTCTTTTATTGTAAACCTCTAGAAGCAACGAAAACCAACAAAATATGATAAACAAAAATTTGTGATAGGCTCGGATCAATTGCAGCCAAGCTTTTGAAAGCTTTTGTGCTAGCAATGGCATTCGGAGGCAAAGGACAACCCCAAGGACACCTCAACAAAATGGGATTTCGGAAAGGATGAACAGAACAATCATGGAATGAGCACGAAGCATGCGGCTACATGCAGGCCTACCGCTTGAGCTTTGGGCAGAAGCTGTAAGTACGTCTGTGTACTTAATCAATCGGTCACCCTCAACGGCATTGGATGGGGGAGTTCCAGAAGAGGCATGGACAGGTAAACCGGTGAATTATGCATTTCTCAAAGTGTTTGGGTGTGAGGCTTTCATGCACATAGATAGAAGCCTAAGATCAAAGTTAGATGCAAAGTCCAAAAAGTGTTTCTTCATTGGCTATGGAGAAGGAGACTTTGGGTATTGCCTATGAAATCCTGAAGATGGTAAAATCTTAAGGAGTAGGGATGTAATTTTTAACGAACAAAATATGTACAAAGATTACTTGGAAAGAAAACAAACAAAAGAAACAGGTGATGAGTACATGGAGCTTTAGGACAGTGAAGACTCAAGGACTGCAAACGGTGACAATGTGCAACAACGTCAACCAAATGAGGAGCCTCAACCTATTCCCCGAAGATCTACAAGAGCAAGTAGACCTCCAAAAAGGTTTGTTCCTTCCTTCAACCATCTCTTGATCTCAGATTCTGGAGAGCCGGAATCATATGAAGAAGCTATGCAACATGAATCCAAAGAAGAATGGACGAAGAGCATGCAAGTGGAGATGGACTCACTACATCGCAACCAAACATGGGAGTTGGTTGAGTTGCCTAAAGGTAAGCGGGCACTTCAAAACAAATGGGTGTACAAGCTAAAGGAAGAAGAAGGTGGGAAGAAAAGGTACAAGTCTAGGCTTGTGGTAAAAGGTTTTTCTCAAAAGAAAGGTATTGACTTCAATGAAATATTTTCTCCTGTTGTAAAAATGAACTCAATTAGGCTTGTCTTAAGCCTTGTGGAAGCTCATGATCTAAATCTCGAGCAAATGGATGTAAATACGGCATTCCCTCACGGTGACTTAGAGGAGGAAATCTACATGCTTCAACCAAAGGGGTATGAAGTAAAAGTTAAGGAAAAAATGGTTTGCCGATTAAAGAAGAGCTTGTATGGTTTAAAGCAAGCATCAAGACAATGGTACTTGAAGTTTGATCGATGGATGTTGGATCATGGATTCACAAGATACAACTCGGATCACTGCGTCTACACGGAGAATTTGGGAGATGGGAAATTCATCATCCTAATGTTGTATGTTGATGGCATGTTGATTGCAAGTGCTAACATGCAGGACATCAAAGACCTAAAAGAGGAGCTGTCCAAATCTTTTTCAATGAAAGATTTAGGTGCTGCAAAGAGGATACTTGGTATGAAAATATCAAGGGACAGAACGAAGAAGACAATAAAGCTATCTCAATAAGATTACATCAAGAAGGCACTAGAAAGGTTTGCAATGCAAAATGAAAAACCAGTTTCTACACCTTTGGCTGGTCATTTTAAACTAACGAAGGATATGTGTCCAAAGACACAAGAGGAGATAGCCTATATGTCTAAAGTTCCGTATGCTGCAGCGGTAGGTTCTCTAATGTATGCTATGGTCTGGACAAGGCCAGACATTGCACATGCAGTGGGAGTTGTGAGTAGGTTCATGGACAACCCAGGTAAAGAGCATTGGCAAGATGTGAAGTGGATACTTAGGTATCTAAAAGGGACAACAACAAATGCTTTGTATTTTGGAGGAACTGATATTTTTCTAGAAGGATATGCTGATGCAGATATGGTAGGTGACAAAGATACTCGAAGGAGCACTACTGGCTATGTGTTCACGGTTGGAGGCACAGCAGTAAGTTGGCCTTCAAAACTGCAGAAAGTGGTTTCACTTTCTACCACGGAAGCAGAGTATGTAGCAATGACGGAGGCAAGCAAAGAAATTATGTTGCTTCACAGATTCTTAGAAGAGCTTGGATTCAAACAAGACAATTGTGTCTTGTACAGTGATAGCCAAAGCGCTATCCATCTTGCGAAGAACTCAGCCTTTCATTCAAGGACAAAGCACATTGAGGTGAGATATCACTTCATACGCACTCTTTTGGAAGAGGGACAACTAAAGCTAGGAAAGGTGCATACAAGTGAAAATCCTACAGACATGTTTACAAAGGTGGTCAAGAAGGAGAAGTTGAGCTTTTGCTCATCTTCAATCGGCATTCAAGGATAAGAAGCCAGAATGGAAAGCAGTCACAGGTTTGGTTTGGAGATCAGCCACCAAGTGGGAGATTGTTAAGTATGGAGCCTGATTTACCCTTGTAATTTTCTGTGGTAAAAGTGCACATTTGTAAGGCCCCCATTATGAGGAGAAGCCATCGTGCATGAAGGAAAATCACTCACCGGAAATCAAAATTTTCATGGACAAGAATCAGGGGCAACTTTAAAGGCCTCGGGGGCGGAGGCCCCCGAGACCTTTTTTTCGCCGGAATATTATCGCTGGCCGGCGGCTGGAAAGTGGTCGGAAAGCAACCGGTCGGTTGGCCGGTAGTCAATGGCCGATGGCCAGTGGTCGAAAGTCAATGGCCGGTGGCCGGTGGTTGGAAGTCAATGGCCGGTGGCCGAATTCAAAAACGACTTGTCTTCTCAAGGGCGTCCACACATGGGCGGATTGGAGGGTCCGATTTGGACTTATTCGCACAAGAGCGGCTACACATGGCTGTCTCTCATAAGAGAGGGCAGCCCTTTTGGCCTATAGAAGGAGGTCATTTCTACACACATTTCATAGTGTGAAGTTGATGCAACAAGGTGAGTGTGAGGTGGTGAGAGTGAAGCAAGGCGGGAGCTCCATTAAGGGTATAATCCCTTTGTAAACTACTTCTTGTTTTGAAGTACTAAAGCCATTGAGTGGCTGCTTTCCCGTGGACGTAGCCCACATTGGGTGAACCACGTATATCGTGTGTACTCTCTCTCTACTCTATAATCTCGTGTATATAAATCTGTCTCTCTCCATTAAGTAATCTACTCAATTATCTATTTAGCTACGTCTTATTTCCTAACAATATTTCGTATGGTGGTGTACCAAACGGTGGTCCAAAGTTTACAGGCGTGGCCCTAGGCATAGGGGGTGCCTGATATGGCATGTTATTATTAAATGGCATGGCTCCACTTGTATAAGAGCTTGGATAATGCCATTGTGGATTGTAAGCTCTTGGAATAATCGGAGGTGTAGGAGCTACATGAGGCTGAGGTACGACAGGTGCACATGATTGATACATACATGTAGGTATAGTTGGGGGCACTGTGCTACTAGGCATCGGCGCAGTGTTAACAAATGAACTCCATGGCGTACTTCTTGTCATGCTCATCACTGGGATATGCATGGTAGCCCTAGTGTCATTAAGAGAAAGATGAGCTAGATCTGGGAAGGTAAAGCTGCCACTTGTGGGCTCAGATTGTACTGAGGCTCCTGGCGAAACAACATATGGAGGATCAATGGGGCTCACTGAGGGAGTCTCCATTTGTGATAGGGTTGGTTGGTTGGCCTTTCCCGTATCCAAGAATCTCATTAGGCCTGTTGAAGGCATGTTGATACCTGTGTTCTGTCTTTCTGACTCGACAATCCTATGGAGGACATCACAGACTTTCTGTTGTTGCTCATCTATGCTAGTAGCACCCGATGTGGATTGTACAACATCTAACCAACCCACATGATAGGTGTTTCCTGTGTACCGATCAATTAAAGCTTCTGTTTGTAGGTCATACTTCCAATTTTTGTTTAGGAATATCCCATCTAGGCCTGGCGTGCTGGAGGTTTCCCTCGAAGTGGAAGCATTATTGCTCCCCATTGCTTGCCCCTCCGTGACTGCTACCTTGGGAGCACTCGGTTGCTCGGCTGGCATGATTGTTGTCATAGGAGCCTTTGCTTTCAGGGCTCGACTTTGTTCTAGCCTTCGTAGGTTCTCAATTTCCCTCTCCCTTGTTGCTTGCATATAGCGTTCGATCTCTTGTACTTCGGCAAGACTCCTACCATCGGGTAGTAAAACCTCAGAGGGAGATAGTCCTAAAGGATCCGGATGTGCAGTGGATGGAACATTCACATGAACACTCTCATGAAGCATAGGGTCTATTTTAGGCATGAATGACGAATTTACCTCTACACTCCCTTCATTTATTTCATTAACCTACGAGACCGACGTTGTATCCTACGGCGGACATTGTATTATTTATTTGGTAGAGTCAGGTACCGGGCTTGTCGGTCCAATAGGAAAAGGGTAAGAGTGATCGCCGATGGCAGTCGCACTCTAACTGGGACATTCAAGGGATTAGTTGGCTAAGCATGGGCGCCCAAGTGTGAATGGGGTGAGCTGATATAAAAGCAACTAAACCTGAAATTCACTCATTCTCTCATATGTGCAATAGAAGAGTGCTCTTGCTCCATCTCCATCTCCATCTCCATCTTCTACTTCTTCACCTCATTGTGTGTGTGTGTTAATGTGTGTGTGTGTGTGTGTGTGTGTGTGTGTGTGTGTGTGTGAGAGAGAGAGAGAGAGAGCGATCGAGCATTGCGGTGGCACGACGGCGGTGAAGCGGTTGAGCGCAACGTAGCGGCGTCTCCTTCTTCTTCGCGGCGAGGAATCCTCCACGGCAGAAGCATAGAGCGGTGAGTGACACACCATTGCCCTCTTTTGAGCTTACTAGTTAAGCTAGTTGTGTGCTTGGAGCCGTCTATGGCTCACACACAGTGTTCGGCAAGGTTGTTGCTTCGACAGTGCGGCAAGGTGCACACATTTTTGGCGCCGCTGTCGGGGATTGAACCCGGGTCACCCGCGTGACAGGCGGGAATACTAACCACCCCGGCAGCGGTGCCAAAAATGTGCGCTCCTTGCCGCACTGTCGAAGCAAGGGCCTTGCCGAACACTGTGTGCGAGCCATAGACGGCTCTAAGCACACAACTAGCTTAACTAGTAAGACCAAAAGAGGGCAATGGTGTGTCACTCACAGCTCTATGCTCTTGCCGTGTAGGATTCCTCACCGCGAAGAAGAAGTAGACGCCGCTACGTCGCGCTCAACCGCTTCACCGCCGTCGTGCCGCCGCAATGCTCGATCGCGCTCTCTCTCTTTCTCTCTCTCTCTCTCACATACACACACACACACACACAAGGAGGTGAAAAAGAAGAAGATGGAGATGGAGATGGAGCAAGAGCACTCTTCTATTGCACAAATGAGAGAATGAGTGAATTTTAGGTTTAGTTGGCTTTTATATGAGCTCACCCCATTCACACTTGGGCGCCCATGCTTAGCCAACTAATCCCTTTAATGTCCCAGTTAGAGTGCGCCTCTCATCGGCGATCACTCTTACCCTTTTCCTATTGGACCGACAAGCCCGGTACCTGACTCTACCAAATAAATAATACAATGTCCACCGTAGGTTACAACATCCGTCTCCTAGGTGATAGGGTGTCCGTGAGCCGTGAGGGTTAACATGCCCCCCTTCCTGATGTAGATTCCGTTCTCGGAAGCTATTGAGTTGAAGCTCGTTGGTCGAGGTGGAAGAGCATTTGAGATGAATGTCCTTAGCCTGCATTAGTCACTGCAAAATCAAACAACATTGCACAGTAATTGCATTTTCATAAGCGATTAACAAGCATATGCAATTTTAGGCAGACAATTGATTGGTAACAGAATTTTAAACAATTTGTCAGCAATAAGCATTAAATTGCAATGTAATCAAATGCATAAACAGATGTAAAGGTAAAAAATTAAACAAGTCTGGGGTCGCTAATTTAACGGTCGAAAGACACTAGAGATCGACTATTAATACCATGGGTAAGCTTCTTAATTTTCTCTGGCTAATTAAGTTGTTTAATTGCGAGAGCCAAGTATTTCATGTTCGAGGGTTGACTAGAGGCTATACCTAGAGGACCTTGTAGTTAAGCTACGATAAAAGGAATTTCTCATGAAATCATGGCCTGACTGATTACCTTTTCTTTGACCCCCCAAAGTGTTTTCACAGTGATTCAATTTGATGTGTGTGCTTATTTTGTATGCCTTGGGTTTTTTGTTGTTCAAGAAAAAGCACCCATACTGGGAACCTCTAGGGCTCTAGTACCATAGGCGATACATGTGAGTGAAGTACCCAATAAGGCTGAGATTTCTCTTCCAGCTTAAGATTTTACAATGTGGCACTTTGATTTTTTGTTTGTTCATTTTCATCATTTTAATTTTGTAACTTTGGGGAGTCATATAACACTGATACACCTCCCCAGGCTCATCTCACTAGTAAACTCCCTTTATAATACTTAAGCTAAAGGTCAATAGGGTCAAGCCTACTAGAAATCCCTAGTACATTTCACACAATGCTGCCTAAATCGGATTAAGAACCTAAGTAACCATTAATTATTAGGAAGGCATTCCCATGGTATTAAGAGAAGATCTCTAACACCTAACTTGGTCAAACTAGCTTAGTCGGACTGCTTGATTTTTAAACCTACACAAGTGATTATGACAAAAAATTACATTGAATTAAATGTTTGATACTAAGCAAATGCGGTGAATATTAGGCTACCAATCACAATTAAAGCAGACAATCATAGATGCAAAAAAGATAAGGGGCAATGGTAATGGACAAGAAACACCTGTTTGTGTCGATTTCATGCTTGATTTGAAGAGTGAATCGAGATAAAGATTCCATGAAGGTCCAAATCCTGTCAATAGCAACACGCTCCTGTACACACTAGGAAACAAAAGGAATACCTCCAAGAGGCACATTAGTGGGAAAAGGTACTAACACTTATTGAACACAAAAAAAAACATAAGGAACCCTAACCTAATTATTTGCACTCCCCCTAGAGAGTCAAGGGAATAGGATATTGTAGAGGTTAGGTGGAAACCCTAAGGCTAAACCCCTATCCTCATCGTCGAGATAAACAAAGTCATCATCCATGAGACCATATGTGCCATCCGTGTAGTCCTGTAAATTTTCTTCTTCATCATAGGTGCCCATGTTTACTAAGAAGGTCACTAGACGCCTATAGTCATCTTGGTCAAAAGGGTAGGCTTGTGCAATGGGAGAAACTCTCTCTACTAAGTATGGATCAGACGTGGTCAAGAGACGTATCAGCCATTCTAACTCCTCAAAATTCCTCTCACATGATAGTGTACCTATCAAATCCCATTCACATGCAAGCACTGGAAAGACCATGTGAAATATTTGTGAAAAGTAACGAGGGTACCTCTCACCCAAGGCAGGAGTGGATGACTCTAGCGTACTAGTCATATCTGTACACGCAAATAGATGATGGTTAGAGTGCAAATATTACAAGGGTCGTGTTTTTGTGCATAATTTGTTTTTATGATTTTGTGTTATGGCTCTTGCTCTTTTACTTTTTTATCTTATTTTTGTGAGTATAAGGCTTTATATATACATTCCCTAAGATTGGAGATTAAGAGGTCAGGGAGAAAGGTTGAGAGGGAAGCAAGTGAATAATGGATGTCAACAAACACTCCCCCCTCCCTTGGGTAGATCATATCGTTTGAAATGATGTCGTCACCCTTTGAAACCAATTGTTCCAGTTGGTAATAGGTGAGGATTTTTGCCAGTAGTTTTCTATTACCCTAGGTGCCTCATCAAGTTGCAAGGGTGGTAAGGTACTCTCCCAGGATCGAACTTGAAGTGGTTCATCAGGTGATTCTTGAACATGGGAGGTGTGGATTCTTTGTAGCTTCATGGAGGTCCACTACTATAGATGGAGGCTGTGTAGAAGCTTTTACCTCTATGGATGTATTACATGAGGAGCTAGAAGATTCATGGAACTCTCCCCTTCCTGAGCTAGGTGGAATAAATTGGTTTTGCCTTGGAGCCCAAACTAGCTCTGGACTAGGTGTGTAGCATTCTGTGATCTTTCCCTTCCCACGGTTTGCCATTGGCTTTAGCATTACACTGTTTGACTCATATGGGTTTGTTGTCGATAGGGAAGGACACATTTGACGTTTAGGTACCCAGATTTGCTCATTTCCATCATAGTAGCCTTGGGCTTCTAATAGTCGTTTTGGAATCCATCGTGATTTGGTCTTGACTCTCCTAGGGCGCGCTCTTGGTTTTCCAGGGAAAGTTTTTCTTGGAATGGATGGGAGGGTTGAGGTAGTTGGAAGTAAGGCCTTGGGGACCCATTGATATGTACTCTTAGGTCGTGCAGGTTGAGTACTTGCAATATTACTGCTTGCTACAACTACAAGTGTTGGAGTGCTAGGTTCATGGGTAGCCGGCAAAGACGAGTTAACCACCTTGGCTTGTGAATGTCGGCTATCCTTCAACTTTGCTAGAGTTTTCAACGTAGGTGAATTTTCTTGAATGATAGGAATAAGAGTCGGTGGTCGCGTCGTGACACTACCAGTATCCCAATCAATAGTGCATTTGGTTGCCAACATCCACGTGCGTCCCAGGTTTACGTTGCCTTCCATAGCTCCCGCGGGCATGACTAGAAACCTCTACACTATGCTTCCATTGTCACAGACAACAGGGGTCTGAAGGACTCCAAGAATAGCAGTTTTCTTTTTATTAATGCCCTTGACTTGCATCGTACTCGGGGATAGGGTCGGTTTCCCTAATTGACACCAAACTCCATAGGACAAAAAATTGTGTTTAGCTCCCGTATCTAATAAGGCATTGTATAGTACTTTCCCATAGGGGATACTTAGCTCAATTTGGTATCATAGGGGTGACTCAGATTCTAATGAGTCGTCATCTGTGTCCTCGAAAAATGCTTGCGTGATTCCCACATTAGCCTCTCGTTGGCGTCTAAGACGTTGTTGTCGTTCTCGAGCCTCAACTCTTGCTTGGATTTTTTTAATCTCTGCTTGTTCCTTGGCAGCCTTCTTTTGATGGATGGCTTGCAACTCTTCCTGGCTTAGAGGATCATAATATCTTTTGAATTTACTCCCATTAAGGAATCCAATGGTTTCAACTCCATCTAGAGTCTCCACACGAATGGTACCTTGCAGGGTAATTTCACACACTCGATATGGTCCCTTACCAGCGTATTTCAATTTCTTCTTTTCATTATGTACCCCGTACATAAGAACTTTATCACCAACCTTGATGTCTTTATCCTTTAAATGGCTATCAAACCACTTCTTTCTCCTATCCTTCTCCACTAGAGCATTTCGCACAGCTAATTGCCTCTCTTCATCTAGCCTTTCCAGGATATATAATCGCTCAACTAAGGGGTTACCATCCCAACCTTCTTGAGAAGCTACTCGAAGACTAGGAATGACAAACTCCCATGGCATAACTACTTCTTGGCCATACACCATCTTAAACGGTGTGCAATTAATAGTAACTTTATATGCAGTACGATAAGCCCATAAAACTGATGTAAGCTTTAGGTCCCAATCACTGCGATGAGCCTCAACTGTCGAGATGAGAGTTTTGTTGGTACTCTCGGCTTGGCCATTTGCTGGGGGATAATAGGGTGTAGACTTGTGGTGAGATATCATGAAGTTTCATGTGAGTTCTTTTATTACTTCATTTATAAAATGAGTTCCATTGTCACTCATAAGTTCAAAGGGGCATCCAAAACGTGTGATAATGATCTCAAAGAGGAACTTAGCTGTTTTTTTTGCATCCGCCTTTCGTGTTGCTTTTGCTTTAGCCCATTTGGTTACATAGTCGGTAGCCACAATGATATATCGTGATTGTGTGTTACGTGCAGCCAGACTAATCGGTCCTACAAAGTCTAAGCCCCACTTTTCAAATGGTTAGGTTACCTTGATGGGATGTAGAGGCATCCTATCCCCTCTTTGTGGCTTCTTGAAGCGTTGGCATTCATCACATCCCTTTGCAAAAAGTGATGCATCCTTAAACAGAGTGGGCCACCAATAACTTGACTGTAAGATCTTTTGGGCAGTCAACTTTCCTGAAAAGTGACCACCAGCTACGCCCATGTGTGCCTCTTGTAGAATATATAAATACTCATCCTCGCGGGCACAGCGTCTAAGAACATCATCTTTTCCTATCTTATAAAGAGTTCCAGCCAGTAAGCAATAGGGTTCGCATTCCTTGATTAATTTTCGAGCTATATCTTTTCGCAGCTCATTGGGTGGAAAACCATTAACTAAGAAGTTAACAATCTTTTCACTCCATTCAGGCATTGTCTCAACAATGAACAAAGGAGTATCAGGCAATTCATAATCAACCCCCGTAGGAGCTTCGCCATTAGGGATATGAGATAAATGATCCACCATGACATGTTTTCTCCCAGGCCTCACAACAACGGTGAAGTCAAACTCAAGAAGAATTAACAACCATCGTGTAATTCGACCTGTGGAACACGGCTTGTTTACCAAATATAGCAATGCTTGATGATCCACATAAAACACAAACTTGGTAGCAAGAAGGTAATAGTGAAATTTCTTTACTGCGTAAATCATAGCTAGACCTTCGCGCTCTGTGTAGTGTAGTTCATCTCGGCATCATTTAATTGGTGACTTGCAAAGCTAATAGGGTAGTCCAATTTATGTTCTCCTGGTTGAGTTAGAACACACCCAATAGCAAAATTTGATGCATCAATATGCACATGAAAAGGTACATTCCAATCAGGTGTTCGCAGGATTGGAGCACTTGTTAGGGCCTTCTTTAATAACTCATAAGATTGATGACATTCTTCCGTCCAATGAAACTCGATAAGAAGCTTGTACAATGGACGTGCTATCTCGGAAAAGTTTAAAATAAACCTTCGATAATAACCAACATGGCCCATAAATCTTTGAACTCCTTTACAGTTCGTAGGTGGTGGCAAATCGGCAATGACTTTAATCTTACTCTCATCTGTGGATATCCCGTTATTGGACACTATATGCCCTAGAATGACTCCATGCTTAACCCAAAATTGGCATTTGAAAGGGTTCAATGAGATGCGATAAATTTTGCACCTTTCAAATATTTTTCGTAGATATAACAAATGCTTCTCCCAAGAAGAATAAACACAAAGGTCGTCTAGGAAAGCTTCACAAAACTCTCTTAGAAATTCTTTAAACGCAGTGTTTATTAATCGTTGGAATGTAGCAGGGGCATTTGTTAAGCCAAAAGCCATAACATGAAATGCAAACACTCCAAACTCTGTGATAAAAGCAGTTTTAGCTTGGTCCTCTAATGCAATTGTGATTTGATTGTGACCAGAGTACCCATCTAAAAAGCTATAAGCTTCCTTGCTCGCAACTCTTTCAAGCACATGTTCTGAATATGGCAAGGGATAATGATCTCTCCTAGTAGCTGCATTAACTTCTTGAGGTCCACCCACACTCTTAGTTTCCCATTCTTTTTTGGCACAATGACTATTGGAGAAACCCATTCTGAGTGCTCAATAGGGTATATGAATCCACATTGGATAAGTTTTTCAATCTCCTCTTGTACAATTTTGGCGTACTTAGGATTCATTGGATAGGGTCATTGCTGGATGGGTTTAGCAATGTTGATCATGGGAATTGTATGTTGCACCACAGAAGGTGGAACGCCCTTCATGTCATGATATGTCCAAGAAAAGATATCCTTGTATTCCTTGAGGAGCTCCTTAAGTACAACCTCTTCAGTTTCGGTAAGGTCTTGAGCAATAAAGACTGGTTTAGACTCCTCACCTGGTTCTGCTAATTCTATCTCTTTAACTACCGCTGGACCATCAAAGACTCCACTGCTTCCATTGGTAGGTATTCGTTGGGCTTTGGCATACACAACCTTTCTCTCCCCTGTGGTATAAGATTTAAAATGTTCAGGAGCCGTATGTAAGTTAGCAGGCTCTTGTCCTGACGGAGACATTTCTTTTAGTTCTGCCTCCTTTTGTTGTTGTGCTAACTCTCGGTTTTAACGTCTTCTTATAGTTCGACTCAATTTCAGCTCTGTAACCTCCAATTGAGCGAGGTCAATGGGTCGCGGGCTGCACCACATGACACTCTGGAGATGTTCACCCCAATTGTCTACTAGCTTTCGATGAGCATCACATGCCCCTAGATAGCTAAGCCATTCTGTAGTAGATCTTTCCTTGTTTATCCTAGCTCTCACATTTGCTCGATATCGTCGTCTCTTATAAGACCTTTGTTTCTTGTTAAGGTTTTGATTTTGGTAAATGTTTGAACTCGACTCGCCTGATAGGTCTTCGCTTGTATCTTCTTCACTCTCATAAAAATTACCATAGATGGTCGTACTAGGCCTTGAGTGTTCAGTTTCTATACTTGGTTCACTCGATGTCTCCTCAGGTTCTGAATCCATTTCTCCCTGAGATTCCGTTTCTGATTTGTATTGGCCTGAAGCCTTTGAGTAATCATCGGTTTCACTCTCAGGTAGGTGTGCCTCTTTGTTATCATCGGATGTTACATGCGCTACACCTAACATGTTTACTGGTGCAATGTGTGGTATCTCTTCCCCATCTGGTGTTACCCAGGTTGTTCCTCTAGCTCCCCATGTATCTATAGTTGCCGCTAGGTGCACCCAATCGACATTGTCTGACTCAGCCATTCCGGGTAGGATATCCATATAAGGAGAGTTCTCCCCAATATCCGTGTCTTCGTTACACGTGTAAAAATATTGTAATGGAGCTGAGTGAATTGTTGTGTCTGATCGATTATCAATGATGAATTTATTTCCTAGAGGATGCGTTCGACCACTTAAAAGATCAACTCAAATGACAGAGTCTTGGAACTGTAAGTAGACGTGGTTTTTGGACCAATCATGCACCATTTTTGCTTCCCTCATGAATGGACGCCCTACGATCATCTCAAATGACATAGGATGCTTGGAAAAATCCATAACAATGAAGGTTTGCCTTACCTTGTGTCCCAAGACCTTGATCCTGAGATCCTTTAGCATTCCAATAGGCGTAACAATAGATCCATTAGCCATTTTTACCACTACGCTTGTGGCTTCAAGGTGAGGTCTCCCCATAGACTCCCAACAACTCTTTGTCACCATGCTGACTCCCGCACCACCGTCAAGGACCCCCTTTACAGTTAATCCTTTAGTAGTGATTGGTAGAGTAGCATTAGATTCATCACCTTCAAAGTATTGCCCCAACTTGTTAACGGGTATTTCAATTACAGATTCATGTCCCGCTAGGTCAAATGGTGGTGCTAAATGTTCCTCATCATTCATCACCGAGTCAGGTTTGTTCATATGTGCAAACTGTGGTAATCCGGCCTGTAATTCTCCATTGAGAAGCGCTCGCAGTGCTAGGAATAATTCTGGATCTCTGTATAACTTAGATATGATAGTCGTACGTGTTTCTGAGGACATGAAATCCATCAGCTTGGCAACATTTAATGGCATCTTGTGGGACGTAGGACCCTGACAAGAGAATGGTGAAGATGGAATCTCCACTTCCTCAAGGGGGTCGGGCATTCCCTCATTGAACATTCTCTCTAGTAGGAAAGGTGTGTGTCCACTTTCAGATGTCCTACCCTCACTCTCTTCCCGAATGATATTGGGTATAGCTAACGGCCTGTAGTTCTTGTGAGGTTGAACTTGTGTGGGAAACACTGTGTCCGACATCTGGATGTGTTTGGGTTCAGGTTCTAATTTTCGTTGAGTTTCTTCCACCAAACCCCTCAGTTGTTGGACTCGTTCAATTTCCTCTGTTGGGTTTGGATAGGTTCCAATCTTTCTCTTGCAATCCTCATTTTTTGTCTCTCGTGGCTTATCTTGGGGGTTCGCAACTGGGTGGTTTAACTTTGAATACTCTTTTGGTGTTCGTCGTAATTCCCTCTCGTGATCCTCCTCACTGGCTTTGTCCTTTGTAGTAACAGTTTTGGTCTCCGTGGTCTCTATCGAATCTGAGTCATCCTCAGGGTCATTCATATACACGGGATCCTCTCCTATCCCTATGTAAGTCTTTGAACTAGGTTTTGAGCTAGAAGCATTAAGGGATTTCTTTCTTCGTGTTTTCTTCTTTCTTGCTCGGCCAATGGATGCAGCATCTCTCTCTTCGAGGATGTAATTTTGCTTTTGGAGCATCGACCGTGTGAGTGCATTCAATGGTGCTATGTTTATAGTTGGTGGTGTCCCATCAACAATCTCTATTATGTTCAATGGTGTGATTTTCGGTGCGTTTGGATTGTTAGGACACTGTGCGATCAAATGATCTATGCCACAATGATTACAAGTGAGTATTGGCATTGCCAATGCACTCCCTTGACTTGTTTGCATTAGTGCAGCATTCTTTTGCATTCTAATGGGGCACTCAGCTACTCAATGTGGATTCGTAGCACTGAAGAGGTGGTCTCCTGGCAAAACTATTAATTTTTTGGCCTCTTGCTGCTAGCGCAGTAGCTTGATATACCGGTTTGATTTGTCCCCAATGGTCTTCCATATAGTACATGGGACACTCCTCAAGCATGTTGACTCCATAGGTGATACTAGAGTCTATGTCCTCTTCGCAATCTACATAAGTACTAGATGACTCACAACCTATTTGGTTCATAGGTGTAACTCTTGGATGAGGGGGTTGCGGTCCTAGCACTGGAGGTGGCAACGGTGTGGTTTGGACCACATTTTGGGTTCTAGGGACCATGTGCTATAATGGTAAATGTTGCTCCATGGGTGGGGTAGGCATCGATGCAGGAACTCCAGGTGAGTCTGCCCAAGCTATAGGCGGTCTATTTTCCATGATGCGTTTAAGCATTAGGCAATCCTTCGCTTGATGGCCATACCTACCACACGCGTTACAAGTCCCGTTAAACTTTACTATGAAAGTAGGGCATTCACTTGTAGTATGTGGGCCCAAGCAAATTGAGCACGATTACCCCTAAGGCTTTCTTGGATGGCCTTGGTGAGATCTGCCAAAGTCATCTCAGATATCGTTTGCTCTTTCATGATTGGCTTTATCTTCATTGGCTCATGCCCTAACGCTTGAGAGCTACTAGACTTCGGCTCGGCGGACACTCTTTCTCCTGCAATCATTAAATTATCCTCCAATTGGATTGCATTCATGGTGACTGCTGCCCAAGTAGTGATACCTCTAATGACTAGGCCATTATAGATACTTTCATGTCGTAGTCCCCTAATGAATCTATCGAGCAATTGGTTGTTGTTGAGTCGCTCGTTTGGATTGCATCGAGAATTCAAATTCTTTAGGCGACTAATGAAGTCTCTCACGGATTCACCTTCTTCTCGTTGGGCTTTCTGGAGCTGAGAGGCTACACCCCAAAGTACTCCCTCTCGTATGTATTCTTTTAAGAACAGTCTCCTAAGAGTAGAGTAGATCATTTTCTCTTCTACTCTTAAGGTTCTATACCAATCTCCAGCCTTTCCGCTTAGGGTCAAACTCAAAGCCTTACACTTATGTAGCTCATTGTGCTCTTCCAAGGAATCGCACACATGTTCAAAGACTTCCATATGCTTTCTAGCATCTCCGTCTCCACTGAATTTCTGTGTGAGCTTAGCTACTTGAACTACCTTGCTCCTAGGCTCTCTATGAGGTGCACTACGCATGTTTTCCGCAATAGAGCGACCGATAGTTTGAGTAAATGCTGCCAAATCTCCTATTTGAGCAGGTATAATGGGTGTATGTGCTCCTGGAACCACATGTGAGATGGGAGTTGGCCTTGGCCTTGGCATACGCGTGGCTCTTGGGTCCCATATTTCGTATGGTGGTGTACCAGACGGTGTTCCAAAGTTTACAGGCGTGGCCCTAGGCATAGGGGGTGCCTGATATGGCATGTTATTATTAAATGGCATGGCTCCACTTGTATAAGAGCTTGGATAATGCCATTGTGGATTGTAAGCTCTTGGAATAATTGGAGGTGTAGGAGCTACATGAGGCTGAGGTACGACAGGTGCACATGATTGATACATACATGTAGGTATAGTTGGGGGCACTGTGCTACTAGGCATCGGCGCAGTATTAACAAATGAACTCCATGGTGTACTTCTTGTCATGCTCATCACTGGGATATGCATGGTAGCCGTAGTGTCATTAAGAGAAAGATGAGCTAGATCTGGGAAGGTAAAGCTGCCACTTGTGGGCTCAGATTGTACTGAGGCTCCTGGCGAAACAACATATGGAGGATCAATGGGGCTCACTGAGGGAGTCTCCATTTGTGATAGGGTTGGTTGGTTGGCCTTTCCCGTATCCAAGAATCTCATTAGGCCTGTTGAAGGCATGTTGATACCTGTGTTCTGTCTTTCTAACTCGACAATCCTATGGAGGACATCACAGACTTTCTGTTGTTGCTCATCTATGCTAGTAGCACCCGATGTGGATTGTACAACATCTAACCAACCCACATGATAGGTGTGTCCTGTGTACCGATCAGTTAAAGCTTCTGCTTGTAGGTCATACTCCCAATTTTTGTTTAGGAATATCCCATCTAGGCTTGGCGTGCTGGAGGTTTCCCTCGAAGTGGAAGCATTATTGCTCCCCATTGCTTGCCCCTCCGTGACTGCTACCTTGGGAGCACTCGGTTGCTCGGCTGGCATGATTGTTGTCATAGGAGCCTTTGCTTTCAGGGCTCGACTTTGTTCTAGCCTTCGTAGGTTCTCAATTTCCCTCTCCCTTGTTGCTTGCATATAGCGTTCGATCTCTTGTACTTCGGCAAGACTCCTACCATCGGGTAGTAAAACCTCAGAGGGAGATAGTCCTAAAGGATCAGGAGGTGTAGTGGATGGAACATTCACAAGAACACTCTCAAGAAGCATAGGGTCTATTTTAGGCATGAATGAAGAATTTACCTCTACACTCCCTTCATTTATTTCATTAACCGCATGTTCGGAGCGAGTAGCTCTACTAAGGGTCTCTTTTAAGCGGCTAAACACGCTGGACCCGGGCCGTGGGCCCATGGCATGCATGTCTTGACTTGAACTATCAGGGTTTGGTGTAGGATACCCCTCCATGACTTCGTAGTCAGAGGAAGAATCACTAGACGCGATATGAAGATCTTGGGTCGCGCTACCTTGAGTCCCGGCTGAAGGTCCAGAACCTAGGGTGGAGGAATAATGGGTGCCCGCGTAAATGGAGGCACTACCAATATGCTCGTGCTCTAACACTCGTCCAGAGCGTAGGTTCATATGACTTGGATCCCCTAGAAGTGTCAGTGAGTGCTCTTGAAGGTTGCTCACCTAGTAATTTTGGGTGTTTTGCAACCCAAGTCTTTTCTTATTTATTTATTTTTTGATTTTTTGGTCCTTTTTTTCTGACCCAGCTATAGAATAGAACGTATGATAGCTCAAAACAAGCGTATCGGTCAGAGGGACGTGTCGTGCTTTACAGCCCTCCGTTTGGTCACTTTATGCCCTCGGAATCCATAAAACCGTTAATTTCTAGTAGGGAACTAGGCCCAAATTAGAAAGTCTAAGGGTGCAAGTGGGAAGAGAAGGAAGGAGAGTGGAGGAGTTGCCCCACATGCTCTCATTCCCTCTTGAGGGGGTAGGGTATATATATAAGAGTGAGTCTAGTATATATCATAAGACTGAGGACTGAGGCCTGGGCTTGGGCTTGGGCAAATGATCTCGATCCCGATCAAAATATTTTCGATTTTTTCTTTTTAATTTAATTTTTTGATTTTTTATTTTTTATTTTTTATTTTGAGGCGACGACTGTGCGCGGTTTAGGTGACTCTTTCTTGGCCACACACACTGTCAACACCTACCTAACCTCTCTGTCAACAGCTCACAGACAGCTCACTACCTTATCTACTTACTAACAGTGCTGCTAACCACTAACTAATCTACCTGCTTACTGATAGTGGGCCAACTGTCCACCTACTTCCTCTCTCACTACCTTCCTGTGCAAAGACTGTGTGCAGGCAAACCTTGACAGAAAACTGTGTACAGACTGTGTGCAAACAGAAATTGCTAACTGCCTACCTACTTATTCATTCACTGCGAACAAGCTAACGACTACTAATTGTGCAAAGACTGTGTGCAAACGGAAAACAGAACATTATGCAGAAATCGCAGAACTTGCAGAAAATACAGAAATTAACAACTTGCAGAAAAATAACTCATTCCTCTTCCTCTTCCTCTTCTTTCCTACTACAAACAACTCATAGGAGAAGCCCAAAGTGCCTCTTGGGCTTAGTGCAGGGTGATTCCCCGGCAGCGGCGCCAAAAATGTGCGCTCCTTGCCGCACTGTCGAAGCAAGGGCCTTGCCTAACACTGTGTGCGAGCCATAGACGGCTCCAAGCACACAACTAGCTTAACTAGTAAGCTCAAAAGAGGGCAATGGTGTGTCACTCACAGCTCTATGCTCCTGCCATGGAGGATTCCTCGCCGCGAAGAAGAAGTAGACACCGCTACGTCGCGCTCAACCGCTTCACCGCCGTCGTGCCGCCGCAATGCTCGATCGCGCTCTCTCTCTTTCTCTCTCTCTCTCTCACATACACACACACACACAAGGAGGTGAAGAAGAAGAAGATGGAGATGGAGATGGAGCAAGAGCACTCTTCTATTGCACAAATGAGAGAATGAGTGAATTTTAGGTTTAGTTGGCTTTTATATGATCTCAACCCATTCACACTTGGGCGCCCATGCTTAGCCAACTAATCCCTTGAATGTCCCAGTTAGAGTGCGCCTCTCATCGGCGATCACTCTTACCCTTTTCCTATTGGACCGACAAGCCCGGTACCTGACTCTACCAAATAAATAATACAATGTCCACCGTAGGTTACAACGTCTGTCTCGTAGGTGATAGGGTGTCTGTGAGCCGTGAGGGTTAACAACAGGTGTATCCTAGTGAGGGGATGGTGTTCCTTAAGTTTCGTACGAATCTGGCATGATTAGGTGAGTTACCTTCCTTATGTGTGTATGTGGCTAGGTGGTGTAGTTGAGAGCAATGAGGTTCTTGATTGTGGTATAGTTGGCCTTCCAGATTGTTGTATGTGTAGGATGGTCTCAGCCTGACAAGCTAAAGAGATTTCCTCCGTGTGCCTATCGTGTCATCTGTGTCCTCGATTGACATTATGTTGATCTAGGTAGTGTTTGCATGCACTTCATGGGTGTGTGAGTCGCTCCCGCAACAATGCCCACCTAAAAAATCTCATACTCAAGATTAGTAATAAGGAGAGTTTCTACCTCCCTCAAAGATTTCATCACAACAACCCAACATAGAGTATCTCTCTACAAGTACATGAAGCATGACAATTTCAACAAGTGTAATCACTCTCTTATTTTACTCTAGTAACTCCTCTTCTAGGAGAGAGAGTGAAATCACACAATCTCTTGCATTATTGCAAGAGACACAAAGCTCTTCAATGTGGTCTTGGCTACTTTGGAGCATTCTTTGCCAAGTATGGAGGTCTTACCCTCTCCAACAACTTTCCATCTCCGACAAATCCCTTGTCAATTCCCTATCCTCTCTCTTTCATTAAGCTAGCGTTCCCTATCCTATCTCTTTTATTACGCTAGCAACCATATAAACTTCCCATCCCTTGACCCTCTCTCCCTCTCTCCCTCTCTCTCCCTCCCTCTCTCCCATAAGACTATGAATCTGGCACATATACACCTAGCCAAAAAGGATGACCCATGCTCACATGGCCCTTGTTTTAGCTTAATAAAATTTTGGAAAATTCCACCCTCTTTTCCTATATAAGGAGGGGTATCTATCACAAAAGAAATTCTCACCAAGGCACAAGCTCTAAGCATTAGAGATTATGAGCATTTTGAGGTGTAGGCACCATGCCTCCACACTTCTAACATAGCTAGAAGTGTTAGTTTATGCAAAAGGTTTGGGGAGACACCATCAAATCACAAGGCTTAAGGAGGTTATGCAGCAACACATGATGCACACACACAAGGAGAGCTACGGAACACACAAATCAAATGGCACATCCCACCCCCCATCACAATCAACCGTCATGCCTTGGTGCAAATCAGAATGAAGGACTCAAAATAAAACATCAGCAAGAATGAAGGTCACCCTCATGCTACTCCTTGACATCACCTCCCATCCTTGAATGAGGCACCCATGGTCTCCTCCCTTCTCTCTTACCGTTCTCTACCCTTTATATATTTCCCTTAAAAATGATATACTCTTTCCTTTATGCCACTCTCTATATTGCGTTGGACATCAAAGACTTGTGACTATGTTCTACGGTTGTTTCTTCCTTTTGCTTTGCATGTAGAGGTGTGTGGATTTTCCACCTCTTGTGTGAATAGTAATTCACACACCTACACTCACAACTCTCATTATCTATCTCCACTTGTTTCTTTGCCACCACATACCACATGAGGTGTGAGCTAGTGAATCAATTTATAACATGTTTGGTTGTGTGACATGGTGTGTGGTGTGCTGTATAATCTTGTCTTTGCATCCTAGCCGCATCCCAAGTTAGGTGGTGCCCCTTCTTGTTTGCCTTTTGTGATGAGGCCATCATGTGTTAGCCTTGGTGTTGAGGCCACCGAGTCAATGTTACAAAAATCTCCTCTCACCTATAACTTTTGCTTATTAGCACTTGGAAAAGAGAGTAATAACATTGAATTTTCTCTATTTTCTTTTTGTTGGTATAACCACTGGTGACCAAGGATGACCTCTCTCTCTCTCTCTCTCTCTCTCTCTCTCTTGGATATAAATATAAAGGGAGGGAGAGAAGGTGAACATCCATTACTGATAGATAACATTACATTTATGTTGCTTGGAGTACATAAAGCACCACTTTATATGGTGCGGTCACATTCATTTTTTGGAGGCCCCGGGCTTTGTAGGTGTGTTACCCTCTATAGGCAAGATATGATTCACTATGCACCCTAGCTGCACCTCATATCTCCCCTCATCATCCTGTGTGATGATATTAAGTAATTTTGAGCAAAAGAATGCAAATTGCCCCTTCTTGTTCACGTTCAACAACGAGCGCAAGTTGAGTTTCATGCAGCATTGAAAAATATGATACACCTCTAATGTTGCCTTGTTAGCCTCCCTAAACCATTCATCTCCATATGTTGCCCCTTCATTGGAGATGGCCTCCATGGAATTCCAAGAAAAGTTGATGCTATTCTTAGATCGTTAGACATCATAATGAGATAGAGAAGCTCTCTAGTATAGATGTTGAATGCTTACACAAAATAATTGAAGGCACTATCAATTTTATAGCATTTGGGAGACTATTAAATTTTTATTCATTATTTTCTTACTAATGTGACACCTCGATAGCCTCATACCCTATTGCACAATCTCTCTCTCTCTCTCTCTCTCTCTCTCTCTCTCTCTCTCTCTCTCTCTCTCTCTCTCTCAGTGCAACCGTTTTTTGACCTAGTAGACAGCAGTCCACTCTTTTGATCATAACTTCTTCATCCGAACTCCGATTTGGGTGATCTATAGCCTCAATCGAAGAGCACAAAGTCCTCTACGCATTGATGTAAAGACAAAAATTCTTAGAGTTATGGAAGGCATTTTTGTAGCAGCATTTCCGAAGTGAACAGGTTCAACAAAATTGATTCTCATCTCCTATTTTACATACAATGTCTTCCGGCACTCGCAAGGGTTCTTCTTCTTCAACAAGGTCCACAACCATTGTGGAAAATGATCCAAAATCTACTAAGTGTGGAGATAGCAACACAACCACCCAACCAACGACATCGGAAACCATGATCATGGCGTAGCAAGAGACCGTAAACAAACAAGGCGAAGACATACGAGCACTTGCAATGGAGAATGGCACACTAAGGGTACTTGTGGTTGAGAATGAGAATCTCAAGAGGACACTTGAGATGCAAACAACACGTTTGATGCAACTTGAAGAGGAAGTCAAGGAATGTAAACGCTCTCTTGTGGACTTGAATGCTTTGAAGGAGCGGATGAGCAAAGTAGAGCATGACCATGTATTGAAAGAGGAGAAATTTGACACTATGAGCCGGGATGTATACGACATGAAAAATGTATGCACAAACAAGTCTTGGGCTGATGTATGTGGTAGCAATGTGGTTTCTAATTCCTCACTCATGCAAGCTATGGTTCAAACAAAGAATGTTGAGAATGTGGATGTGGAGGAGTTGAAGGAACGGGAGCAACGTTCCAAGAACATTGTTATTCGTGGAATTCCCGAAGAGAAGTTAGAGACACCTCCTTCTCTTCCCATTGTTATTGAAGATTTCTTCAAAACCCACTTTGGCATGTCCGGAGTTATGGTCTATGGAGCACATAGAGTGGGGAAGCAAGGAGCTCCTCGCTCGGGAGAACGGCCAATTGTATGCACCATGCCGGATGAGACCAAGAGAAAGATTATCCTTGATAATAGTTGGATCTATTTGAGGGATACAAAATGTTTTGTATGTGAAGATCGTACTATTAAGCAACAAAATATGCGTCGCAAGGCATATGAGGAAAAGAATAATAAAAACAAGGAGATCTCTCATGAAGAAAATGTGCCCAAGGAGGAGCCAAGTCTCTCAAGCAAATAGGGATGCGTGACCTATGAGACCGAGTTACAATTGAAAATATGCTTTTGGAATTGTAATGGATACCCATGGAATGCGGGGGTTGGCATTGATGAACTAACAAGCAAAGCCGATGTTGTACTTCTTGTTGAAACTTGGGAGCATGATATACAAAGGATTAACGGCTTGGAGGATTACAATGTACATTCATTGATGTGGTCAAAGGGAGAAGACCAAGATCGCAATAAGGATGCAGTGAATATCTTTCTCAACGAGTGGGATGGAATTCACACCTTACGGCGTACTCCAGATGCAGTCAGAGCACTGCAAACAAGTCTAACTCTGAGGGCAAGGCCTATAAATGGCTGATGTCTCTCAAGGAGAAGAATATCATACCACAGAGTTGGGCAGCCTTTGAGGCTATGTTTCGAAAAGAATTTTTGCCTACAAATGAGGCAACAGATCGAAATTCACACTGCCATAGTGAAAGCACACATTCATGATGATCCAAATGAAAAGAAATCACATAATAATCACGTGCCTGCTAATAGATATGGTAATACACGCACACAGTATGGGCACAATAAAAGGAAATTTATAGTAGCCAATTTTGAAGCAGCTAAAAAACCCAAGGGGTCCCGTGGTCCTCTCTCTCTCTTGAGGACTTTGATAAGGGTAAAAAAGAGAAGTTATGTTTTCAATGCTTGGGAAGCGGCCATGGCAAAAAGGATTGTCCCAATGGAAAATAATCTGCTCATGGAAAGGAGAAAGCAATGCACACGGTGCAAATGCTACCTCTTGAGTCTTCCTCACGTTCTCTACGGTGGAAGTAACACAAACCGAGGTGGTGCATGAATGCTATATCACAACTTCCATGCGCCAATAGACCTTCGGTCCACATGAGGTAGTGCGTATGCACAGATCTCTGCAAGGGCACAAGGTGCGCATCTTGGTAGACGACAGTGCTACTCACATTTCATTAATTATGAATTGGTGAAAAAACTCAAATTGCCTCAAACTCCGAGTTCCCACCACTACAAGGTAGCAATGATGAATGGTTATGATGCCTAAATCTGGGATACTCAAGTCCAAGTTGTACCATTGGAAATACAAGGCTACTCCACATCCTTGGATTTTCAGGTTATGAACATGGAGAGGGCAGATGTAGTACTTGGTAGGGAATGGTTGCATAGCCTAGGACCATCACTGAAGTGTAGCTATGAGCATAACAGCTTGATGGTTGAATCCCATGGCGCACATGTGTTGTTGTTAGGAGAGAAGGATGTACCTTCCTCACCACCGATATGTACAGCCGAACTTATGCAGATCGTTTTTGATAATGAAATAGATCAAGTTTTCTTGTGCTACTTATTGTCTCATTTTTTTTCCAATATTGAATCTGTTGAACATTCCTCAACGCTGCATGCTTCTCTCTCATCTCTTCCACCAATGGCTACTTCTCAACAAGAAAAGGTTGCTAGTGCTTTAAAAAATTTATTAAAGGAATTTCATGATGTTTTTCCTAATGATTTTTCATCAAGATTGCCACCAACACGATCGGTGCAACATAGCATCGATGTGGTTGCATGCAGTAAACCAATAAGGAAACCACCCTACCGCATGAGTTACTCTGAAGCTCCTGAGCTGGAACGCCAGCTGGCTGGCTATCTTAGCAGAGGGTTTATCCAACCCAGTTCTTCACCATGGGATTTTCCTATCCTATTAGTGAAGAAAAAAGATGGTAGTATGTGCATGTGTGTAGACTACCGTAGCTTAAATGCGGTTACTGTTAAGAACAACTACCCATTGTCACGCACGGATGAGTTGTTCGACAAGCTCACTCATGCTCGTATTCTTACAAAAATAGACTTGCGGTCGGGTTATCACAAAGTACGTATTTGACTTACTGATATACCCAAAATTGCATTCCGAACAAGGTTTGGACACTAGACTTTTTGGTTATGCCTTTTGGGTTAACCAATGCGCCCACAACATTCATGACACTTATGGATAGTGTCTTGAAACCGTACTTGGGTGAATTTGTCATCATTTTTCTCGATGACATTCTAGTATACAGTGCTTTTGACGAAGAACACTTACAACATCTGAGGCAGGTGTTTGAATTGTTAAGAACAAATCAATTATATGCCAAGGAATCGAAGTGTGATTTTTTGAAGGAGGAAATTCACTATCTTGGGCATGTTATTTCAGCTCTACTGGACTCCACATGGATCAATCCAAAGTGGATACCATTTGTTAGTGGCCTTCTCCTAAAAATCTGGTAGGGTTACAAATATTTTTAGGATTTGCAGGTTTTTATCGAAGGTTCATTAAAAACTATGCTAATATTGTTGTTCCCATGATGGCCCAATTGAAAGGCAAAGGCAAGACCTTTCAGTGGGGACCCACAACGTAGCATAGTTTTGATACACTCAAGGATGTGTTAGCTACAGCTCCAATTCTAGCTATTGTAGATCCTTTGAAACCATTGTTTTGAAAACGGATGCCAGTGACCGTGCTATTGGAGCAGTCCTGCTACAAGAAGGGTGGCCAGATGCATTTGACAGCAAAAAGCTTGATTCAACACAGCACAATTATTCTGCTTATGAACGCGGACTCTATTCAATAGTGTCTGCCTTGAAAACATGGAGACATTATTTGTATGGCGCTCAATTTGAGATTGTGTTTGACCATGAAAGCATTAAATGGTTTACACAACAAATGGATTTGAAGGGTCGAAAAGCCAGGTGGACTGAGATTCTTCAGGAATATGATGCAAACCTATGGTATCGTAAGGACGATACAATGTGGTGGCTGATGCTCTTAGTTCTATGCCTGAGATCAATTCTCCCCTATTCACAGAACTTTGCAGTGAATTTTTGGACTCTCTAAAGGGAAAATATGAGCAGGATGACGCATATTCCAAAGTGTGGAGTCATTTACATATGAGGGATCCTTCTCACTCCAATGCTGGTAGTGTATCCTTAACCTCCGCACACAATTCTCCTCTCTCGAGTGATGAACTACAATGATGGAAGAATTTTACCATCGACAATGGGTACCTACTCCATAAGGGGAGAGTTTGTGTACCGACGGACATAAACATTCGGTGCCAAATTCTTTATCAATGTCATGATAGTCCAAGTGCAGGGCACCCGGGTATTAAAAAGACTTATGCTCTCGTACGACGATAGTTTTACTCGCCAGGTTTAGATGGCTTTGTTCAAGACTATATCTTGCATTGCCAAAAATGTCAACTTAACAAAGCAGAGCGCCTAAAGGTAGGAGGACTCTTACATCCTTTAGAGATTCCCAATGGGAAATGGGAAAGTATCTCTATGGATTTTATTGTGGGTTTACCAACCATTGTACTGTAAAGTGTGATCTTTGTCCTAAAGTGTGAGTCAAGGAGAGAAGAGTGGAATTCACTACATACTTGTCTATGGTGAGCTTGTGCTAAGCTAAGTCAATACTCAAGATTGTGTTTATGAGTCCAAGCTAATTCTATCTTGGAACCTAATTCACTTGAGTGATAACCTTGCTTACACACACACTCACACATTGACGCTATGTTTCTCTTTCATCCACCATAGCTAGCACGATCCCATTCCCAACAATTGGTATCAAAGCATTAGTTTATGCTAGCTAGGTTTATTACTATGCTTTTGCGTGTTAGTGTAATTACCATTCCTTAATTATCATTAGCAAGACCGATTAAGTTTCTCTAATCAATTCACGACTAAGCTATGTGTGGGCAAGGTCATGGTGAAAGTCCATTGAGCAACTACCTTCCATAGCTAGGTCGAATTTCGATTAAGAGCTCCTTTTTCATTTGATTAGTGTCATTTTTTGCTACTTTTGCATTTGCAATTATTTCTCGCACTTTCATTATCAACCTACATCATTTTCATTATCTTGAAGTAATCCTCAAGAGCTCTCTATAGAGCCCCTAAGCACTCCAATCTGACATCGAAAGCATCACTAATTAATTTGTTATGTTTAGGTGTGTGTGAAGATTTTGTGTGTGTGTGAGCTCACAGATCTCTCCCACGGCTTCGATGAGAGCTCAATATTTTTGCATTTGGTCTTGAATAGTACTTTTAATGTCCAACCTAACTTTAGGTGTGTGTCTACCTATTTTGTGGGGTGAACCGTGAGAGCATCTTACCATTTGAGGTCAACTTACCACGTGCTCAAAGAGGGGAGCTTTCTTTTCCCGAATCCCCATCCCACCAAGCTGTGCTACCTACCGACCCATTTCCTCAGCATTGAAGCATTCCCATGTGCTTTCACCTAACGTTGGGCGATTTGCTCTCACTATCCATAGAGCTGCTCACCTACCTTTTGTGGAAAGTATGAAATGCTTGAAGACACTGCCCTTGTCAAATTGATGCACGCATAGCTTGCTCGTTGACTACCCCAGTGCCCCTACACCTGCTTATTCTACCCATGCTTTGCAGTAGACAGTGGTGTTAATTTTGAGTCATCACTACTCCGCCATCAGTTCTACCTTCACTCACCAAGTCACTTGCCTACGGCCTTATACCAACTCAACCTTTGCAATATGGTGGAAGCTCTTGGTGTTGACTGTTGTACACCTACCTGCTGCCATTCACCATCGCTGTGTGTCATTAGCTACCCACACCCTTGTTGAGGCACTGTAGCAGTGTTTAAAAGCCACCCTTCTTCCCCTAGCATTGCTGCTCGCCATCATCAACATCACTTCAGCCCACCGATCTACTATTTGCAGCCCATCGCTTCTGTTGGCTTTGCTTTGGTGGCCCAGCTCATCATCGGCTACATGACACATGCGACCTGCAACCAGTTAGCTCGCCATTCATCGGCTACATGACACACCTGCAACCAACTACTTTTTCTTTTTAATTAAAGAAGAAGAAGAAAAAAATCACCTTGAAAGCTCAAGGTTTGGCTCCCACGCGGCCGAGTTCTTTTGAGAGTTTAAGCCTCTCTCACACAAAAGAGTTATATCGCTCCCATTTTAAAATGTATGCAACATAATTTCTTAAAAGCATATTAACATTCGACTTTTGTTGCAAGATTGTGCACAAAGGCACTTTGTATATATATCATGGGTTCTAGACACTTCCTACACAATGAATGTATGGTAAGAACGCCCATCACTATGAGCACACACATAAGCAAACAAAATGTAATATATGCATGTTCTACACCATGAGCTAAGAAGGGAGCAGCCTTGACATTTCGGACCAATGAACATAAAAGAAAAGGAGACGACAACAATACAACAAATGAAGACGATGATGTGGGGAATATTTCATCATCAAAGAAATATTTGTGAAGAGTGAATTCATTTTTAAAGGTGAAGAGGTGCTTTGCAAATTAAGTGGCAAAGAAGGTCACATAGCGAAAGACTGCTACACAAACAATCCTTGCAACAAATGTGGTAAGAAGGGACACCCAACTTCTCGATGCTACTCAAATGGAGGCAATAGCAGTGGAGAAAGCAGCAGTAGCAGAAGCAACAGCAGAAGCTACGAAGGCAAGATACCTAACAAAGGATCAACTCACATGGTAGAAGACGAAGAAGACAAAGGGGAGACCAACCTTGTCTTTTATGAACACGTACTTTGAAGATGCAGCCTCTCTACTTGTAGGGTAGGACTTTTTCCTGTGTGGATATTATCATCCTGTGTGGATTTTGTCAACCTGTGTGGATTTTACCATCCTGTGTGGATACCAGCTTATCATCCTGTGTGGATCATGCATCTTCAGTATTTTGTCATAGTCCAAACCTCAAGGGAAGAATTGTAAAGTGTGAACTTTCTCCTAAAGTGTGAGTCAAGGAGAGAAGAGTGGAATTATCGCACATGTTGTGGAGCAAGGCTGTAGAGCTACTTAAAGCTCACTTCATGAATGAATAAACACAACTCTATTTTGCACTACATGCTTGTCTATGGTGAGCTTGTGCTAAGTTAAGTCAATACTCAAGATTGTGTTTATGAGTCCAAGTTAATTCTATCTTGGAACCTAATTCACTTGAGTGATAACCTTGCTTACACACACACTCACACATTGACGCTATGTTTCTCTTTCATCCACCATAGTTAGCACGATCCCATTCCCAACATGTACGAGGTCATGACTCAGTATGGGTGGTCCTAGACCGGTTGACTAAACTATGTAAGTTTATTCCAACCAAATCAACGATTAAGACACCAGAATTAGCCAAGTTATTTGTGGACAATCTATACAAGTTGTATGGCTTGCCAAGTACCATTGTGAGTGATCGTGATCCCAAGTTTAACAGTCATTTTTGGAGGGTTGTGTTTAAACAATTGGGTACGCAACTCAACCTCAGTACAACCGATCATCTAGAAATGGATGGTCAAACTGAATGAGTTAACCAAGTGCTAGAGGATATGCTACTCACATACGTTAGCTAGAAACAAACAGATTGGGAAGAATATCTACCTCTTCTTGAGTTTGCTTACAACAGTGCTAAGCATGTCATGACTGGATTTAGTCCTTTTATGCTCATGTATGGTTTTCAACCTAGGTCACCTATTACGGTGGGGTTGGCAACCAAAAAACTCCAACAGGTTAAGGATTTTCTCCAAGACCATATGGATATGCTGAAACTGGCTCCTCAGAACGTCTGACAAGCGCAGGATCGGTATAAGAAGTACGCTGATGAGAAACGTTGGCAAGTTACCTTTGAGGAAGGGGAGGAAGTATTTTTACGTGTGCCAGAGCATTCAGAAAGTCTTAAAACTTGGACAACACCTAAATTATCTCCAAGATATTGTGGGCCTTTCAAAATACTCAAGCAAGTTGGTAATTGTGCCTACAAACTACCGTTACCCACACATTCTCGTGTCCATCCGGTATTTCATGCAAGCCTTTTACGTAAGCGATTACATGGGGACGACAATGTCATTGACCAACAGATTCTGGTCGATTTTGTTGAACCTCCTACCCTACCGCATGAACCTGAAGGAATTCTTGACTATCATGATTTACGTACACATCATCATGTACGTCGACAAGCTTTAATCAAGTGGAAAGATTGACCTGAGGAAGGTGCCACTTGGGAAAACATTATGCTCTTAAAAAGAAGTTTCCCACTTTTGTTTTTGAGGACGAAAACTCTTCCTTAAGGGGGAAGTAATGTCAGGACAATGGCACGGCCAGGGAGTCACGGACTAGGCCAGGGGCCAGGCTAGGCAGTGTGGACAGGGGATCCAATTAGGGTAAGAGGCTAGGAGCCTACCTTTATATTGGAAGGTTGGGAGGAGGATCCTAGGGTCTAGTCACCCAAGTTCTTACATTACACTTTTCTCATTTGACAGCTTAGTAGTCCAATTCTGACTGTAATGTAGAGTGTTTTTTGCACCCTGGCAACTTGACTTTTTGCACTCTTGTGCTTACTACAAACATTTCTTCAGGTAAAAGTAAGCTTGAATTCTCAAAGTGGATTCATGAAGGACCAAGTTGGAATTGAAGTTTTCTTTTTTCGAACCTGTTTCATTATCTAGGAATCTTCATCTATGTGGAATTGGTTGTCCTTCTTTGACTATGAAGACTCCATTGTCCATTTGATTCTCCAATTAGGCCTATGGAAAGGATCCTTTGATGTTGTCGTAGGCCTCTGTTGATTGTTGGCATTTGTTCTTTGACTCGGAGCATTGGAAGACTTAGGAATCGAAATCTCTCTATTACCTTTGTAGCTTCTTTGGTGACTTTGTCTGGTTCAAGGTCTTGTTGAACTCTTGAGAACTTCATGTAGTTCTGTCACAATTGCAGTTTCCCTATGGTTGATTGGTTGCCAAATCTTTGTGTAGCCTGTGTAGAACCCTTTTTCAAGAAGAAGATTCTTGGGAATACATGTCTATTTTGTATTTTCTTGAGGGTTGTGGTAGACTTTAGTAGCATTCAGTGTTGTCATTTTGTATTTTCTCTCCTTAGGTATCTTAGAATATTGTCGAGGTTGATCCTAGTTGGACTTCTACTCTTGGGGGGTCTTGATTGCACTTCATATGTCGTGATCTTCGATTTTGGTACCCATATTTGTCTATTACCTCTATAGTACTCTTGTTCTTGTAAACCGCACTATGATGCTATCCATCCCATGTGTTTGTTGTTCTCTATTGATCTTCCATCTTCAATCCACACTAGATTACTAACTTTTACTAGACTGCTCGAGACAAACATTTGCTTGACTTTTGATGAGTACTTGGGCTAATATGCATTTTCTTTTTTGGGTGGCTTCCTAGAGGTTTTATTTGGGTTAGAAAATGATTGGGACTTTTTCTTGGGGGGGGGGGGGGGGGGGGGGGGGGGGGGGAGGTCATTATAATAAAAAAGTGCCTATCGCATGGGTTCAATACTAGGGATTATTTTATTCTATATTTTCTTACATTTTCACATACAAAAGGGTGTTGAAATGATCTTGAAAAAATGTTTACAGATTGAATAGAAAAAGGGGTTGTTTTATTTGTCCTTGAATGCACATGATATATAGGTTTTACATATAGTGACCCCGGCCCCCTTAATAGACTTTCTAAAGCTTGACTTGCTTAAAGGAGTTTATCCATGAGGGTTATTTGGTGTAGAGGCATATGTTGTCACATCTTTCATGCTCGTCAGTTGTAGGTCCACTTTAGCTTTATCTTTGTCTGTAAGATGTGTTCTTGATTCTTGTGATATTTGCAACTCTGAATCAAGCTTTAGCGGTACCTGTGAGGGTCTCTTTTCAAAAAAATCGGTCCATCTCTCTCCCTTATGAGGGAACCTCACCTAGTTTCTTTGTGTTTATTATATATCTTCAACTAAGTTATTTCCACTTTATAGCTTTTACATTAATGGAAAAACCAAAATTTATGCCACTGCTACTTTATCTACCCATTTCAATCTCATCATAATTTTTTGTGATTTTTACTATATTTTATTCCACCATGTAGATATTTTATTTCCATCTTCCTAGTCTTTCTTAATACTTCTTGACTAGTTGCATTATGGACTAGATCTTTAAATATAAATAAAGGAAACCTTATATGTATTTTCATGAGGAAATTCAAGGCCCTTGGTGGTGCTTTCAGACAAGGATGAAGACCTTTTGGGATGCATAGAGGAGGAGTCAACCAAGATGGGGGCAGAAAAAACCTTTATGGCAGCAAAGGTACACATTTTTGTGGTATAGAGGAAGAGTCAACGAAGATGGGATGCATAGAGGAAGAGTTAACCAAGATGGGGCCAACAAAGACCTTTATGGAAGCATAGGTACACATTTTTTGGGAATTTTTAACGTCTTGTTCCACTTGGAATTTCAAAAACCCCAAAACATGAGAAATATAGCACGTGATCTAAAGTTTTTTCCTATATTTTTAGTATAATTTTTAGGGATAATCAGCTCTATGACATGTTCTTGATCAGGCCTATGGAGAACTGAGTAATCAAACTCCTGCATCAACAACACCCACTTGGACAATCTTCCTGAGAGATGAGGTTTATTAATCAAGTAAAGTAAAGCATGATGATCAACATGAATTAAAACTTTATTTGCCAACAAATAATATCTAAATTTTTTAAGTCCAAAAATCATCCCAAAACACTCCCTTTCAGTCACTTTGTAATTTTTCTCTGCAGGTAAAAGACCTCTATTGGCATAGTAGATTGGTATGAACCATCCCTTTTCTGCTTCTTGCATAAAGACTACTCCTATTGCAACATGGGATGCATCAACAAATAAGTGAAATGGTAGTTTCCAATTTGGGGGAATCAAAATTGGTGCATTCACCAATATCCTCTTTAGCAGATTAAAAGCAGTGTCTTTTTCTTCCCTCCAAACAAAGTCCACACCTTTTCTTGTCTGTTGAGTGAGAGGAACATAAACATGAGCTAGAATCCTCAAAATCTACCATGCCACTTCACTTGGACAATAAATCTCACCAGTTGTTTAACTATTTTTGGAGGCAAAGCTTTCAGAATAACCTCCACTTTCTTAGATCAATGGAAATTCCTTCCTAACTGATAACATGACCTAGCAAAATACCTCTCTTAACATCAAAAGCACATTTTGCAGGGTTCAATGATAGCATGGACTCTCTGCATGTCTCAAAACACAGTCTCAAATGCATCGTGTGATCCATCTTCTTACATGCGACACTTAAGTCATCCAAGAAGACTTTCATAAAAGTTGTCAGCAAACACTTCCATAACCCAATTTTGAAAAGTAGGAGGTGCATTTTTTCAATCCAAAGTTCATGGTTGTGAAAGCATGTACTCCCCATTCTGTAATAAATGTAGTTTTATCTCTATCTTCAAGGGCCATTTTGATTTTATTGTACGCAATAAAACCATCCAAGAAGCTATATATATATCTTCACCAGCTAGCTACTGCATCCAACATTGTATCACAAAAAGGTAAAGAGAATGGATCGCTAATAGTTGCAGCATTCAATTTCTTGTAATCTACACATACTCAAATTTTGCCATTTTTCTTAGGAACCACCACAATTGGTGATAGCCAAGTTTCTTTATCCACTAGATAGATAAATCCGACTTGCAACAACTTATCAAGCTCCTCCTTCACATGTTTAGCATAATTGTATCTGTGTTGCTTTACTAGTACTGTATCCTTCATGAGGTTAATGGTATGTTGACAAATTTTTGGATCTACTCCTTTCATATCAATGTAGGACCAAGCAAACACATCCTTAAACTCCATGAATAAGGCTTTCAATGCTACTTTAAATTTTGCATCTAATTCAATAGATTCATCTTGTATCTGTGTTGCTTTACTAGTACTGCATCCTTCATGAGGTTAATGGTATGTTGACAAATCGTTGGATCTACTCCTTTCATATCAATGTAGGACCAAGCAAACACATCCTTAAACTCCATGAATAAGGCTTTCAATGCTACTTTAAATTTTAGGTATCTAATTCAATAGATACCTTCACCAATTTAGGATCATCTTCATCTCCCAAGTTCATATCTTCCAGTTCATATTCTTTAACTCTAGAACTTTTAGACATCTGCTCTGGAAACATTTTCTTTGCATGCAAGATTGCTTCAGAAGCCTCTTTTTCCTCGGCCAGTCTCTGCTCAGTAGCTGTAAGGCCAGATTTTTTCCTGATTGTTTTCAAGTGACTGTTAGGTACTTGTTTTTGAAGTACTACTAAATCAAGAATGTTTTGGACATCCACCTCAAAAATTGGAGCAACTATAGAACTTCTCTTAAAAAAACTCTTCTTCTTCATCCTCCTAAATGGCTTCATTGATCCCTTCTGCATACAAGGGTCTAAATCTAGGAGGAATACTCTTCTTTGGTATCATTTGCATTCTCACTTTCTTTTTCCCTTGTTTGATCACAATGGTATCTACTCCCCATAATTGTTTGACCTTGGATTCTCTAAGCCATGGTCTACCTAGAATCATTGGGTAAGAATATGTTTCGTCCAACTTCAAGACAACAAGTTGAGTACAAAAGTTAATCGTACCACATCAATTGTATGATTCCTGGAGATCCGTAAAGGTTGAACTCTCCTTTGGTCAACCATTTTCACCTGGAAAGGTGTTGGGTCCCATTTCATTAGGTTCAATTTTGTGCATACTGATAAAGGTAAAATGTTAACTCCTAAGCCTCCATCTACTAACACCATTGAGAGGTAAACCTTTCCAAGAGTGATATTAATGACAAGAACTTTATAACCCACATCAACTAGAGCTAAATCTCCACAATCAATCTAGGCTAAATCAAATTGACTAGCCTTTTCTTGTTAATTTTGTTTCTCAGTTGTAGTTCCACTATTCAGTCTCCTAAAAAAATGTTGATTAAAATCAGGAACCAGCTTTAATAATTGACCCACCTTGACTACAATGTGTGTTTTTGATAAGCCTTTGTCATGTAATTTGTTCCAACTATCCTTTGATTTTTTGAGGTCATTCTTTCTAGATGCTGAAGCTGGACTCACCAAAGTTTGCAAAAGAGAATACAGAGCATCAATTGACCATTGATCTGCAAATTCTATTGTATTAGGGTGGATCAACAAGACTAGCATTCATAATGACATTGAAGGAGTACGAGCGGAAGTGCAACGCGAGAGAGAGTGCGAGAAGAAGAGCACGACGATATGGTGAACTCGCTCTACTGTAATGTGTAGAGCATAGTGAGTT
This sequence comes from Adiantum capillus-veneris, assembly GCF_014529385.1. NCBI lineage: Eukaryota > Viridiplantae > Streptophyta > Polypodiopsida > Polypodiales > Pteridaceae > Adiantum > Adiantum capillus-veneris. Next base: position 125,964,176 of record NC_140959.1, read on the forward strand.
CTTATTAGGTTTTTACAAAAGAATATGTGTACATACCTGGCGGCCCGCCCACTTACCTGGGCGACCACATTGAGCTTTATACCCCAACAACCTCCCACTTAAAGTCCAATGTGGTACTTTAAGTGTGAGAGAAGCTACTATACAAGCTAATATACAAGAGATGTAGAGAAGTGATGTACTACCCTACACCTAACTGCTTGCGAAAATGCGCAAAGCTCTCTGAGGGAAGTCCTTTTGTAAGTAGATCAGCAGGATTTTCTGTGGTGTGAACTTTGACAAGCTGAAGTTTCTTATCCTCGAGCATTTCCCTGATGAAATGATACTTCACATCCACATGCTTTGTCTTTGAGTGATAAATTGGATTGCGAGACAATTGTATAGCACTTTGACTATCACAATATAACACAGGCATCTCTTCTTTGATTCCCAAATCTGTTACTAGTCGATTAATCCAAATTGATTCTTTGCATGCCTCTGATGCTGCAACATATTCAGCCTCTGTAGTAGACTCAGTAACACAATCTTGTAATCTAGAACGCCATGATACTGCTCCACTAGCCAATGTAAAGACATACCCTGACGTAGACCTTCGGTTGTCTAAGTCACCTGCATAATCTGATTCTGTAAAACCCTTTACACTTAGCTCCTGACTCCCATAGCATATACGCATACTCTTTGTAGCTTTCAGGTATCTCAATATTCCTTTCACTGCCTCTCAATATTCCTTTCACTGCCTCCCAATGTTTCTTGCCTAGGTTTGACATGTATCGACTTACTACTCCCACTGCAAATGCAATGTCTGGGCGAGTAGCAATCATTGCATACATCAAACTACCCACTGCAGACACATATGGAATCTTATCCATTTCAGCCTGTTCTTCCTCAGACACAGGACAATCTTGTTTGCTAAGTTTCACATATGGTGGCAATGGAACACTCAGTGCCTTTCCCTTCTCCATATTGAAACGTTGCAAAACCTTGTCAATATACTCTATTTGAGATAACCAAATCAACTTCTTTGATCTGTCTCTCTCAATGCGCATACCAAGTATATGACTTGCCTCACCCATGTCTTTCATGTCAAACGATTTTGCCATCTTTGACTTCAAACCTGAAATTTCTTCCAAGTGCTTGCCAGCAATCAACATGTCATCCACATACAAAATAAGGATCAGCCAACTACCATCCTTAGCCTTCTTTGTATATAGACAGTGATCGAACTCACTACGTTTGTAGCCTTGAGAAAGCATAAACTTGTGGAATTTATGGTACCATGCCCTTGGTGATTGTTTTAAGCCATAAAGACTCTTTAACAACTGGCATACCCAATCTTCCTTGCCTTTCTCAACAAACCCTTCTGGCTGCTGCATGTAAATTTCCACATCTAAATCACCATGCAAGAACGCTGTCTTGACATCCATTTGGTGCAACACCAAATCTAATATGGCAACCAATGCAAGAAAGCATCTCAATGTAGTCATCTTGACCACCGGAGAGAAGACTTCATCAAAGTCAATGCCTTGTTCTTGGTTAAAGCCCTTGGCAACAAGCCTTGCTTTGTACTTTGGCTGACTATCATGAGCGGTGATCTTATACCTGTAAACCCATTTACAAGGTAGAGCCTTTTTGGCCTGTGGTAATTTAACTACCTTCCATGTCTTGTTTTTATGCAGAGCTGTCATCTCTGACTGCATGGCCAATTGCCAATTCCCGGAGTCCTTCATTTGCACTGCTTCCTTGTAACATGAAGGCTCATTGCAATCAGTCAACATGACATAGTTCATAGATGGAACAAACCTATCAAGAGGTCGCGTGACACGTCCAGATCTACGCACAATAGGTGGCTCAGGCTCAACCACAACCTGTGGGTCCACTCTATCCTGTCCTTGCTCCTCTTGAGCCCTGACATTTTGTCTTGCAGGTGCAGGTCCATCTTCTTGGAAGACAACTCTTCTAATCTCCTCAACCCTCTCTGGTTTAGAATGATATTTGGATTCATTAAAGTGAACATCATTGCTGCGGACAACCTTTCTGGATTCGAGATCCCAAAGTCTGCACCCCATCTCACCAAAATTACCATAGCCTAGAAAGATGCACTTTCTACTCTTTGGCTCAAGTTTGTTCCTAAATTCCTTTGGAACGTGAGTATATGCCTCACAGCCAAAGACTCTGAGATGCTTGTATGAGGGCATTTTGCCTAACCATACCATCTCTGGCACTGAATCCTTCTGCAAAACCTTGCTAGGAGATCTAGTTACAAGATGAACAGCTGTTGATACAGCTTCAGCCCAAAACCCATTTGGCAGCTGTGCATTAGACAACATACTTCTGACCTTCTCTTGTATGGTCCTATTCATCCTCTCAGCAACACCATTTTGAGGAGGATTGTAAGGAGCAGTAAGTTCACGTTTTATACCTTTTGACTCACAAAAGTCCTGAAAGGCCTTTGAAACATACTCTCCACCATTGTCAGTGCGTAAGCATTTAAGCTTCTTGCCACTCTGATTCTCCACAAGTGTCACAAACGTTTTGAAAGCACTAAACGCTTCATCCTTGTGCTTGAGAAAGTAAACCCATACTTTCCTCGAGTAATCATCTATAAATGTCATAAAGTAAGAAGCTCCCCCTAGAGATAGGTTAGGCATAGGTCCACACAAATCACTATGAACAAGTGCCAACTGTGTATCTCTTCTACTGCTTCTATGCTTATGTGGTTGCTGTGTTTGCTTACCATACAGACAATGTTCACAGAATTCAAAATCATTAAATGAAAAGCCAGGAAAATAACCAGAACGAGACAAGATTTACATTCCCTTCTTGGACATATGTCCTAACCGGCTATGCCACAAAGAAACGTTCGGCTGCTCGGTTACATTGATTACATTTTTAGAGACATTTGATACATAAATCATGTAAAGTCCTCCAGACTTTACTCCATGTGCTATTGTCATAGAACCCTTGGATATCTTCCACATGTTCTGTCCAAAAGTGGTGACGTAGCCAGCATCATCAAGTAAACCTGTGCTGATCAAGCTCTTTGTAATTGCGGGAACATGTCTCACATTCTTCAGCGTGAAAGAAGAGCCATTCTGAAACTTCAATTGAACATCTCCAACACCTAAGATCTCACATGTCTGCCCATTGCCTAGCCGAACATGATCTTTAGTGGTCACATAAGAAGTAAACCACTCCTTGTTTGGAGACACATGAAGTGATGCCCCTAAGTCTATAATCCAGTCACTCAGTGCATTTCCATCAGATGCTGTAAGAAGAGCTGAGTCCATTGTATTCTTCAAGAAGTAGATGTCTCCTGACACTAGACTGTCATCCTCTGCAATAGTGTTTGTCACATTTATTTCTTGAATCTTTACTGAGGACTTGTTCTTCTCACCATGGTCTTCAACTTTCTCTTTGCCTTTTTCTGCTTTCCATTCTCTGCAGTCTCTTTTCATGTGACCCTTCTTGCCACAATGGTAGCATTCTATGTCACTCTTGCCTTTAGCACTGCGGGACTTGCTACGAGACTGATTCCTCTTTCCACCTTTGTACTTTTCTTTGGTCCTTCCCTTGACAACTAAGGCTGTTCCTTTGCCTTTGTCCATTGTCTTTCTATTGGTTTCTTCAGTAAGCAGACTTCCTTCTACACCTGCTATGTTCAAACCATCTGGAGGTGCAGAATTACTCAAAGTTGTGTGAAAAGTGTCCCAACTTTCCGGCAATGTGATCAATAGGAACATAGCTCTAACAGGTTCATCAAACTTGACACCTTGAGCTGACAACTGACTATAGATTGTGTTGAATTCATTCAGATGATTGGACATAGGTGTCCCTTCTTTCATCTTCAAGTCAACAAGCTTCTTAAGCCAGTATACCTGTGAAGCTGCACGCTGCTTCTCATAAAGATCACTCAGCTTTAACCATGCTTGATAAGCCGACATCTCGTCTGCTACATTGAAGTAAACGCTTTCTGCCAAAGTCAGCATAATGGTAGAAAGTGCCAATTCATCCATTTCGCTCCATTCATCTTCGTCCATATCTTTTGGTTTTATCCCCTTGAGCTTTATAGGTTTTATCTGCTTCTTTTGTACCAACACGTGCCAAATCTGCTTCTTCCACAATGGGAAATTGGTTCCATCCAGCTTCTTGATATTGTAAAGAGCAGTGTCCTGTAATCCAGCCATAGCTATGCTTCACAGTAGTTTACTTTTTTTTTGGGAAAAATTCGGCAGAGTTTCCCGTGTAAACTGACCTCTGAACCAATATCAACCTGTCAAATGAACCAAGAAAGATTCAGATTCTGCAGAAATTTTGGCAGAGTATCCTTTGTAAAATGGCTCTGGTGTACTAAAAACAGACCAAAAAACAGCTCAAAAAACATTGTCTCTCTGACACTGTAAGTTGCGGGTAAACCTGTCCTGCACCTGTACTGTCTCTCACTGTCATGTCACTGTCCTGTAAGCAAAGACTGTGACAATGCCTCAACGGCAGTAAAGCAAAGATGCAATCCCAATTGTCTAACTCACAGACAATACATCCTAGCTGCCTATCTAAGGGTGCTCGAGGGATCGCTCCAAGACCTGTATCACCGAAAGGATCTCAACATTCGAGAATCCCCCAGCTCAATACAACCTCACTCGACCCTCAACAAAGGCTGCAGTAAATCTGACAGTACATAGACTTCCCACAAAGTCATACATCCACAAATTTCCCACTGTATGCTGTAACCGTTGCGGCGGTTGTTTGCTGCGTCACTCACAGCCAGCAAACCCTCAACAGACATACATCATCTCTGACAATACATCCCATGTGGAAGTACCTGCAATGTCAGGATGAAATCTGGAATATCAAGCAGCAAACACAAGCTACCTGATGAACTAGTGGATGTCGCCTACAGTCTGTGTGTAGATGCGCCCGTGTTGTATGTGACACGCCTCCAAGAACTGTGAGCCGTCCTTCGATGTGTAGACAGCCACAAATCAACACTCTGGGAGTGTCGATATCCTCAGCACCTGCAGTCGTAGGCCGAAAACCCCAAATTTGTAGAGTCGGATCTGCACCCGCTGAGACCACGTAGTCAAAAATGGCATGGGCAGACCTTTGTTGAAGCCGAATGGTGGCCGAGATTTTGGGCCGTGTCTTCGCCTATCGAATTTCACTCCAATCGGAGTTGGTGAATCTAGCCTCCTGCAGTGCTGCCCCGAGCCTCGATCTGAGCTCTGATACCAGTTGAAGGAGTACGAGCGGAAGTGCGACGCGAGAGAGAGTGCGAGAAGAAGAGCATGGCGATACGGTGAACTCGCTCTACTGTAATGTGTAGAGTATAGTGAGTTCTTATTAGGTTTTTACATAAGAATATGTGTACATACCTGGCGGCCCGCCCGCTTACCTGGGCGACCACATTGGGCTTTATACCCCAACAGACATAATATGTAAGTACTGTAATAATTAGAGAGAGAGAGAGAGAGAGAGAGAGAGAGAGAGAGTGTGTATGTGTGTAGACTCAAAATGACAACTTTTTTAGAAAATGAACTAACTTATTGGTGTGTACAAATGAGCTACTTAAGTAGTAGTAGCACATGGCTAGGTGCACCTCTCAAGGGTTACAATGCACCTTTCCCAAGGGTCAAGGGGAAAATATCCAAAGATCAAGAGTGGATCCAATCTACCAAATTTAGAAATCTATTGGGGCAATGGAAAGTATAGCTCAAAAGGTTGATTAAAATTACAAATCAGCTCCTTTAGCTGATAAGCTGGTTTCGATGTTCCAAAGTCTTCCAAGGAACTACAAAAAACCTCTAAAAAGAAGGCAACAATAAAAAGAAAGTCCGTTGGTAGAACAATGGCTAAACCAAAGGTCTTTTGGAAATTTTGGTTACATACCAAAATTTAAGAAAGGGGAGGAGAAATGTAGACGGTGGGAACAACCCCTAGCAAGCAGCTAATGAATGGCTGGATTGGCGGCTTCCAGAAGTAGTAAATCAAGGATAGCTACCTTGGTAATTGATAAATTGCACAGATAGTCAGACACTAGTCGAGAAGACTATAAAATTGTCTGATTGCAGTAACTGGTGGATTTCCCATGCAGAACCATTCATTTGGCCCCCACGTAGAGCATCTGAAGTCGCTCCAGATCTAAGTAGATGGTTTCATAATTCAAGAAGTCTTGGATGTGGAGGTGGCTCTGTTTCCTTGGGCATTTATAGATTTAGTAGTTCAGTGGAATGGTTATGGTCAGACTCAGAGTCGGATTCAATGGTGATGGTCTTGCCTTTACTAACCCTTTGCTGACTCTGAGTTGCCTGTTGTCCAGTTTGCTGGTTAGTCAGGGGGTTTTGCTATTGATCTTCATTAGCAAGTGGTTCTTGGTCACCAACATGCCCGTTCTTGGCTTGATCTGGAGCATGGCTCCCAATGGGTGCTAATTTGCATGCTCCCGACCCCAAAGTGTCATCCTCGTTGTCGTCATGATCATCATCATCATTCTTTGGTGGTTAGTCTCCCACCACGTCTTCCCGGTATTCATCCTCCTCATAGTCATCATCTTTGTTCTTTTGATTCTCCATATATTCAAAACTAGCTTCATTAACTAGTGTTGTGATATATGCCCTAGTTTTCTCTTTTAGATTAGATCACTTAAATTCAAAGTCAGATTGCCATCCTTGTCCATTATCTATACCAAAGAATGATAGATGTATTTTTCCATGATGTCTTCTTTACATAATGCTTTTGATAGAGCTTCTTGTAATCTACTCGCTTTGCATTTAGCATTAAGTTGAATCTGTTGACTGCTTGCTGAGCGATTTCTTTCTCCTCTTCCATGCGTTTAGCCATCTTCTGAGCTAGCTTTTTCTCTTCATCCATGAAAATTTTGGCCTTAGTCAATTTATTTATCGTCTTCTCTGCAGGGTGTCTAGCTCCCTGTTGTGGTGTTGTTGCTATAGTTGTAAATGTAAAAGCTCTTGTATCCACCCACCTTGTCCTTTCTTGGCCCTTTCTAGCTCATCTTTAGTCTCTTGAAGCTCTTCTTTCAATTATAAATTTTTGAGCTAGAAATGGATGCCTCTGCTTCCATCATCTAACCTATGAAATTGACTATTGTGCTCCATCCAAATTGGATAGCCACTGCACATCCTTGTGTGATAATTTTTGGATCAGTCTGATCAATTTTGTACACCATCATTGGGAATGCATATGGCAATGTAGCTTGATCTGGTTTTTTCATAACCATCTCCCCTTAAGTGGTTGCATCTAAAAACACTGAAACCTATCCATTTTTTCAATGGGCTTGTGATTCGGGTAGATACTGAGCCATTGGCCGATGCTTAGTGATTCTCCTCCTCAAGTGTGGCAGTGGTATGAGCATGTTCAATGCTGTTATCTTTTTCATTGGTCTTTCCTTTCTACTACTGGTGTCAATTGGTTCATGAGCAGTGTTTACTGGCTTTTGAGACCTAGCCTAAAATCCTTTCAGAAAGTCTATTGTTTTGTGCTTCTTGCTCGATGACCCAACCTCTGCCTGGGTTCATGGTCTCTTTACCATAGTTAGTACTACCTCTTTTCCTTTGCCTTCCACTGGTTGCTTTGTTGCAGTGTCCCGTGTTTGATCCCCTTTGGTCTTACCAGCCGCAATGTCAGTGTTGTCAGAGGATGACACTGTGATTTTTGGTGCCCTGTTTTTAAGGGATTTTTTTTCATACATATGGTCCAATGTAGTTATCGGAATGCCCTATGCTCCATTCTTTTGTTTCTTTTTTGTTTGATCATCCTCTTTTAGAGATTCACTGACTTGGTCAGTCATGGTTGTTGTGGGTTTTGTTGCATCTGGAATTTTGATAATATGGGCCAGTTCACCAACTGTCAATTCCAGTGACCTTCTATTCACTACTATGGTTCCTGCTTGATACGTGGCTAGCTCAATGATCCCTACATCAAAGGGTAATGCAGCGGCTTCCACCATGACCTTTAGTTTCCATAACCTTAACAAAGACTACTCCTTTTCTTGAAACACATACTTAGCAGTTTTGCTATGTGCTACTACTCCTAGTACTTCAGCTTACGAAAGCCTTCAAACTCTCTGCTCTCGTGGACATGGTGTCTGATGTTACTTGCATTTACTTGGAATTTTTTTGTCTACCCATACACGACTCAGTTGAACAGGTTTGTGTAGAAGAAGACTTACTTGTAGTAGTAAAAGACTTGTACAGAGAACAAAGAGGGGTTTCGGGTAGCGTTGTTGCAATTGTTGAGGGAGTGCATGTGTATAGCAAAGAAATTTTTTTGGAGTGGGTACAGAAGGATGTGAGCAAAGTGAGGATGGGCGCACCCTTTGCATAGCTATACACACATGCACCATGAATGCACCATTCCTTGGCCGTCTGTGACATGTCACTCATGCAGTGGTCCACTATAATTGTTATTACTGACAAGATTCTTTTTATGATTGTGGCATTTATTTATTATATAAAACAAATCCAAGGGTTCATCTTCTGATTCAGGTGGGTTCTACTAGGATTTCTTGTGTCATGGCATAGTATAACTTGATCTTAGTCCCATTGTATACTCATGGCAAGAGAAATCCTGACAAATCTCTTAGCCTTACTATACCATTGGAGAGTACCCAATCTACCTTATAGGGTCCTGACCAAGCAATCTTTAAATTTGGTGTCTTTGGTCCCAACTTGGACTGGTAAAGGAGCACCGAATCACCCTTCTTGAACTCTCTAACCTTAATCTTATTGTCATTCCAACGCTTCCTCCTCTGCTGGACTCCTTTCTATTCCAACATGGCCCTCTGTCTAATTTTATCTAGCCGTAAAAGCTCATCCAATCTCTTCTTTAAATTTTGATTAAAGTCCATTCCATACTCAACTGCCATTCACAAATTGGGAATAGCAAATTCCATCGGAACTACTGCCTTTGTTCCATACACCATCCTCAAACGGGTCATACCAATAGTAACCTTATAGTCAGCTATTTAAGCCCATAAGGTTGTCTGAAGCTTAGTGTCCTACTTGTGTAGTTCCTTCTTAACTATGTTGGTGAGGATGATTGTTGCTCTTTGCTTGGCCATTACACTTGGGATAATATGGTGTGGATTTTCACTGCTTTGCTAAAAACATCTCAGTTAATATTTGAATGATCTCATTAATAAAGTGTGTTCCCTGATCTGAGACTATTCCTACTGGGTATCCATATCTACATATGATGTTTGCATATGAAAATATAGTTGCTGATTTAGCAATATTATCTGGTAAGGCCTTGTCTTTGACCCACTTTGTTAACTGAGTCAATGTCAGTTAATAGGATCTGCTAAAGACCGAACACGTGTGGATGCACATCGAAGATCAACATGAAGAAGTAGTAAAGATTGGAGCTACACATTTTTCACGTTTTTCCAAAATGGTCGCGTATTGTAAAATCCCAATTTATTTTAAGCCATTGTAATATTTTAATGTGTCATGGGCTCAATGGGAGTTCCAAGATATAAAGAACAGGTCAATTAGTGTGCCTAGGTAGCAGATTCAGTAATTGGTAGAGCCCTAAAGGCCTTGGGCACCCGGACATTGCATATTTTTACCCTAGGTATATAAAGCAGTGTGTAAACGAAATTAGGGTTCTCAAGCTCATTTGTTGAGAGCACTCTTTGGTGAGATCTCTTCAGGTGTATGGCTACTTGCTAAAGACCAAAGACGTATGGATGCACATGGAAGATCAACATGAAAAAGCAGTAAAGATTGGAGTTACACATTTTTCACGTTTTCCCAAAATGGTCACATATTGTAAAATCTCGATTTATTTCAAGCCATTGTAATATTTTAATGTGTTACGAGCTCAATGGGAGTTCTAAGTTGTAAAGAACAGGTCATTTAGTGTGCCTAGGTAGCAGATTCAGTAAGTTGTGGAGCCTTAAAGGCCTTGGGCGCCCAGACATTGCATATTTTTACCCTAGGTATATAAGGCAGTGTATAAAAGAAATTAGGGTTCTCAAGCTCATTTGTTGAGAGCACTCTTTGGTGAGAGCTCTTGAGGTGTGTGGCTATGGAGTCCTTGAGCTTCTCCTTGCTCATGAGACTTGATTAACACTAACCAATGATTCATTCTCTTTCACTAATTTTGTCGGTTTAATTGCCTAGTCTTGATTTTATTTATAAATTTTTTTGGCAATTGAATTGATGTGATTTTTGTGATTTTATTTGGCTGAACTAATCCCCAATGTGTGGAGAATTTTAAGAATTTTTTTGGGTAATTTTTGGATAATTTTTGCAATTGTTTGGCAATTTTTGCATTAATTTTTTGTTAATTCCATAAAAATTGTATTTTTGCGATCTTTATGAGCTATTTGTGTGTGCGTATTTACGGCATCATTTTGATCACATTTGTGCCCTCCGTGGTCAAGTTTTGAGCATTTCGCTATTTTTCGGGGTCGGGTGGACAATTTTGTCGAAATTGGCATTTTTTGAAAAATCTGCTATTTTCGGTGAGCTTTTGCATGTTGGAAATGTTTGGTTGTGAATGACGATGATTTTCTAAGGTTCCTAGAATTTTTCGGGAATTTTTGGATTTTTTTGGAGATTTTGGATTTTCGGGTGAATTTTTGGAATTTCGGCTAATTTCCAGCCTAATTTTGGCATTTTTGGATGTTTGGAAAAAATAATTTTAAAAAAGGACAATTTTCAGCCTCGACGCTTTGCCTTGCGGCACATAAAATCTTCTCGTTGATGGATAGATCTTTACAATCAGTAGAGATAGTTTCCTTCGACATTAAAATTTTCTTCTTCTTTTTTCCCACTCCGGGTGAACTCACCTCACATTCTCACTCTCTCTCTCTGGATCCACTGGATAACCACTTGGGTTGACAGTGGATAACCACTTGGATCTATAACCGAGAACCAGAATTGGAAGATCCCACAGATCAACCAATAGAAGCCAGCCTAATGGGAGAACCAAACTAAAGACAGTACAAAGGTCAAGATGGAGCAATCTATAGCTTGATGCTCAGTGTTCTAAAAGAAAATGCCGACAATTTGATCAGCATAGAAGCAAAAACTTCTTAGCTGGAGCCTGACTTGACATAACCAAATGAAATACCACCAGGCATGGCGTATTGCTCAAAATGTGGACAAAAAGGTGGACATTTTTTTGAAGATTGTCCAAGAAACCCAGACAACAAAGACACATCAACTGCCAAGCAAGGCACAGAGCAAATTAGAAATGTGAATCTCGATATAAGTACATTTAACTCGTCACTTTTAATGCAATCGGATGATTTTGCATTACCGTTAGAAGCACCAGTAAAAACACTGCAAGTTCAAAATCAGCACCTGAAAAGCTTAAAATTGATTCTTTGAATAACAAATTCTTGCATGAATTTGGTCAAGGTGTCGAGATATCACAGAATGTTGAAAAGATGGTTAGGTTTGTAAATAATTCTGCATCCACTGCCACAAGTGTGCAATCATTCATGAGTCTAAGGGACAGATCAGACAGAATTATGTTAGCATTGTATGGTACACATCATTCATACACACTATGTAGACCAAAAAGGAAAACTTTACAAAAAGGATCAACTAGTATTAGTATTTGAACGGCCCACATACCAGCTCATAGAAGTGCATCCAGTGATAGATCAGAAAGAATGGTTCATTTCAGAGGAAAGAATCTATTATAGCCCATCCTCTCTAGAGCTGAAGGGTATTACCCGGGTGAACCCAGAAATATCTTCAGAGCCAAACTCTCCTCCATCGAAAATCAAACTTTGATGTTGTGACCAAACGAACATATACTTTGACCAAAACAGTCGTAGGTATAGACAAGAGTCTATCATCTATGATGCCTTGGGTCCTGAAACCACGAAAGCTCATATCATAGGAGCCCATGGGATAGACAATATCAGGGCAAAGATAATGCTATCTACAGCTTCACTTGGAGAATAATTTGTCATGTTTCAAGGAGATACATAGGAAACTATGCAAAAGGTTTACAGATGCCAAATGTCAACAGTGCTACCCAAAGTGTACCTTCACAGTCCCAAAAGGTGAGACTAAATCAGAGCCAAACAATTTTGAACTCTTACAATGAAGTAGGCTATAGTGATCACCCTAGGAAGGGGGAGCTGTAAATCCATCAAAATCAGCTTATGTACCAGGAAACGCTACACCAGTTAGAAGCCCTAGAGCTTCTAACCAACAGACCCCTTCAAGACAAAAACCATTGAAAGATCATATGGTTGTTGGAAGTTTTCAATTGCACCAGATTCCATCAGAGTCTACAGATAAATGCCTCTATGAAGATCATCAAGGACAGAAATTTCAGCTAATCTCCACAAGTCAAAGTCAAAAGCCGACGAGTATAATAGTGTTCAAACAGTTACATGTGACCAAGCTCACATATGCGTATCAAGATGCACATGGTAACCAATATCAGCAAGATCATGATCTTGTACAAACCCCTATGGATGGTAAGACTGAAGTCAAAGACTATCTGAAGATGATGCAAAGCCTCAAGCTGCCAGAACATGTAACAGAAAATTCAAAGTCAATGGGAGCTAACGTCCAAAAGGCTACACAAAGGTCACCACCGAAATCTCCTCCAAAGAGACAGATTTTTCTAGAAAGTACAGTGGATATATTAAGATCAAAGGTAACTCATATGCATGTAGACAATGCTCAACAATTGCAAAAAGGTGCAATCTTACAGCCAATGGAGTCAACATCGATTGAAGTAGGCGGTCAAAGCAAGGAAAATGCAAATAAAGCTCAATTAAAGGACGTTGCCACAACAAAAGCAATCAATTCAGACACAAATCCTAAGACGATCAAGTGTAACATTGTTGGTGAAAACGAAGAAAAGTTGTCAAGTGAAGTAAAGCTAGATTTTCAGTTAGACAAGAACCTCATGTCTTTTCGCACCTGGAAAAGATGTGGCCAACCACAGCTAGAAGATGCTCCTGAATTTGTGAGCATATATGGAGACAACCAAGCAGAATGCTAGGGAATCATCTCCACTACCATTGAATCAAGTTCACAGATCATCATAGCTCAATTCCACATGATCATAGCAAAAGATATGCCAGACGACATCATAATGGGAATGCCAATGGCTCAGAAGATGTCAGAGATACAGAATGTCAACATGATGCAGTCTTCAAAGACAACCAAGAATGAAGACCAACATTAGTCACCAATGGACGACAACACAAGGTCCTCAAGCACAATTCAAATGGAAGATCTTATTGAAGATGATTCATCTCCATCATTCAGAATTTCAAAAGAGCTTAAACCAAATTAGGCAATATCAAGTGCAGATCAAACAAAACAAAGAGCAACCACGATACCTATTGAGTAGAGAATGTCATCAAAGTCAAAAGTTAAGAACAACAAGGTTACAGACAACCAAGAAGCAATAGGAAGTTCAAAGATCAATCACTCATTGCCAGCTAAAGTAGCTGATGAAAGTCAGATCGAAAATCATAGTCTCAAGTTACCCTCCATAGAGACACAATTAGATCAAGATGAGACCATGGCAAAATCAGGACAAAGATCTTCAATAGAACCAACAATGAGAATAGCTATAGTTCTCAACAGTACAAAAGGAGAAAGTGTCAGATGCAATGCTCTACTAGATAAAGAAGCAAAGTGCAATATGGTTGCAAACAACATTCAGAGAATTCCTGAGATTACTCAGACCAAGCCAGGTAATAGGAAAATCATGGGTAAGGCTACAAGTCAAAAAGAAATGGTTGCTACCCTTAGCATCCAAAATCATGAAGAGCAGGTAAAGTTTCAGGTGAAGCCTTCAAAAGAAATGCTTGCAGATATCATCCTTGGACATCAGTGGTTAGATTAACACAAGGCCTACAAAGAGGATAAAATGTTAATACTCTCTTTTCCAAGAGGTAACAAGCAACATTTACAGGTACCGTTAATGCTAGATTCAGAGTTGCAGAAGTCACAAGAATCAAAGACGAATCCTAAAGTGGAACTTTCACCGATTAGCACAAAGGTGTGACAGCATATGCCTCTACATCAAAGAACCCTCATGAATCAACTTCTTCAAGCAAGTCAGGCTTTCAAAACTTCAAGTCAATTTCTAGCCCAACTGAAACCTCGATGGAAACACCCAAAAAAGCAAAGATATCTCAGCCAAAGTACTCAAGAAAGCAAAGGAAAGTCAAGCAAGTGTTTGTTCCGAGCAATTTGGTTAAAGTCAATGATCTAGTTTGGATTAAACACGGGAAATTGACACAAAAAGACAAACACATGGGATGGATAGCATCATAGTGGAGCTTGCTAGAACATGAGTGCTATAGAGGTAACAGACACATATGGGTACCAAAACCGTAGGTTAGAGCATATGAAGTGAAGCCAGGACCCTCCCAAGAAAGAAGACCCACAAGGTATCAACCTCGACAATATCCTAGGATACCTAAGAAGCAGTTATATAACATAACAACATCAGAAGATACTAAAGTCAACCACAACTCTCAAGAGGATACAGAACAAAGACAAATCTCAAAGAATCTACCTCTTAGACAAGGATTCTACACAAGTTATACAAAGATTTGGCTACTAGTCAACCACAAGCCAACCGCAACTACACCAGACTTGTATGAAGATCTCAAGAACTCAACAAGACCTAGAGCTCAACAAGAATTCAAAGCTTACTTTTACCTGAAGAAATGTTTGTAGTAAGCACAAGATTGTAAAAATTGAAGTCGCCAGGGTGCAAAAAACACTCTTTAGCATAGTCAAAGTCGGGCTGTTGAGCCATAAAATGGGCAAAGCATTAGTCCCAAAGCTTCAAGTCATATTAAACTCTATGCTAAGAGTCGTAGTTATTAGGCTTACGCTCAAGCTGGAAGAGTTGAGCATACCTAAGTCATGTCGCTCATGCTGGATGAGATGAGCATAAGAGTCGAAGTCTATTAACTTACAATTAGTGGAGTGTCGTAGAGTCGAACACTCACGCACATTGCACAGTAAGATGAGAGCACATATCCTCGTCAACAAAAACCATTCTTAAAGGGGTGGCAACTTGTAAAGCCAAGTCATATGCTTTAATAGCTACACCATCTTTCTGAAGAATCACTCAAAATCCTTCTGGCACAGCATATTGTTTTCCATGCATTTCTGTGTATGCATAAATAGGATGTCCCACCATTGGACATATGCATTAGACACTCTTTTTTGCTTCCACCTATGCACCTTGAGTGGACTACAATAGGCAAACCAATGTTCCATCATGCTACCCTCTCATATTTGCTGCCTTTTTAATTCCATATCTATCAGCAAATAATCCCTTGAGTACTTTGTTAATATTTCCAATGCTCATAAGTACTCCAATAATGCGCGTATCCCAAAGGCACTTTTTTTCCACTGGGTTTTTTCCCCTTGGTCATCCAGGTATTAGACCCTAATTTAGGACCTCATCATTCTACTTCCCTTTTACATACTTTTCATAAATAAACAACAGCCTCATCATTATGCTATTACAACAGACAAATACAACATCATCTCTCATATCAAGCATATTCGGACGAATGATGATGCTGTAGCAAATTGAACCTCATCAAAAAATGCAACAACAAATGAAGACAATCAGCCCATCAACAACCAATCAAAACCTTCCATAGCCTCACGGACACTTTTCAACAGTGCCCGAGGACAGGCACTAAAATCGGAAGGGGGGAATGTTAACTGAGTCAACGTCAGTTAACAGGAGCTGCTAAAGACCAAAGACGTACAGATGCACATCGATGATCAACATGAAGAAGCAGTAAAGATTGGAGTTACATATTTTTCACGTAAAATGGTTCCGTATTGTAAAATCCCGATTTATTTCAAGCCATTGTAATATTTTAATGTGTTACGGGCTCAATGGGAGTTCCAAGCTATAAAGAACAGGTCAGTTAGTGTGCCTAGGTAGCACATTTAGTAGGTGGTGGAGCCCTAAAGGCCTTGGGCGCTTGGACATTGCATATTTTTACCCTAGGTATATAAAGCAGTGTGTAAAAGAAATTAGGGTCCTCAAGCTCATTTGTTGAGAGCACTCTTTGGTGAGATCTCTTGAGGTGTGTGGCTATGGATTCCTTGAGCTTCTCCTTGCTCATGGGACTTGATTAACACTAATCAATGATTCATTCTCTTTCACTATGCCTCTCTCATGCTTCTTATGATTGCCTATGATGCTTAGATTAACTAGATCTTAACTAATTAGTGGTTAATCCCTCTCTAATCTTGTGTGATTGCCCTCTCTTGCTTGTGTGTGCATGTAGGTTTGATTGGAGTGTGGTGCTCGATAGATCTATGTGTGTGTGCTTGCTATTAGTGTGTTGTATGATAGGATTAGTGTTGTGTACATCTTGCAATCGCAGTGTGTGTGATTGGGTTGATTTGAGGTGAGGAGAAGTGGATGTGGAGATTGCTCTTCATTGTGGCTTAGCTTCTGCATAGGCCGAGAATCTCACCTCATAGAGTTAACCATTCGTGTTGCCATGATTAGCTCACTAATTGTGTGAGTATTTCCATACCCTAGCCGGGTAGCTTATCCCTCCGTATTGACAATTTTGTTGGTCATTGGAGCTATTGCAACGATGGAACTCCCAACACACTTGTTGACATAACAGGTGGCCATAATAATATACTTATTCTTTCTTGGAGCTACCTTCTTGAATGGCCCCATAAAATCCAAATCCCATTTCATGAAAATTCCCAGTGGATATACTGGAGTCAGTGGTGTCATATCAGTTGTTGTTGGCTTCCTATTCTCTAGCAAATATCACATGTTTTACAGAAATCTCTGACATCAGTCATCATAGTTTGCCACCATAGTCTTGCCTGGAGGATCTTCTTATATGTGATATCAGTGGAAAAGTGTCCTCTTGCATCATGGTATGAGCTTTAGTGATTACCTGCATTTGTCTCCTCATTGACACACATCATTGATGCCTAGTTTGTACAGCACCATGAATATTGTTCAGCTTGAAGAGGAACTTGTTAGGAGAATGGGACAAAAGTTTGGAATTTAGAACCAAAGAGTACCACTATTGAGGCGATGCTTGACTTGTGGAGGGGACCATTTGACAAAACAATGCATTATGTTGCCATAACCATATCCAAAGCAGAAGTGGTGTGCTATTGAGAAAAAGTGGAAAAAACATATTATTGAGGAATGCTACTACAATCAAGGACAATATAGGGAAAGGCCTTATCATACTAACCCTCAGTACCCACAAAACAGTAAATCCTCAGTATCAACAAAATAAACCACCATCACCACCACCTAGGTATGCAGCAAAACCAGTCAACCCACAACTAGGATTAGAAAGGCCAAGAACGGTGTTAGGCCATCAACCGCCACTACCCGGAGAAGATCATGCAACAATGAGGTATGTATATCCAGAGTGATACCAGGAAAAGAACGCTCTAGTACTAGTACAGATGTATTACGAAGAGGAAAACCATGAACAGTACCATCCAAGTGATCCTTATCCATCAAGGGTCATGGAATCTATGAGCAAGAGAGTGTTGTTTCATCCTCTAGAGCTTCAAAGTCATTGATGGGCAATGTAACTCAGAATGAAGGGAGTTTTGTTTCATCCTCTAGAGCTTCAAAGTCATTGATGGGCATGTAACTCAGAATGAAGGGTTTACTCTAAGTCAGGATACACTAATGTTCATAGTTAATCAGGGTTAGGCTAAACCAAAAGCATATCCCCAAAGACCATATGCTCAAAAAACTAGGCAGCAGAGAACTCTAGGTTGTTTCAGGTGTGGTGGAGACCATTTAGCTAGAGACAACCCAGAGGACCAACCAAATGTTGTAGTCAACACTCCTCATGTAAAGAAGGGTGATGGAGGATATTGTGAAGGGTGTGGGATTAAACACTTGTACCCAAATTTCCCTGAGAACTCAGACAAAGGGGAAAAAGTGGCGATGAACATTGTGAAAGTCTTACCTTCTTCAAGTGGGGCAAAATCAAAGACAAAAATACCATTGATAGTAGTTACGAGAGCACAGGCAAAACAGAAAGCGACAAGTGAGAAAGAGGGTAGCGAGTATCACAAATCTGTTAGTGTGAAATCAATCAGATAGAGTTAGAGCCCAACATCATAAGAAGTTAAAGGTTGTTATAGCTGAGGTGTCACAAGCTAGAGAGCAATCACGACAACCAACAAAACCCATGTCAAGTGTTGTACTAGAGGAAGTACCTAAGACTGAACAAAAACCAAACAAAACAAAGCCAAAAGAAGCTAGTTCCAAAGTTTTGGTACTAGTCGACAAGAAATACGAGCCATTGGAAGCAATTCTGAAGGCATATGAAGCTACACTAGACAAGCACCAGACAATGGAACATAGATGACTGACATATCCTAATGCGGAATGGGAAAAGCTTCGACTAGAGATGTGCAAAAAGTTGGAATGATATAGCGCAAGCCCTCATGGAATCTCCACCAGGTATGTATGTCCAAGATAGGATAATATGTCAACCATCTGCAGACCTTAAGGACCCCAATGAAGGAAAAAAAGAGAGTGGACGAGAATGGGTCATGAGATTTTAGTTGTAGGTAAAAATCAACAGGAAACACCCAATGAACGAGGCAAGAAAAACAAGTTGAAACACCCTCAAGGGGGAGAACATGCAGACACAAGCCCAAAAGGGTTGAAAGATCAAGTGGTGGAGAACACGGCAAATAATTTTGTTTACCAGAGACCTCCTAATTTGCCAGAAGTCAAAGGAAAATAGCCTGAAGAACTATGGGATATAGTCATGAAGGCTAGAGATAAGAATTAGGAATGGGGTTCAACACCCATTGCTGATGTCAACCTTGACAAAGGCATGATGAATGTTGATGGGCAATCCATGTATGGCAACCAAGGTACAAAGAAATCACAGGATAGTAGGGAGGAGATCCTAAGGGAGTTTCCTTCTTACTTAGGGCCATATGAGGAGAGATATGACATTATGATCCAACTATCACAACGAGAAATCCTCAAGCCAATCATAGATTCTCAGGGGTTGCTACACACCAATGAGATGTACGCAACGGTAGCGGAACTGCTAAAAATCAAACCACATATGTGAAAGGATGTTGGGAAATGTCTTGAGAAAATGGGAATAAAAAACCCAGTTGAAACTCTAAATAGAGAAATGGAGGATTGGAACCAACCCAAAACGAATGGGTTAAGCCAATTCCCATAAACAAAGTTGATGTGCCCATATAGTACCAAGGAATAGAAACCATTGCTATCTTGGACAATTGAGCGGGGGATTGCCATTGCTACCAAACTGATTTGGAAGAAATAGGGCAAACCTGCCCTTAGAAGAACATGAATGAAATTGCAATTAGCTTATGGCTATATTGCAAAGCCTATTGGAATTCTAGAATAGGTGCTGATAACATCTTGTGTAATTAAGTATGAACATACGTTTGTGATAGTAGATTTTGGTACCGAGAATAACTATGATGTTGTTCTAGGAAGGCCATTCATGCACCAATTAAAGATGGTTCAGGATTGGGGTTATGATTATATCTGTGTGCACCACATGGAAACCACTATCAGCATCAATTTAAGCGACCATAGTGACAGAGATGTAAAAAGAACGCCAATAGAGGATTTTGATTCGACGAGTGCTATAGAGTCTCAAGTATCTACATGGTTGAACTGTGGAGCTTCAGACTGTGATAGTCATGTCAGACATAAGGTAAGACGGGCCATGTCATGGATGCTTGAGAGTCAGTCGCTGCTTGCATCATCGCCTGTGTCATCGCCTACAGGCTCTAAAAGAATCTAGAAGGATCTAGAAGATTCTAGAAGGTTCTAAAAGTATCAAGGAGGTTCTAGAAGTTTCTAGAAAAATGGAGAAGGTTCCAAAAGAATCTAGAACTTTTTGAAAAGCTCTAGAAAGTTGAAGAAGGATCTAGAAGGTTCCAGAAGGACTAGAAGGATCAAGAAGTTTCTGGAAGCTTGGAGAAGATTCCGAAAGAATCTAGAAGTTTCTGGAAAGCTCTAGAAAGTTGAAGAAGGATCCAGAAGGTTCTAGAAGAACTAGAAGGATCAAGAAGGTTCTAGAAGATTCTAACCTCCTTAAGAAGAACCTAAAAAGTCCTAACCTCCTCAAGTAACCTCCTCAAGCACTAGTATAAATAGGGGTCTTGGGCCACAAGCCCCTCAGGCTTGCCAACACCAGTTGTGAGGCTCCTATGAGGAAATCCCTCTTCTAGTTCTTATGTTCAAATCTTGTCCTTGCAATCAAGCCTCGTCTTGTACTCAAGTCATGTAATCCAAGTCTTGTATCTAGCTCTCTTAATAAAGTATTAAGTCTTGTAATCAATATTAAGATTATCATCAAGTCCAAGTTATTGGACATTGTAAGTGCCTCCTCTTGCTCTCTTCTAGCTCTATACGCGCTCATAACAGGCCAAGGCCAAGGGCTAGGACACACATGCGGTTCATGGGGCTATATTTGGAAGGCCAAGGGTCTATATATAGCGTGGTTGGGTGGAGAGTTGCATGTGCTAATGACTTATAAGGCAAAGGCAATTGGCAAGGACAATCCTTAATTCCAATTCCCAAAAGTGGGCAGGTAGAATTGATTATGATCAACCCTATGGAAGCAAGTAAGATTTGTGCCTTCCAAGGTTAACTCAAAGCCTTCAAATTGGATGTGGAAATTTGTGACATATTCAGCTCCCAATACCTGTTTAAATGAAGTTGAATGTGAATGGGGATCACTTGATCCATTATGCTTTGAAGCCATACATTTCACAACTTGGGACGTGCACATGGGCCTTGGTTTAGTGACATATCTCACCATTTTGTACCAAAGATTCCTCAAATGGAGATGCTGACATTTTCGGTGTATCTCTCAGTCCTTCTCTCATAGTCACATCTCGCCTTACCTGTTCAACATGGTGTGGCATGGAGGACCCCGTAATGGTCGTATAGCTACCTGTGGTTTTGACAAGTGACTCCTTCTCATCCAAGGATCTGAAACTTCTGGTATTCCCGATCTTGTCCTATGGGTACTCTCAACACGGGGTGGAGTTTTAGTGACTCTATCCATCAAACTTACCTTTTTTTCACTCGGCTTTTTGTGGGCCATCTGATTTAAGTAGATGATAGAAAAAGGTTCTCCCTAATAGGAAAGCTTTTCCATGTTTGCCATGTACGCGTACCTATACTCATGCCCCTTGCTATCTACCAAAATAGGTTTTTTTTCAGTTTCAAACTGGTAGACATACATGTACATCAGCTTGATATTGGTAAGTTCTATCGGCTCACGTCTTCCCTGATGTAATAGTTTTTCCTTTCTTTGGTCATTAACTTGTACAATCCCACTTTAGGATCAGCTAGAAGCACTCTTTCTAGCTCTTTAATAGCTATGAATCTAGCTCTTGGGTCATTCTCCAGTGGAGGACTCTCGATTCCCTCGCTGACTTTGTCTTTGGTTTCTGTCATTCCCAAGGCATCTACAAGATCATGATTATCCTAAGATAGGCAACCCCTCTCTCATCAATATATTGATTTCCATTATCGACAGTCTCAACTTGCTCTCAAAACTCAGGGTTTCTCAAGTCTTCACACAAACATAGCACTTATGACGGATGTCTACATAGATTCTTTCTCCCTTACCATTAGTGTAATGGTAGTACAACTGCATGGTTGGTGGGATCTTTGGTCTTTGTGAAGTATCTATTTCATTTTCCTCACTATGATATTTTTGGTGCTTTCTCAACCATAAGAACAGTGAAGGCTGGTTCAAAAGAAGTGTCATAGACCACCTCTTCTTGGACAGTCGATAAGTGTTCTACGTTAACTTGATTGACACTGTCTTTAGTAGACCCTCGACTTACTTGATCTCTTGGCAGTCTAGCACTCGTGATCAGTACCAAGCTCTTGATCTCAAGAACATGAATAATTTAGGAATTTCAAACCTGGGTTGTTACCTGGAATTCTTTGGATCCCTTGGAACTTTTTTCGTACTTCAACTCTTCTCGCCACCAATCTCGTTGCATGTATAAGACTCGACAAAAATTAGAGTAGTGATGGAGTTATGCCAAGCTGGTAATTGATGTATGCACAACTTTAGCACAATTTCCTTAATCTCAAGGCCCACTAATGCTCTACAAATCTCATTTTAGTGGGTGGAGCCAAAGTTTGCCAAAAATCCTTGCTTCTTGCACTCTAATGGAGAAAATTGCGATTTTCTCCTCCCTCGAGGCTTTTGAGATAATTTTCACTTCAACTCTATCACAGGCATACCACACACTCCCAACAACTCAATCCTTCTACAATCCTAAGGTTTAGACTCTTTTGATGGCCTAAGGGGTCACTTAACCCACTTTTGGTCTACTTCCCAGGTGGAAATTAGCCTAATCTTATGTACCCAAACCCAATTCCATATTTGACTCTAGGGGTGGCATTCCTTACCTTGAGGCCTTCCTCTGGTGCAAGTGTTGGACTAATATGGCTCACAGAGCAGAAATCCAAGAGAAAATCATGATTTTCCCTTATTCTGACTGGAATAATGCCCAATTGCAACCCCGACTCTATGGCTGTGGTTCTTTCCCTAAGATAGGTTCTTGGTATAAAACTTAGCCAAAATTCCATTTCTAGCATAATTTCAAGGGAAAATCCCAATTTTCTCTCTCAATCCTACTTTTGACCACTTTTCCAAACTTTAGTCAATCCCAAGGTGTTCTACCCTTCTTCAAGAGTGCATTTACCAATCTTCAACCCAAATGAAAAAATGATATGACCACAAGCATAATTCAAACAATTTTTCAGGTCTAAAAGCCCACTCTTGGCTCTACACTCACTCTTGGTGCCCAAATTTACTTTGGACTTGATGGGTGGCCTTCTTGGATCAAGGTGATTGCATGATCTCAACCTTGTAGACTTCTAAGCTCCAAAGCTAGACAAGGGGGGAAAATGTGATTTTCCCTAGGATCCACGGCCTTTTTTCCAGTTCTATGGTCTTTACACTTCTCTTTTAGTCACAATTGTCAGCCTGTAGCTTGTTTTAGCCTTGGAGGTTGGAGTCAACAAGTGGTTAGTCCCCTTGACATCCTCCTCAACTGGCTCTTTCTCACCTTCTGTAGGTCAACTTGCAACACAACTTCATTCATGTGCTTAAGCAAGCAAGTTACACACACTGGTCTATTCCCAAACACAAATGTTTCTCTAGTTTAGATCTGCAGAAGAAAATCACGAATCCACTCACAAAAGCTGAAGACTCACTTTTTAAAAAAATTGATTGTGGTTGTGTATTCAAACACTCTTGTACATGCATTTCATGCCGTAAATCACCAACTTTCATAAATACACTATCCTCCCTTGAAATTTCACTACTTTTGACAAAAAATCTTTTCAGTGACATGCAAATCCAGAACGATGAGAGAACTTATTGAACTTGTCTACTTACTCTACTCCTAAGACAAAAGAAATCCACTAAGAATAGGCTCAAAATACTCAACAAACAATT
Source organism: Adiantum capillus-veneris (assembly GCF_014529385.1). Classification (NCBI taxonomy): domain Eukaryota; kingdom Viridiplantae; phylum Streptophyta; class Polypodiopsida; order Polypodiales; family Pteridaceae; genus Adiantum; species Adiantum capillus-veneris. The sequence continues at coordinate 125,987,664 of NC_140959.1, forward strand.
CCCTAATTAAGCTCTAATTTTTTTTCCATTTTCTTGCATTTTTCTTGCATAGTGCAAGCTTTACCACTCTATCATGAATGAAGTCTTGCACTAAGCTCCAAACCTATCAAAAACACTTATCCAAGAAACTCACCACAATTACACAAAACAAAAATTAAGGAAACCCTAACCTCCTTTTCTAACCTATCATATCTACTAATCTACCTGAGGCATTTCTGTTGGAATCGACTGTGTTCACACTAGTCTAGGTACTCTTTCCCCAACAACGGCGTCAATGTCTTGAGACCATAATGATCAACACCTATCAAATCGCAGAAAGAGATGAAATCAAGACTAAAATGTCAACTTGGGAAGCAAATGACTCAACTAGGGTGTGGAGGCATGCCAAGAGGTTTTCAATCTCTTGTCGCAACATAGTCCGCTCCATTTTGGCATTCACTACGCATTATATCTACCATAAACTTAGAATATTTCCTCTAATCCCTTCGCACATCCACATGCAAATCCACCAGCAAATCAACTTCATACAAATCCAAACTCATTAGACAACTCCCTTAAGCTATCCAAAATAGAACTGGATCATTAGACTCACAATCCAAGCACTACAAAAAAGGCAATTTTCTCCAACAGGCTAATTGCAGGTCATCACCTCAGATTTTGGACTTGCCTACTACGTTTTCCTAAATGTGGAGGACCTCGTGTAATCGATAAAATCTATGACACTCGGATAATGAGATATGTCACCTGGAAGGTTGAAAAAGTTGTTGCTCGATTCTTGCAATGCACTTGCAATGTAGGTATCCACACATAGAGCTCGACGAGACGAACACAATGGTGCCTTCAGAAGTTCAATGCAACAATCGTGTGGTGCAGTGCAAAGAGATGAGTTCACAGTAGAAAGAAGAAGCACACAACATACAAAAGACCTTATCTGCTCGCTTTATTCATAATAACTCTAATGTCAAAAACGTTACAAAGTTGCCTTTTATACCCTGGCTCTAGGTTTTATGGCACAAAGGCTGAATTTGCCATAATATTAACAAGAGTTACATCTCAGGCTCATAACATTGATGTCTTCAAAATTACAAAATGATAGCGAGTGTAGTTTATGGCAAAAATATTACAATCAATTGGGATTACAAAGATAAAAATTGCCCTCATTACACACTTGGCCCTCGTTGTCATTGCAATCTTCCAACACCACTTGTCCTCTCTTTAGCTCAATCACTCAATTTTATCTCCATTATGCACCCAAACAACTTTTCCATAAGAGACCGAATCATTATAGTCCGGTAGTTATTTACATTCTTTACATCCCCTCCTTTATGCAAAGGATTGATCCAACTAGTGCTCCAATCACAAGGCATACCATGTTGAAGTGCAAGGTTGAACGACTCACACATCCACACACATATGATACACAGATCCACCCATGTGTGTGTGTATCATCTTGTTGGTGAAGAAAAAAGACGATAGTATGCGCATGTGCATAGATTATCGTCGACTGAATGCTATTACTGTTAAGAACAAGTATCCATTGCTGAGTGTGGATGAGTTATTTGATAAGTTCACCCATGCTTGTATCTTTATGAAGATAGACTTGCGTTCAAGGTATCATCAAGTACGTATTAAGCTTTCTGATATACCCAAAACTAAATTCCAAACAAGGTTTGGATACTATGAGTTTTTGGTTATGCCCTTTGGGTTGACCAATGCACTCACAACTTTAATGATGCTTATGGACAGTGTCTTGAAGCCATATTTGGGCAAGTTTGTTATCATTTTCCTCGATGACATTCTTGTATATAGTGCCTCTAAGGAAGAGGACTTAGAACATCTCAAGCGGGTGTTTGAATTATTACGAGAAAATAAGTTATGTACCAAGAAATCAACGTGTGATTTTCTCAAGGAGAAAATTCAATATTTAGGCCATGTGATTTTAGTTGATGGGCTACATATGGATAAATCCAAGGTGGATGCCATTAGGAGGTGGCCTTCTCCTAAAAGTCTGGATGAGCTACATATTTTCTTGGGATTTGCAGGTTTTTATCGAAGGTTCATTAGAAACTATGCTCATATTGTTGTTCCAATGACGGCGACCAACTAAAAGCCAAGGGGAAATCCTTTCTGTGAGGAGAAGCTCAACATCAAAGTTTTGATTCTCTCAAGGACGCATTAGCTATAGCTCCTATTTTAGCTACTGTGGATCCTTTGAAACCATTTGAACTAGAAATGAATGATAATAAACATTCTATTGGAGCACTCGTTCTGCAGGAGGGAAGGCCAATTGCATTTGAAAGGAAGAAGCTTGATTTTGGACAATTCAAAATTATTCTGCTTACAAAAGAGAACTATATGCAATAGTGTCTAATTTGAAGACGTGGCATCATTATTTGCACGAAGCTCAGTTTGAGATTGTGTTTGACCATGAACTATAAAATGGTATACACAGAAAACAAATTTGAAAAGTCAAAAGGCCACGTGGGTTGAAATTCTTCAAGAGTATGATGCAAAGCTCGGTATCATAAAGGACGATATTATGTGGTAGTTGATTCTCTTACTTGTATGCATGAGATCAACTCTCTTCTTTTCACTGAACTTCGAAGTGAGTTTTTGGAATCTCTCATGGGAAAATATGAAAATGATTATGCATACTCCAAATTGTGGAGCTATGTGAAAATGAGGGATCCTTCTCACTTTAATGTTGGTAGTGTGCCTTTAATCTCCATAGCCAGTTCTCCTCTTTTGAGTGATGAGCTGCAAAGATGGAAGAATTTTTTCATAGATGATAGATACCTACTCCACAAGGGGAGAGTTTTTGTACCGCCAAATTCTTTATGAATGTCATGACAGTCTAGTGCAGGGCACCCAGGCATAAAGGAAACTTATGCACTCGTACAATGATATGAGGTCTCTTGCATCGATTGGAGATTTATAATGGTAAATGGAAAGTATCTCTATGGATCTCATTGTGGATTTACCAACCACTATACGAGGTCATGACTCGATATAGGTAGTCGTAGATTGGTTGAATAAACTTTGCAAGTTTATTCCAACCAAGTCCAAAGTTAAAACTTCAGAGTTAGTCAAGTTATTTGTTGACAATTTGTACATGTTGTATGGGTTGACAAGTAATATTGTGAGTGATTGTGATCCAAGTTTAATGGCCCTTTTTGGAGGGTTGTATTTAAACAATAGGGTACACAACTCAAATTGTTACCATATACATGTGGTAGTGATGTGTGTGAACACACTAGGACCGCCGGGGCATTTTTTCCCTCTTTAGGAGGTTTTTTCCCCCAAGCATTGTATATACGCCCATCACTCTAGGGCTATCTATCTTTCCATTGCACACTAAGTAATACACTCTCTATTGTGTGCCTTGAGCTTCCTTCGTCTTCTCCAAGTTGTGTGCGTTTCTATGCAACCCTAATTCCAACAATTGGTATCAGAGCAAGTTGCGTCCTCCCGGGCTTAGTCGCCAGTTGCTCCAGTACACGCCTGCTCACTTTCTCCGATTTCAGTGAGCTTTGGCGAGCGTTCGCAGGTCGACAAATACTTCGGTCAAGCTCATGGAGCTTGGTCTGCTCAAATTTTCGATTTGGGCTCATTTTGGCCTCCGTTTCCACTACAGGCAGGTCTGCACAGGCAATTTCGTCATTTTGTGCAAAATTTCTGTCAGTGCCATTTCTACATAACAGGTGCCCTATAGTCTTTTGCAGTTTGTGCTATATAGCACGTGTTGTTCTCGCTCTATTTCTCCTATTTTTGGGCAGTTTTCACATCAGGTGAGCATTTACCATGGATGACAACAACAACACAGATGTGTTCAAGATGTTTGCTGCTGAGGACAGGTTGGATGGGGACAACTACCCTATGTGGGCTTATATGATGCAACATGTTCTTATGTCAAAAGGCGTCTGGAACATTGTGCAGGGCATTGATGTACATCCTGGTTCTGAGGATGTAGGCGATGTTGAGGATGTTGCAAGTCTTGCTACAAGGATTGCTGCTGTTAGAGTTGTTTTGCCTACAACAGAACAAGCTCGTTGGGATGTTAAGGATACGCAGGCTCATGCATTGATTGCGTTATCTGTGAAGCGCACCATTGTTCCTCACATCCGTTCAACAAAATCTACAAAACAGGCTTGGGATATTTCGGCTGGTCTTTATGCAAGTCGCAATGAGGCTAAAATTGCTTTGCTGCGTAAAGAGCTGGAGTCGAAGATTATGCATGAGGAAGATGATATGGACACTTTCCTTGCTAGTGTCAAGGATATCGATGAGCAACTTATTTCTGCAGGTGAAGTCATTTCAGACAGTTCCCTTGTGCAGACTGTTCTTGATGCCTTACCAGATTCTTACCAGACTTTTGCTAGTACTTGGAGACTTATGACCCAAGGAAATCCTAAAGTTGTCAAGTTTGATGCATTATGCACATTGCTGTTGCAAGAGTCACTTTCCAGAAAAAACAGGACTAGGCAGCGTGCAGTTGAACAGGCTTTTATTGCTTCTCAAAGAAAGGGTGGTAACAGCAATGCAGCCACTTCTTATAGTTGTGCTGCGACGAGCGGCAAACATATTATTCCTAATGCTTCTGCTTGCAGCACTTCGTCTGGCAATTCTCGTGATAAGGGCAAAAAGAAGATGCGTTGCCATTATTGTAAAGCTAATGATCACTAGATCAAGTCGTGTCCTAAGTTGAAGGCCAAAGAGGCTAAGAAGAAAGAGGGTGGTTTCACTGCAAATGTTGGTTCCACTCCAAATGCAGCCACTGTTGAGTCTTCTGTGAAAGGAGACTGTAATGCTGATGTTGATGCAGAATGGGCTTTTAGCATAGAGTGCACTTACAATCCTGTTGTCCATGATGCATGCTTGTCAGTTGCTGCAGATTCACATGTCTGGTATTTCGATAATGGTCCTACAAAGCACATTACCTCACATCGTGAATTGTTTACCTCTCTCGAGTCTATCCCTCATGGGAATTCAGTCACTTGTGCCAATAATGCCTCTTATCCAGTTCAGGGAGTTGGAAAGATTGTGCTTACTGCTGCTAATGGCAGTTCTTTCACACTTGTTGATGCACTTTATGTACCTGGGATCAAGAAGAATCTCTTGTCTGTATCCGCACTTGCTAGACTTGGACTTGTAGTCAAATTTGTGGATGACAGATGTACAGTTCATGATCTCAGTTTTGGTGATGAAATTGTTGCATCCGGCCTTTTGTGTCGTGGGCTGTATAAGCTCACTTTGTATGACAAGTGTGGACGAAATTTTGCAAATGCTGTTGCAGATTCAAGGGCTATTTCAGATGCAAAACTTTGGCATGCACGTTTTGGTCATCTGAATTTTGCCACTTTGTTGCGTTTGCAGAAATCTGATATGGTTGCTTCTTTGCCACCTCTTGAAGCACCTGTCAAACATGTTTGTGAAGGCTGTATTTTGGGTAAGATGCAGCGTTCTAAGTTTCCAAAGGATGGTTCAGTCCGGGCCACATGCAGGTTGCAGCTTGTGCATAGTGATGTTTGTGGGCCCATGCAAACTTCGTCCTTGGGAAATTACCTGTACTTCGTGACTTTCATTGATGATTACTCCAGGCATGCATGGGTATTTCCGCTTAAAGCGAAGTCCGAAGTTTTTATGTGCTTCAAACAATTTCTGGCTATGGCTGAAAATGTCTCAAAATGTACTATGGGCACCCTCCGTTCCGATCGAGCGGGGGAGTATATGTCTCATGAATTTAATGCATTTCTGGCTAGTCGTGGGATAAAACACCAATGTACAGTTCCTTATACACCTCAGCAAAATGGTGTTGCTGTGAGGAAAAATAGGTCACTGACGGAAATGGCACGATGTATGGTCAAAAGTCAAGCTTTACCGCATTCCTTTTGGCTTGAGGCCATCATGTGTGCCACTTATGTACTAAACAGGTGCCCTATGAAAGCTTTGCAGTCTATTACTCCATATGAAGCATGGCATGATAGAAAGCCTTCTATTGAGCACATGCGTGTTTTTGGCTGTTTGGCATATGCTTTGGTGCCACAAGTGCAGCGCAGAAAATTGGATGATAAGGCTGTCAAATGTATTTTTGTTGGTTATAGTGATAAAAGCAAAGGTTACAGGTTGTATCATCCGCAAACAAAATGTATTCTAGTTTCTCGGGATGTAGTGTTTGTGGAAGATTCTGTTCAGCCCTTGCTGTCATGTACTAGAGACAGTAATGTAAGCTCACAGGACATTTATGACACTTTTTTGCCTCCTTTCAGTGGTGGAAATACGAATGTAAGTTCCAATGAGGCAAATGTACAGCCTATGGGGGTTTCTGAAAATGTTCTAGATCAGCCTATTACTGATGCAGATGTACATGATGTACTTGATGAGGAAAGGGCTGAAAATGAGCAGGCTAGAGGTATGCCAAAATGGCTGGTGCACACTTTGCGTGACAGTAAATTGGATTCACCTTTGCTCGTTCAGGCTCTCGCCATGCATCTTATGCATCAGATTGTTATGCTTTGGTTGTGTCTAGCTTACATGATGTTGAGGAGCCTCTGTCTTTTGATGAAGCACAGAATTCAGAAAATTGGATGGCTGCCATGCAATTAGAATATGATGCACTCATAGAAAATGACACATGGACTTTATGTGATTTGCCTCCTAGCAAAAAGGCCATTGGTACAAAGTGGGTTTACAAGTTGAAACGCAAGCCGGATGGTGAGATTGATCGCTATAAGACTCGACTTGTTGCAAAGGGTTATGCACAGCAAAAAGGCATAGATTATGAAGAGACTTTTTCTCTCACTTGTCGTATGACTACTGTGCGTTTTCTATGTGCATTGGCAGCTCATTTTGGTTGGGATGTACATCAATCAAACATTGTTACTGCTTTCTTGAATGGTGACATATTTGAGGAAGTTTATGTAACGCAGCCTCGTGGTTTTGTCATAAAAGGACAAGAGGACAAAGTGTGCAGATGTAAGAAGGCTTTGTATGGGTTGAAGCAATCTCCTCGTGCTTGGTATGAGAAAGCTGACATTCATTTGGTTAAACGAGGCTTTCGTAATAGTCCAGCAGAAAGCACATTGTATGTATAGCGTGAGGCTGATGTACTTCTCATTGTGGTTCTTTATGTTGATGATTTGCTGATCACTGAACCAAATGAGAGACATATTGCTGGATTTCAGGTTGATTTGAATGCTACTTTCAAGATGAAAGATTTGGGGCTGTTGCATCATTACTTGGGAATACAGTTTAAGCAGTGTGATGGTGGTATTGCCTTGTGTCAGAAAAGTTACATAGAGACATTGCTATGTAAGTTTGGACTTGAGGATTGCAAACCTATTGCCACTCCCATGGAAACAGGTTTGAAGTTGAGTCTACATGATGCTGGCGATCCTGCTGATGTCACTCTTTACCAAACTGCTGTTGGCTGCCTCATTTATGTATGCAACACGAGGTCGGATATTCAGTTTGTAGTCTCACAGGTCATCAGATTTATGCATAGCCCAGGGTCTAAGCATTGGCAGGATGTCAAGAGGATTTTCCGCTACCTTAGTGGCACTTTACATCTTGGCTTGTTTTATCCCAAGGGGGGATCATTGCTGCCAGACTTACATGCTTTTTCGGACTCAGATTGGGTTGGTTGTTTTGACACGCGAGTGTCCACAAGTGGTTTTTGTTTCATGCTTGGCAGTTCATGTATATCATGGTTGAGCAAGAAGCAACCTACTGAGGCCACTTTGAGTTGTGAGGCTGAGTACAGGGCAGTCTTCACAGCTACGGTTGAGTGTGTATGGCTCAAACGCCTTATGGCTGATTTGGGTGTTGGACAGGACACTGCCAACACTATCTACACTGAGAGTCAGAGCGCATTGGCAATTGCGAGGAACCCAATTTTTCATGCTCGCACACAGCACATTGAGGTGCATTACCATTATGTCAGGGTGAGGCTCTCAGGAGGAGAGATCAGCTTGGCTTATGTGCCAACACAGGACAACCTTGCAGATCTTTTCACAAAGGCATTGTCTTGTGAGAAGCTTGAAGCTTTCCGCAAAGCTTTGGGCTTACTCCCCTTTGTGGACTGATCATGTCCTGAGGGCATGGCACTTCCCTTTACTCACGTGCCAGCTCTCGTTCACCGCATCACTCCAGAGGGGATTTGTTACCATATACATGTGGAAGTGATGTGTGTGAACACACTAGGACCGCCGGGGCATTTTTTCCCTCTTTAGGAGTTTTTTCCCCCCAAGCATTGTATATACGCCCATCATTGTAGTGCTATCTATCTTTCCATTGCACACTAAGTAATACACTCTCTATTGTGTGCCTTGAGCTTCCTTCGTCTTCTCCAAGCTGTGTGCGTTTCTCTGCAACCCTAACTCCAACACAAATAGGGTACACAACTCAACATCAATACTATAGATCATCCTAAAACGGATGGTCAAATTGAATGTGTTAACCAAGTGCGAGAGGATATGCTACGAGAATACGTTAGCAAAAAGAAATCGGATTGGAAAGATTATCTCCCTATTCTTGAGTTTGCTTACAATAGTGCTAAGCATGTGACAACTGGTTTTAGTCCCTTCATGTTTATGTATGGTTTTCAACCTAAATCACTAGTCACGGTGGGGTTGGCGACAGAGAAGCTTCAACATGTCAAGGATTTTCTCCAAGACCACATGAAAATGCGAAGACTGGCTCGTCAAAATGTGCGACAAGCACAAGATCAGTATAAAAAGTATGATGATGAGAAACATTGATAATTTACATTCATGGAAGGGAAAGATGTATTTTTACGTGTGCCAAAGCATTCAAAAAGTTTGAAGATTTGGGCAACACATAAATTATATCCAAGGTGTTGTGGACCTTTTAAGATACTCAAGCAAGTTGGTGATATGGCCTACAAACTCTCATTACCTACGCACTCTTGCATTCATCCGATATTTCATGTAAGTCGTTTACGTAAACGCTTACATAAGGATGACAACGTTATTGACCAACACATTTTGGTTGATTTCATTGAACCTCCAACCCACCCGCCGCATGAACCTGAGAGTATTCTTGACTATCGTTATCTATGTACGCATCATCATGTACCACGTGGGAAAACATTAGTGTTCTTAAGAAGAAGTTTCCCACTTTTGTTTTCAAGGATGAAAACGCTTCTCCAAGAGGGGAGTCATGTCAAGCCAAGGGCCAGAGGCCAGTCTGAATGGCTCGAGGGTACCGATAAAAGGGTAGTGGATGGACAGAGAGTGCAGGTTCTCAGACTCCTTCTAGTCTCAGAGAAAATGGTTCACGAAAAGCAGGTCGTAGACTCGTAGTTATGCCTTAAAAAAGATCCTCACCGTCCTCACATATCAAAATGCCGGCACATGCAAGCTTTGTCCCATACTTTGGCTATAGCTACTGTACACGGTCTTGCAGTTATACATATTTTGGAGAAGTGTGTATATGCATGTGATACTCTATGTGACGTACCACCAGGGGTGTGTGCGTGTCATGTGGCTACCAACTATAATGACACTCGCCTGTCGCAAGCTACAAAAGTCCTGGAGCACAAGCGAGGGAGACTTAAACTCCATCACAAAAGTAAGGGGGTAGAAAGAGAGAGAGAGAGAGAGAGAGAGAGAGAGAGAGAGAGAGAGAGAGAGAGAGAGAGAAAGAGATAGATAGATAGATAGATAGATTCATTATTGTCCACTGAGGTCACATATGACCCATGGGACCAAAGATGCATACAAAATCGATTTCCTCTCTAGAAGAGGAGGGTGGAAAGTACGTCCTCTTCTCGTGAGAGAGGGCGGTGTTCACAACCTGCAATGGAGAGGTCTTACTACTAGCCATCTCCTAGATGGACTTAGTGGCAGTGTCTAACTCCGTTTTACAAATAGAAGAGAAACTCCTAGTTATGTGGTATCATTAGGGGTTGTCTTGGTAGACCGAAAGTCCTCAATGATTGCACGTCCTCCACGGTAAACTGCCCATTTCCCAGCTGCTCTGGCTTCACGAACCTTGGTAAGCTCTTCTCTCTTACATCGAAGTTGCAAAGGAGTCAAATCCTCTGCAAACTAGAACTCTGTGTCTTTGAGATTTTTTGATTGGTACAACATAGTATCACGGGCTACTTTGGACTTGAATGTTATGATTCCATGAGAGCCACCATTTTTGGTGACATGTGAGGCTATGGAATGAACCTACAATGTGTCGAGCGCTGTATCCCACTTGACTGTTGGCATTAAACTAGCAAGCTGATGTACTGAAGCGTGAAAATTACCTGATGTGTACCACTCTTGAGTCAATCCTCCAATCCGCAGGTTGAGGGATGCAACATCTCGGCGTTTGAACTTGCGTATCTCCTTGTTAACATGAGTTTTGATTTGGGATGGAAGACTTGCGGTGATCTCTTGAACCTGTGCTTGAACGGTGTTTAAGGCTTTTGCCTCCATCTCTCCTTCGTTGGTGGAGTGTTTCTGTTCGAGGTTCGTGAGACGTCCTTCAACTATATCTAGGCGTTGTCGAAGGAGGAGGTTCTCCTCTTGTAACGCCTCAATTTGTGCTTGGAGGGCATCCCAGTCCGAGGTTCGTATGTCGGACGGTTTCTTTGGGGTACGCAACACAGATGCAAAGGTTTTTCTCCCAACCGTGGTGATGGTGCTGGAGAGGGGGGTACTTGGAGACTATGCCTGGTTCAATACTGAACTGAGAGAGCCGATTGGGCGGCTGTGTGTCGCCATGGGAAGAGGCCCTCGTCCAACCTTAATAGGTTTTTTGAAAGCCATGGCTTGTGGCTGGGTCGAGCGGGTGAGAAGGCGGCGCCGCGACAAGCAGGGGGAATGTCGTCAGGATGCTGCAGTGGCTCCGAAGCTCAGGGCGCCCCTCTGGGTGTGTTGACTGACGCAGGCAGCAGATAAGCGCCGGGCAAGTGGGGTGCAGTGTCGCGCTGGGGCAGGGCTGTAGCGCGCGCGCGCGAGAGAGAGAGAGAGAGAGAGAGAGAGAGAGAGAGAGAGAGAGAGAGAGAGAGAGAGAGAGAGAGAGAGAGAGAGAGAGAGAGAGAGAGAGAGAGAGAGAGAGAGAGAGAGAGAGAGAGAGAGAGAGAGAGAGAGAGAGAGAGAGAGAGAGAGAGAGAGAGAGAGAGGCAACATACATATCAATATCCCGCAAGAGAGGTGGAGAGAGAAGAGGAGAAGAAGAAGAGGCAACATGTACACAAACAGAGATGCATTAGTGCCCCTGGAGGCCTGTCCATCACTTGCAAGAAAAAGGGCCATATATAATCTCTCTCTCTCTCTCTCTCTCTCTCTCTCTCTCTGTGTGTGTGTGTGTGTGTGTGTGTGTGTGGAAATCATTTTGATACAACCATACCCATAATGGCTCAAGAGACAAAATAAAGAGGCAACAAACCTTTGGTTGTAGCGGAAGAAGAGAAGGCTTTATACAGAGAGGAAGTTTGCTCTTCACGATGAGGTTGCCCTTGAGTTATGGGCTTGTGTGATCCATATGGCCTCAAATTGCCTAGTCCTAGGTTGCTTGTGCACATAGCTTTGCCAATAGGCTAGAGGTTTGTGATGTGGCTTGTATGGAGAGGAAGGTAGTAGGGGTGGATGTTGAAGTGGTTGCATGCATTTGCGGCCACTTGGACACCCAACCGTGTCTTCTTAATATATTGATACATTCTCTTGAAATGAAACTTGTGTGTGTATCATGCCTTTGTAATCTGCCTACACATAGCCAAGCCCATCGATAAAGGGTAAGAAGCATGTCACTAGAGAGTTTTAATTTAAAGAGGTGTTTAGCACATAAGCAATATACATAGATTAGGGAAAAAGGACAACTCGTCTCACTTCCTTAGGCCTATGTTACATATGGATTGCACTTGAGTATTGCCCATTCCCAAACCTCTACATATAGGACTAAATACCTCGTTAACTTCAAACTCTCTACCATACAGGATTGATTTGCGAAAGAAAATATTAAAAAATTACCTATACAAACTCAAAATCTCTACCATAAAAAACTAATTTGATATAAAAGATTAAAATATTTTTAAATAACTTCTCATTAGAAAGTACAATAATGAATGTTTCAAAAAAAAGTGTTATCGTAGAGGCTACCATGTCTCTATGGCATGGGTCTTACTTTTTATTGATTGTTCAAGTACAATGGCCATGAGTTCTTGGTCAATCATAAATGGAATGAGTGTGTTACATGATGCTTGGATGCGGGAAGAGAGCCTACTATGCATTCAAGAACATGAGAAATACCTCTTTAACGCCTTTGCAACACCGGTGCTTCTTTATGGAGTTGAAATAAGGAATGGTAGCATCTCTAAGTCTACTTGGAAAGAGAGAGAATATCCAAAAGAGTTACCTTTTTCCACATAAAGACACAAATACCATACATGATCTTACTTCTTAAGTCTAGATCCCATTCCCATTGAAATTATGGTGATGGAGAGAGTCGTGGAGAACATGGTTAAGATGCGGCAAAAACATTCATGTATGAAAGAAACAAAAACTCCCAAAAGAAGTATAAAAGTAAACTATTAGTTCAAGATGGATGCAAGATATCAAGAAGTGGGGGATTGGCATACATAAAAGGTATTGATTTAAAAGAAGAGAAGAAGATGAGAAGTAAAGCAACAATTTTTCCAAGTCCAAGAAAAGGTACGTGCATGTGGAAGATTTTGGAGAAACTTGAGGGGCAAGCGGGTTGAGATTTTTGGTAACTAGAGTCTTGTGGATATGAACACACATTATAGGCAACTATATGAGCAACCAAATGCTAGAAAAAAATCAATTTTATGGTTCACTCCCATGTATGCCCTCTTTTTTTACTCTTGAGAATGTATACGGTGGGCTCAAACAATTGGCCTCTCGCAAAGCGAGAGATCTTCAAGGTATCAAGCCGAAAATGATTAAATGGACGAGAGGTTTTACACATAAGTAGATGTGTGATACGTTCAAGCTTGCACTTCAACATGGTATACCTTATGATTGGAGTACTAATTGGATCAAGCCTTTGCATAAAGGAGGGGATGTAAAGAATATAAATAACTACCGGACTATAATGATCGGGTCTCTTATGGCAAAGTTGTTTGACTGCATAATGGAGATAAAAAAGAGTGATTGGGCTAAAGAGAATGGCAAGCATGCAAAAGGACAAGCGGATTTTCATCGATGACATAGCACTATTGATCATCTTGTCACTCTTGTTCACATGGAAGAAAGCCGATTGAAAGGCAAGCAATTGTATTGTTGCTTTGTGGACTTTAAGAAAGTCTTTGATATGATTCCATGTAACAATTTGTGGAGAAGGATGGAAGAACTCCAAGTGACAAGTGAGTTTATGCTTGCGGTTTCTCGAATCCATGAGAAGGTGAAGTGTCAATTGTGCATGGAAATAGGAATTTCAAAAAATATTGCAAGCACTATTGGGGTCAAACAAGGATGTTCAATGTCACCAACTCTCTTTGGTCTATGCATCGATCAATTGAAACAAACGGTACTTGACTTTATGCAAGAAGAAGGCATTGAAGAGGTCACTATTTGCAATATGGTAATCATGCTTTTGTTGTATGCGGATGATGTAGTGCTTCTAGCTTACACTTTAGAGGATGCACAAAAGCTTATGGCTGTCCTTGAAAACTTTTTCTTGCATAGTGGATTGATTGTGAATGAATCCAAAACAAAGGTTATGCTTGTGAAAACCAATCATAAGGAGAATCCATGAATTGTGTACAACAATGAGATACTTGGAGTTGTTGAGAGCTTTACGTACCTTGGCCTTGAGGTTCCGGCCAATCACAAGTGGCATGAATGTGATATGCATCGTTTGGAAGAGGGAAAGAGAGTGTACTATGCATTTGAGAACATGTGTAATACAGGAAACATCAAGTGCTGGGTTCTCAAGAAGTACCTTTTTGACGCATTGGTGACACCGGTTCTTCTTTATGAAGTTGCTCCTACTTCTTGAGTCTGGATCTCTTTCAATTGAGGTTATGGGCATGGAAAGGGTTGTGGAGTACATGATAAAGATGCTTCAAAACCCCTCACATCAACTTCCTACAATTGCATGGGAAGCAAACAAAAAAGTTCAAAAAAGACAAAGAAAATCTCTTTCAAAACCCCTCACATCAACTTCCTACAATTGCATGGGAAGCAAACAAAAAAGTTCAAAAGATTCACAAAAGCAAGAGCTTGAGCACGGGATGGATGCAAGACATAAAGAAGTGGTTTGGGAGATGGGATGCATTACACTTGCTACATGATGACTCAATTGAATCCCAAGTGAATGAAGCTTTTCTACAATGCCAATGTATTACGGCTTTGGAGGAGTCTGGTGGGTCACGCTTCATACATTACACCATTGCCCCCAACTACAAAACCATGTTCTTCACTGAAAGAGGAAACCATAATCACTCTTACATGCGTGAGTGGATCCCATTGTCAGCGATATGCACTATCACAACCATTTTGGCTTAGCTCCCACTCCCTTCGATGTGAGATAGGGCGTTGGCCAATCGAGAAGATCAAATTGATTGTGCACATTATGCTCACTACAAGTTCGAGAGTCTGAGTACCACACACTACTAGAGTGCTCAACTTTTGGTCACATCCGAACTTGTTTCCCTCACATTTTTAGTCATGACTTAGACCTACAAACTTTCCTCTCTCAGCCACGGTGTGGGCTCTCCATTGCGACTCTAATCACCACAATTTTGGAGCATCGAGAGTCACTCAAGTCCCTCGAGCAAATAGGAATGTGTGACTTATGAGGCTGAGTTGCAATTTGAAAGTATGCTTTTGGAATTATAATGGATACCCATGGAATACGGGGGTTGGCATAGATGAATTAACAAGCAAAGCCAATGTGGTACTGCTTGTTGAGGCTTTGGAGCATGATACACAAAGGATAAATGGGTTGGAGGATTACAATGTACAATCATTGATGTGGTCAAAGAATCTCAAGCAATGAAGAGGGCAAGGAGGGGGTAGCATGTATGATTAAGAAAGGATTGAAATAGTTTGTATCAATTGTGAAAGATGACAAGCACATGCGTTATTTATGGCTGAAAATTATGACACCAACAAGAGCACCCATTTTTATAGTCGGTTGCTACATTCCTCATCATGATTCCCCCTTTTATACTTGCATGGATAGTAATCAACCATTTTTTGATTTAGAGGAGGACATTGATTATTTAAAAGGCAAAGGTGATGTCTTTGAAGATATGAATGCTCACACAAAAGCACTGCAACATGATACTCAACAATTTGATTTGCCATACATTTCAAGGGAGCTGGAGGAAGTTCACTTGTATGATGGTACTTCAATGGATGAGAAAGACCCTGATCACTATGGAAAGTTACTTTTACACATGTGCAGTAGCAAGGGGATGCTCATTGCGAATGGTGTATCTTTGTGGAGTGGAACCCATGGATTTACATGTAGAAAACACAAATGGGGATAGTGTGATTGACTATATGCTACTCTCTGAAGCCATCACGTATAGCATAAAGAGTTTTATGCTTGGCCAGTGGATTGCGGAATCAGACCATTGGACCTTATGTATTGACCTTACATGTGGAGAAACAACTAAGCATGATAATCTCAACCAAAGAGAAGAGAAGTTATCTCTTTGTATGGATTTCAAATGGGCACCAATGTATATTGAAGGGATTGAACAAAAGTTATGGATGACAAAGCTTCAATATGATGCACCATTGGAAACTAAATGGGAAGCTTTCAAGAAAGTAATTTATTATTGTGTCTAAGAATGCTTTGCCATAAAGCATGTCCTTTGTATCAACAAAGATAGATCACTCAAAAGGTGGTTTGATAAAGAATGTCGAGATGCTTGAAAGTCCTTGATAAAGCTAAATGCAACTATGGACAAAGGCAACTATCAAAGTCATTTGCATATATACAAAGCATTGATTCAAATGAAAAGAGAACATGGAAAGTCAAGCATCAATCTCTTGAAGTCAAAGAAAAGACACACGCATATGGAAGATTTTGGAGAAACTTGAGGGGCAAGTTGGTTGAGAGTTTTGGTAACTAAAGTCTTACACATCCCCAATAGTAAAGAAAGAGGGCATACATGGGAGCGAACCATAAAATGTCATCTTTCTAGTATTTGGTTGCTCATATAGTTTCCTACAATGCTCAAAAAGTTGGCCACTCGCAAAGCAAGAGATCTTCAAGGTATCAAACCATAACTCTCTCTCTCTCTCTCTCTCTCTCTCTCTCTCTCTCTCTCTCTCTCTCTCTCTCTCGGCCATGCAAGCCTACTTTTTGTACTTTGGTAGAATATAGATAATATGTGAATAAAACATATAGAAATAATATGTAAATAGAACACAATAAAATAGAATAGAATACTTTTTAGAACTTAATGGATGTAAACATTTTAGATGCAATCACCATTGTTTGCAATTTAAAGACACATGGCATCATGTAAAGTGATTGGGTTTTAGTAGACCCATCAATTGTGGTATAACTTTGGAAGCACATGAAGTTGTTGGGCTTTGATGGACCCATTCATTGCGGTACAACTTTGGAAGCTCATGAAGTTATTGACGAGCTTTTGAACTTATTTCGTAGATTGCATTAATAGTGGGTTACGCTCACCACCATCAACAAAGCACTGTGCTATTTTAGATAATGTAGAACAAGTTTTTTTATCCAAAAGAAGTCTCTTGGAATGCGACATAGAAGGATATAATTAGCAAGAGCTAACCAAACATTAAGTGCATGCAAAAGGAGTGTATTGCCATCAATGCAATCATGTTTCTTTAATGTGCTCCATGCATGAAGTCACTCATTTCTATTGGGTAAGGGACAATTTCACTTCAATAATGTGTGGGGCATATACCATTTCAAATAGGTCTTTTCACAAAAAAAAAGAGCTACACTTGCATCATTCATCTGTGCACTCCAAATTGTGATGTCTTGAAATGCTTTTATAACAAGCTATGCCCCCACCTTCAACATGGCGAAGATGTCTTGGGTCGTTTGCATAGGATGTGAATTGAGGGCCTTTCTTTGAAGGCATGTCACAAAATGCACGAATGGGCAAATAAATGCATGATTGAATTAAGAGTTAAAGGCTGTTGAGAGCTTGGTTGAGCTTTTGTCGATATGAGTTCCAAGTGAGGAACTCTCTTCGTGTGATCATCTATGTGTGCATCTTCAAGACATGTGGCGTTATTTAGGATATTGACATGGGCAAACCAATACAATTGAAATTGTTGTCTTAGCCACTATGTAGCTTCTCTCCTTATATTGCCAGAGGCAACGGGAGCTCCACTCATTAGTCTTAAAATGCTTCATCTTGTCCAGCTAAAACTCATCCCCTTATATCTTGGATAAGAACTTGGAGCCCAAGGAAGATTTCTATACATTTCCACAATCAACCAAAGATGCACATTAGACAGTGCTCTCCTTGGATGAAGATTGATCTAGAGGTGGAGGTTTTGGGAATGGGCAAGGCAATCCATGTGTGACACAGGCCTCAGGGAAGCTCGCGTTTAACAACAGCAAAGGGGAGAGATCACAAGCAAGGATGCGATTGGAAGCAAGTGGTGGGCCTCAAAAGGCGTTACTAGGCACTGCCCAATTGGATGGTGGATAAACATTCCAAGGATATTATACGGGTGGAAAGGGCAAATGCGGTGCGTCTGCGCGCGCGCTCACACGCTTTCTCTCTCTCTCTCTCTCTCTCTCTCTCTCACACACACACACACTGCCCCCCCCCCCCCCAAACACACACACACACATCCACCCACCCACCCATATGCAAATTACATGCGTATGCTCGGAGGACTCACACTGGGCCGACGCGCTCCTTCATTCTCTGAAGATTTTCTGCTAGGAGGTTTGCTACAGAGAGAGTTCTCTTAGGGATTCGGTCGAACTCAGAAAAGGAAGCATTAGACCGCATTTTCTCAGGAAGGCACTTTTTGCAGAGATTCAGGCTATTCTCGCAGATGTAATTTGGGCTTGAGCAAAGAGTAGAGATTCAGGCTTGTCGCGCACACGAAATTAGGCGCGCTCGATTCACAGCAGAGGCTCCGCTGAAGGTCCCGGTAAGTTTGTCCTTGAACCTCCTAGGTGACGTCTGCTGCTGTTTCGAAATCCAACTCTAGTTGTACACTGTATTTGCTGTTCTGGATTACACCTGTGCGCCTCTATCCATAGATCCTGTTCACACAGATGATTTACATGGTGCGTAGGGTTTTGAAGTTTCAACATTGAGGCACAAATGTTCAATAATGCCTGAGCCGTGTCCTTGACTCTTGGTGGATCGGTTGCTAAGAAAGAGCTTTGTAAAAAGCTTTTGAGGACTGTATATTGCTCATGGTTTTCTGTTTTTACTAGAGCCTGAGGTGATGTAGGTAATGGTCCCAAATATCAAGTGATCCTTTTGACACCATTGGGTTTTTGCAAATGCAATGTTTGGCTGATGATGTTGCCAAACCCTATGTGATTAGTCCTCAAAGGGGAGTAAACCCATAGCCTTGCGGTCAAAGCCTTTGTGAAAAGATGAGCAGGTTGTCGTGCGTAGGCATTTAAGCCAAGCTGATCTCTTTTGCAGAGAGTCTCTCCCTAACATAATGATAATGCACCTCAATGTGCTTTGTGTGAGCGTGGAACACTGGTCACATTATTAGTGAATATAGTGGTGTAAGACTGCTGCCCAATACCCAAGTTAGATATACGGCATCTGAGCCAACACTTTTGATTGTAGCTATGAAAGGTGCCTTGTACTCAGCCTAACAACTAGAGGTGGCCTCTTTATGTTGCTTCTTGCTCATCCAATATATGCATGAGTGGTCGAGTATGAAACAAAAACCAATAGTGGACACTTATGTGCCATATAAACTAGCCTAATTCTGGTATGAAAATTCATGTAAATCTGGTGAGAATTTCCTTCTTGGGATAAAAGATTTTAAGAGTCAGTGTGAAGTAGTTGAAGATTCACTTAATTGCCTTTCAATTCTTTAGATTGTGGTTATCTTATAAATTTGTTCACGTGCAAAACTACACGTAATATTTGGCTTGGTAATATATACATTAATAAGGCAACCAATAGCTTGCTCTTAAAATGTGACATCAAAGTAATCTCCAGCATCATAAAGACTAAGCTTCAAAGCTGGCTTTATAGGAATAGCAATATGCCGAAAACTATCATAGTGATGTAAAAGGCTCAAATCTGCCATTTTAAAAGAAGTGTTTAGGTCAGCCTTAAAATGAGTAATATGTTCTTCTTAGTCTTAAAATGAGGAATATGTTCCTCATGTCATCAACATAGAGAACAATGCTTAGAAGTACACCATTTGCTTTGACATGTCAAAGGGCTCTTAGTTGGACTATTTGAGAAACTTGCAATCACATAAGAATGCATCTAGTCATACCAAGCATATGGAGCTTGCTTTCAACCTTTCAAAGCCTTTTACACGTCAGGTGCAACGGAATTGAAATGGTGAATATCTAGTTTTACACTTCGACACATCCTTCAACTTCTTTCCTAAGGTTTCCTTGTAAGGTGCATCGGAATGAATGTCGTTCTTCTCAAGATGAGTGCTCCATAAGATGCTCAAGGTTCCTTTTTGTTCTTATGGAAGGGAGAGCCTTCTGTTTTTAATGAGAGAGTGCAATGATCATAAACAAAGTGAATGGACACTGTGCGTGCAAGTGTATGAGACGGAGAGATAGAGAGAGAAGAGAAATACGACACCAAGGATGATATAAAACCCTCCTCCGGAGGCCCCGCTCTCGTTGGCAAGAGTGGTCTACGATTGATTGCACAAACTGGTACAAAGTGAATGCATGTGATTGATGCAAGTTTAGGCTAGGTTGATGTCGATGACGGGGATGACGAGACCGACGCTAGGGCTGAAAACTGAAGCTAATCATCTGCTGTCCAAAAACGCTCGAGGTTGAAATCTGTTGCAAATCAAAACGCTGGTTTTGGGGCTGATTTCTTCTGTTGAAAACGCTGTTTTGGGGGCTGTTGAAACACTGATTTTCTGCTGCAATGCTATGCTGAAAACGCTAGGAGAAGCTGGGCGATGATGGAGATCTGGAAAAACGCCAATGCTAGGGGTTTGTGGGCGATGATCACCTTGATGAAAAACGCCAATGGCTAATGTTCTATGGCGATGGATCCTGCTGAAAACGCCAATGATTGGAAGTTATGGCGATGATGACGAGAAACGCTAGGGATGCTTGTTGGAGGAAATCTGCTAACGCTAGGAAATCTACCGTGTTGTTGTGGGAATCTGCTAATGCTAGGGCTGATCTATTTATTGTCTATTGTCGCCGGGAATTTGCAAGTGCAAAAACGTTGGCTGATCTGGTGAAAAAATGCTAGGCCTTTGTTGAGAGAAAACGCCAGAGTTGTCGCGGGGGTTGGTCTTGCGGAGAAGTTGCCTGTTGATCAAGGTGCTCCTGCTGTCTCTTCAACCAGAAAGTGCTAGCTCTGGTTTGCTTATATACAAACTTAGCAAAATTGCCCTACTTACTTTCCAACAAAAGTCACTTAAAAGTAATAAGTAAAAAATGTCAAAAATAGGAAAAATAGGCTAAATGCACTGGAAAATTCCCCTGAAGGATTCTGACGGATTCTAATGAGAATGCTTATGATCATGCTGCGTGTAACCAGAGGATATGCATCTACACTAAGTGTCTGGGCATGCACGGTCTACGAACAAACTCACAAAAGTGTCAGATCACTTCTAAATCTAGACTGACTGGACTGACTGAACCCTTGTCGTGCTGCAGCTTGTCCACGGACACATAGGGTGTCACCTGACATCCTCTCCTTTTCAAAGTGAGGTACTGGTGTGGAACTGTATGGCGTTGAGGGAGATCGCCAATAGCATCCGGAATCCTAGAAGGGACTCTTCGCCGGCCCACTCTGATGCGTGGGTCGTACGGTACTTGAACTTCATAAAGGTCTGTAACGCTTGCTTCTTTGGGCCGCGTCGAAAGCGACACAAATCCTTGTGTGGCTCATGCAATGCTTGAACTTTGTCGAGAGTCATGCTTCGTTCTTCTTGAAGAATCTCCATGGCTGAAAATTCCTGAAACCATTTCCAACACAAAACCATAAACATACCTATTCCATGTAAAGTGAGTGGAAAAAATCTTGTCTTCCTCAAAGATTGTGGATGCAATGTAGATGAACAAAGAGACAGAGTGCCAAACCGTTCACCACACACACGCAAGCAATGAGATCAAATCTTTCTCTTTTGATCTAGAGCAATCAACTGTGGCAATTCACAACGGAAATGCCTATGCTTTGTGCTCATACTTTCATGTGCTCTTTCTGCAACTATGTCGTGCCAAGAAAGAGACATGAAATGTGACTTCCTTGAATGCATTCTTTTTAGCTTTTCATGAACAATCCGCATACATTCGTGCCCATTCATGAGTGAAACATGCTCAACGTACAATATTTCATGCCTAGAAAAAGGGATCACATGAAGACGCTGACTAAAATATAGGAACCGATCACGAATGAAACACTCGAATGATGCGTGCGTATGAATCATGCAAACACATAATACTTCTTGTGAGGATTCTTTGGACCTAGGCTCGAGAGCCAAGATCGATCCTTCTTGAAGGGGTTCTTTAGACCTAGGCTCGGGAGCCAAGATCGATCCTTCGCGATTGATCAAATCTGCAACGAGGTTAGCTTCGCTAGAAAAAGCATCAACTAACACATCATCCTTGTGAACAATCACATTATCTTCATGCAACTCATCATGCTTGTGAGAAAGCACATCTTGATTATGCAAATCATCATGCTCGTGAGAAATCACATCTTGATCATGCAAATCATCATGCTCATCATTAACATTCAAATCATCATGCTTATCCTGTGTGTCATGCTTGGGAGAAGAAGAGACTGAGAGAGTCTCCGTCTCCTGAATCTCTTGCATCTGTGCCTGCACTTGAGAAAAGAGTCGCAAGAACTCTTTCATGTGTCGGTCGCTCTGTTCTTGTCTTGCTTTGGCTGCCTTTCTTTCTGCTTCTCTTTCTGCTTTTCTTTCTGCGTGTCTGCGATCCATTTCTGCCATTCTTTCTGCATTTCTTGCTTCGCGTTCTAACTTTCTTTCCATAAACATTTGCTCCAACTCCTCCATAGGAGTTAGTGTAATCCTTGACGTAGATGGGGAAGGGGGAGGGTCGGAAAAACCTCCTGGTGGGGAAAATTCTTCTTCGCCTCTCTCATGCTCATCACCTCTAAGCGAAGTATCGTATCCATTCCACTTCGAGTGATGACCATCCACTGAAGTCGTAGGTTCTTGTGGGTTCTCGTGGTCTTGGGTTCTTAAGTTCACGAGGAACTTGGGTTCTTGAGGGTCTTGGTTCTTGGGGTTCTTGAGGGTCTTGAGGGATTTCTTTCGCTTGCAATCTGTGTTTGAGATGAATCTTCTTTTCACCCGAGTTCTGCTCTTTTCAGCGGGCGCACCCCTTGGCGGCCTTGCGCTCACGTCGATTGGCCGGCCACTAAGTGTACGGTCCGCTCTCAACGAGTAAAAAGAGGCAAAAGGGGAGGCTGGACAAGCCCTTCTTTCTTGGGATTCTTGTCACTCTTCAAAAACACGATTAGGAATCGACATGCCCAAGCGAACTTGGGTTCGTGCGACCGCAACAAGCAAACAAATTCTTGTGATTCTTGTGGTTCTTTCCTTGAGTGATACAGAACATTGCCAAAGCTCTGATACCAGTGTAAGGTGCAGCGGAATGAATGTTGTTCTTTCTCAAGATGAGTGCTCCATAATATGCTCAAGGTTCCTTTTTGTTCTTATGGAAGGGGAGTGCAATGATCATAAACAAAGTGAATGGACACTGTGTGTGCAAGTGTATGAGACTGAGAGATAGAGAGAGAAGAGAAATACGACACCAAGGATGATGTAAAACCCTCCTCTGAAGGCCCCACTCTTGCTGGCGAGAGTGGTCTACGATTGATTGCACAAACTGGTACAAAGTGAATGCATGTTTCTGATGCAAGTCTAGGCTAGGTCAATGTTGACGACGGGGATGACGAGACCGACGCTAGGGTTGAGAACTGAAGCTAATCATCTGCTGTCCAAAAACGATCAAGGCTGAAATCTGCTGCAAATCAAAACGCTGGTTTTGGGGCTGATTTCTGCTGTTGAAAACGCTGTTTTGGGGGCTGTTGAAACGCTGATTTTCTGCTGCAATGCTATGCTGAAAACTCTAGGAGAAGCTGGGCGATGATGGAGATATGGAAAAACGCCAATGCTGGGGGTTTGTGGGCGATGATCACCTTGATGAAAAACGCCGATGGCTGATGTTCTATGGCAATGGATCCTGCTGAAAACGCCAATGACTGGAAGCTATGGCGATGATGACCAAAAATGCTAGGGATGCTTGTTGGAGGAAATCTGCTAACGCTAGGAAATCTGTTGTGTTGTTGTGGGAAGCTGCAAATGCTAGGGCTGATCCTACTGTCTACTGTTGCCAGGAATCTGCAAGTGCAAAAACGCTGGCTGATCTGGTGCAAAAACGCTAGGACTTCTGTTGAGAGAAAATGCCTGAGTTGTCGCGGGGGTTCGTCTTGCGGAGAAGTTGCCTGTTGAGCAAGGTGCTCCTGCTGCCTCTTCTGCCAGAAAGTGCTAGCTCTGGTTTGCTTATATACACACTGAGCAAAATTGCCCTACCTACTTTCCAACAAGTCACTTAAAAATAATAAGTGAAAAATGTCAAAAATAGGGAAAATAGGCTAAATGCACTGGAAAATTTCCCTAAAGGATTCTGATGGGAATGCTTATGATCATGCTGTGTGCAACCAGAGGATATGCATCTACACTAAGTGTCTGGGCATGCACGGTCTGCGAACAGACTCACAAAAGTGTCAGATCACTTCTAAATCTAGACTGACTGGACTGATTGAACCCTTGTCGTGCTGTAGCTTGTCCACGGACACATAGGGTTGGATGTGTCACGTGACATCCCTTGCGTTAATAATTCCTTTTAGCTTAGATGATGGTTCCTTTTACTCTTCCCCTGAAGAGAGGGGCTGAGAGAGTGCAATAGAGATGTGTAGAGAGAGAGAGAAAGAGAGAGAAGAGAAGAGCGACACGTGATGGGGTCCCAACCAACGCTCTCAAGGGCCCCCACACCGTTGCTGCGGTAATTCCTCAGGAAGAGGCACCTTCGGGGCTGATTTGATGCACCTTGGATCCTTCTCGATGTGGGATTGCGGATGGCCACCAAGGGGCTGATTTGCACTCCTGATGTGAGGAATGAAGGGCTGAAAACACAGATTTTGACGATGCCGATGACGGACAACAATGGAGCACTCGATGACGGCGAGGGAATGACCGAGGTGAGGGCTCAATGGGCTGCAGAAGTACCGGACCGCATGTGGATAAGTGAGCACTTACCGATCCAACACTTCTCCGTGACGGAAAGGGCTGAAGATGGAAAACGTTGGCTGATCTGTTGTGGAAGAGGTAGCGCTAGGGCTGGAATCTGCAATTGTTGGGTGATCTGCCCCAAAACGCTAGGGGAATTGCAAGCTGAAAACGCTGGTTCCTTTCTGCAAAACGCTGGCTGAGCTCTGGTTCTCTTTCTAGTGCTTCCTCTACTTGACTGAAAATGCTAGGCTGAAGGTCCCTTATATTCGAGAAACCGCAAGCATAAACTCACTTGGCACTTGGAGTTCTTCCATCCTTCTCCACAAATTGTTACGTGGAATCATATCAAAGGCTTTCTTAAAGTCCACAAAACAACAATACAATCGCTTGCCTTTCAACCGACTTTCCTCCATGAGAACACGAAGAGTGACAAGATGATCAATGGTGCTATGGCATCGACGAAAACCCGCTTGTCCCTTTGCACGCTTGTCATTCTCTTCAGCCCAATAACTCAATTTCATCTCCATTATGCACCCAAACAACTTTGCCATAAGAGACCCAATCATTATAGTCCGGTAGTTGCTTACATTCTTTACATCCCCTCCTTTATGCAAAGGCTAAACCCAATTAGTACTCCAATCATAAGGCATACCATGTTGAAGTGCAAGGTTGAACATATCACACATCCACTCATGGGTAAAATCTCCCGTCCATTTGATCATCTCCGGCTTGATACCTTGAAGATCTCCCGCTTTGCGAGTGGCCAACTTTTCAAGCCCACCGCATACATCCTCAATAGTAAAAAAAGACGGCATACATGGGAGTGAACCATAAAATGGCATTTTTTCAGTATTTGCTTGCTCATATAATTGCCTACAATGTGTGTACATATCCACTAGACTCAAGTTACCAAAATTCTCAACCCGCTTGCCTCTCAAGTTTCTCCAAAATCTTCCACATGCATGTGCCTTTTCTTGGACTTGAAATTCTTGTTGCTTTACTTCCCATCTTCTTCTCTTCTTTTGAATCAATGCCTTGTATGTATGCAAATGACTTTGATAGTTGTCTTTGTCCATAGTTGCATCAAGCTTTATCAAAGAGAGAGAGAGAGAGAGAGAGAGAGAGAGAGAGAGAGAGAGAGAGAGAATTTTTGCTTGGTATATTCAGCTTGGAAGCCATGAAGAGTTCAAAACCTGAAGGGGGAAGAAACAGTCAGTTGAATGGTGCAGCAACACCTAGAGAGACAGGACCATTGTTTCCAAGGTTGCATGTTAGTGACACTGAGAAAGCAGGGCCAAGGCCACCTCCTAGAAACAAGATGGCCCTTTTTGAACAATTTACTGTTCCCTCACACCGGTTTGTCCAACCACAACCAAGTAGCCCGTCAACAGTGCTCTCAAATCAACCACAACAGGTAGTGTTTTTATTTTTTGGGTTTATTAGGGGTTATTTGATTAATGTTTTGTCTGCAGATGGCCTGTGAAAGGCTGTAGTTTTAGGTGCGGGAGTACAGAAACATGTTTGATGTTACTTGTGCTAATACTTTTATCTTTGCTGTGGCTACAGTTTGATTATCGCCATCCATATTTTGCCTATCGTACGCCTTCTTCTGTTCAATACACTACTGCACGTCCTCAGCCATCGCATGGTTCAAGTAGCTGTGTAACAAGCAGTGTCAGCGAGTCACGAAGGGCTTCTGGTTCACAAATATCTGAAAAATACCGTCTTTCAAGAGCAACAACAAAAGAAGATGGGAGTATTAATCTGAGCTCTTTGCTGGAGGAAAAAGCAAAGGTTGTTTCTGATGATGTCTTGATGCAACAATCTCCACCAAGAGCTCATGTAAAGACACAGGGGACACTTTATACCACATCAGCCTTTAAGAATATTTGTGCTAAGTTTGTTTCAGCTTCAGCTGAATCAGCTGAGATGCCAGTCACCACGGTTTCCAAGAATGACTTGCTGGAAGCCATGAGAATTGAAAGAGAGGTTGTAGCTTGCCCTGTGGTTGAGGGTCAAGGTTGTTGCGAGGACAAGGCAGAGCTGAACAAACGAAAGGAAGTTGCTGATGCATTATTGACAAAGAGAGAAACTCTGGAAGCACGTTCTGATGAAAGTAGCCATGGATGTTCGAGTTTTGCATCAGAGCAATCCTGCCAGCAACCAGATGTTGATCGTGATAAGGTGTTGCCTGAAGACTCGTCACATGACCTAACAGAAGTTGCTTCTAATCCTGATCTAAAGAATAATGGAGGCAGAGAAGGTCAAAGCTCTTCGCCTTCTGGAAATTGTTTGACTGCTAGTGCACAGACATCCAGGAGTCTGGAGTTATTAGGATCTCTTCATATACGCAAGGATTCTTTTCCTTCGGATAGCGAAAAACGAGATGCGAGGGCATCAGCTGATGTCCCCCCAAAAGATAAGGGTGAAAACACGGGGGATTCTCAATATAATCAGATGGGTAGCAATGAAGTCTCAGAGCTTTCTCAACAGGGCACTGGAAGGGATACTGGTGATTCACCATTGTCAGTCCTTGTTGGTCAAGCTATCAGACCCAAAGATGTTATTCGTGCTGTTGGACAGCAGCACTTTTGGAAAGCTCGCAAGGCATTACTTCGGTGAGTCCTTTGGGTATCTTCACCAATTCTTTCTTCTAGTAACATTTGCTATGAATTTTCTAGAACCAACCATCCATCTACGTTTCTTTTACTCAAAAAGTGGATCTTTTCAAAGGATATAGGTCACACTTGGCACACTATTATGTTCAAGAGAGTCCCCGGCAACCCAAGGGAAGCAATAATTGGAGTGGTGCAATTGAAAGGAGGGGGAGGCAGGCATAGTTTCCTTTCAAGCACGTGCATTTCAATTTGTAGGTGCAAGTGTTACTGCATTAGAAGAATGCTGTGCTTTTGAAATGCAAGAAATAGGGGCTTGGCATTGAACTAGTCCTCATATAGTACAAGGTCACAATATTTCTGTTCTTTAACATAGCTGTTTATGTGCTTCAGGCAACAACGTATTTTTTCCGATCAAGTTTTCCAGCTACACAAACTCATCAAGGTCATCTCTTAACTGTATTTTTTCATTTAGCGCTTTCATTACAGTAGTTTTTTTTTGGTAGTTTTATCTTAATCTAAGCGAGTGATTACTTTCTGCCATTATTAGCTTTCTAGTTTTTATTCAATATACCTGGTTGCGAGGAGAAACAAGGATGTGGCTAAAAGCTTGGGCTGTTTTTGGTTATGATGTTGTACTCAATCGCACATTGCTTTCCTTCTCCTTGAAGTGTGGACTCCATTTGATATTGCTCCTGTGCTTTCTTCAGGTCCAGCAATTATTGGCCGAAACCCCAGGCACGCTTATTGATGAAGAAATGCTGTTTGGCGCAGTGGATGACTGTGCTGGATCTCCCTCTCAATGCAATATTGAAGGGAGAGAAAATGACTGTGATGAAAAAGCACAGGTGACAAGCTCTTTAAAAGAACAGGGGTCTAAGGTCCAAGGTATTAAAACAGGGATTCATCCAGAGATCAAACAGAATCCTCAACGGTACGGAGCAGTTGGAAATGATGGAATGGGATCAACAATTCCTTACATGCCAGCGTTCACCCCTGGTGGAGTCAGTGCTTGGGGTTATCCAAGTATGGGTATGGGGCAATGGATGGGTATGCTGCCCGCACAAGGCAGGCCCTCTACCTACCAGCCTTTTCCAGGCGCTTTTTCTCCAGGAGCACCTTTTGGTGGGCTTTATGGACCAGGGCAAGTATCTCCAATGATGCCATTCTGCATGCCATACGCTAGCCAAAGGAGCGAGGCTTGGGAGGAAATGAGTTCAAATCATGGCCCTCCTGTGGCCGCTGGTTCCAGCTCCCAAGCTGCTCCTGCTCTTGGTCAAGTGGCTCATGATGTTCCAGGAGCATGGCAGTTTGTGCAGTACAACATCCCTTCTCACCACCAGGGGTTTCATGCAGGTGTCCCTGAAAAGAATGCCTCCATTGGTTCGGGTGCATCCATCAATCACCAAAGGCCTGCAGGGACAGGACTGATTCTTGGTGAAGCTAGTCATGCTGGACGGCTGAATAAAAATAAGCTTGAGAATTCTATTAATCAGAGTGAGACTTCTAGTCCTAGCTCATCTGCATACATGCGACCTACACAAGCTCCTAGAAAGTCTGGATCTTATCAGCAAAAAGCCGAACAACCAGCCCAGATGAGCATTAATAGTGTATTCAGGGAATTTAGCAGCTCAAAGCAGCATGGAGCAGGAGGGAGAAAAGAGGCACACAAAGTGGCGGTGAGGTTGTCTAAGCGCCATCAAAGTGACCAATTGCTTTTCAGCGATGAAAGTGCAGAAGAATTAACAGATTGTCCATCTGATCAGGCCGGAAACGCATTGGATTTGTTCCCCTTGGTACCATCTTTAAGTACTGTTGGCGGGCAGAGTAGCTCTAAGCAAGCCAATGCTCTGTGGCAAGGCCGAGTGATAAAGGCAGTTCCTCATTCAGCAGTAAATGCATCCCAGTCAACTGCCGGCATCTTGTTGTCTCTTCAACGCGAGCGGCGGCAATGAGGTGATGGGTACCTGTGTAATGTATTTTTCAATACCTCCTGCCCATGAGAAGGTTAGTTTAGTTATTCTTCTCTTGGAGCAAGAGTAGTCTCAAATACACCTTGTTATTTCTCAGTGGGATTGTTTCCCAGTATTTTTTTTAGGGACCACTTGCATCATTTCAAAGGATGGCTTTTGAGCACTGGTCTCCTTAGACCTGCGACTGATCAGGTTGCAATTTCGGTGGATTTGGTCATCTGCTGATTTTTGAGCAAGTGGTTCTTTTTTTGCATCGACCACTGTAAAACTGTAGTCTTAACTTGTGAATATGACCATCTTGCATTGTCTCTGCAAGTAGGATGCACGTGTGTACTTGGATTGTTTAGTCCCAAGAGTAAATTATGCAGATATTTGGGAAAACTTGTACGAGTGCAAGTCCTGGCTGTGTTAAGAGAATGATGTCTGTGGATTGTAGTGGTGCAATCAAGAAATCAGGCTTTTCAATGTGAGTGCCAATGCAAAAATGTACGGTTCGGGAATTAGGTTGATTATCCAGTTGTTTTTGCCAAGAAATCAGGCTTTTCAATGTGAGTGCCAATGCAAAAATGTACGGTTCGGGAAGTAGGTTGATTATCCAGTTGTTTTTGCCCCTTCTTTTGTTGATTGTGGTTTGCATTGGCATTGCTTTAGGGAGTGAAGCCTTTGTGTGTTTGTTTTATGAACAAAACACATGGTGAGCTAGAAGGGAGCCATGCGGACCCGGCAGGTTATGAGAGGGGATTGTTTGCCCAAGGTCATGAGCTTAACCCCTGGTGCAACCTGAATGATGCATCATTGTAAACCTTGTGCATATATTCCACCTTTTCGGCAAGCCTCTTAATACGACCAACACCAACCACTGATGGCGTACTTATGTCATAATGAGGCCATCCCATGAAAGCCTAGGTGGACATCCCAAACTATTGCTCAACAAAAAAGTAAACTACAATTTTTTTGAAAATCTCTAGGCTACAATGACCGCTCTAGATGTGTAGAGCCAATGCCCGTGGATACACCTTGAGAAATATTGTTGTCAACCAATCGTCTTAACTCTTATCATTGTTGCATTTAGAGAGCTGAAGACAATTAAAGCAAGGTTCCAGCAAGCTAAACTTGTGTTACCTTGATTGTCTGTAAAGCCAATGAAGACATCATATTCAAGCAACCACCTAGGTTCACAAACTCACCCAGCCTCTGCCATTGTACCTCCATCTCCCTTCCTACATTGTTGCCACCCCTCTCTCTCTCTCTCTCTCTCTCTCTCTCTCTCTCTCCTTAGTGTATGTATGCCGTTCACTAGAGAGTGTTTTGGTAATGTAATCTTCATCTTGTTTTGGTGAATCGACCCCAGAAAAATGAAGGGGAGATATGGTGGACCCATCTCACATCAATCGACAGTTTGTACAATGGAGCTATCTATCAATTTATGGAACAGAGCTAATTTCCATAGCAAAGATGCTGGTACCAAAATCTCTTACTTAACGAGCCATGAGCTAAACGTAAAAATGGCCTTAATACTTTCTCAAAGTTTCAGAAATATGAACAGTTCATGCTAAAAAAGTGAGCCCCCAGCATCATCTATATTAAACTTTGAATTTTTTCGATCATTTCCCTCCCAAAACTCCCCCCCCCCCCCCCCCCCCCCCCCCCCCCCCCCCCCTTTTTCTCCTCTTCCCTTTTAAATGACCTACCTATCACATTACATCTTTTCATAGGGGTACTACTTGCCTTCTCTCTTTCCCCCATACACTACCTTCCACATTGTTGAAAATATCCGTAGTTCTATCTTTTAGAATTATCTTTTAGTTTTCCATTTTATATTCCTCCTTGATGCCTCAAACTATGTGCATCTCAAAAGCTCTAGATTAGAACTCATTCCCCCAAGATGCTCTCTCTCTCTCTCTCTCTCTCTCTCTCTCTCTCTCTCTCTCTCCAATTCACTTTTTTGCCCTTGTTTATGTCTCTAATATCTTTAGAATTCCTCAACATTATCTCCACTTAGTATATGATAATCTAATGTGACTAGCCTAACCCTTGTAGCACTTTCTAATCTCTCCTTGTGCCTCGAAGTAGGCACTGCCATGTTTAACGTTAGAAAACGTTTTCTTCCATGATTTTACAATTTTGAGTCTAGTTTTTTGCCGATGATTGCTCGGTTACCTTTTGCATTGCTAATTGGGGAGTGTCTATCAAACTAGCTGAGACCTAAAAGAAGAGGGAGGATACTCACTTAGATTGATGTTAAATTCATATACTGGCATGGGGGGCATTCCCTATCTATACTTTGATCAATGGAGCAACCGATCCGTCTCGGAAAATAGCCACATTCCCTCCGATGACACATGGTTAGAGCATCCTATTGCCAAAACAAATAACCACAATCGTGAGCAAGCTTGGGATTAAGAAGTGCGATGGGAATATAAACTGAAAACCAAAAGCAATTCATGAACTTATCGCCTAAATCTAGCTATCGTGAGAGCCAATAAAATAAAAAATGCTATAAGCATATTGTGTTTCAACAACTAATAGGGAGAATAGGGTCAATTTTTGATCAAAATTAGCTTGAATACATAAACCAACCACGGACCAAAGAGTGTGACCTAAAAAGGCCAAATGTAGGCTACTTTGAGCGCTGCAAAACCACACCTAGATGGGGTATATACTCTATTCCAAGCCCACCAGGGAGAAATGGACATAATAATGCTCAATCAGGGCAAGAGAATTTGTCCAGAATGTAAGAGAAATCCAACGAAAGAGCGACGTGATGCCCATCTAGCAAACATGGAGAAATTTGGCCAACTTTCTACTATCCTATACATGCTAGGCACGAAAGACCTCAGATGGATTTTTCTTGGGATGAGAAGTTTGATGGTTCTTGTGATCCTTACCATGTAGCACTACTTCAAGAAATTGTACTTGTGGAAAAAGTTGGGAATGTGCACACAATGGTGGCTTTGGTCTAAGCCTGATGGGAAGTACTTTATTTTTTATGTTGATTTCAATTGATTGAACCTAGTGCACTCCATAACTTTGAGACCTTGATTAGACACTTCATAGCATACATTCCAAAATTAGGATCAAACATCGCACAATTACTCACATTTTGAGCATCAATTAGAGGAAAAATGAGTCAGAGGGATGGTATGCCTTAAATGAAGGAGTCCATGGTAGATGTCCAAACAATGAACTGCCAAGCTTGGAGCAACTAATATCATGTTTTCATGAGAGTCTACTACATTGCCAGCTTCATGCTCATACATTGGTTGTTGAAGACTTCAGAGGCTATGATAGATCTAGACATGGAAAGGATTGTAGATCTAATGATGTGAGGGCTGTGTATGTCCCATTGAGAGGTACCAAGGTAAAATTCACCAAGAGCAAGCTCATGGACCATACTTATGGTCTGTATTCTATCAAGTTTGGACTAACCAAGAGAAGGATGAGTGCCACCATAGAGTGAGATATGTGCATGAGTAGCTGAACTAAAGTAAAAAAGTCAAAGACAAAAAGAAATCTTGCATTAGTGATAGAAAACCTATTTCCATTATTAACACCTCCCCTCCAATAAGAGTTGGAAATAAGGAAAACAATAAAATAGAGTTTGTCATGTTGGGTGCTCAAGTGCACTAAGATGAAGATAGGCTAGTACGAGGGCTAACATGAACCAACTAGAGAGCTAGCACAGAGTCAACAATTGTATCATGCGTTATGTGCTATGATGCACATGGGAGAGAAATCTGTCCCCTAGATTTTGATGAAGATCTAGAAATGGAAAGAGATAGTTAGCGAGAAGTGCCATTCTATAGAGAAAGTGTAGAAAGAAAGATCATAAACTCAATGGAGAGCAAAGAGGGTATCATACTCAACAATTCCACACCATTACAACATAGCCTTCATCAAGTGCATGAGTTATATGAGAGCATGATCTTGAGATCTTGGAGGAGAAGAGAGATCTAGTTGGAGATAAGGCCAAGAAGCACTTTCACATTCTACAAAGTGACTTTTACACCTAGATCTTCAAATTAGATGTCTAATCAAACAATAATTAAAATAAATAGTATGAGCATAAGTTAGGAGCCTTAAAATTAAAAATTGGAACTCATATGACCCCAAGATATCATAATATTGTTGCATCATATCCAAAGTTCCCATTTAACGTCCTGGAAAATATTATCACAATAAACTTGTGCAATGTCCAGACAACAACCCATAACACCTTTGATTTTTGTGCTTGCAAACTGGCAGCTCCAACGAGGGCATAAAATTGCCTACTTTCTTCGCCAGTCCTCCTTGTTCCATCAAACTAATTGCATGAACACATTGGGAATCTCCACGGTTTACTTTTTCCAACTCACCACTTTGATTAGGTCTATAACCTTCTCATAGCATTATTGCAAGACTTAAAAGATAGGTTCAATGAGGCTTTAAGTGATGCATTCAGACTCCATAAAGCTACTTTAGGTAATGATGCTCTACTTTGACCATCCTTGTCCCCTTATCTTATGGAGGACCAAGCTTTGATCACTTTTACCAAGGTTGATTAGAGCTTTGATCGCATTTACCAAGGATGAGGGTCGAATTGATACATTTAGACTCTATAAAGACATATTAAATCTTGATACAACAGTTTGACCATCCTCATCTCCTTCTCTTATGGTTGACCAAACTTTGATCACTTTTACTAGGGTTGACTAGACCCCTAATTGTCTTGTGTGACTATAACATGTTAACAACTCACCCCCTGTCCAATGACCGTCTGTCCTTGGACACTTCTTTGTATAGGGTACCCAAGGTGAAATGAGTTTCTCTATGGGATGTTAGGAACCACTTGCATCATTTCAAGGGAATCCTTTTGATCATTTGATTGATCCAAAGAGTAAATTATGTAGATGTTTGTGTATCCTCTCAAAATTTTTCCATGTAGTTATTCATGCAGTATACCCATAAGATGGGCACCCTTTGCCACTTTGAAGGATTATTTAATACCTAATAAAAACAACTTGTAAAGGTTGTGGATACTTTGATTGCTATACCCTAATTTTATCTAGTTTTAGGCTGACTTATCCCACAGTTAATGGAGACCCTAACTAGTCTCTTTTTCTTATATCACTCTTGTATCTTTACACAAGACCAGGAGAAAAAATATAATCTATGAGCTAATCAAACTATTTGTTTTGTATTTGGAAGACTCTATAAGTGCCTTGAGAAAGCGCTCGAGTTATCATTAAGTTATGGTTAAAACACTCTGAATGCCAACCTCATGTATAGTCCATAGTTGGCATCAAAGCCTTGTAGTATTTTCTACTCCCATTAGGATATAGGATGATCTATGCTAGGTCACTAGGGAACTTTTCTAGCCCTCAATGGCTATGGGTAGTTTCTTTTTGATAAGTTATTAGGCCCTTAATAGGCTTGTTTAACTCAACATTCCCAACATTTACTCTCTTGCTTTGTAAGAAAAGTGGGTATCCTTGCATTGATGAAGGGAAACATCTTCTCAATTGGTGGCCAATTAGACCTCAAAAAGGCAAGTGTTTGACACCATCTCAAGATGAACCTTGCTATTGAGTATTTCTCAATACAATTAACTTAACTATGCTTGATTAATGCCTATTAACTTGTCTATACAATTGAGTATTTCTCAATACAATTAACTTAACTATGCTTGATTAATGCCTATTAACTTGTCTATACACGAGTGCCAAGATCAACATTTTTGATGTCCATTATTTTTCAGATAGCTTTGTAATTATATGAGAGTCATTGATTTTATTTAGATCACCTTGAGTCTATCTATGTGTGCGCTCCTTGCCGCACTGTCGAAGCAAGGGACTTGCCGATACACCGTGTACGAGCCGCCGCCGCCGGCTCCAAGCACACAACTAGTTTAACTAGTAAGCTCAAAGAGGGCAATGGTGTGTCACTCACCGCCTTATGCTCCTGCCGTAGAGGATTCCTCGCCGCGAAGAAGAGGGAGACGCCGCTACGCCGCGCTCAACTGCCTTGCCGCCGTCGTGCCGCCGCAACGCTCGATCGCACACACACTCTCACTCTCTCTCTCTCTCTCTCTCACGCACACACACAAGGAGATGGTGAAGGAGAAGGTGGAGATGGAGCAAGAGCAGCTTCTATTGCACAATGAGAGAATGACTCAATTTTAGGTTTAATTGGCTTTTATGTGAGCTCACCCCATTCACACTTGGGCGCCCATGCTTAGCCAACTAACCCTAGCATGTTCGTGTTAGAGTGCGCCTCTCATCGGCGATCACTCTACCTTTCCCTATTGGACCGACAAGCCCGGTGCCTGACTCTACTTAAATAAATAATACGATTACAGTGTCCGTCGTAGGCGATAGGGTGCCCGTGAGCCACGAGGGTTAACATTGCCCCCCTTCCTGATGTAGATTCCGTCCTCGGAAGCTATTGAGTTGAAGCTTGGTATGTCCATGTTGTAGAGAATCTAGATTTGAATCTGCAAGGCAAAGTCACTGTTTTAGCAAGCGGAATTATATTGCCATAAATCATGAGGGGAATGTAAAGTACATGTGGAAATGAGTAAATGCAAGATTTATGAAATGTTAGACTGCCATTAAGGATAAATAAATTGCACTTTGAGTAAATTAATTAATAAAGAGTTTTGAGCTTATGGGTGAGTCTATCAATTAGTTAGCTATGACTAAGGTTAAAACAACTACTTTAGTACTAGCTAAGCTAAGAAGATTATCTAAATGCAAGATTCTCTAATTA
The DNA here is from genome assembly GCF_014529385.1 of Adiantum capillus-veneris. Classification (NCBI taxonomy): domain Eukaryota; kingdom Viridiplantae; phylum Streptophyta; class Polypodiopsida; order Polypodiales; family Pteridaceae; genus Adiantum; species Adiantum capillus-veneris. The sequence continues at coordinate 126,023,394 of NC_140959.1, forward strand.
TGCTTTTCAGCTTTGATTAGCCAACTCGCTCTCACAACTACAAACAAAAGCTTGAAATGTTAACTGTAAGCTCAATGGAAGTCTTTTAATTTTTTTATTTTTATTTTTATTTTTAATACTTTTTTACTTTGGGTCACAATCATGTGACGTGTGTGCTTATTTTGTATGTCTGGGGTTTTTTGCTTCTCAAGGAAAAGTGCCCACATTGGGAACCTCTAGGGCTCTAGTACCATAGACAATACATGTGAGTGAAGTACCAATTCAAGCCAGGATTTCTCTTCCAGCGTAAGATTTTTCATTTGTGGCACTTATGTTTTTTTTTTTTTTTGCTTCCATTTCCTTGGTATTCGCACTAGTGTTTTTTGTTGTTTGAGTGAGCAAGCCTTTCTCTACCTAAAACATTCCTAAGGTCTCAAATACTCAGATAATTTTATTAGCTAGGCCTAGTGGTCAAGTAAATGAGTTAACCTAAAGTCACGGTCTCCTAATCTCCAGGCCCATCCATAAGATTAAACTGGAGTTCAATCAACTTAAGCAAAGACAAATTTATACATCTATAATGGCAGATAACAATCATAACTATTGCACTCAAACAAAGAATGAAAAATCATTATTAGCAATTACACATATCCACCAACATGAATCATGGAAAGTAGTACACCTGGAGGTATGGAGTGGCTCATTTCGTTGAAGCAGATGTCCTCAGCCATGTGGATGGAGATCCATATAAGTCCTACCTAACACATCCAAAAACAGGCACTATACCTCTAGGAGGCATGTCAGTGTGAAAAATTAAAACTCCTAAAAAACAAACTCAAAACACAATCTAGACCCCTAACCTACCTATCTGTCACCCCTTTTAGAATCAAGGAAAGAGGATATTATATAAACCGGGTGGCCACCCTAAGGCTAGGCCTCTATCCTCATCATCTAGATAAATAAAATCGTTGTCCGTGAGGCCATAGTCTTCCTCGGTCTCTATTAGTTCCTCTTCATCATCCTCTTGTGCAAGCATGCTAATCAAGAACCTCGCGATGCGTGGATACTCATCTTGTGCAAAAGAATAAGCATGTGCCATTGGAGACACATTCGCTACTGGGTATGGATCACTAGTTAGCCATAGACGTATCAACCATTCTAACTCCTCAAAATTTCTCTCACATGCAAGGCTCTCTATCAAATCCCATTCGCAAGAAAGTATAGGGTAGCATACGTAGAACACTTGAGGAAAAGACAAAGGGTACCTTTCATCAAAAATAAAAGTGCATGCCTCTGGTGAAGTAGCCATTTCTGACAAGACAGATAGATTTGGTTAGGCCTTTAAAACATAAGAGTTGTTTTTGTGTGTTGCTTGAATTGACACGGTGAATTTGGACTTATATGTAAGATCTGATAGGGTGCTCTCTCGTTGCTAGTCGCTCTTGCTCTTTACTATTTTTGTTTTTTGTGAGTATAAGGCTATATATATACATTCCCTAAGCTTGGAATTGAGAGGTCAGGGAGGAAGGTTGAGAGGGGAGCGAGTGAATGATTGATGTTAGCAAACACTCCCCCCTTCCTTGGGTAGATCATACCTTTTGGAAGGAGGTCGTCACCTTTTGAAACCAATTGTTCCAAGTTGTTATGGGTGAAGGTTTTAACCAATAGTTTTCGACCGCCCTATGCGTTTCATCTAGTTGCAAGGGTGGTAAGGTACTCTCCCATGATTTTATTTGCAACGTTGTTGTAGGTGGTGAACTTACCCCGGGAGGTGCAAACTCTTTCGTGCTTGTATGGATATGTACAGTGGTAGGTGAAGGTTGTGTCGAAGCTTCTATTTGCGTATAGGAACTACATGAAGAGCAAGAAGCTTCATTTGATTTCCCTGTTCCTGAGCTAGGTGGAACAAATCGTTCTTTCTTTGGTACCCAAACTAGCTCTAGATCGGGTGTGTAACATTCCATGATTTTTTCCTTTCCGCGATTTTCAATTTGTTTTGGAGCCACAGGATTGGGTTTACATGGGCCAGGTGACAGGTAAGAGTACACTTTACGTTTGGGCACCCAGATTTGATCATTTCCTTCATAGTATCCTTGGGCTTCCAATAGTCGTTCAGGAATCCAACGCAACGTTTCTTTACATTTCTTGGAGTGAGTGGGACGGTTCTTACTAGTTTTCCATTTTTTTGCATCAACCATGCTCACTACAGAGGCTGTAGGGACCCACTTGTATGTTTTGTCTGTTATATTAGGATGGTTCTTGTGTGTCTCAAGCTTTCTTTCAACTACATCAGTTGAAGCTCTAGAGAGTTGGGCTATGGGGATGTATGGTTCAACCTCCTGGACATGCAATGTCTTGGGTTTTATTTCCTTAGGCAATATCTCAGGGACTATGGCTTGAGTGGTAGGGCTAAGAGTTGGTTTTTGCGTTGTAACACCCCCAGTCCCCCAATCAATAGTGCATTTGGTGGCTATCATCCACGTGCGGCCTAGGTTTATATTACCCTCCATAGTTCCAGTAGGCATGACCAAAAAGTCTTGAGCTACAATCCCATTGTCATAACTGACATAAGTGTGCCAGATTCCAAAAACCGTAGTTTTTTTCTTGTTGACACCCTTGACTTGGATAATACTCTCAGATAGAGGTGGCTTCCCTAACTGACACCACACCCCATAGGATAGCAGATTATATTTAGCACCCGTGTCCAATAAGGCGTTATATAGCACTTTTCCATAGGTACTATTTAACTCAATGGGGTATCGTAGAGGTGTGTCAGAGTCCAACCCATCCTCTTCGATTTCCACGTGGAATGCATTTGTGACTCCAAGGTTAGCCTCTCGTTTTTGTCTTATACGTTGTTGTCGCTCCTTAGCCTCAGCTTGAGCTTGTATCTTGTTTAACTCGGTTTGTGCTTTGGCGGCCTTCTTTTGATGAATGGCCCGTAGTTCTTCTTGGCTTAAAGGATCATAATATCTTTTGAATTTACTCCCATTGAGGAATCCAATGGTTTCAACTCCATCAAGAGTTTCCACACGAAGGGTACCTTGTGGGGTAATTTCACATACTCTATATGGTCCTTTACCAGCATATTTCAACTTTTTCTTCTCTTTACGTACTCCATACATAAGGACTTTATCACCAACTTTGATGTCCTTGTCCTTCACATGGCGATCAAACCACTTCTTTCTCCTATCCTTTTCCACAAGAGCATTTTGCACAGCCAACTGTCTCTCTTCGTCTAGTTTTTCTAAGATGTACAAACGCTCGGTTAAGGGGTTACCATTCCATCCTTCTTGCGAAGCTACCCTAAGACTAGGAATGACAAACTCCCAAGGCATAACCGCTTCTTGGCCGTATACCATTTTGAATGGCGTACAATTAATAGCCACTTTATAAGCAGTACGATAAGCCCATAGAGCAGATGTCAACTTCAAATCCCAATCAGTGCGATGAGCTTCTACCGTCTTGGTTAAAATAGAGATTAGAGTCTTGTTGGTGCTCTCAGCTTGTCCATTAGCTTGCGGGTAATAAGGTGTAGACTTATGGTGGGATATCATAAAGGTCGTGGTAAGCTCTCTTATTACCTCATTTATAAAATGGGTACCATTATCACTAACAATTTCAAAAGGGCAACCAAATCTTGTGATAATGTTCTCAAAAAGAAACTTAGCTGTTGTCCTCGCGTCAGCTTTTTGTGAAGCCTTAGCTTCACCCCACTTTGTTACATAGTCCGTAGCAACTAGAATATATCGAGATTGAGTGTTGCGAGCTGCGGGACTAATTGGACCTACAAAGTCTAAGCCCCATTTTTCAAATGGTTGGGTTACTTTAATAGGATGTAAGGGCATTCTGTCTTTGCGCTGTGTGGTCTTGTAACGTTGGCACTCATCACACCCTTTTGCAAAAAGTGATGCATCCTTAAATAAAGTTGGCCACCAATAGCCTGATTGCAGCACCTTTCTAGCAGTCAGGTCTCCTTAAAAATGTCCTCCTGCTATGCCCATATGTGCTTCTTGCAAGATATACAAATATTCATCCTCGCGGGCACAACGCCTAAGAATATTATCCTTGCCTAATCTATACAGAGTTCCGGCAATCAAACAATAGGGTTCACATTCTTTTACTAGCCTTCGAGCGATATCCTTACAAAGTTCCTTGGGTGGAAAACCATTAACTAAAAAGTTAACAATTTTCTCACTCCATTCAGGCATAGTCTCAACTATGAATAGGGAAGTATCGGGTAATTCATCATCAACTCTTGTAGGGGCTTCACCATTGGGTATGCGAGACAAATGATCAGCCATGACGTGCCTTTTACTGGGTCTCACTACAATCGTGAAATCAAACTCCAGAAGAATTAACAACCATCGTGTGATTCTTCCTGTGGAGCATGGCTTGTTTACTAGATACAGCAACGCTTGATGGTCCACATAAAATACAAACTTGTTTGCCAGAAGGTAGTAGCAAAATTTCTTTACTGCATAAACCATTGCCAAACCTTCTCGCTCTGTAGTGGTGTAGTTTCTTTCAGCATCGTTCAATTGACGGCTTGCAAAGCTAATGGGATAGTCCAATTTATGTTCTCTTGGTTGAGTGAGAACACACCCAATAGCAAAGTTTGATGCATCAATATGCACATGGAAAATGACATCCCAGTTAGGTGTCCTTAAAATCGGAGCACTTGCTAGTGTTTTCTTCAATTGTTCATAGGCCTGGTCACACTCTTCAGTCCATTTAAATTCAATGAGAAGCTTGTACAAAGGACGTGCTATCTCAACGAAAAATAAAATAAACCGTCGATAATAACCCACGTGTCCCATGAACCTTTGAACTCCCTTGTAATTGGTTGGTGGTGGTAACTCTAGAATCACTTTAATTTTGCTCTCATCGGTTGAGATACCATTCTTGGATACTATATGCCCTAAAATAACTCCATGCTTGACCCAAAATTGGCATTTGAACGGGTTCAATGAGATACGATCTAACCTACACTTTTCAAACACCTTCCGCAAACATGATAGATGTTCTTTCCAAGAAGAGTAAACACAAAGGTCGTCTAAGAAAGCTTCACAAAACTCTCTCAAATATTCTTTAAAAGCAGTGTTTATTAATCGTTGGAATGTAGCAGGGGCATTTGTTAAGCCAAAAGCCATCACACGAAATGCAAACACGCCAAATTCTGTGATGAAGGCAGTTTTAGCTTGGTCCTCTAGTGCTATCGTGATTTGGTTGTAGCCTGAGTACCCATCTAGAAAGCTATAAGCTTCCTTGCTTGCAACTCTTTCGAGTACATGTTCGGAATATGGTAGGGGATAATGATCTCTTCTAGTAGCTGCATTAACTTTTTTGAGGTCCACGCACACCCTGAGTTTCCCATTATTTTTTGGCATGATAACTATTGGAGACACCCATTCAGAGTGTTCAATAGGATATATGAACCCACATTTGATAAGCTTTTCTAGTTCTTCTTGAATGATCTTTGCGTACTTAGGATTCATCGGGTAGGGTCTTTGTTGTACGGGCTTCGCAGTGCTAATCATAGGGATTGTATGTTGGACCACAGAAGGTGGAACACCTTTCATATCATGGTATGTCCAAGCGAATACGTCCTTGAATTCCTTGAGAAGCTCTTTGAGGACCGCCTCTTCAACTTCTGTGAGGTCTTGGGCAATAAAAACAGGTTTTGATTCTTCACCGGGGTCAGCTAATTCTATTTCCTTAACTATTGCCGGACCATCATAGATTCCATTATTCCCATCGATAGGTATTCTTTGGGCTTTTGTGTACAAAACCTTTGCTTCCCCTGTGGTGTAAGATTTGAAATGTTCTGGTGCAGGATGCAAGTCTGTGGATTCTGGTTGTGCTTTGGTTTGTGCTTCCATTTCTGCTTTCTTGTGTTGTCGAGCTAACTCTTGGTTTTGACGCCTCCTTGCAGTGAGGCTCAACTTTGGCTTGTCTATGATCTCTAATTGGGCTATGTCATGGGGTCGTGGTCTACACCACATAACATTTTGGAGATATTCACCCCAATTGTCTACCAATTTTCGATGAGCATCACATGCCCCTATATAACTGAGCCATTCTGCTGAGGATCTCTTCTTTTTTATCCTAGCACGTACATTGGCTCGATATCGACGCCTCTTAAGGTTTTTCTTTTTCTTATTTGAGACCTGCTTTTGATTTGCATTTAGATCTGGCTCACTAAAGGAGTCCTCGTTGGTGCCCTCTTCACTCTCGGGGGAGCTATCATCGGTTGATGTGCTCGGTCCTTCCGAATGTTTTGACTCTGAACTTGCTCCACTCTCTAATCATGAGATTCAGAATCCGTTTCACTCTGGGAGTTAGTGTCCAAGTCGTGTTGGTCAAAGTCTTCTATTGAGCTATCGGTGTCACTGTCAGATTGGTCCACAATTGCCTTGTCCTTAGAAGATGCATGTATGGCACTTATCGTGTTCAGAGGTGCAATTTGTGGTACCTCTTCCCCCTCTGGTGTGACCCAAGTGGTTCCTCTATTTCCCCAGGTATCTATGGTTGCAGCTAGGTGTACCCAGTCTACGTTGTTTGATTCGGTCATACCCGGTAACACATCCATGCAAGGAGAATCTTGGCCAATGTCTGTATCCTTCTTACAAGTGTAACAATATTGTAGTGGGGCCGAGTGAACTTTGGTGTCAGAGCGATGATCAATAATGGTTTTACTCCCTAAGGGGTGTACCTTACCAGTCACCAAATCCACTCTAAGGACAGAGTCTTGGAATTGCAAATAGACATGATTTTTAGACCAATCATGAACCATTTGTGCTTCCCTCATGAATGGTCGTCCTAAAATCATTTCATATGACATAAGGTGTTTAGAGAAATCCATTACAATGAACGTATGTCGTACCTTGTGTCCTAGAACTTTGATCTTAAGATCTTTGAGCATCCCCATAGGTTTGGCTATGGTACCATTTGCCATCTTTACCACAATGTTAGTAACATTGAGGCGGGGTTTTCCCATGGATTCCCAACAATCTTTTGTAACGGTGCTAACTCCCGCACCACCATCAAGAATTCCCTTTATAGTTAATCCCTTGGTAGTGATGGGTAGGGTCGCATTAGACTCGTCGCCTTCAAAATACTGCCTTAATTCGTTAATGGGTACCTCGATCACAGACTCGTGTCCATCTAAGTCAAGTGATTGCACATGATTTTCCTCATCAATCATAATCGAGTCAGGCCTATTTGGTTGCGCAAACTGCGGTAATCCCGTTCGTAGCTCTCCGTTAAGGAATGCTCGCAGTGCAAGGAATAACTCAAGATCTCCATACAGCTTTGCTATGATCGTGGTTCGGACCTCAGAAGACATGAAGTCCACTAGTTTGGCAACATTCATTGGCATTTTGCAGGGTGTAGGTCCTTGACTAGGAACTGGTGAGGATGGAATCTCATATTCCTTAATGGGATCAGGTATTCCTTCGTTAAACATCCTTTCCAACAAGAAAGGTGTATGCTCACTTTCTGATGCCCCGTCCTCACTCCCTTCTTGGATGATACTAGATATGGCGAACGGTCTATGGTTCATGTGGGGTGGATGAACTTGCGTGGGAAACACTGTGTCATGAATTTTGACATGCATGGGTTCTGGTTCTAGTTTCCTTTGAGTCTCCTCCACTAAACCTCTTAGATGTTTCACCTGCTCAATCTCGTCTACTGGGTTTGGGTATGTCCCAATCTTCTTTTTACGATTCTTCCCTTTTTGCCCCTGCGGTTTATCTTGGGGGTCTTGGATTGGATTTGGAAACACTTGTGGTGTTTTTAGAGGCTCTTTATGGTTTTCTCTTATTCGGTTTTCATTTGGTTCCATGTTACGGTTTTCTTTGTCGGTCTTTCCCTTTGTGGTATTGGTTCTAGTCTCCATTGTCTCGATTGAATCTGAATCATCCTCGAGGTCATTCATATACACGGGGTCATCTCCTGTTCCTATGTTTGTTTTGGAACTTGGCTTTGAATTTCCCGTATTCGCCGACCTCTTCCTTCGTGTCTTCTTTTTCTTTGCTTGGATAACTGACGCGGTATCTCTCTCTTCGAGGATATGGCCTGGACCTTGAAGCATGGACCGTGTAATCGCATAAGCGGGTGCGACGGGTGGTATTGGCGATGTCACACTAGCAATTTCGACCAAATTTGGGGGTGTGATTTTAGGCGCATTTGGGTTATAGGGGCATTGGGCAATCAAGTGATCTATGCCACAACGATTACATGTGAGTATTGGCATTGCAGACGTGCTCCCTTGATTCATTTGCATCTGTGCAGCATTCTTTTGCAGCCTAATAGGGCACTCCGCTGCCCAATGTGGTCCACCACACTCGTAGCATTGAAGAGGTGGCCTCCTAGCCTGGGTGTTGATATTTTGACCTCTGGATGCGAGAGCAACAGCTTGATAAACTGGCTTGACTTGCCCCCAACAATCTTCCATGTAGTATATAGGACACTCTTCCAATGTATCAAGTCCGTAGGCAATACTAGTGTCTATTTCCTCCTCACAGCCATCTGCATAAGCATTTGATGGCTCGCAACCCACTTGGTTCATAGGGGCGACTCTTGGATGCGGGGGCTGCGGTCCTAGCACAGGAGATGGTAGCGGTGTAGCTTGTACAACATTTTGAGATCTAGGGACCATGTGTTGCGGTAGTTGCTCAACAGGTGGAGCAGGCATCAATACAGGAGCTCGAGGTGCATCCGTCCAGGCTACAGGTGGTCTATTTGCCATAATGCGTTTGATCATTAAACAATCCTTAGCTTGGTGACCATACCTACCACATGCGTTGCAAGTTCCATTAAATTTTACTCTAAACGTAGGGCACTCACTAGTGCTATGTGGACCTAAGCAAATGGAACACCATTGTTGCTCCCTTCTTGGATACATGTGACTATTTTGAGGGGGTCGATTATCCTTAAGAGACTCTTGGATTGCCTTGGTGAGGTCTGTCAAGAATGTCTCAAATACCTTTGGCTCATTGGCAATGGGCTTTGCAGTCATGGGTTCATACTCAATGGCTTGTGAGCTATTGGATCTCGTGTCAGTAGACACCCTCATGCCTGCTATCATCAAGTTGTCCTCTAATTGGATTGCATTGGCAGTGACATCTTCCCAGGTTGTGATACCTCTAATCACTAGTCCATTATAGATTCCTTCATTCCTCAACCCTCGAATGAATCGATCAAGCAGTTGGTTATTGTTGAAGCGCTCATTTACAGGGCAGCGAGAGTTTAAGTGCTTTAGATGACTAATGAAGTCCCTTACTGACTCTCCTTCCTTAGGTTCGGCCTTCTGTAGCTGAGATGCTACACCCCAAAGCACACCTTCTCGTATGTACTCCTTTAGAAACAACCTTCGAAGGGTAGGGTAGATTGTTTTCTCGTCCACCCTTAGGGTTCTATACCAATCTCCAGCCTTCCCACTTAATGTCAAGCTTAAGGCATTGCACTTATGTAGTTCGTTACGTTCCCCTAAGGAATCACATACTTGTTCAAACACTTCAATGTGTTTCCTAGCATCTTCGTCCCCATTGAATTTTTGCGTGAGTTTGGCAATTTGTACTGCCTTACTTCTAGGCTCTCTATCCGATGCATGACGCATATTTTCCGCGATAGATCGACCTATGGTTTGAGCAAACGCTGCCAAGTCACCTATGTGAGGAGGCAGGGCCGGTGGAGGTACTCTTGGAATCATATGTGGGAGAGGGACGGGTACCGGTCTTGGCATATGTGTGGATGATGCAGGATATGGAACATAACCGGGCATAGGTCCACTCGGATAAGGGCTAGGGAGCGGCACTCGAGGAGCATAAACAAGTGGTACAATTGGAGGTGTGGGGGCCATGTGTGCATAAGGGGCGAGAGGCACATACGGTCGAGGCCCCATATTAGGTACTACGACACTAGGTAGTGGCACTGTGCTAACCGTAGATGTCATCGGTACATTCTCTGTCAGGCTTATCCCTGGAGTGAGCACTAGGTTTTCCTTAATAGAGGGTTGAGCCAAGTTAGGGAAGCTAAAGTTGTCGCTCGGAGCCTCAGATTGCATAGAGACCCCAGGTGAAATGACGTAAGATGGGTCCATGGGGCTCATTAGAGGAGTCTCCATTTGTGATAGAGTAGGCTGTTGAGCCTTGCTCGTATCCAGAAATCTCATGGGGCCAGTTGAGAGTATATTTACCCCTCGGTTTTGCCTTTCTGATTGAATAATGCCATGGATAACATTACAGATCATTTTCTGTTGATCTTCGATGCTCGTGGCACTAGAGGTGGATTGTACAATCTCTATCCATCCTACATGGTACGCGTGGCCAGAGTGTAGATCCGTCAACACCTCAGTGTGGAGGTCGTATGTCCAATGATCATTAATGAACAATCCTTCTAGAGTCGACGTGTTAACGGTTTCTTGTGAGGTAGAAGCAATGTTGCTCCCCGTGGTTTTACTTGTCACCAACGGTACTCTAGAGGGAACTTCTGAAGGAGGCAGCTCAACAGGGCCTTCTTGGTAAGAAGTTGGCAGGATATCCACATGGACACTCTTTGGGGGTGTGGGGTCCACGTGCGATGTGAAAGGAGAGTCCACTTCCCCACCCCCTTCGTGTGCTTCATTTGCATCAGGTTCCGAGCGAGTAGCTCTACCTAAGTTTCCATGAAACGGCTAAACATACTAGTACTAGGCTGTGGAGCTTCGGGAGGTGCATGGCCTTCTCTCTCAGTGTTTTGGGTAGGGTATGCTTCCATGATTTCTGAGTCGGAGGAGGAATCACTAGCGGCTATTTTAGGGTCTTGGGTGGTGCTACCTTGTGTCCCCGCTGAGGGTCTAGAGCCTATCGTGGATGGGTAATGGGTGTCCGTATGAACAGAGGCACCCTCAATATGCTCGTGTTCTAGCACCCGCCGAGAGCGTAAGTGCATGTGCTTTTGATACCCTAAGGTGTCAAAAAGCTGCTCTAGGAGGCCTTGTGACTAGTTTTTAGCGTGTTTTTTGTTTGTTTTTTTGCTAGATTTTTTAGAGCGTGTCGTGGAATGGGCCGTGTGATAGCTCGAAACGAGCGTATCGGTCAGAGGGTCGTGCCGTGCTTTACAGCCCTCCGTTTGGTCACTCTATGCCCTCGGAATCCCTAAAACTGTCAATTTCCAGTAGGGAACTAGGCCCAAACTAGAAGGTCTAAGGGTGCAAGTGGGAAGAGAAGGGAGGAGAGTGGAGGACTTGTCCCACATGCTCTCATTCTCTCTTGAGGGAGTAGGGTATATATATAAGAGTGAATCTCGTATATATCATAAGACTGAGGACTGAGGCCTGGGCTTGGGCTTGTGATCCCGATCCCGATCTATCTTTTATACAGACCAACCCGTACATTTTTATAACTCACGTTTTTTATTTTCAAAAATTTAACCTCCCACTCACTCGCGTTTTTATTTTTCGGAATTTTTTTTTCATGAATTTTTTTTTCGATTTTTTTAAAAACAATTTATATATATATATATATATATATATATATATATATATATATATATTGGAGATATTATTTGGTACGCGTTTTGGTCCCACCTACCTACTGACCTGCTAATCAGTGGTTCACCTAATTACTAACCTACTTAATTAACTAACTGTGCGCCTAACTGTGCACAAACTAGAAAACACAGAAAATGCAAAAATTGAAACTTGACAGAACTGTGCAGTGAAAACATAGAAAATGCAAAAAGAAACAAGAAATGCTAACTGTGTGTAAACAGAAAAACAGAATTTTGCTAACTGTCTAACTAATACTAAATGTACGCAACAAAAAACACAGAAAATGCAAACTGTGCGCAACAGAAAAACAGAATTAACAACTTGCAGAAAAAATACGCCTTCCTCTCCCTCTTCTTTCCTACTGCAAACCACTCATACAAGAAGCACAAAGTGCCTCTTGGGCTTAGTGCAGGGCTATTCCCCGGCAGCGGTGCCAAAAATGTGCGCTCCTTGCCGCACTGTCGAAGCAAGGGACTTGTCGATACACCGTGTACGAGCCGCCGACGGCTCCAAGCACACAACTAGTTTAACTAGTAAGCTCAAAGAGGGCAATGGTGTGTCACTCACCGCCTTATGCTCCTGCCGTAGAGGATTCCTCGCCGCGAAGAAGAGGGAGATGCCGCTACGCCGCGCTCAACCGCCTCGCCGCCGTCGTGCCGCCGCAACGCTCGATCGCACACACACTCTCACTCTCTCTCTCTCTCTCACGCACACACACAAGGAGATGGTGAAGGAGAAGGTGGAGATGGAGCAAGAGCAGCTTCTATTGCACAATGAGAGAATGACTCAATTTTAGGTTTAATTGGCTTTTATGTGAGCTCACCCCATTCACACTTGGGCGCCCATGCTTAGCCAACTAACCCTAGCATGTTCGTGTTAGAGTGCGCCTCTCATCGGCGATCACTCTACCTTTCCCTATTGGACCGACAAGCCCGGTGCCTGACTCTACTTAAATAAATAATACGGTTACAGTGTCCGTCGTAGGCGATAGGGTGCCCGTGAGCCACGAGGGTTAACACTATGCTACATCCGAGTTGTACAATTTATAATGGAGTTTGAGCCTTGTAAAGTCGGCCACTGGCCAAGCAAGCCCTAGGTATACAACTCATCTTGTAAAGTGGGAAAGGGATACTTATCATTGTCAAGAGGTTGAGTTTTGGAGTGTATGATTGAGAGCGGCTACTCTCATGCGTTTTGTAATCAACATATCTTAAGCTCTGGTAATCACATTTTGATTCTGAAACTTGCAATGTGTTCCTTGTCTATTGCTCCTTCGTTCAAGTATAATCATTGTCGATTCTCCTGTGGTTTATGACTATGTGTTAGTAAGCTAAATCTGTTGTTTTGAGTGTGTTAATGATTGTTTTTTGACATTCCGACCATAGGAGAGTGTTCCTAGACCATAGGATGACCTTTTTGGTATGTTCTATTGCAATTTCTTGAACCTTGATCATGATGGATCATGATTTTGATACCTCATCGGATTGTGACCAAACTTGATAGGTCAGTGTCCCTAAGTGTTTTAGACCTCCTCCCAAAGTTTTGTAACATTTGAAGTTTGTTTGAGTGCCAAAATGGTGAGATATGAGTTCATATAATTTCCCTTAATTACAAATTCAAAGCTTCCCTTAGGAGGTAAGTGATTTAAGTGAAGAGATAGGTGATAGGGCTAGGATTTAGGTGAGTAGATTAGTAAGAGTTAGAATTCTTGTTAGTATGGATTTATACACAACATAAAGGAAAATTTACAAATGGTGAAATGTATAAGATGAGAAATTAGTCAAACCTTGAAGATTCACCTTCTTCTTTGTTGATATTATGTTAGTGCCAGATAGTTATGCTGTCACGGTGACCCGAGCTGTTAACATTGGCGCTATTTCCGGGGATAGCGATCCTCAGGTGATGAGTGACCTAGTCGTAGCTTTTTACTTATAGACTTTTGATTTTGATTTCCAATTCATTTACACTTTAGCAGTCAGGCAGCTAGACACGGGCTTTAGTGCTTGGTAGAGGCTAGAAGTCAGGGACTTGCTAGGTCTACTCTTGAGAGGTATAAGGATTTTCGAGTGAGATGCGAAAGCATTTCATTCTGCATATTTCCTGATGCTTTGAAAGTACTGTTTCATATTTCGTTTTTCTTCAAATTTTGCACCATTTGTTGTTGTTTAGTCATAGTATTCAATTCTGCAAATATGAGTAGGTTAGGCAACATCTATAACCATCCAATTGAGTAGAAAGGATTAGGGAAAAAGTGGCAAAACCATATTTTGATTGCCAAGACTAGAAACTCTGAAATATGATGGTTGGAGCTCAAACTAAATGCAAACCCAAAAATAAGTGGGAAAAGGGGTGAACCAAACTAAAGAAAGCTGATCTGGAAAATGTGTAGAAACATGGATCGGATCCATGACCCCCTGAGGCAAATTGGAGAGAAACTGGTACCAAAGGGTTCTATGAGGTTCCAATTCACAAGATATACACTTTTGGTGGAAAATTGACACATCAAACTCATCCAAATCAAGAAATTGGAAAAAAAGTGTACAAACCTTGAAAATAGACAAAAATTGAGGCCTTTTGACTTTTTGGTATCGAATTTAAAACATATGTGGAAATTTGACCTCTACAGGGGACAAGCATACAACTGACCAAATTTCATATCTAGATGCGGTGGAACATGGATCGCAATCCATGACCCCCTGAGGCATCTGAAGCTAAGATTGAGGCAATGAGTACCTGACATAATTTGGGACAACTTTTGTAAAGGTCATCATAGCAAGAAACAACAAAAAGTTGATGAAAACACCAAAATCCTAGCTGTAAGTCAAAAACCGCAAGCAGCCAAAATTTTGCTTTTGTCGGAGAAAAAGGTGTTCATATCCAAAAATAAGTGGGTAGGTACACTTCATAGACTGCAGGTAATCACAATACCAAGTTTGTGGTTTTGTGGTCCAGATCTGCGATGGAACATGGATTGCGATCCATGTCCCCATGCTAGGTTTTTGGATTGTGACCTTACAGTTTTGTAACATAGATCAATACAAACAACTGATCCAAAAGAAAGGGGTACCAAAAACTTCAAGAAGAGGGTCAAACAAGGCTAGAGTCATTCAAGAACAAAAACCGTGAAACAGACATACAAAGTGACTTTTGGGGACCTAACAGAGATCAAACCACCTAAAAATCATATAACACAGATCAGGGGACTGGGAAAGATCTATGGGTTAAGTTTTGAAAGAGTTTGACATTAGGGTACATGGATCACGATCCACGATTCCTTGTCACAGAAAGAGCACAGAGTGGTACCAGATTTAGCACTAGTCCTTGTAGCGTAGCGGTGTTTTCAAAATTCAAATTGGAGTTGGTTTGTGCAAATTACAAGCAAAATAGGATTTTGCATCAAAAGTGCGATAAAATTTTGATTCGAGGAGATTGTTGACTAACCAAGCGACTATAAGTTATGGCCACCAAGTGATTTTATACAAGTTGTGGCAATTAGAGTTTGCATCACTATTTGCTTTTGATTGGATGGCTGAAAGCACCATAAAAGGTAACATGTCAGGGTTTTGCAAGCTTTGTTTTCTTGATGTATTTGCAATCAAGAAAGTTTTATCATAATAGAAACCCTTTTGCTAGAGACCAATCAAGCCATATTTCAACAGAGGGTAGTGTCAATCAAGGGACCAAACCTACCTTAGAGCCAATATTGGAGGAAAGTCTTTCTGATACTAACAGAGGGTAGTGTCAATCAAGGGACCAAACCTACCTTAGAGACAATATGGAGGAAATTCTTACTGATACTTCTTTGGAGAGATCTTATACCTATATGGCTGAGGGATCCAAAAGTGTGATTTTCAAGAAAGAAACCAAAATGGGAGCGGGACCGTCGCAGCTTGCACCAAGCCTGAAACTTTGCACCTGCAATACCAATTTGAAAATGAACACGGCGCTCAAATCTATAAAGACAGTATGGATCAGAAGAAACCAAAATGGGAGCGGGACCGTCGCACCCTGCACCAAGGCTGAAACTTTTGCACCTGCAATACCAATTGGAAAATAATCAGGGTGCTCAAATCTATAAAGAGAGTATGGATCGTTACTGCATCAAAATTGAAGCGAGACCTAGTGAGCTTAAGCTCGTAGTGCCTGTGGATTATAGCGGCGATCGATATTTCGATGAGGAGGGAAACTTATATGTAGTTGTGCTTAATCCTTTTATTGTGGAAAAGTGGGGATTAATAGGCACAAAAGAAAAGGTTGACGTAGAGCCTAAAGAGAAGCCGCCGAATCTGGACATCCCTAGTGCCAACCTTAAACGAGTAAATGTGGCTACTCTGTCAACATCGACAATACGAAAAGCAAAGAGGTTGAAGGAAAAAAAAACATTGGAAACAAAATTAAATCAAACAAAAAAACAACTGAAACATTCATAAGAGAGCAAGGAAATGCAAAAGGGTCGGAAGAGTCGAAGACTGTTTCTGGCAGATCAGTCTTAGTAGAAAAGGTGAATGAGCATCTAGATTCTGTGTTGCAAGCCTACGAGGCAAGATTGAAGAATAACCAAACATTGAAATAGAGTATTCTACCTAACATCATTTGAATTTAAAACCAAACAAATAGAGATGTGCAAAAAACTCATAGAAGCTGGTCAAGCTCTGAGACAACCGGAAAGTTTAAAGACTCCTTAGCTTGTAACGCAGGAGCTGGAAAAGGTAAACACAGGAGTGTGTGAGGAAACTAACATATGCAAATAGCTTAATATTCAGGGATTCTGTGACCATTGTGGAAGGAATCATTTGCTCATACATTGCGCTAAGAATCTAGATAACAAAATTAAACCTGCAAAAGAGAACAAGGAAGAACCATGGACTACGAGGATTGTTGCGAACACAATGGTGAGGCTAAATCCCTAGAGATGCAACCAATTCCTAAAGTAGATGAGCCATGTCCACAATCACTGTAGGAGACAATCAAAAACAGAAAAGACAGAATCACCACATTGATGTCAGCACCAATCCCTAAAATCAACATGGACCATGAGATCTATCCGAGAGATATTTAATCATTGTATAGCAATGCAAGAACAAAGATATCTATAGAGAGTAAACATGTGACCATAAGAACTTTACCGTCCTTTATAGGGGAATATGAGACAAAATCTAAAGTGAGAATCATACAATCACAATGGAATTCTATTCCATGGGTGATAGATACAAAGAGCTTACATGGTCTAATGTCTTCTCCTATAAGATGCACAATCACTTTCGTGGAACTTTTGAAAATCAAACCATATTTGTGGGGAAAATGAGCAAGAATCTTGAAAAGATGGGATTGAAGATCCATCCAAAAATTAACCTTGTAGACCAAAATTGAGAAAACAAATCATCCTTAGAAACCCAAAGCAAAACCTATCCCTATGAATAAGGTGGGCGATTATCGCAAAGGAGAAGAAGGAAACACCACCTTACCTCTAGATTACAAAGGAGTAAAGACAATATATTGATACTTGAGACTGGGGTTGGTGTAGCCATCGCTACAGAAATAATCTGGGAGAAATGGGGAAGACCAATTATTAGAAAAACACGCATGAAATTGCAACTAGCACACAGATATGTGGAGAAACCCTTAGGAATGTTGAAATAAATAATTGTATCCTCATACATGATAGAATACAAACATACCTTTTTGGTAGTAGGTTTTGGAAAAGGCAACAATTGTGAAGTTATTTTGGGGCAACCCTTTATCCGTCAACTCAAGATGGTTTAAGACTGTGGCTATGACCATCTCTACTTGCAACACAAGGGAACCACAACTAGGTTTAACACAAAGGACCATAGTTATAGGGATGTAAACTGAACCCCGATAGAAGACTTTTTTGTCACTACAGATGCTGGAACACAGTTGCCTACTCGGCTAGTGAAGGATGAGCATATTTGGATGGGTGGAGCGTCGGAATGTGGGAGTCTAAAAAGGGAGGACTGCATCCTTTGATTAGAAAACAACCTCTATATATGCTTGGTGCTTTACAATCATTGGCTAGATGGGTTTCATCCACTTGCTATTGGACAATGTCACCAATTATCCTTTCCTAGGTGGCTAGAGGGCTTTCTTATAGTGGTGCCACAAGTTAGGCTTACCCTAACATACGCCTTCTTAAGAAAAACTTGGGGTTTACAAAGCTTTTATGTGGTTTTGTGGTTCATGTGTGCATAAATGGGCATCATTTTGGTGAGTTAAATGTAGCACCCAAAATGAAAGTTGTCCTCCCCAGAGAATTGTCAACTGGGTGAAGGATCAAAGTGTACCTCCCCTAGAGATTTGTAGGCAACTAGGTGGTAGGTCAAAATACAAATGTGGTGCTTTCAAATGGTTTTGTGTGTTTGACTCCTCCAATGTCAGAGGGTTTGTTGTTGATGCCGGCTTTTAATTTGCAAAGTTGTTTGTCGATGTCATTGTCAAATTTTGCTTCCTCTTCATTTTTTTGTCGTTGTAGTTTGTTGTCTTCTTATTTTTTATCTCATTGGTTCATGGCGTTGAAGGTGCAACCATCTTGACTAATGTTGTAATGCACGCATACATATCGTTTTGTGTGCTTTTGTATGTGCTTATGGTAAAGGGTGGTCTTACCATATACATAATGTATAGGTAGCCTCTAAACCCGTGTAAAGTGCTTTTGGACACAAATGTTACATACATATCAAAATGTGCTTCGTGGGATTTCAAGCCACCCTCATGGATTCCACGTGAGAAAAGGCAAAATAAGAGATTATATGCGCAACTCTATAGGCCTTCACACACAAAATCTCATACACACCCTAAAATTGGAAAAATTGGGTGATGGAATTTGGAGTGCCTTATGATCTTGGAATGGAGAGCTTGATAGCTCTATGGAGAGCTCTTGTCTAGCACTTGATGCACACACAAGTGAAACTTCAAATGATGGCTTGCATGAAGTGTATTTAGAGAATTAAAAACATGCAAAATGTAGGCTTATGTGAGGGCTAAATGAAATGAAGATGATTAGTCAATTAATTGCGTAAGGAGATGGATTCCTCAATTAGAAATGATGGACACTAAATGGAAAATTACACACAACCAAAGCTAGATGTAAATTCCTCCTCACCTAATCACCAAAGGGTAGTGGAGCATGCTTGTGCCCAAATGGTGATTAGGAATTGGGATTCTTAAGCCAATGCAAATAAAGATTAGTTAAGCAATAAGGTTGGTAACAAAACTGTTGGTTCTGATACCACTTGCTGGGTTAGTGGTTTTGCGGAAGCATACTCCCTAATCACCAATGATTAGCATTAGGATATGGAGGGTGAATTATCTTAAAAATGGTGCTAGAGTTATGGTGGTTAGAGAGATGGTGATTAGGGTTAGCTAATGCAAAGAGCAAGAGCATAAAGAGTGTGAGTATAGATACAATGATAAGAGTCAAAGTGTAATTTTTTGTGAAAACAACCTTTATATAGGCTTGGTGTTTCACAATCATTGGGGATAGATGGTTTTCATCCTCTTTCTATTGGACCATGTCATCAATTATTCTTTCTTAGGTGGCTAGATGGATTTCTTATAATGGTGCCACAAGTTGGGCTTACCTTAACAACAATAGAGATAATCAGTTGCAAACGGATAGTGGACAAAGTTTTTGTATGAGATTTTCCACACGATGTTGAGGATGAATACCATGATTCAAGGAGCGACGATTTTGGGAATGATGTGAAAGACAAACATTCAAGTGGGTCAGAAACCAAAAATACACCAAAACAAGATGAACCAATCTTCCACAAGTCTCCTAATTGAAAATTACAGAGACGAAAGAGATCAAATGAGACAAACAAAAAAACAAAAAAACAAATTTGAGAAACCAATGCCCAAGTTGCTAACCAAAACGTAACACATCTCATGATCATGGGAGCAAATGATTGTGCCCGAGAAAACCTTTGAAGTTGACAAGTTTTCTAGAAAACTCAAAGAAACAAAGCAAGAAACAACTGAAAGACAAGGCTCAAACACCAGTGAGGATGTAAAAAACTGAACGCAAAAGTGAACACCAAAATTTAAAGGGGACATTGAAGGAGGTTTGGACAACACAAATGGAAAGTGAGGGGTACTCTAACTCGGAAAAACTTGATGCACCCTCTCATTACAAAAAGTACACAATTCACGACCGATGTATTGTGATTGAGCAACTAATGAGAGAGACAGAAAAACCGTGAACATCATATGATGGGCCTAAAAATGCAAAGAGGATTGACCTTGATGAACCAGGGAAAGAACCACTATGAACATACATGGCCACGAATCTCATCAATGAGGAGGAGTAGCTATTGATAGATACCCTCAAGAAATATAGAGATGTGTTTGCCTGGTCGTACAAATATCTTAAGGGGGTAGATCCAAGAGTATTTGTTCACTTCTCTTGAGTTTGTCCCTTATGAAAATTCAATTACTTGTGCCAACAATGCATCTTATCCGGTTCAGGGAGTTGGAAAGATTGTTCTTACTGCTGCAAATGGTAGTTCTTTCACACTTGTTGATAAGAGAGAGTGGCCAATACACAAGCAAAAAAGAACAATCAGAATTGTGGAGCACGAAGTGGAAGCCTATCGCTTCTCTAACTGACATGGCTATGGAGGGTGAGCAGACGAGAGAGATGATGGCATAAGGAGAGAAAGAGAACATTGTACAGAGAAAAGAGGAAAATTTATGAATATATGCAAAGCCTTATAAATAGGCGCTTTACAAATTAGATATTTTTGGGATTCTTGTCTACTCAAGCATAGATCTTTTCTTCTAGCTTACATCATAGATGACATAGAGGAGGATATCTAATCTAGAGGAGGATATCTAATTAAACAGGGATTCACATGAAGAGGAAAAATCACGCTTACCCAACAATCACCCCCATAAGCCGGACCTGGGACATTTCATGTCAATCACTCAATATTGCAAATATATATTTTAGTTGATGGGATCTCTTGGATGCATCCATCACATAATTGGACCAATAAAGAGGATTTGAAAAAGGTCTTACCTCTGGCTTCTTTTATTTTTTCGACAGTGTCTAGTCCCTTTACAAAATACAATGATGTCATGCAACCTGGATCTGACTTACATCACATAGTAACAGTAGTGTGAAATCCTTCCCTTGGTGTGTAACAACACCTTGTGTAAAAGATCATGCTAGGGTCTTGGACCAAAATAAATCTAATGCAGCACAACTGTTTGGATTGATCAAAAGAGATACAAAATATGGAACTGCATAGTGTGTTATAGGTGGGAATGTCCATAATCTACCTTTCCATAAATATGACATAAGAAAAGTAAAAAAGAAATCTGAGTGATGCATGTCACTGAGAGACTACCTCTCTGAAAGTAGTCACAGTCTGTGCCCATCAATCCTTTCCATGTTTCAATGTCGTTGATTTGCATGTTGTTGCCAGTAGAATCAAAGAGGATCACGCTAATTGCCAAATTTGTGCCACCATTGATACTTGTTGTAGCTCTGATGAAGAATGTGTAAATATAATTATCGGCAAGCTGATACATAGAGCACGGTGAGCAGAAGCAGAGGCTCCGTACAAGTTGCCATCACTCTTTTTGGGGTATGCTATGTTGAGCTTGGAGAGTAGATGCAGTCTAAGATTTGAAAGCCTGAATTTTTGTTATCTTCAACTGCCTTTGTACAACACTCACACGTTCCTCTAGGGTATGTTTTCCAGCTTATCTTCTTTGGCTGTGCAGCACCATAAGTGGCTCCTCAACCACCTTCTTCCAAGTCTTGTAGGGTTGAACATTATTGTTGTAGGGCTGAAAACGCTACTCCTGTTGCTCTCTCCGAGACCTTGCACCAAAGATCTGATACCAGTTGTAGAGCACAAAACGGAAGCCTATCGCTTCTCTAACCGACATGGCTATGGAGGGTGAGCAGGCAAGAGAGAGGAGAGGATAAGGAGAGAGAGATAACGCTATACACAAAAAAGAGGAGAGTTTTCTTTTACATGCAAAGCCTTATAAATAGGCACTTTACAAGTTATATATTTTTGGGATTCTTGTCGAATCAAGCATAGATCTCTTCTTCTAGCTCACATAAAAAATCAGGCTTACTTAGCAAGAATGAATGCGGAGATACCTGTGTACTCTCTCAGGATGATACTCAAACGGGTGCGTACGGCCTAGAGAGGGATTCACACCAAGAGGGAAAATCAGGCCTACCTAACAATGAATGCAGAGATACATGTGCACTCTCTTGAGACACTCAAACAGGTGCATAAGGCCTAGAGAGTCAAAGTACAATAGGTAACTCTTCTTTCCTAGTAGTGAAAGAAGTCACACACCCCTGTTTACGTAGAGGGAAAACAAGGACCAATGGTGCTGTGCCAAGCCAGAATGGATAGTTGCACTACTTTACAATTGGGAGGGATGTCGAAAGCACATGCTAGATCATCCAACTACTTGCATACAACTGTCCAAAAGAAGAAGGCCAGCTCACTCATGTCAACACCCATAAATTGTTGACATGAGTGAGCTTACCTAACAATGAATGCAGAGATACATGTGCACTCTCTTGAGACACTCAAACAGGTGCATAAGGCCTAGAGAGTCAAAGTACAATAGGTAACTCTTCTTTCCTAGTAGTGAAAGAAGTCACACACCCCTGTTTACGTAGAGGGAAAACAAGGACCAATGGTGCTGTGCCAAGCCAGAATGGATAGTTGCACTACTTTACAATTGGGAGGGATGTCGAAAGCACATGCTAGATCATCCAACTACTTGCATACAACTGTCCAAAAGAAGAAGGCCAGCTCACTCATGTCAACACCCATAAACTGTCCAAAAGAAGAAGGCCAGTTCACTCATGTCAACACCCATAAATTGTTGCGAGAGAAATTGGCCAAAAAGATTGGTGTCCATGATATACTACAATGAATCAATGATATGGACCTTGTGTTGGGGTAAAGCCCCATGTGGCCAGTTAGGCTAGGTGCCCGGCCACTATACTTATTCATTATGTACATAATAGAATAAGGGGGCTCACATGTAGAGAGTGAGTTTTAGCCCTTGCAAACACAAGGTCTCCTCCTTTCCTCTCTTTTCCATTGATGCACATGCTCACACACGCTCCCACTTGCGCACTTCAACTGGTATTAGAGCTCAGGGATTGGGAGCTCCATTGGAGCTCAGCGGGGAAGTAGACAGAGAAGCAACAAAAACTGCAGCATGTTTTTGCAGATCTTTTTGGCCTACCAAAACGTCTTCATTCAAGCCAATTCTCGGTACTTCAAACCGGTTTTTCTTCCTCTTCAATTTTGAAGAAGAAAGTTTTTTCAAAATCTTCACCAATTTTGCGATACGTCACTTAGACTGCCTACATGTTTAGGGTACACAGGTGCAGGTTTTTATAGATCTGTTTCGACCTGTAAAAACAACACATTTCAGGTTCATTCCCATTCTTCCCAACCGTTTTCGTGCGGTCTACAACTTTGCAAAGGAATTTTCTACAAATTCTGAACTGGTTTGGAAGATATGGGCTGACAGGTTGCAGGGTATTCGGAAAGTTGAAGATTATGTATGCATATTGTGGTGATTTGCTACATTCGGAGAGCCCGCCGGATTGAGCTTTGTCATTCTCTTGTTTTGCGCATTGATGTTTTTCTTTCAACGAAGAGAGTGTGGATTGATATTTTCAACACATTTATGCACATACCTTGAGAACACTTTGTGGATGTATGCATTCTTGTGGACTCTCAGAATTCGAGAGTGGCTTCATCATAGGTTATGTGCATTGACTTGTGCTGAGCAGATTTCAGAAAGTGTGGTGCATAGATTTGTAGAGAGTTTTGCAAGCATTTTTGGTATGATTGTGAGCTGAATTTTCAGCTGATTTGGATGCTCATTTGCTACATTTGGTACATGCTTAATGCTCATTTATATTGCCATGTGGACGCACATGATGTGCACTTTTCGGTGATGGTATTCTTGGCTTTGTAATGGCATATGTGGGCTGATTTTGAGCTGTTTTGAGCATCAATTTGTGTCATATTTTGGTTGGTTTGTGTCCAATTTTATGCTAGTATATGCTTCGCTTGTAGAGTGCGGTTGATGCACTTTGTGTTTTGGATTACAGGATTGTTTTCCAACTTTATGGAGTTGAGACTTTGGGGCAGCTCATATATGCTTGAGTGCGGATTTTGCGCATGATTTGCTCATGGTTTCGAGCATGTTTATGGCATGTATGGTTATTATGGTTAGATAGCCAAATAGTGTTGAAACTTTGCCGGATTTTTCTTGCGAGTTTATTTGTTTATGCGCATGGTTTGCAATTGTGTTTTGATTGCATTTGACGCTCAGTGGTTGCTTTGCCATAGTGTTTTGGCATCGCATTGTGAGAGTGTTTGCTCACCAGATTATATCATTTGACATACATGTGGTAATCTCTTCAGGAGGGAGATTTTTGATGATAGTTTCATCGATGATTACATAGTGCTCTTGGATTAGAGCGGATTTTTTGGTATCATTTGAGCGGTTTTGCTCACTTGTTCGTTACATTGATCGTCATATTTGATGACACACTTTTCTTAGACAGCTTATGGCAGCTCATGTTGTATTTTGACAGTGCTTGGTGTATGAGTTAGGAAGGCTTTGGCTATGTCAGTTGATCGACTTGTGCTTGGTCTTGTCACAACATGGATTTGGCATGTACATCATTGTTAGGATTTGTGCTTTTCCATACAAAGTTTGACGGTTCAAACTTTGAGCATTGAAAAGCAGGTATGCATGATGCATTGACTCAGTTCAGCCAAGTGTTGCCACTACAAGGCATGGATGCTAGGCTAGAGTTTATGATTGATGATGAATGGGAGGACTTGGATGAGCTTGCACGTTTGATGATCATGTTACACCTTGGTGAGTCTGTCTATCGCATTGGTTTGGATGCATGTACATCTAGAGAGTTATGGCAAAGATTGAGCAATGCTTTTGGCACAAATGAGTCTAGAGAGATGCCTATAGTCAAATGACGATCTCGCAGACATAGAGATGTTGTGTGTTGGCATTGAGGTCATACAGGGCATGTACGTTGGCGTTGTTTTTGGCGGATGAGATAGCACAAGAGACAACACAAGAGGGATGCTATCACTTTGGATGACGTGGGAGCAGATGTAGTGTATGTGGCTACGCATGACATACATGTCACCTTTGCTTCCATGTTTACTCTTGCGTTTCTTATGTCGGTTTTTGACGACATATTTTTTCGCATTGGATACTAGATGCGAGTGCTAGATTTCATGTCACACCGAGTCATGAATGGTTTAGCACATATGCTAGTGGTATGCTTGGATGTGTGTGTCTAGATGATGGTTCAGTGCATGACATAGTTGATGCAGGAGATGTCAGACTATTGTTGCCAAGTGGTGCATCATACATGTTGCGAGATGTACGCCATGTGCCAGGTTTGACGCAGAGCTTGATCTCTGTGAGTCAGTTACGAGACAACAGATGCCAGGTAGTGCTGGATGAGCACAGTTTCATATTGCATTGTGGACAACTAGTCATAGCTAGAGGTGATAGTGTTGGAATGGTTCATGCGATGCGAGTATGTCATGTGCAAGACGACACAGTTTTTGTGAGTACATAGCCATGCACAGAGACGAGAGACATGTATCCTTTGTGGATATGTTGCATGATGCTCCACTTTGTGAGTATGTTGAGCCAGTTGTGCAGGAGGGAATGCCATTTGTGGATACAATGACGGATATGGATGTTTTGAGTGTTGAGGATGAAGGGGATCGGGGAGCACCACAGACGGAGAGTGAGAGAGAGAGAAGGAGACACACACACACGATGTGGGTGGGGAGACTCCAAAGAGTGAGCAGCCCCCTATACACTTATGCTATGTATAAAGTATACAAGTCAGTGGGCGCCCAGACTCTGGGCGGCCGGGCAAGGCACAGACGCCTATACCCCAACAACCTCCCACTTAAAGGCGACTGTGCCTTTAAGCAAGGGAACCTAGTCTAAAGACTAAAAAAGGTGAGAGAAAACCGCTCTCAACCGATGCCCACTGGCTGGCTGTGATCGTGTGCATCCGGCTGTCCTGCTCCCGTGTAAGTCCATACACCACCAGACGTACCGCACACGTACTGCAAGTATGTACGCAATACCTGCAAACCTCCCCTATGCTCTATGCCGAGATCAGTCATTGAACGACTGATCAACCCTGCTGCAAATGCTCCCACTGCAGCTGCTATGTCGGGCCTCGAGATCAGCATCTCGTACATAAGGACACCGAACGTTGATGCAACCCTAAAAACCTCTGCCACCTCCAACTCAGAACTCAACACATGGCAATCCTGTCCCCTATCATAGAGACCATGGCACTCTGACTCCGAGCTCTGGAGTGACTCCTCGTGCCCACCACATATCACATGTGTACCAAGTGTATCCATATGTCCTGAATCTGCATCAAGCTCTGGCATAAGCATATCAAGAAATGACTCCACAATAGTCGACATCTCAACATCCATGTGAGTCATCTCTGTCATCACCTCTGATGACTCATCCTGCTGTGACTCACTAGAGCTGTCCCGCTCTACCTGTGCATTCGTAGATGCAACCTGCACAACAAGGTCACTGCTCTGTACTCCATGCAAAGCATCCTGCAACCCACAAGCAAAAGAGACTCTCCTGCTCTCTCGCTCTCTACCTGGCTGCATGATCACAGAGACAACACCGTCTCTCGCGTGATCCACATGCAATGGGTAACCTGTACCACTCCTGGCACCTCTCGCAATCACTAGCGAACCCAAATGCATCACAAAATCTCGCTCTCGTAGCGAAATCTGACATCCACAATCTCTAAGCTGACCAATCGAGATCAAACTCACTGTCAAATCTGGTACATAGCGCACATGTCATAACAAGTAAGATGCACCACTCGGTAATGACAGTCTCACATCTCCTGCACCTGCTATCGCATGCACCGATCCATCGGTCAAACGTACACTGCCAAGCATCCCGCTAGAATAGCTACAAAACCATGCACGATGCGACGTGACATGAAACATAGCATCTGCGTCTAGCAACCACTGCGAAGGGAGTGTACTATCCACATGTATAGCATCTCGTGCATAGCTCGAGGTAAAAGTGACATCCCCGTCACTAGTATACTCCGACACTACATGTGCCTCAACTGTCAAAGCAACTGAGTCCATGGCATCACTACATACATCTCTGAGACTACCATGTCTCCTACGATGTCGCATACGACGAAAACAGCGCCGTCTAACGTGTCCAGAATGACCACAATACCAACATATCACCTGTCGGCATACTCGTGAATGTACATGTCTCACACGAGTCCGTGATGACTCAGATCTATCATACATATCATGTAATCTGCGCCAAAGTGCTCTCGAAGTAGTCTCATACATAACAAGAGCATATACAGATTCCGCAAGGTGTAAAGAGAGCGTAGATAGTGCCATCTCCTCTAGCTCCTGCCACTGATCGTCAGACATGTTTGAAGGTCTACCTACATCACCACTCAATGGTCGATGCAACCCTCGCTGTGTCAATGCATCAAGCATATACTCTCTCCATGCCGCAAAGTCTGACCCATCAAACACGTGCATCTGTGAGAGGTCACAATCTGATCGATCACCTGTCTCTGCAATGAGCACAATGTAGCAAACTAGAAAGCAAAACCACCTCACCAACAACACCTGAAAACTGTCTACCAATATGGCCAGAAACACAATGTAAAACCTGTGAGACACACTCCAAAATAGAGCTCCCGCAATGTCAATACAAGCCTCGCCTGCTCTAGTATCACACTGCAATCTGTGAGCTAATCACCAAGCCCACACTGTGCGGTATCAATGCATACACACGCACAAATCTCCCACCTGCAGAGAACACCGCACACAAATGCTGAGTGCAACCCGCAATCTCTACCTAGATCGCATAAATGATGCGCATAAAACTCCTGGGAAAATTTCACCAGAGTTTCGTCAGTAAAACGGCCACGAAACCAGTAACCAAACTGACTGCACGCTCAAAACCATGAGCAACCAAAGCGCGTCAAATCACACTCCAAATGCATGCACCAATCTCCACATTTTGCATACATCATTGCAAACACCTGCAAATCTAGTACACAAATATCTGCTCTACCTGTGACTGCCAAGAAACATGCTCGAGGCATACATTGCCGAGCTCAAAATGCAATCACATTAGTCTCCCTGAGCATCAAACCACATAAGGCATACATCGTATCCTCCCACCTGTGAGGAAACTTGCAGCAAATATCACTCTCACATCTGAGAGCAAACCATGTGTGGAATCCTCGACACACAATAAACAACTGCTGCTGCAGAAAATTCAGCGTTCAGAATTTTAAAATTCTCATATGACGAGCGCGTCCGGAGCGTGCCAAAACCCCAAGGTAGACTCCTGGATCATATGTATCCGAGTCCGGGTGTGAAAGCTATGCCAAAAACAGTGTTTTTGGGACCCGAGAGTGCACAAATAAACTTGCTGCTGTACCTGCTGTAATTCAAAACATAATTTCAGCAAATAGACATCACCATCGCGTCCGGAGTGTGCCAAAACCCTGACCTAGACTCCTGGATCATGTAGATCTGACTCTGTATGACGGAGCTACGCAAAAAATTGCGTTTTAGAGTCCGAAAATGGCAAAAACGAGCTGCACACAGTCTTGAACCTGCTCCTGCTCCACTCTGAGTGATGCAATGTCCTCTCAATGCAAGCTCCAACACAAGAGCTCTGCCACAACAGCATCCAAGCACTCGAATGCCAAGCTCTCCTCCGCCGAGCACTTCTCTAATGAGCTCCACTGAGCTCAAAAGCTCCTCTCACCAAGGAAGCCACAACCGCCTCCTCGACCAAGCTTGACCACACCAAACTCCTAAGCTCGAAAGACAATGCTCCTCAAGCTAAAATCGCTCTCCGTGAAACTCCGCGATCGAACTCCACCGTCGAGAGCGAGCGAGCTATCGCCTCGAAGCTCTCAAAGCCGTCGTGCTCTCCGCGGTCACCATAGCTCTCATACCAATTGAAGGGGATCGGGGAGCACCACAGACGGAGAGTGAGAGAGAGAGAAGGAGACACACACACGATGTGGGTGGGGAGACTCCAAAGAGTGAGCAGGCCCCTATACACTTATGCTATGTATAAGGTATACAAGTCAGTGGGCGCCCAGACTCTGGGCGGCCGGGCAAGGCACAGACGCCTATACCCCAACAGAGGATTCACCCATGATTTATTCATTCATGGATATGCTTAGGCGAGAGGCTGATGTGTGTGAGTTAGAGCTAAGCATTGCTCTTACCACATAGAGTTAGGACAAACAAATGCTCTTTGTGCGCATGTGACATGCAATGGACATGAGGATGGATTCCAGGGATTGGAGTTTGGGTGTTAGAGTAACTTCCATGAGTGGAGTTCTGAGCTAGATTTGACTGAGATGGTCAAATTGACAGATATAGGATCAAAGTGTATACCTCCCCTAGAGATTTGTAGGCAACTAGGTGGTAGGTCAAAATACAAATGTGGTGCTTTCAAATGGTTTTGTGTGTTTGTCTCCTCTGATGTCAGAGGGTTTGTTGTTTACGCCGGCTTTAAATTTGCAAAGTTGTTTGTCGATGTCGTCTCGTCAAATTTTGCTTCCTGTTCATTTTTTTGTCGATGTGGTTTGTTCTCTTCTTATTTTTTATCTTCATTGGTTCATTGTTGAAGATGCAACCATCTTGACTAATGTTGTAATGCACACATACATATCGTTTTGTGTGCTTCTGTGTGTGCTTATGGCAAAGGGCAGTCTTACCATATACATAATGTATAGGCAGTGTCTAAACCCGTGTAAAGTGCTTTTGGACACAAATGCTACATACATATCAAAATGTGCTTTGTGGGATTTTTAAACATATGTGCGAGTTGTGGCAGGTATGATTCTCTACCATAAGCCAAAAAATAAACTGCCAAATGTGAGCTTTATAAGTGCTCTGAATCCTACTCGTGCCTATGTGGGAAATGCCTCTAAATAGAGGATAGCACTTTGCAAGTCATGGGAACAAAGGTTTTATGGTCAAAGTCCGAGGCTTATGGGCCATTGACAGCTTGCACAAGAACTCTTGCTAGCGACCCAAAAGGGCAAATAGAAGATTTTGGAGGCTACCTTGGCATCTGGTTGGGCTCAAAAAAGGGGTGTACATGTTGGCGTGGGAATCTGGTCTTGCGGACCTGCCCGATATTCACAAGGTGAATTTGATTCCAAAATCTCATTTGTCCAGGCTGCCCAATAAAAAATAAGCAAACCAATTTGAGCTCACGACCCTACACAAGGACAATGTCTTATTTAAGTGAGCTAAGCAAGCCACCCTCATGGCTTCCATGTGGGAAAAGACAAAATAAGCTATTATATGCGCAACTCTATAGGCCTTCACACACAAAATCTCATACACACCCTAAAATTGGAAAAATTGTGTGATGGAATTTGCAGTGCCTTATGATCTTGGAATGCAGATCTTGATAGATCTATGGAGAGCTCTTGTCTAGCACTTGATGCACACACAAGTGAAACTTCAAATGATGGCTTGCATGAAGAGTAATTAGAGAATTAAAAACATGCAAAATGTAGGCTTATGTGAGGGCTATATGAAATGAAGATGATTAGTCAATTAATTGGAAAATTACACACGACCAAAGCTAAATGTGAATTCCTCCTCATCTAATCACCAAAGCATAGTGGAGCATCTTCGTGCCCAAATGGTGATTAGGAATTGGGACTATTAAGCCAATGCAAATAAAGATTAGTTAAGCAATAAGGCTGGTAACGAAACTATTGGTTCTAATACCACTTGATGGGTTAGTGATTTTGCAAAATCATACTCCCTAATTACCAATGATTAGCATTAGGCTATGGAGGGTAAAGCCTTAGCTTAAAAATGGTTCTAGAGTTAGGGTGGTTAGAGAGATGGGGATTAGGGTTAGCTTATGCCAAGAGCAAGAGCATAAAGAGTGTGAGTATAGATACAATGATAAGAGTCAAAGTGCAATTGTTTGTTTAGAAAACAACCTCTATATAGGCTTGGTGCTTCACAATCACTGGGGATAGATGGGTTTCATCCTCTTTCTATTGGACCATGTCATCAATTATTCTTTCCTAGGTGGCTAGAGGGCTTTCCCATAGTGGTGCCACAAGTTGGGCTTACCCTAACAACAATAGAGATAATCATTTGCAAGCGGATAGAGGAC
The DNA here is from genome assembly GCF_014529385.1 of Adiantum capillus-veneris. NCBI lineage: Eukaryota > Viridiplantae > Streptophyta > Polypodiopsida > Polypodiales > Pteridaceae > Adiantum > Adiantum capillus-veneris. Next base: position 126,054,187 of record NC_140959.1, read on the forward strand.
AAAGTTTTTGTATGAGATTTTCCACATGATGTTTAGGATGAATACCATGATTCAAGGAGCGACAATTTTGGGAATGATATGAAAGAAGAACATTCAAGTGGGTCAGAAACCAAAAATACAGCAAAACAAGATGAACCAATCTTCCATGAGTCTCCTAACCAAAATTACGGAGACAAAATAGATATCAAATGAGACGAACAAAAAAACTTTTTTTTTGAGAAACCAATGCCCAAGGTGCTGAGCAAAATATAATATCTCATGCTCATGGGAGCAGATGACTGTGTCCGAGAAAACCTTTGAAGTTGACAAGTTTCCGAGTAAACTCAAAGAAACAAAGAAAAAAACAACTGAAGGACAAGGCTCAAACACCAATGAGAATGTCAAAAACTGAACGCAAAAGTGAATACCAAAATTTAAAGGGGACATTGAAGGAGGTTTGGACAACACAAATAGAAAGGGAGGGGGATTCTAACTCAAAAAAAAATGGATGAACCCTCTCATTACAAAAAGTACACAATTCAAGACCAATGTATTGTGTTTGAGCAACTAATGAGAGAGCTGAAAGAACCATGAACATCATATGATGGGCCTAAAAATGCAAATAGGATTGACCTTGCTGAACCAAAAAAAGAACCACGATCAACTTACATGGCCACAAATCTCATCAAAGAGGAGGAGTAGTTATTGATAGCTACCCTCAAGCAATATAGAGATGTGTTTGCCTGGTCGTACAAATATCTCAAGGGGGTAGATCCAAGAATATGCCAACACACGATACCCCTCAAGACTGATGCTAAACCGCGTTGACAATGTCCCTACACCTATAATGAAACATTTGCGAGGAAAATCAAAGAAGAGGTAGAAAAAGAGGCAAAGTTTATCTATGAGATAGAACACACGGAGTGGGTGTCACCAATTGTAGTGGTGCCTAAAAAGAATGATAAATTATGAGTGTGTGTAAATCTCAAACAAGTGAATGTTGCTACAATCAGAGACAACTATCCCTTGCCCATCACAGACCATGTGTTCGAAAGGGTCACTGGAAAGGAAGCCTACAACTTTCTCGATGGTTTTTATGGCTGTAACGAGCTCACAATCAAGCCGGAGGATCAACAAAAAATGACCTTTGCAACATAATGGGGTATATTTACATATTGGGTAATGCCATTTGGTCTAACCAATGCATCTACCACATTCCAAAGGCTCGTGAGTCATGTATTCAAGGAGTATCAAAGAAAATTCTTAGAGATTTATATGGATGACCTATGTGTGTATCGTTTCCGTAGAAGTGAATAGGTAGAACACTTACAAAAGGTCTTTGAGAAATGTAGAACCTATTTCATTTGCCTAAATCCAAAAAAATGTGTTTTCATGGTAAGACAAGGCAAGATTTTGGGATGTACTGTGTCCAAAAATGGCATTTCTACTGATTTTGAGAAGATATAAGTGATTGCATCTCTTCCAAGACCAACGAAACTTAGAGTGGTGCTAGCTTTTATGGGAATTGTGGCTATTATCAAAGATATTTCTACATGTATGTGGTCGTTTCAAAACCTCTCTATGCACTCAACACTAAATTTCAATGGAATGAGGAATGTGAGAAAGCATTTCAACAATTGAAGTGGAGACATATTTCTACTCCGATTTTGAAAGCTCCTGGCTGGAACAAGATTTTCCATGTCGATGTCGATGCATCGACTTACGTTATTGGATGTATCTTGGCTCAACCTGGAGAAAACAAAATGAATTTTCCAATTTGTTACTCCAATAGACAGCTCAATAGTGTGGAACAAAATTATATGACCACAAAAAGAGAGGGCTTGGGAATGATATATCAGTGAGAAATTTTAGACATTACCTTCTCGCAAACAAGTTCATATTCTTTGTGGATCATTAGGTGCTATTGTACTTAGTGAACAAACCATGAAATACGGGCTGCATAGTTCGATGGTTCATAATATTGATGGAGTTTGATTTCACTATAGTGGTAAAAAAAGGGACTACACATCAGAGGGTAGACCATTTATTGCGATTGATACATGGGAAAGCACATCAAACAATTATGGACACACAACTGATTCTTACTTATGCGGGTTCAGGATGATTTGCTCGACTCTTATCTCTTCAATATCGAGATGGTACCTATCGCTGCCCACCATTGGTTCTCTACAGATTGAACAATGACCATCAATCATTGAACAATCAACTAATAGCCAAACGGTTATATAAGCAAGGAAACGACGACATACTTAGGTTATGCACCGAGCCGTCTAAGAAAGAAATGTATCTGAAGAAAATCTCATGTACAAACCACCTCTATTTCATCAACTCCGGCATCAATAATGCAAGAGCTCAAAGCTCTCAAGCAGGCTTTGGTCCAAAAAAGGTATGACCATCATATCTTGACTGCGGGACATCGAGCCATTCAGAGCCAAAAAGACGAAGAGATCAAGCATCTTAAAGAGCAATTGGCTAGAGCACAATAAGAATTGGCAACCTTGAGCACAACACATACCATCGAGTTGCAAAAGAAGGATGTGGAAATTAGTGCCATCCCTCCTCAAACATTTGTAGTGGATGTCCCACCACCTGCAACTAGCAAAGAACCAACAAACATGGGCCTTCCCCCAGTAGATTTTCCAACCACTTCTATGGAGGGAGGGTTACATGATTTTGAATACCTAAAAGAAACAAATGAGGCAAGACAAGAAATACAAAGGTGGATTTCAGAAGTGCGAGACCCATCACACAAAGAGTATATGCAATATGATCTTAAAGTGCTAGAATCAACGACACTTTTGATGATTACACCAGATGAGATTGTTAAAAATCATGGGCATGAAATGATTTTTCTTCCATCAATGAAGCAAGAAGCCCTCTTGTCGAAGCGGAAGCTATTTCCAACTCTTGAGCCAAACCACAAAGGGGATTATAGAGGCGTTCATATAACAATAGATTAGGTAGTGGCAATCCTTGATAATCAACACTTATGGAAAAAGAACTGGTTCAAAAAGCGCCCGCATGATGAAACATATTATAGAAATGCACCACATCATCTTAAGATAGATCCTAATTTCTGTCGTATCAATAGAAGGCGATCCTAGGGAAAGCTTCTACACATGGCAAAGCAAACGACTAGCAGTGATCAATTATCCTATCCTCACAAAGATGCCAAATAAATTCCCACCCTTAGAAAAGTATATGGTGAACAACTTACATGCCAAATGCTGGTGAAGATTGCAAAAATGATCGTCACTTGTATCACCACATTTAAAGACATTGAGTTAGTGGAACACCCTTGGCAAGTGTTCCTAGAAGGCACCAGAGGCTTGTGCTGGAATCTAGAGATAAATATTCCAAGTTGCAATGTGATCATGGGAATGTATGCCCAAGTCATGTTTTTGCCCTCTCACTACATGTAGACAATCAAAGAGGCATTCATGACAAGGTTCTTTGAAATTGATTCGTCAATTTTCAACCCCATGACCATGAATTTGCTTGCCTACCATATAGCTTATCAAAGCACATTATGTAATAATCCTTTCAAAGAATTATTAACAAAGGTGGAAATCCAAGCACGGGCTAAGAAGTTCAACTTACTCACCCGCACACTGGAGAAGCACACACTAGATTATTAAAGACTCCCACAATCAGATAACTCATGCAGCTGCCAAAGCAAAAGCAAAGACAACATGAAGGCAATTGAGATGAAGACCAAAATATTTTGCATGTGGACGTGCAAAGACTCGGAAGGGGAAAATGTTAGCAGTCAAACTAGATGGGAACCCTTCAGGTCGACCTCTTCATTTTGAGCCCCAAATTTTGGTGTCCATTATTTTTTGAAAAGCTTTGTAATTATATAAGATTCAATGATTTGATTCAGATCACCTTGAATCTATCTCTGCTACATCCGAGTTGTATAAATTATAAATGAGTTTGAGCCTTGTAAACTCAGTCACTAACCAAGCAAGCCCTGGGTATAAAACTCATTTTGTAAAGTGGAAAAGAGACACTTATCATTATCAAAGTTTTGAGTTTTGGAGCATAGGATTGAGAGCGGTTACTCTCGTGTGCTTTTTAATCAGCATATCTTGAGCTTTGGTAATCACATTTTGATTGTGAAACTTGCAATGTGTTCCTTTTTTGTTGCTCTTTCATGCAAGTATAATCATTATCAATTTTTTTGTGGTTTACGACTACATGTTAATAGGCTAAATCTATTGTTTGAGTGAATTAATGATTGTTTTTTGGCATTCCAACCATAGGAGAGTGTTTCTAGACCATAGGGAAACCTTTTTGGTATGTTCTATTGCAATTTCTAGGACCTTGATTATGATGGATTGTGATTTTGGTACCTCATCGGATTGCAAAAAAACCTTGGTAGGTTAGTGCCCCTAAGTGTCTTAGACCTCTTCCCAAAGTTTCATAACAATTGGACTTCATTTGAGTGCCAAAATGGTGAGATGACTGATTGCGATGACATAGGACATAGGTAGGCTTGCCAGATCCAAGAGTGATAGATTTGCTGGTAATAGAGATATTGTCGTTCCATATGTTCACTTCTTGATATTTTCACCTTCAAAGAGTCTCCGTGACCCATCCGAGTCGCTAACAACAAGTTTATCCACAATTTAGATGTGAATTTTGTGCTATGTGATAGAAATGGTCTTGTATAAAATTCTCCAAACGTAGGCATGCTATATGATGCTCTACTCTATGAGTCATTTTGGGTGCTAGTAGCAAGTCTTGTCTACCATTGTCTTATAGTAGGTGTGGTATATAATGCTTTAACATGTGCACATTTGTGGGTCATATGCAAGCTAAGGTCTAGTGTGCTAATGTGTCATAATAGGCTTGCTATATAATTCTCTCTTTCTGGGAGTTATGAGCTATATAGCACCCAGGATATTGAGCACCATTCTCTAGTAGTAGATGTGCCATAAAATTCTCTATTGTATGAGATTTTGCACTATATGTAATCTAGGGTTTGATCTACCATTGTGTAGTAGTATGTGCTATATGATTCTCAACACTTGCATTGATTCCATTGAGTATTGTAAATTTATAACCATGATATACATTGTGGTGTAACATGAGTGTCATTCCATGTATTGAATTAATCTTAATATCTTTAGTTGTTATTTATGTGCGAAATAGCTGAAGATGTGTGCGAGTTAAAATTTAAACATTAAGCAAGCTAATCTCACCTTAAGGGAAAGGGATTAGAAAGAGAAAGAAAAGTGGGTATAGGGGTTAATGTAGACAAGAAAGTGCACTAAAGGCATTTCACTTTATAATTAGATATTTGCGTAAGCTATGCTAGTTCTTGTACAAAGAGATGGTCTAAATAGGGAGAGAAAGAGAGGCGTGCAAGAGGGGGGGAGGGGGGGGGGGACGGGGGTTTTGGAGAGAGCTACAGGTTTAAACAAGATATTTAGAAGGACCAAAAGAGGGGAAAAACATTTAAAAATAAGAGGAGGGATTCAAGTAAAAAAGGGGAGAAAAAGAGGGTGACTACAAAAGAGGCGAGAGGTACTGGTGCTAGGACATTGGGGGGGCATTTAACAAATAGATTATGGGTTGGGGAGATGAGAGAGGTTAGGTGAGGTAGCTAAGAGGTTGGAGAGGGTTTTAATGATGGTGTGAGAAAGGATAAGGTTGCAGGTGAAGGGAGAAAATGGTATTTTAACAATGGAAGGGGTGGGCTTGGAAAGGGGGTATTTGTGAAGGAGGGAGGGTCAATCAAGCTAAGAGATATAGTTATAACAAGCTTGGGTAAGGGAAGAAGGGTAACCTATAGCTTTCAATCCATGAAATTTCTTTGAGCAAAGAGCTAGGTAACCATTTAGAGAGATTTCTCTATTGATGTATCTTTTAAGTTCAAAAAGTATAAAGGGAATGTTTTAATGAGTGGGATGCCATAAATGCAAGAGTAATTAATTGAAGGCATTGAGGGGATTTTGGTGGCAAGGGTTATCCAAGATGCTAGAGGAGGAGAAAGAGGGACTTTAAAAAATGTATGTTGAGAATAGAAGCTTCTTATTAGGTGGAGATAATGGAGGAGACTTTGATGTGGTCTAGGAGGGGGTGACCATAGAGTTTGAGAAGTTTAGCTAGTTCATAGTAGGGGCTGACACAAAATGCCACATGAATCATCAATGAAACCTCTTCAAATAGAAGAGAGAAAATCTAGAGAGAAGGTGGTTGGTATCTTCTAGGTGAGAAAGGAACAAGCAAGAGTAGACAATGACGCCGAGTTGTCCGCACTGCTCTCTAGCCTGGCAGGAGAGCTAAGGTTTTAGGAAACGAATGGTGGACACCGTTTTTTTTTCAAAATCTCCCTCTCTTTCATCATGGTCCGTACTTTTTTTTGGCCCCACACAACCCTCTCTCTCCTTCCCCTTGTTTTCTTCCACCGACGGGCCGAGCCCGACCCCCCCATTTCCCTATCTTTCCCCTCTCTCACTACCTCCATTTTCCCGCTCCTTCTTTCTCTCTTTCCTTCCTCTCCCTCGTTGTCTCTTATGGTGTGTGAACAACCCATAAAGGGAGCTTAATAATGTATCCTCCCTTTTCTTTTATATTCCACCTTTGACTTCATTAAACTCCCCCCCTTCCTCGCTCAGACGGCCGAAAGCTAGTCTCTACCACCTCACCATCTCACCCCCCCCCCCCCCCCCCCCCCCCCCCCCCCCTTGCACGTCCTCTCGGACCAGCCAATAGGGCGCATGAAAAGATCTCTGTCTCCCTCAACTCCCTCACCCTCTCCCTCACCTTCTCAGTCCCGCCATCGCTCACTTCCTCACACTCTCACTCTCTCTCTTGGTCTCGACGTCGGCAAAGATAGGCCTGCAAGCGCAGCCCATAGGGTGCTGAAAACACACACTCAACACAAACACACACACACACACACACACACACACACACACATCACACACGCACTCTCTTCCCTCACACAATCCTCAGCACTGTCGTCTCTTGTTGCTCCAATCTCCTTGCACAGTAAGCCATATATATATATATATATATTATACACTCAATTTAACCCCCCCCCCCCCTCCTACTCCCGTTCCCACACACTCAAACAAACACACTATATTCACACACACACTCACCCGCATACACACACACACACACACACAAACCATACATACACACATACATGCACACACGCATATACGCACTCAAAAAAAAAAAGAAGAAGGAAAGGAAACTATCGACACCAATATCAAAGGAAAGAAGGAGGTCAACTCGCACGTCACCAACACCAAAACAAGAAGTGGTGCCGAAGGCACGCCCCGACCAGCACCGAAAGGAGGTAAGACATAACATCTCGGCTTCTCACGACGACTACCATAGCACTGAAACCTCACATCGACCGCCCGAACCATCGATAAAACCCATGTAAATACCCTAAAATCCCCACTCTTCCCTAATAACCTAACAATGGCTAGTGGATTGTAAAAATATCTCTCCATCCCACTCTTTCCTCTCTCTCTATCTCTACCTTCTCTCTCTCTAGAGAGGCATCTAGATCTTCTACAGTGACCAAGGGATACTTGCAATGACCAGTAGTTAAGGACCACCTCTTAAGCCTATATAAAGAGGCCTTTGCTTAGCACAAAAGAGCAAGACAGAAGAAGAGAGACACACAAGAGAGAACACTCAAGTGAAGGAGGAGCATACTAGCACCATGCACTCTACTGTAAGCACCACTAAGCACGTAGTGCACCCATGCTTGAGAGCCAATGGCATCATGTTTGGTCGCAAGTTTTGGGCACTTTAGCATTGGCAACATCACTGTTCTCCCTATGATTCACCACACCATGTTGAGTTACTAATCACGACCACTCTATGCACATGAAGTAGTCACTGCTCTCCCACCAAGCAACATGAGCATGCTTGGATTGAAGGCATCAACGCCATGCCACCATGGCCCACTCTCAATGTTTGTGATTGATGTCGTCAGTGGCTACATTGTCTTGCTATTGCCCCTCACTAACCCTCCCGCTAACTCCAAACCTCGCCATGCACCATATGGAGCTCGTATTCCACGTTACATCCCTAATGCCAAGAGCTAGGTCTGTAGTCATCAAGACCATCACTTGTAAGTATCTCCATCACCAATAAACGGTGTAATGTTGTCTTGATCTTTTGAGTCCATTCTCTATTATGATTTCCCATGGTTATGGGATGTTGCGTCTCTTGTATATCACCCTAATTGTGCTCCATCGTGTGCAATCTCTCTTGCCAGTCAGTGTGCCCTGTTTCGGAGCTTTTCACATACCTCTCTTGTGCACACACTAATGATTAATGATTAGTCATTTTTCTACATGTGAACGGTTATTACACCACCCTTTCATGTCGACTACCTAGAGAGCATTTCACGTTTGCTACCCTAGGTCATGTATGTTTGTGTCCTAGCCGCATTTATGCTAGGTGGTGCCCCCTTCCTATCCATAGGATGACTCCCACCTTGAGATGATGCTTGGGGATGTTCAGGCTATGTGTGGTGTAGAGGCCACCCCATATGGTATGTCATTTCCGGCCATCATTTTCTTGGCGCCCCCACCGAGGATCCTTTCATGAAACCCTCCAGTTTACAAGACTGAAACCCCTAAACTGTTGTGTATGGATGAATGGCTAGCAGGGTTGGCTAACTGGACGACAGAAGAAGAAGAGGTCCAAGCACAAGTAGACGAACTCCACATCCTCATCGAAGCTCGAGTGCCAGGCGTAACGGTAATCGATTTGCAGTGGGAGAGTCAACCAACATGCCAAACTCAGTGGATATACATAGGCCGGGTGCCAAGAAGAAGAAGGAGAAGGTCAAAACCATGTCCGCAGCCTACAACCAACCCGCAACAACAAGATGGAGGGAGCTCTGCACAATAGAGAATCAACACTATTCTACTTCGAGAATCAGGTAACTCAAGTCACTGACGTAATTATCACAGTCAGTTTCCAAGTCGCACATGATGCTGCAGCATAGATAACGGAAGCATTTGCTCACGCTCTCACTAGAGAGACTAGGGATCTACTGAATTTGTTTCAGGAAAGAAAACCACCCTCGCCCACAAGCTTGGACAGTCACTAAGCACCTCTAAGCTTCACATGAATCAGTACAACCTACCTCAAGATAGATCACACATACCAACACGAGTACGCTCAATCAAGGTAATACTCGACTTGAAGACTCACTACCAGCACGTCATCGACACCATGCTGAGTGGGGAGCGGTTTTTTGAGGTTCTAGCATTAGATCAGCCATTTGTCTTACCTTTGGTACAAGGCAATGTACCGTTTGAAGTTTTAATCTATGTCCTAGTATAAGAGGGTATACACGCCTCCTTGTAAAGAAAAAAAGAGAAAAAAAAAACTTTTGTTTTTGCAAGCTAAGTAGTGTGTCTTTCTAGCTCTCTCTCAGTAATCATGGCAAGTGTAGCATTTCCAACATTTAAAGGAAAGAAGGGGGAGGATTTGGTAATAGACTTCCTAGATGACTTTGAAGTAGCATGTGTAGTGAGCAACAAAGATACGGATGAATCCCGGGTTAGAATATTTAAGCATCTCATGAAGCTAGAAGCTAGATCGTGGTACAATGCACTTCCACAAGAAACCAAGGATGACTGGGAGCCCTTAAAAACCGCTTTTAAGAGGCTCTTTGGGGGAGGTACCACTTCATTGAAGTTGTGGGACAAACTGAGAGACTTGAAGCAGGAGGGTCTTTTAGAATATGCCACCTATGAGTCCAAATTTGTGGATTTGTGGGAACAGTGGGTTGAGTCACTGGCAAGGGGGGATTTCCTAAAGAAAGACCGGTTCATGCATGGCTTATGGCCGCTTCTCAAGGAGAAGGTGAAGGGTAGATTCCCGGCTACGTACGAGCTAACTATTGAGATTGCTCGCCTTAAGGACAAGAAGCTGCGAATGAAAGCCAAAGAAACCGAGACAACATAAGCAGGAACATTGTGCAGACCAACAACCACGACAACCACCATTCCACCACCACCACCGACTCTTGGGGTAAGAGATGACCAACAAGATATGTTGGCCCATATTACTGACCAACTACAGAATTTGTCTGTCCACTTGATACAACAAGGAAGGAATCAAGAAAGAGATCAAGACCCAGGAAGAGAACGACGACAAAACAGGGAGTATCACTGCTACAATTGCGGAGAAGATGGTCACGGTATGTACTACTGTCCCAAACCACGACAAAACTATAATAGACGAGGTAGGAGGAACCAACTGTCACCCCCTAGAGAAAGAACACCCCCACCCCGAGTACCAACCCCACCAACACAAATTCTACATCCACCCCATGCACCATCACAAACATCCATTCCACCTCTTCCACCAGCACCACCACCTGATCGCCCTGTAAACATCATAAGGCTAGAAGGGAAAGGAAAAGACGTAGTAGTGGATCCACCCAGAGAAAAGGAGAGGGAAAAGGGTAAAGAGAAGGTAACCTTTTTAAAGCCATTTGAAGCAATGACTGTGAAAAGAGCTAGGAGGGAGAAAGCCATACAGTCAGATGATGAGAGAAGCATGAGAGGAGAGACTAGCAAGAGGCTATCCAGGCCACGACGGAAATTGGGCATCACTGACTTCTAGTTAGGGGAAAGTTCTAAACCCTATGATCTAACATTGGATGTGGTAGAGCAAGGGCCAAAGATTACATGGCCACAACTGCTACATCTCGCACCAAAGGTAAGGTGGCAATGGTCCAAAATGGTGAGTACAAGATGCTCCAAAGCAAAGGTAGACGGAACAATTTCGGGTTGCAACATGGACGACATCCTTCCAACTATCGACGTCAACATAAAAGAGAAGAGAATTGGGAATACCTACATTGATGGAGGTGCACAAATCTGTGTGATGAATGAAGCTATGATGCTTCAATTAGGGCTTGTGGTTGACAGGCCTTCTCTATGCAAGGCAAAGATGGCAAACAACGCAAAGGTAAAGTGTGTAGGTGTGGTAAGTGCTGTGAAGATAAAAGCTTTCAACACTGAGGTAGAGGTAGATGTTTTTGTAATGCCTACTAAGGGGGAGGGCTATCCACTAATCTTGGGAAGGCCATGGTTGATGGCCATGAAGGCAAAACAGGACTGGGGCACTGGCCTTCTACGCATGACCGGTAAGAAAGTGGAGACAATCTACTACGACATGAAGGTTGGCAAGCAGAAGCAAATGAATCTGGAAACATCAGCAAATGAAACCACTAGCGATTCTTCCACTTCTGAGGAGGAGACCACATCCACCGACGAAAGTGACAGTTCCATTGATGTGATGGGCATCATCATAAAGGATCCACAAAGGGTAAGCACAACTGGTAATTCGTCACCAGAACGGCAACGCAATGAAAAGGAGAGCAAACCACCTGGCCTAGGAGAAGTTAGGTTGAAGGGTATGTTGTCCACAAAATTAACACTTGAGGAGAAAGATAGTTTTTTGCAAATGTTGATGGGATTTCTTGACCTATTCATTGACAACTATGAAAGAATCACAGGCATTACAGTGGTGGAATATCATATTAAGCTGAAGGAAGGGGTAAAACCAGTTGTGCAGAAGATACGACGACTAGGGATCATACAAGAAAAGGCACTCTTGGCCGAGGTAAGGAAGCTGCTAGAAGCAGGATTCATCTATCCTATAGAAAACTCAGAGTGGGTGTCACCCGTAGTAGTGACACCTAAAAAGAATGGTAAGTGGAGGGTCTGCGTTGACTACAAACCACTAAATGTAGCTACAAAAAGAGACCACTTTCCTCTGCCTTTCTTGGATGAAATTTTGAATGAAGTAGCGGGTTTTGAATGCTACACCGTGTGTGATGGTTATTCTGGATATTTTCAAATATGCATAGCCTTGGAAGACCAGCTAAAAACCACTTTGATCACACCATGGGGTTGTTTTGCATATAGAGTTATGCCATTTGGTCTCACAAATGCACCTGCCACATTCCAAAGATATGTCACATATGTTTTTCAACCGTTCTTTGGAACATTCATAAGAGTGTTCATTGATGATTTTTGTATATATAGCTCTCGCATTTCACATTTAGAAAAGGTAACTGAAGGTTTGGCCAGGTTGCAAAGCCTAGGCGGGCAATTAAATGTGGATAAATGCCACATTGGGGAGAGTAAAGTCATTTTACTAGGCCATGAAATTTCAGCAAAAGGTATCAACGCCGACCCAAGTAAGGTATCTGCACTCATAGCCCTACCTTCACCAACAATCGCACGACAAATGGTCTCTTTTCTACAAAAAGTGAGGTAGTTGAGTATATTCATACATCTACTATCACAACTTGTTCTACTGTTGCAACAACTCACTCAAAAAATCAACTTTCACTTGGGACGAGGAAAACGAACATCACTACAACAAGGTAAAGGAGTTCTTAGCCACCCTGCCAACTATCTCACCACCTAAGTGGGATGAAAAATTCTATGTCACCTCAAGTGTGGGTGATGACTCATTGGGGGCTGTGCTACTCCAAAAGGATACAACGACATCTTCCATGAGGCCAATCTACTTCTCTAGTCGAATAATGACAACAACAGAGAAAGGTTTCACCCATGTGGAACACTTAGTCCAAGCTCTTAGATTTGCAACTACAAAATTTAGGTCACATTTTCAGCCTAAGCAATTTGTGATTCTAACCACGAATGAGATGTTTCCCTATGTTGTACAACACATGGATGTGTCTGCTAGGATTACTAAATGGCTAGTTCGTCTGCAAGAATTTGACTACACAATACAATTGGAAAGCACGACAAGGTCAAGCTTGAGAGGACTCATGAACTACCAAGGCTTTGAGAGGAAGGAGAAGAAATTTAAAGGGAAAGAAGTTTGATCACCTCCAGTACCACCGATGGTAAAGGAGCACACTCTCTCTACTTTGATGGAGCCTACAAACGAGCATCCGACAAAGCATCTGCGGGCATAGTGGTCTTTGATGACAAAGGGGTAAAGTTATTTTCGCTTGGCCATTTGTTAGATTCACATTCTAACAATGAAGCTGAGTATGCAGCACTAACCAAGGGTTTACAATGGTGCATCTCGCAAGGGGTACAACGCCTTAATGTATTTGGGGATGCTCTACTTCTGGTCAGGCAAGTAAATGGAGTATGGACATGCAAGAATCCTAGCTTGAGGACTCACTTAAGTGGTGTAAAAACCTTGTTGGGTAAGTTTGAAGAAGTTCAAATACACCATATCCCAAGGGCTCAAAACCATGAAGCAGATGCTCTAGCAAGTGAAAGACTGCAGGAAGTGTTGGTTGGGGCCATTAAGCTAAAGCTCCCTCTATTTCAAGGTAGTGACACCTTACCTGACATCATGCATTTTTTGGAAATAGGGGAATGTCCATTGGATTTAACAAAGGGACAGAAGCAATGGCTGACGCGGAAGGCCACAAGGTATCGGCTCATCAATGACAGTTTTTACTGTAAGGGTAAGGACCAAATACTCAGGAAGGTCCCTCTCTCTCATGAAATCACGGGAGTAATTGCTGCTGTCATAACGGGGTCTGTGGTGGTCACTTTGCCCTAGACATAACAAGTAGGAAATCTTGTAGGCTGGCTTCATATGGCCTAGCCTCAATCGAGATGTACACCACTGGTGCAAGACGTGCAAGCTGTGTCAAAAGGCCGGCACTAGGTCACTTGTGCCTGAACCATAGACACCTATTCTTTCATATGGACCGTTTGGAAAGTGGGGTATCGATGCCATAGGACCATTGCCTAGGGCCAACTCAGCAAAATTTTACATCATCATGGGGGTCGACTACATGACTAGATGGGCGGAAGCTACAACCACTACTAGAATCAGAGCTATAGAGGTAGCTAAGTTTATCTACGAGCACATATGATGTAGGTTTGGCACACCTTTAGAGATCATCTCTGATAGAGGGCCAGGTTTCAGAGTAGACTTGCTAGGAGAATTAGTGCAGAAACTCGGCATTACAAGGAGGCACTCTTCACCATATTAACCTCAATGTAATGGCCTAGTTGAAAAGGCAAATGGAGCGGTTTCTAAAATTATTACCAAGCCGGTAAAAAATCATCTGGGAGACTGGGATAAGTACCTACTACCAGCTTTGTGGGCCTACAGAACCTCATTCCGTACATCCTTGGGATTCACACCATATCATATGGTATTTGGTACAGAAGCAATCTTGCCCATTGAAGTGCAACTACAAAGTCTTAGAATAATGGCAATCCAACTTCAATGACCTAACATGCATTTGAGAGATCACATCATCGACTTGGAAGACTACAGCTAGACAAAGAAGAAGCAATAAATTATTATGCGGCACAAGTAGAGCACAGACGACTTAGCTTCAACCAGCATCTTCGGCAAAACGAAATAAAGAAAGGAATGTTGGTGCTCCGCTATGACACATGTAAAGATAAGAAAATCCTACTCTGATGGGAAGGCCCTTTCATCATCAAGAAAAAGTATGCCAGTGGAAGCTACCAGCTTATGGAAGCTGATGGAAAACTTCATAAAACCAAGGTAAATGGTTGGCGGCTCAAACCTTATTTTCTTCGATTTGACCAGGCTCCACCTTTTGACATCCCAGAAGAGGATACACCATCAACCGCAACCTCCGATGACAATATACAAATAGATGAGTTAGATGCATGAATGCCCTAACCTAAGGGGGAGGGCTAATGACGCCGGGTTGTCCGCACCGCTCTCTAGCCCGGCCGGAGAGCTAAGGTTCTAGGAAACGAATGGCGAACACCATTTTTTTTCAAAATCTCCCTCTCTTTCATCATGATCCGTACTTTTCTTTGCCCCACACACCCCTCTCTCTCCTTCCCCTTGTTTTCTTCCACCGACGGGCCGAGCCTGAACCCCCCCATTTCCCCATCTTTCCCCTCTCTCACTGCCTCCATTTTCACGCCCCTTATTTCTCTCTTTCCTTCCTCTCCCTATTGTATCTTATGGTGTGTGAACAACCCATAAGGGGAGCTTAATAATGCATCCTCCCTTTTCTTCTATATTCCACCTTTGACTTCATTAAACCCCCCCCTTCCTCGCTCAAACGATCGAAAGCTAGCCTACCACCTCACCATCTCCCCCCCGTTGCGCATCCTCTTGGTCTAATTTAAAAAATCAACCCCCCCTCCTACTCCCATTCCCATACACTCATACAAACACACTATATTCACACACACACTCACCCGCATACACACACACAAAACCATACATACACACATACATGCACACATACATGCACACACGCATATACGCACTCACAACAAAAAAAGAAGAAGGAAAGGAAACTATTGACACCAACATCAAAGGAAAGAAGGAGGCCAACTCGCGCGTCGCCAACACCAAAACAGCAAGTGGCTCCGAAGACACGCCCCGGCTAGCACCGAAAGGAGTAACACATAACATCTCGGCTTCTCAGGACGACTACCACAACACTGAAACCTCACACAGACCGCCTGAACCATCGACAAAACCCGTGTAAATACCCTAAAACCCCCACTCTTCAATAATAGCCTAGCCATGGCTAGTGGATTGTAAAAATATCTCCCCATCCCACTCTTTCCTCTCTCTCTATCTCTACCTTCTCTCTCTAGAGAGGCATCTAGATCTTCTACAGCGACCAAGGGATACTTGCAATGACCAGTAGTTAAGGACCACCTCTTAAGCCTATATAAAGAGGCCTCCGCTTAGCACAAAAGAGCAAGACAGAAGAAGAGAGACACACAAGAGAGAACACTGAAGTGAAGGAGGAGCATACTAGCTCCATGCTCTACATTGTAAGCACCACTAAGCACGTAGTGCACCCATGCTTGAGAGCTAATGGCATCATGTTTGGTAGCAAGTTTTGGGCACTTTAGCATTGGCACCATCATCGTTATCCCTGTGATTCACCACACCATGTTGAGTTACTAATCACAACCACTCTATGCACATGAAATAGTCGCTGCTCTCCCACCAAGCAACATGAGCATGCTTGGATTGAAGGCATCAACGCCATGCCACCATGGCCCGCTCTCAATGTTGGTGATTGATGTCGTTGATGGCTCCATCGTCTTACTATTTCCCCTCAACTAACCCTCCCGCTAACTCCAAAGCTCGCCATGCACCATATGGCGCTCGTATTCCACGTTACATCCCTAATGCCAAGAGCCAGGTTTGTAGTCGTCAAGAAAATCACTTGTAAGTATCTCCATCACCAATAAAGGGTGTAATGTTGTCTTGATCTTTTGAGTCCATTCTCTATTATGATTTCCTATGGTTACGGGATGTTTTGTCTCTTGTATATCACCCTAATCGTGCTCCATCATGTGAAATATTTCTCGCCAGTCAGTGTGCCTTGTTTCCGAGCTTTTCACATACCTCTCTTGTGCACACACTAATGATTAATGACTAGTCATTTTTCTACATGTGAATGGTTATTACACCACGATTTCATGTCGACTACCTAGAGAGCATTTCACGTTTGCTACCCTAGGTCATGTATGTTTGTGTCCTAACCGCATTTATGCTAGGTGGTGCCCCCTTCCGATCCATATGATCACTCCCACCTTGAGATGATGCTTGGGGATGTTCAGGCTATGTGTGGTGTAGAGGCCACCCCATATGGTATGTCATTTCCAGCCATCAACAACAAAGAAATTAGTCACGATGGCCACATTCTTAATTTGCTACCAAGTTTCTTCATTGAAGGAGAGGTAATGGTGGCTAAGGACAAAACCCGGGGAGGTCACCAAATATAAATGTAACCTATCATGTGAGTTCAATAGAAGGGTATTTAAAGTTCTTGAAACTTACATAAATATATATACAAAAGGGTATTATTTTTTCAAATTTGAATACACTTACAGATTTTAAAAGAAAAGGGTACGTTATATTCTTAACGAACTTCACTGATTAGGGGTTTTACAAACATGTCTGGAATGCATGTGATATGGTAGTTTTACACATAGTGAAACCCCCGAGGGACAAAAGAGGACGGTGAGAGAATAAAATTGAGCTTAGGAGAGGGAAATAAATTTTGAATAGAGAAAAAAACACCTTGAAGATCTTGTGGGGTTGGGATGCTGGCATAAAGTTATTCCACAACAAAGGTAAAGAAGAGGATATTAGAGGGAAAAGAGAGAGAGAGAGGCAAGGTCTTTTGTGAGAAACATAAAATCTATAACATGTCGTGTTTCAAAAAGAAGGATGGGAGGAGCTGGATATGAAGCCCCACTGGGAAGCATGTTCTAAAGTTACCCTTTGTAGGAGCAAATAGGGAATCCTACAAATGTGGATTTATGGATTCTGAGAGGAAGATAACAAGGAAAAGGGTTAGCATTATCTAAAGAGAGGGAAATGATGAATTTTGGCTCTTTGGGAGGGTTAAAGCACTCTAAGAGACATTGGATGAGAGGATAGAGTGCAAAAAGGAAAGAGGGGGTGAGGAAACAAGAGTGTAGATGCATGTCCTAGAAAGATGTTGAGAGGCTTCTTTATGATACGAGTCCTTTGAGAGAAGTATGGGTCCTATATTTTTGTTGTATGGTTTAATGATGATGTTCGGGTCATTTTTAAGAAGAAATGATTTTTTGAGGAATAAGTGAGGGGAGAAGAGAGGGGGAGGGTGACCAAGGTAGAGAGAGATGTGATTAGAGAAGAGAAAGAGAAAGGTTTCTTTGAGGCTAGGAGAGGAAAAAGGGGGCCATCAAGAGGGGTTAAAAATGGAGAAGGAAGACTTAGGTTTGGGAGAAGCATCCTTTCTAGATAGAGAAGGAGAGAAGAAATGAAGAAATAAAGAGAGAAAGGGGGGGGGGGGGGGGGAGGGCGTGGGATGCATTTCAAACCTAAACCCAACAATTTCTTTCCAGGAGAGAGAGAGAGAGAGAGAGAGAGAGAGAGAGAGAGAGAGAGAGAGAGAGAGAGAGAGAGAGAGAGAGAGAGAGAGAGAGAGAGAGAGAGAGAGAGAGGTTATAAAAGTTGTGAAAGGAGATATTAGAGACTTTGTTATCCAAAGAGAAGAGAGATTGTTTTCCTAGATATAAGAGTTTTAAGAGAGAGAGAGAGAGAGAGAGAGAGAGAGAGAGAGAGAGAGAGAGAGAGAGAGAGAGAGAGAGAGAGAGAGAGAGAGAGAGAGAGAGAGAGAGAGCCAATATTAAAACCTTCTTTTTGATTTTCAAGAGAGGGACAAGGGAGAGAAGGAGGGAGAGAAAGGATGAGGGGTCCACAAGTGTGGAAAGGGAGAAGGTTTAGAGAAGACAAAATCGGCCGATGAAGTATGGTGCTCTAAACATATGTCCTCCTCCATTGTATGTTTTTTGAGGGTCTACCTTCTTTGGCAAGACTAGATTTAGGATTTTGGGGGGGAGGTGGGTTAAGGGTAGAAGGGCTTTGGGGGGAAGGTAAGGAGGAGAGAGGATGGATGGGGTACAAAGAGGGTTTATGGGGGATCTAAGTAAGAGAGGGGTAGATGAGGGAGGATGGGCCAAGGTGAAGGGGAGGGGGATTACAAACTAGGGGAAGGGAAGAAGAAGAAAATTTTGCCTTCTTGAAAGATTGAAAGGGTGGATTGTGGGAGGATGATTTTTGCTTTACAACATGCACATGTGTAGAGGGTGGGGAATTTTTTTAAACACACCTCCTCTTGGAAACTACAACACTTCTCCACTTGGCATCTACAATGTTCCTAGTTGGCAACTCCATGTGGTACTTTAGTGTCCTTAGCTGAAAACCTCAACCAACCCTACAAATTTTTTGGCTCCTACTTTTTGCCTTATCTCCACCTTGATATCTGGCTCTAGGCTCGTTGTTTGGCTTCTGTTTGTGCTTGTTGAACCACTTTTTCATGCTTCTCTTTCCTGTTTTTAGACGCAAGTGCCCTTTTAAGCAATTCTTGAGTTAATGGAAAGTGATATTTTTTTAATCTATAGCCACTAATCTAATTGGGCATTTCCTATATATCCAATGTAGCAAGCTTTATGGCCCCACTTGGTGATATATAATGAATCACAAATGGTCCCAAACCTCAATTTCTAAGTTTCTTTGTCTTTTGTTGAAGAGTATAAATAAGCACATAATCTCCTAGTGCAAAGTCTTTAGATTTCACATGCTTGTCATGAAACGTTTTCATATGTCACTTTTGAGCATACATTGCTACTACTGCTCTTAGCCTAGTTTCATCCAAATTTTCTACATCATTCAAATAGTTAGACCATCCATGTCCATTCCAATCAAGTTTTTTGGCTATAAGCAAAGTTGGAATAAAAAAATTCTATGGGTAAAATAAATAGCATTAATTCCAAACACCATGTTATACGGTGTTGTCCCTAAAAATATTTTGTATGCAACTCTAGAGGCCCAAACTGTAGAGTGCAACTTTCATCCCAATTTGATTGTCGTTCACAATCTTGATTAGGATCATCCACAAAACTTTGTTGCCTTTTTTTGGCTTGACCATAACCCTGCTGGTGATATTGGAGGTGACTTTCTATGTATGACCATGAATTCATTGAGTAAATACTTGATGAATTTGTTGACAAAGTGTGTCCCTATCACTAACAATTTCAAAAGGTAAGCCATAATGTGTAAAAACATTTTCATATAAGAAATGTGTTGTGGTTCTCGGATCATTTTTTTGTGTAGATTTTGCCTCAACCCACTTGGTTAGGTAATCTATGGCTATGATAATGTATTCTACATGAGTTTTGTAAGTCGGCGCTGCTATGAGACCCACAAAATCTAAGCCCCACTGTGACTTGGTGGTAAGAAAGTTCTTTGAAATGCTCAATGTTGCTAAATAGGTTGTTAGAAAGTGATTTGAAATGCTTTATGTTGCCAAGAAAGTGGTTACAAGGTGCTTAGAAAGTGGTGACCACGTGGTTAGAAAGTTCTCTAAAGTGCTCAATAGGTGGTTAAAAAGTGCTAAACAACTTGTTAAAAAGCGCTAAGAAATGCCTAGATAGAGTCTTGATAAGATTTGTCAAGCATTTCTTAATTTGATTTGAATTCTTTAGAAGAAGTTGAATAGAAGCATTCAAGCTTGTGCACTTAAGTCCATACAAGCATGAAATGATCTTACTCTCCACTGTTGTTTATACTATGGTTGGCAGCAAAGGAATATGGCTTTGGAATTTGAATTAGAAGCCTTGACATCTTGAAGAGCATTATGGATACAACCATCCAATATATCCAGGAAAAGGGTAGAGGCATCATTGTCCCTTCACCACTGACTAAAGCCTCTGTTTTGAAACCGTTTGTGTGTATTGGGGGTGATTGTGTTGCATGTGGGAAACCCCTCTTAGCTAACCACATGGCAGGATTCTTCTCACTGGAATGTCAACACAATTATCACCCATTTTTCCAAGTGCTCTGCACTAGAAATTGAGTACACAGAGCCGGAGGGTGGGTTCATTATACTCATCTTAAATCCATTTGTCATGAGACAAGTCCCTTAATTTTTTTTTCACAGAAACCAATGTTGACAAAAGTTCTTGCTTGAGATTGACGAGAACAATACCGAACTGTCTGAACTTGACGAGAACAACATAGAGCTATCTGAGGGTTTTCAACATGGCAAGGCTGTTGTAAAAAGTGGGGATAGAGTGGAGGATCCCAAGGCTATCCCGAGGCTAAACCCTTCATGGTTGAGAACCATGGCAAGGAAAAAATTGGACATGACTCCAGCAAGCTCTCAACCGACACAACTAGGAAGGTAATGAAGTGCATATATGTAGTGTTTCATTTTTGTTTGAGCAGAATTTGATTTTTCCCCCCTAAACCTTACTGTGATCCCAGAGGATAAAGTGGAGGACGTAGAGGATGTGGAGACATTACTAGTAATTGCAGATCCCGTGAAGAAGAAACACATGCGATAGCAGGAGGAAGGAGTGCATCATCCAGATCTAAATAAAAGTACTAATCAAGAACCCCCCAAAACCCACGCACATCGAAAACTTTAAGTTCCATGTGCTTTTTGTGCTATTTACTTATTTTGAATATAAGATATATTTTTTGTCTCATGGTGTCAATATTCACTACAATTTGCTAGGTGTGGTTTTTTGGGTGCTGTAGTAAAAATACAAGTGATTGGTAATGTTGGGCACTGGCATTGTGCTCAAGAATACCTGGGGCACTTTGATTAGGAGACACCCCTAGTAACTCAGTTTTGTGTCCCTTTGCCGCTTGATAATTTGAAGAGTCTGCCACCCTCTTCTTCTAGCATCCAGTTTACAAGCACTGATCAGCTCCACAACCATGTTATAAAAGGCCGCTTTCTAATCTCCAGTCTCAACAAAAATATTAAGAGTCGTGTACCTGTGATCATGTATGTAGATACCCATGATGAGTTTGATAGTCTAACTCGTAATGAGGACTTCTTTTGTTTTGTAAGATGAGGAAAACACCGACATTGTATTGCGGAATTGAATACCGATTTCTAATGTAGAAACATGATTTGCTATTCAATCAACCATTTTGTTGTGTGCCTTGCAAGATGTCTTATTATAAGTTGATTATAAATTGTTTTAGCAGTTTTTCTTAGGGCTTTTGTAGAAGATAAAAATGAACGGCTATTAGCGGTCAGAAGTGCAAGCTATACCACTTGTGAATTGTGGACCACATGCAAGCGGTCCCAAACCATTTGCATTATGTAAACTGGTAGCCAGTAGCAAGTAGTTAAGAACCACTTGAAAGAGGGTCTGAACCACTTGCAAAGGCCTTATGGGCCTCTTGCTAGGGCTTCTATTCCACTTGCAAGCACTTTGAAAGTGGTTTTGAACCACTTGCTAGTGGTTCTGAACCTTGTGCTAATGGTTAAGATAGCACTTGCCAGTGGTTAAGAACCTTTTGCCACTAGTTCAGAACCACTTGTAGTGGTTAAGATAGCCTTTTACCAGTGGTTAAGATAACACTTGATAGTGGTTCAGAACCACTTGCTAGAGGTTTAGATAGCACTTGCAGGTGTTTCTGAACCACTTGCAGTGGTTAAGATAGCACTTGCTAGTGTTTAGATAACACTTGCTAGTGGTTCAAAACTAGTTGCTAGTGGTTAAGATAGCACTTGCCAGTGGTTCAGAACCACTTGCAGTGGTTAAGATAGCACTTGCCAGTGTATAGATAACACTTGCTCTAGTGGTTCAAAACCAGTTGCTAGTGGTTGATAGTGGTTCAGAACCACTTGCTAGTGGTTTAGATAGCACTTGCAAGTGGTCTACGAGATTAACACTACGTATACAAGCAAGTGGTTCTAAAGCACTTGCAAAGGCCTTCTAGATCACTTGCTAGGTCTTCTCCTCCACTTGCAAGTGCTTTGAAAGTGGTTTGGAAAAGGTTCTGAACCACTTGCTAGTGGTTTAGATAGAACTTGTAGGTGGTCAATGATATCAAAACTACGTATATAAGGGTGTCTTGACAACTTTTGGGTGGCTTAAAGGGCTTGATATTTTTGTAAAATATGGTAGAAGGTAGTTTAAAGCACTTGCAAGTGGATGGCAAGTTGTAAGCTACATGTACTCGAAAGAATAAAAAAGTGTCAGAAATGCTTCAGCTTTTGGATGAGGAACATAAGAAGTTTTTATGAGGAACATATAAAAGAGAGCGGTTAACCCAATTTTACTTTATGAGGTTAATGTGTTTTAAATAGGCTTGGTATCATAGGGCATGCTATTGCTATTGTAGATGTGCTCATACACGGTATCACTCAAAGTGTAGACATTAGGCTCATTTCTCTCAGGATACAAGGGGAACTTAAGGCATCAAACTAGGTGCGAGTACATGGAAGTAGGAGGCCTATCATCTAATAACACATATCAATCAGAGAGTCCCTCAACTTTAACGTAAAAGTGACCCTCAACATAGAAGGAGTTATTCTTTGTCTGATTGTGCCACACATCCTTCTGAGTCGTAGTGGATAGCCTCTTCTCTGTGCAACACCGCACTATATAAAAATCAGAGTCTTCCTCCTCAGTGTTGACTACAAAGTTATCTCCAACTCGTAATGCATCACTCAAATCTTGTGATGGCCAGCATACATAGGTGCATTGATCTCCTTGTCACTTGAAACATCTTCATGTATGTCAGCCTCTTTTGGTTGATCCTCACGTATTGCCATGCTTCTACGTGAGCTTTGTTTGCACATATTCTCCATTGACCATGCACACAAGCATGACAGAAGCTGGACATATTTCTACACCTCAGCGATGTCGTATTTGTTGAAGAGAAACCATTCACACAAGCATCAAACGTGATCCACTGATTTTCTTGCAATCCCATTCTATATCTCTCAGCACATCACCCACCTTGATTTCCCAGAAGACCCTATCGAGCTTGTTTGCGGATGACCAATAGTCTTTACTATTGTTCATTAGGGTGAGGTAATTGACCACTGTTGCTGCATTATACAGGGGTGTCCATCCACCTTCAACTCCTCATGCGTTAATGCCCTCTTTATGAGTGCACCAGCACTGTCATGTTCACCTTTTCCATGACCTGACCCAAAATAGTTGTGCATAATCTCAAGCCTAGTAAGTTGATAAAACCTTGAAACAAAGAAGAAAGGACGTCGTGCTTTGGATTGTGATGTTGCACCATCAAACCATACCAAGTGTCGCTTTAAACAAAAACCCTGGTCCTTCAACCACTGGGCATGCAGAAGAAAGCAGTGTTGAACGAACAATGTGTCATGCACATTGTCATCAGATATATTAAAATGGAGAATTTTTATGATTTCGTCCATTGTCGAGTACACATAGCACATGTGGACCAAAATGATCATCTGACTAGAATACCAGTGCATGGATCGAATCTCAATCTGAATTTTAAAACTGTAAATTTTTGCAAAGTCCATGATAGAGCCGAGTAACAAGATCTTTCCTTTTGTGGTATTGGCCATCTTCATGTATAAATTCTGTCTCCATACCAACAAAAACCTACATCCACTTGAAAGTTCTCATTGTGTTCTTCAAGAGGACAACATCTGAGTTGTTTGGCACCGCACTGATCGCATTTTCCCATCAAGTAGATGAGTAAATGAAACATGAAATTTTCTTGTTTAGGACACAAAAAGGACTCCCATAGTGTTGTGAGACTCTCAAATGTTGACTTTGCAACCACACATATATTTCCACTTACTGCAGGGTCACAGACATCACAAGCACAACGATTAGATTCTCCATGTACTCCAAACCTACCTTGACACATTTGGCTGAAAGCATCTTTCAAGTAGATAGCTTGCACATGATATTTGCAGCAGCACGTATTGCGATCCCTCAATTTTCAGACAAAAAAGAGCTTTGAATTCTCAAAGCATCTCAGCAAAATGCACACCGTTGGATGCATTTCCTAAAACCACCTGTAAAATTCCTCCTGCACAAAAAAATAGGCAATAAAGAGATAATGTGAGAACAAATAACCAAAATGGTTGGTACCATCACCCACAAGTTATAACACCCACTCTTGTGTTTGTGAAAGAACATAAGAGGAACATTTACCATTTAGAAGTTGTTTTGTATGTTTGAAACCCGGGGAATTCACTCTATATACAAAACGGGACGCCACCTACGAGCGGACAACTTTGATAAAACCCATATATACGACTCATATTAGGGAATATGACCCCCCTTTCTATGCTTATACAAAAACCAATGAAGAAAACTATCATACCCCTATCTTACATATAAAATTTAGGTCTCACATGATCTAACTGAACTGGAATATATTGAGGAACCACTTCTGTTGATAACTAGATGTATACTCACTGTGTCTTAGTTTGACTTTCAAACTATGTCCCCATCATCTTGCACTTTGGCTACTCATCCAATTTTGACCCATCTAAATCACTCAAAAATATGGTTATAAAGTTGTGTTCTCTGTGTAAATTTACATCTATACAAAATCTTTATAGCTTTCATCCCTCAACAATTGAACTATAATCACAAAACAAGCAATTGATTCAAAGCAGTGTTAGTTCTTGCATGTATCTTTGCAGCTATTGATTCACATGATCGAGGGAAGACTCTTTTGGGAAACCATGATTTTGAAACACAAAAACTTTCTCTCATTTTCCCATGTTCTCTTTTCTCCCCTCCCCCCCCAAAAAAATATAATAACCCCCTCCCTTATTTTTAAGTTTGGGAGATAAATTATTGGGGGCCTGCCCCTAACTTATACGCTTATGTAACTTGTAAAAAATCCCCCCTCCCCTGAACTTACGTGGTGTGGTAAGTTTTCCATGGTGAATCCCTCGAGGTTTGAAAGGGACTTTAAACTTCTTGAAACCACCTAAAGCACTTTAAACCACCTGAAGGTGATTGAAAAAGGTCATCACCACTTTCAATCACCTTCAGGTGGTTTGAAATCTTCCAAGTGCTTACATAGGTTCTCACTTAAGCACTCTAAACCACCTATAGGTGATTGAAAGTGGTCATTTAACCACTTTCATGTGGTTTGTGTATACCACTTTCAATCACCTTCAGTTGGATAACATCCAAATCTCGGGTTTGTAAAAGCACTCAAGAGGAACATTTACCACTTAGAAGTGGTGTTGCATGTTTGAAAGTGGCTTTGAACTACTTGAAACCACTTGAAGCACTTAAAACCACCTGAAGGTGATTGAAAGTGGTCATCAAACCACTTGAAGCACTTAAAACCACCTAAAGGTGACTGTAAACCCTAAACCACTTTCAATCATCTTCAGGTGGTTTGAAATCTTCAAGGTTCTCACCCAAGCACTTGGCAGATTTCAAACCACCTGAAGCACTTAAAGCCACCTACTAAAAAGATTAAAAGTGGTCATAAACCACTTTCAAGTGGTTTGTTTTTCACTTTCAATCACCTTTCAGTGGTTTGAAAACTTCCAAGTGCTTACATAGGTGCTCACCTAAGCACTTGGCAAATTGCAAGTACGTGGTTATTAAAATACTTTAAAGTGGTGACAAACTATTTTAGCACTTTGCAAAGTACAAGCTTCCATCCTAAGGGGGTTGAAAACAGTATTTTAGGTACTTTAAATCACTATCAATACTTTAACTGCTTTGCAAAGTACTTGAAGGGGGATTAAACCACTTTTTGATTGTTTTTGCAATTCTCAAAGGTTTTTTACGGTTTGATAGTGGTTCTGACAGCTTGAAAGTGGTGAGCAATGGTCACTATACTACTTGACAATGGTTTTTTACAGTTTGATTGTGGTTGTGATAGCTTGACTATGGGACGCATGTCTAACCTCACCATCCTATCTTATTGCAGTATTAGCAAGAACCACAATTAATTTGTCAAACAATGGGGCGAAGCTGACTCGACTAGTGCATAGAGGCTACAAGAGGTTGTCAATCTCTCGGAAAAAAACAAACAACTCGCATCTAACTCAAGCTACACTCAAGTGACTGAAATCACTAAAATCCAATCGCTCATCGGTAAGCAAATCACATCCGTTACAGCATCAAATGATATCCAAACATAACAAAACTTCTAGGACAAGTTTACAAGACCTAAGCACACATGCCTATGGTCTCCAACCCCACTTTAGGTCAAGTTCCAAAATCGCGATTATTAACAGCAGTGGATTTTTGACCTAGTCGTTTTCAACCCAGAATGCATCTAAATGCTTAACAATGATACCCCAATACCCCGCCTATGCTTAGTTTTTGAATTAAAAGTGTAAATTCTTAGTTATGATGAAATTAGGCCGCAGGTCGATGACGCCAAAAGCTACAAAATACTGTGAATGGCTTACGTCAATGCGTAGAGCTCTTACCTGCGGTTGCAATGCAACAAACACAATCGCAATGTGACAACTGGAGAGGGAGTAGGAAGCGCGAGAAGGAGAGAAGTGAGCGCCGTTAGCTCACGCTATGTATTTATTATCCAAAAACTTATAGAAAACTTACAAAAATTGGCTTTTATACCTTAGACAAGGTTTTTGGGTGGTCAAAACTAATAATATGGTGTTCTACCAAAGCTAGGTGATGATTGGCTGATACAATCTGGAAGCTTGTAGCCCCGGCTCATTAATTACAGAGTTTATTCGAGAAAGTAGGAGTTACAATATTCCCGATTTATCAAAATAACAAATGTTTTACAAAGAGAACTCCAAAAAATGGTGTCCGCGTTAGCTTGCTGCTAACATTCCCCCCTCCTCGCATGCGTCGTCCCTTGACACAACTTTATAGGCTGAAGTAGTCCTTGAGTTGACGGTTGGCGAGGCGGTCTTTAAGCGCGTCCAGTGCCTTCTGGTATCTGATTCTTCGTTCTTTGTTGGACACTTACAGAAATTGCATTGTGACTTGATTCTTCAGCTCCACCGCTGAGTAGCCTACAAACTTGGATGTTAGGTTGTTGATCACGACTTAAATATCTTCGTTCGCCAGGTGAAGAATCCAATGTAGAATGCTTCTTCAAAGGCTAGCATATTATTTGATGGCAATAACATGCATTTGGTATAGAATCCGTAGAGGATCTCCTCTAAAGGTTTCCCACTCAGATCGTAGCATAAGCCTTTGTTTCCTTCCAAGAATGATAGCCATGGGGCTCTTGTTTGGTTAGGCTCATTAAAAACTTGTATACATGTGAGCAGCATTCTATAGATCTTACATAACATTCCCAATCCATAGCGGCTTTCCACTGCTCATCCACCTCTAGGGTGATCTTCTCCTTTAGTCCGTATTCTTCAACTTTTGACAGCTGGACCATTGACCCTGTGTCTGCATCTGTGATGTGAACCTAAAAATCTTCATCACCACTCAGCTCTGCTGTGGACTGTGTCTCAAATTTATCAAACGAGACCAAGGGTATGTCTATCTGTGGCTCGGGAGGTTCACTATGTGTAAAACTACCATATCACGTGCGTTCAGAACATGTTTGTAAAACCCCTTACCTGTGAATTTTGTTAGGAATATAATGTACCCTTTTCTTTTAAAATCTGTAAGTTTTTTTCATATTTGAAAAAATAATTCCCTTTTGTATATATATTTCTATAAGTTTCAAGATCTTTAAATACCCTTCTATTGAACTCACGTGATAGGTTACATTTTTATTAGGTGACCTCCCCGGGATCCGTGGCGGCTCTGAAGTGCCTGCCTCTTCCTGCATGTCTGGTTCTCCATCTCTGAGGAGTTGATTAATCCGCTTGAGTTCTGCTATCTCCTTTAGAAGCTCCTCCTCTCTCTGAACTCGCGTTAGTGCCAGGTCCCCTACGCTGTGATTGTTCTAACTTTAATTCCAATTCTAGCTCTTTGTTTTTCTTTTCAAGTGCCTTGTACACTTCATCAGTTCCTTTGATCGAGGCCACGGCTGGATTTTCTCTGATTTGCCGTAAGAAAATGGCATGATCATTGATCCTCCATTCATAATTTTGCAGAGAAGCATTGGCAACATCTAACAACACCTGAATTTTCTGAGCTGACAAAGAGGTCGTAAGAAGTTCATTTGTAACTTCTGTCAGCTGCTCGTCTTTTGCTTTGGAGGCATAGGATAATTTGGTGAGTAGATCACCTAACTCCTCCATTTCTTTTTGTTGCCTATCTCTGGCTAACTGATGCTATTCTGATTCTGCCTTCAGCTCTTGCACCTGCCTTTGGAGATTAGTGATGAAAGTCATACTGTCTTCTAGCTCTCCTTGGAGAGCGTCGATCACCATTTCAAGTTCCTTGGCCTTCGTGCTACGGTTTAAAGCTGCTGAAAGGAGTCTCTCTGTCATTTTTGCATCTGACATGCATATTCATTGACCTATATTATTACTTCATTGTTTGATTGCCACTCCTCCTGTCTTGTCAGCTGGGATGTGCCTGCAGCCTTGTGTGTTGCTTCTTGCTGCATCGTAACTGCTGGTGGTTCTTGTGTAGAGGCAGATGGTCGGTCCTTTTCTTGGGTATCCTGAGGCTTTGATGCCTCATCAATTTCTGGCTGAGTAGAAGTGGAGGGTGTTGTCTCAACCCTTACTGTCTCTTCAGGTGCTGTCCTTTCTTCCTTTTTTGGCTCGGGCTCCGCCTCATGTGGAGTGGTAGGTGCTTTTTCCGCAACTGCTTCCTTATCAGTCTTTTGTTCAGAATGGCTTGCCTTTTCCTCTTCTGGCTTTTGAGTATCTTCAGCTGCCTTCTCCTATTCCGGCTCGGCTTCTTTTTCTTTTTGTCTATCGGGGTGGTCAACCTCTTGTACAGATTCTGTTTGTTGGGTGGACTCAGAATATTCTCTTTCTCATGTTCTGCTTCTTCATTGGTGTCTTTGCCTGCAGGTGATGGTGGTGGGCTAGGCATGGGATGTTCTTGTTGTTCTATATGCGGCGAGATGGGTCTGGGAGATCCATGACTTTGATCTTGGCTAGCCGTTTCCTCAGCTTGCCTTTGGTCTTCCGCTTTCTTGGATTTCTTTGCAGCTTCTTCTACTTCCTTCAGATTTAGAGCTTCAGCCTCTTGGTACATTCTTTCTAAATATTCTGTTGGATCATCCACCTCTTTTCTTGTATGATGCTTTGTTCGAGGGCCTTTAAGTCCGGCAGGTACCCACTTTTCGGGGTCCTTCCCTTATGCTTGCCTACTGCGTTGGTATGCCTGTTTCTCTCTTTCAAAGCGTGCTTGATTTTGAGCTGGCTCTTCTTGGTGTGTGGCCACAACTTTCCTTTTTATCTCTTGCCTCCGAGCTCTCTTTTCTTCATTGTCAAAGCTCTTGCTGCTGTGCCATTCTGGCGAGCTGTCAGCTGACTCATCATCAGATTTATGTGATCTTTTACCTGATCTTGTAGCTCGTGGAGAGGGTTGTGCTGCCAATATCCTATATTCTGATCGGGGGCAGGCGGTAGGTTGTCGGCCATGCCGATGGCATGATATGCTATTCGAGTCAAGACCTCTGGCGCACCCAAGTACATGTTGTGCCTTCCTTCTTGGTGCCCTTCAAGGTTGTCAAAACATACTACGCGTGGTCCACAGGCTGTCTTGTTGTCAACTTGAAAACCTGAGTGAAGGTGGTGGCCACGGCGTGATTTGGTGTAGTGTATCTTGGTGGCCTTTTTGGCAGAAAATGAAAGTGTTGGTGCTACAAACGGGCTGGCTCTTCCACTTGTTTGTGGATAAGATCGGCAAATGTAGCCGCGACTGTCTCTTTGGTAAATGTGCCTGCGGTTTTCTTGTCTCTTGGCCAGATGGTCATTCCTTCAGTGGGCACTATGAGTGCCTCTGCCACTATCTCTTTTGTGATCACTACCTCGACCTTGTTCCCTTGAGTGTCTGATATCTGTGCGGTTCCATCTTCTTTGATGGTGGATAGGAGCTTGTAAGCTTTCTAAAAGTCCACTCCGCAAGGCTCTTTTTTGTAGAAATTCATGAGCCCCAACCTGCGGTTAGCTTCCTTGGTTTTTGGTTTAGCAACTACATCATAGAATTCTTTGGGCAGGAGTTGCAACTCCACCTGATGCCCCTCTTCACTCTTGAACCTGCTAGTGAAGACCGTAGTGTGGTGCTTTTCCAGCTGTTGTCTAAAAAGGTAGGATGCCTTTGCCATTTTTTCTGACTCGGGGTCTGGTTGATACGCGGGTAGTTCTTGTAGTTTCTCTTTTTGGTTTAGCTTCTTCTTGGCCCTCTCCGCTGCTTGCATTGTTCCTGTGCAGTGAATAGAGTGCAAAGTTAGCAGATTGTCAGAATTTTCTCTGAAGTGTCCTTTTAGACTGAAATGCTGACAATTTGGTCCAATTTGCTTCAAATCAATTTTTGAACAAGCAAAGATGCATAAAAACATGCAAGGAACAAAACTGTATGGTCAAAACAAATTTTGCAACCAAAGTAGATAATCGCGCTTATTTACAGTTGAGAGAAATTTTCAACTTTTTTGCAAACTTGACTTTATAGGCTTGAAGTATATACCAAATACATGCTTTGAGTGAAATATGGGCTCATTTGGATGCACAGGGTGAAAATGGTACCAGATTTTGGCTTTAGGTCTCTGAAACAGTAGATATAAAGGAAATTTGAGATTTTGAACTCCAAATTGATTCCAAATTGGCCAGTGAGCTTATCACAACATGTACTTTGGATGTATGATGACAAAATATCCAAATTTTCCAATTTTGACCAGAAAGTAAATAATCGCGATTATTAACTTTTCTTCCAAAATTGACATTTTTTGGTACACATTGGTTCTAAGCATTGTATGGACCTTGGGTATGAGATATGAAGTGATTTGGATCAAGAAATGTGGTCCATAACCCAAATTTTGGCTTGCAAAGACTTCTTTGCATTTTTTTGGCAATTTTACAAGTAATGGATGGTCATATGGCTCATACTTGATTTTTGGCATGTAATAGGTGTGTACATGATACGTGAGGTGACTTGACAATTTCCAAGCAAAACTGATGCAAAAGTAAATAATCGCGATTATTTACAACAATGACAAAAACTTTGCAAAACATACAAATTTTGACCTAGACAAGTTTCATACACCTAATACAAGTCCTAAATTGAATTTGGTCAAGTTTGTTCATGCCGGCATCACTTGTGCTCTGTCGACTCTGAAATCCCCGTTTTTTGTGACTACTCTATCTGTTGGGTTGGTCGGTCAACTTTGAAATTTTGGACTTGTCCGTAACATAGTCGTGAAGCAACCTGTTCAATTCTGGCTCATTTGGAGTCAGTTTGACCTCGTATGTCGAATTTGACGCTTTGTAACCTTCGAGCTGTTTTCTGCTTTTCAAGGGCTTTACTTGATGGATTTCACCAAATCAATCATATACATTGTATATGGACCTCATTAGCAAGCCATCTGTGGAGTCAGGTTGGAATTCTGGCATTTGCCAAAAACCTAACTTTTCTACTGGGGACCCCCTTGACCCCAGCCGAATGGTCAATGTGATGGTATAGAAAGGTTCTACTATGTTAGGGCATGCTATGGTTCACATCTCATCCGATTTGGTCAAGCTGACAGGCCGCTATGATTAGTTTTAGGTCGTGGATCTTCGTGCACTGCTCGGTTTCTAGGGGTTTTTTCTAGGGCTTTAGACTAGCCAACGGCCGTACAAAATGGATCATTGTCGAGTAAAGAACTTATCCCTCATGTCTCGTGTGAGACGGCGCTGAAAATGGACGACTGTGGGCTCCGGAAAAGTCGCGCAGAAGAGGCCGAAATCTCTCTCTGCAAAGGCTCCAAGTGGAAATGAGGTGGTTTTAGTCTACCTTGGATATCTATACTCGGACTTCCCGAACCAAATTTCCCAAGATTCCCCCGTTAGTCCTACTAGGCCGTGAAAACTTTTTCCTCCCTCTTCAAACATTGCCCTTAATTACTTAGTACTTAGTGCCCTTCCACCCCTGCTAGATGGCGTACTCTGGGACGACTGTGTGCATGGGTTGAACAATCGTGTCTATGTATAATCGTGATTGGCTCTACCATGATATGAAGATCAATGCAATTCAAACCAATATGCTGTGCAAGAGCTGGGTCTTGAGTAATTAACTCAAGGGTTTCCAATGTCGAGGTTTGCTGTTGATGTCTTCAAAAGAGAAAATCTTGTAGCTTGTGTTTTCTCCATTTGATTGTACCATCAGGATGCTTTAGCACACTAACTGCTTGACCTGTTGGTAGCACTTTTGACTGTTGTCGAGCTTTTTCTTGCCATTGGTAATTTGGTGGGCATGGTGCTGCATGGTGTGGTGGAGTCTGTTGAGAATTAACTCACCATTGCTTGATTGGTTTCGCGGTTTGTGGAGAAGATACGTGCTCCTTCTTCTTCAAAACCATTTCCATGTTAGGTTCCTTACTCGGAGATGCTCGTCTTTGTGTTTTAATTCTTGGAACCTTCTTTTGTTTTGTTAGTGAAGTTTTAGGCACCCAGATCTGAATCGGTTTATCCTTAAGCTGTGCTTTTGGTACCAAAATTTGACTGACTCCTTGCATGCTATATGTAGCATTTCATTGTCGAGGGGATGGAGAAAATTGACTTTATGGATTGGTATGTTGATTGCTTCTTTTCCATTCCTCCTTGCTTGGTACAGTTGGAACAATGAGTTGCCCTCCTTTAGGTGATAGCTTTAGTTGATTCGTATCCCAATCTGGTACTGATTTGTATGTACGCATCCAGGGAATTCCAAGAATTATCGTCTCATTCATGTGTTCATCTGGTAAGCATACAAACTGATGAGGACATGAACATCCATGTACTATCACGTTCAAGTTGACTACTCCCAATGTTGGAGTTGGGTTCTTGTTGTATCCTTTGATTGTCGCTATTCTTGCCGTCAATGCTTGACTTGTGGCCTTCTTGTATATGGAATAACTGACTGCATTTACTCTAGCTCCTGTGTCGACCAAAGCATTGGTGCTATGATTGTTGAGATGTACTTTGATGTGCAGGTCCATTCCATCTAACCAGTCATCATCTGTTGAAACTGCATCTTTGAGTAATTCCCATTGTCGATTATCTATTTCCAATGCTACAAGCGGAAGACGTAGCGTCCCTGCAAAATACCTCGAAATAGAATGATAGAAACAACAAAACACCGCAATTATGCATACCTGACAAAGCCTATGAGCATATAATCAAACTGTACTCGAACAGAGCGAGAGCGTGATAGAACGAGAGAGCATGTGCAAGCGCACCTCCTAGAGCGGAGTGCTACGCAAGCACGGCGAGAGAGAAGAGAGGAGAGGTGAGAAGAAGAACACAGGCACTGGGTGCAATCTCCCCCTGTGCAAGAGTGACCATTTTCCTCTTGCACGTATTTGTTATATAGATTTCTTGAATGGTCAAATTGGTTACAAACTGGCTGGTCGGTCATAAATGGCCAAACTCATAAAAGAGCGCTTGAATAATAAAATGTACATGATATACAAATCCATTCGCATAGGCCAAGCTTGGTCCAGTCTTTTCCACATGTCAGGTGCAATAAATAATAAAATGTCAATTCTATAACATACCTCTCCGTTGGAAAGCAACTGTCCTCAGTTGCGACGATAAAAATATGCAAACAATACTTGTCAAAAACAATGACTAGAAATCTGTATCAAATAATAAAAGAAAAATCCATAAAATGAGACACATTGGTTATGCCTGTCGTCATCCACATACTACCTATTCTAGTGTCCCATACCACTAGAATAAGCAGTATATGTCATATCCTGATGAATCAGGATATCATTGGTCACACTCATCATTGTATAAATATTTTCTCATCAATCTCAAGTTCACTTCCATAGAGACCGTCGCGACAGAAAATCATCATATACCCATTCCAAATCCAAATCCAAATCCAAAATATCTTTCATTTTCTATACCCGGGTAACAAAATCATACCAGTTACAGTGGTGGCCAGCCACTGTAGCATGATTTCGTGGTTGGTGTTGCCTAAATCGGAGAATCTACACCAATAAGACGTGCTGCCTAAATCGGCGAATCTGCACTAATGCTGCCTAAATCGGCGAATCTGCATTTGGTGAAGAAAATTATGAATCTGCAGTTTGTTGGTGTGCTGCCTAAATCGACGAATCTGCACTAGGATGAGCATTGACACACTGCCTAAATCGGCTAATCTGTGTGCTTGTGACCAATGGACTAGACAAGACGTAAATGAGAAAAATTATATTTACTACATTGTCGACATCACAGTGCAGTATATCACCAAAGGACTTACAAATGGTTTGCACTGTCCCAGAGCATCTTAGCTCGCATGAGTAGTTGCATAGCTTACTGACAAATCATCCCAACAAAAATTTCTTTCAATATAATTAGAGGGCATGACCTTAGCGGTGCAAGAGGGTATCATAAAGTCGGATAAAATATGGTTAGGGTATTAGTACAAAAGATGTAAAAATGAGTGTGCAAAATAAAGCAAAGAGATTACTTATCTGACGTCCTCGCATTATGGCCTGCATAGGTTTTTGTGAATCCTTAAATGAGTTAGAGAAATGGAATAAGTGAAGATCATGATAAAAGTCATTTGATTACGGTCAAGCAAGACACATACGTTTATTTCTTTAAAATTGTTGTAAACGAACGAAACATAATGGTGCGGAGCAACGCTAATGTACAACAACTAGTAAAATGTAACAATGAGCTATTCGAAAGGAGAAACCCCAAAAAATCTTCGCAGTTTGAGAAGTCTAACAAATTTTAAGTCCCTAATTAAGAATGCAAGATATTTGACAATGTTGATCGATACAAGGAATTTGAGAAAGAGCATGCAATAGAGTCGGGTCGTAATTAGATGAAATTGCAAAAAGTGGTCACCGAGCAAGCTGGCAGTAGGAGTATGAGCATAGAACATTTTGTACGAACGTGTGCTAGCATTAACCAACTGAATATAAAATGTTAATAGCATTGCTAGGAATCACAAAGGTGTTTAAAATATTGTGCTACATACCGAAAAAAGGTCATGCAGATAATGTCATAAAAATCCACAGATTATAAGTAAAATAAAATTTATACAAATAGTGTGATGGAATCCATTTTTGATATTAGAGTTATGTAACTGTAGGTCTTATGATCACTTTATGAAGCTTGATTGTGGTCCTCTCCAGCATATCATTTCATAGTTGTGTTCCAAATACTTTTTGCCTTAATTGGTGTTGTTACCCACCGCAAATTTGTACTATTCGTCAATATCCCTCAGTATGCTTCTAGTCAAATTTGTGCATACATTATCATCTAGTCACATTGTAATCGTAGATGGGACATATCGTCAATGTAATTCTGAGGGGGGGGGGGGGGGGGTTATATGAGTAGAGGCTAGGGTATAAAGACGAAGATAAAGTTATATCACATATGTCATCGTCCAGTATACTATGAGATGTGAAGACACTTGCATTGTCTATTTAGTGATTGAGACCACTGATTAGAGTTATGAGAGTCCTCAGGTTGTTTATGCTAGAGTGGGGTAACACGAGGAGAGACATTTTGAGTGTGTGACAGTAGAGACTATACATTTAGAATAATGAGATCAAACGGACAAAATCTGGTTGGATGTAATCCAAGAGATGGGTACAAAGTTAAAATCAAGTAAAGTGAAAAAAAACATCAGACTAAAAAGATCATGATCATGTCAATGCCTGAGAATGCTCGATAATGGGCGTTGTCGCAGAAAGTAGTATATCAGTCCTACTGAAGAGCTTCTTCAATGCCCATTTCTGCACTAGTGGTATGGGGGGAAAGAGAGAGAGAGAAATGAAGTGAAAAATTATATTATTCGTCTTTAGAATCCATGGAGTCAAACTCGTACAATCCTCATGGATCTAAGACAATGTCGAGTACAAAATAAAATGAAGTGTAGTGAAAAAATTGAATTAAAAGACTAAAATTAATATCGGCAGACTGAAATCATCATCATCATGATCATCCCAATGCCCGAGATGGTCGACAACAGGCGACGTTATCACAAGAAGTTGGTCGTTGAGATGCTTGTCGATGTCCAAGTATGCTTGGCAGCCCGGTGATGTCCGAAAGGCTATTGTATGCTTATTGGTATGTCAGTCGTTATAAGGAATCGTAGTGGAGAGCGAAATGAAATGAAATGTTTTAATGAATCGTCTTTACAAGGGGTGTGGGATCAAACTCTTAAAAACTTATGGATCGAAGACAGTGTCTAGGTACAAAATGAAACAAGGTAAAATAAAAACTGAGGATGGTTGACGTCGTCGGAAGATGTATTGTATCCGCTGCTGCAAAGCTTAGTCAATGCCCGCCACTGTAAGCCTTCGTCAGAAAGAGAAATAGATTGAGAGACTTGCTCCTGCTTGCTAGCTGAGTGAGAGCACAATAGTTCCATTGAGAGAGAGATGCACACCAAGTGTGACCAGTTGCGGAGAAGGAAGGTCCTCAGGGTGTTGAAAGTAGGGCCTCGAGGCGTGCTACGAATCAGGGAGAAGAAGAGCTCTGCAAGGCAAGGCCGGGTTGGATTTAAAGGATCATAAGCTGGCTGTGTTGAGGGTCGAGAGGGCCCGTACAGGAGGGTGCTTTGCTCACTAGAGCAGTGAGCATGGGGTGCCGTAGTCAGCGTTGCAAGGAGTTGAAGGTTGCCATTGACAAAACATGATGCCAGAGAAACTGTTGAGGGGTATGGGTTGCTAGCGCCACAGAGCAAGGGCAAGGAGGAGCGCTGAATATTGCATGAGGGAGAGGTTGACAGAGTGTGTGAGAGCCGGTGTGTGTGTGTGTGTGTTTGTGGTGGTTGCTACAGATCCTACCATCAATCTCGGGTAGCAATGTGAGCGCCCTTGCATGGCCATCAAAAGATGATGGGTCATGACTGCAACTCCGAGATTTGGGGGGGGGGTAGGCACGATTATAGAGAGAGGCTTATGAATGTGACAGAGAGAGAGAAAATCTTGTCACCGTAGGAGAGAGAGACATGGCGGCTGAATAGAACCAGAGAGAGAGAGAGAGAGAGAGAGAGAGAGAGAGAGAGAGAGAGAGAGAGAGAGAGAGAGAGAGAGAGAGAGAGAGAGAGAGAGAGAGAGAGGTCGTTTGCTGCAGCTGCTCTAGAGGGGGGGAAAAGGGTCGGGTGAGGAATACCTTGGAGAAACTGTGAGTGGGCGACGACTGCGAGAGATGGATAGATAGATAGATAGATTGTATTATCGTCCACTGAGGTCAGATATGACCCATGGGACCAAAAACAAGCATTACAAATGGTTCTGACTAAGCAGAAAGATGATGATGACGATACATATCAGTTAAGGACTGAGGGTCCATTGGGAGGGTAAAAACAAATGGAAATGGGGAAAACAAAAAACTAGGGAGGGTCAGCTGTGGAGTGAACTAATTTAGGGTTTTGGAATTCTTGGATGATGG
This sequence comes from Adiantum capillus-veneris, assembly GCF_014529385.1. Classification (NCBI taxonomy): domain Eukaryota; kingdom Viridiplantae; phylum Streptophyta; class Polypodiopsida; order Polypodiales; family Pteridaceae; genus Adiantum; species Adiantum capillus-veneris. Next base: position 126,091,940 of record NC_140959.1, read on the forward strand.
CTTTACCACCTCGATAAACTGCCCATTTACCTTGTTTGCGGGCTTCATGTACCTTCTTGAGCTCATTTGGTTTGGTTTTGAGTTGGTTTGTGGTTAATTCTTCGGTGATCCAAAATGTTGTTCCCTTGAGGAGACGGGATTGGCGTAGTAGCTTTTTTCGTTCTTCTTTGTCCTTGAAGGTGAGAATACAATGTTCGGGTGGTACATGCTTGTGTGTGTCATTGATCCAGGAAATGGTTTCAGGCTCGATGTTGACAGGTTGAAGAATGTTATTGAGTTTGGCGATTGCCTCTTCGAGAGTGTCCTCGCTTGTGCACCAAGGTGCGTGAAGTCCTCCAATCCTGACCTTAAGACCAAGGGATTCTTGTAGTTTGCATTCTTGTAAAACTGCTTGTATCTTGGTGTCGATCTTCTCGTGTGTCGCTTCATGAGCTTCTTTCACTGCTTTGACGATTTCGGTAAGGGACGCTTCAACACCTTGAGCTTTTGCAATTAGATCTTGGCTCTCTATCTTCGTCTCCTCTAACTTAAGCAAGCGTTGTTTGAGTTGCGCATTCTCTTCAATAAGTTCCTGAATCTGAGCTTCAAGAGCAGTAATCCTTGCTTCTTGACGAGTGGCGGGATCCTTCTTAGGCGCAACTACCACCGCAAGGAAACTCTTGCGTGTGTTGGTCGTTGGTGTGCTAAAGGAGGCCATCAGATCCTTGGAATTTCTTGACTCTGTTGTGTGAGCAATTCCGACTATGGGAACCAATGCTGTTCTCGATTGTTGTTGCCCGGTTATGGGAACTGAGTTTAAGCTTGGTTAATAGTGCTTAAAGGAGAGTAAGCAAGCAGAGAAAGCGTTTTTTCAACTCGTCGAAACGTGCAAAAACACAGAAATGAGGACACTCCCTGTAACTCGAGAGAATGGGGCTACAACTTGTGTTCTGCTGGCAATGGAGAAACGCAGTAGCTTCTCATCTCTGCAGCTTGAGAAGACGACGATGCTGGCAATTGACAGACGTAGAAATCTGCTGGCTTCTGTTGGCTGTGGCGGGACAGACCAAGAGGACCTTGAAACTGCTGGCGGGGGCGGGGGACAGGGCTGAGCTGAGGGATGCAGAGGCCCCCCCCCAGAGGGCTGCCCCTCGCCCCAGGGGAAGGCTTGCTTGCAGGCTTAGGCTTAGGCATCTAGGGTTTCAGAGAGAGAGAGAGAGAGAGAGAGAGAGTGGGTTGGTGGGTCGTATACCACCAAAGGGGGTGGGTGCCAACTAAAGGGAGAGGGAGAAAGATTAGCTGAGAAAGGGAGGGATAGAGATGCCCTCAAAAGGGATGGTCGATGACATGCATGCCACCAAAACGGGTGAAAGAGTGGGAGAGAGAAGGATGTTGGCTGAACAGAATCAGAGAAAGAGAAAGTGCCGTTTTCTCTAGCGGCTAAGAGTGGCGATAAAATTGAAGGGGCTTAAGGTTGTACCGAGAGAGATAGAGAGCGAGAGCCACTGCATGTAGGCAGTTGAGAGAGAGTTGAGAGAGAGATATCGGTTTAGCTGCAGATGCTACATGGCGGCTAGTGGAGCGAGGGAAGAGAGAGAGAGAGAGAATTCAATTGCGCTGTGTGTGGCTGTGAGGTGATGAAAAAGAGGGTTGCTGCTCACTAACTCCCCACAATCGTATGCTGTAGGGGAACTAGCCGAGGAGAGAGAGAGAGAGAGAGAGAGAGAGAGAGAGAGAGAGAGAGAGAGAGAGAGAGAGAGAGAGAGAGAGAGAGAGAGAGAGAGAGAGAGAGAGAGAGAGAGAGAGAGAGAGAGAGAGAGAGAGAGAGAGAGAGAGAGAGAGAGAGAGAGAGAGAGAGAGAGAGAGAGAGAGAGAGAGAGAGAGAGAGAGAGAGAGAGAACGAAAGCATGGGTGCATGGCAGGCCGGCATTGTCATCCTTGCGACTATTGCTACTGGATGGACTGTCGGTGATGCAGTGGCTACCCATGCGTTCCCCACAACCCATGTTGTTTTTGTTCATGGAGATGATAAGGTCTGCACGATGATTAGCGGCCTTGCAGAATGATGTCCTTGTGTACATAAAATAAAACAATACTGTGGTTCATCACATAGCTGAAAACATAGCTAATGAAAGGGTCGTTTTGTATGATTTTAGCTAGATAGTTTGCTCATATCCCTTGGAATTGATTTTTATTTCAGACTATGAAGCATTAACAAGCCTCGTCTCCCCTCTTCGTCTCATTTCCCCTTCCGGAATCTATATCACTACTGTTCCTTTCTCCTCCTTTCTCGTCCTTGAGTATCATCGTACATTAAATTTAATTTATTCTATTAATATGTTTAATTAACATAGTAAAATAAAAGCTATATTATAACAATAACGAAAGAATTCTCTACAATTTCAAAAGATCATTATCTATCTCATACAATCCACACTAATTATTATAAACTGAAGCCATTAACAAAATCTACAAGCATAAGGAAAAAAAACACTTAGCTGCTACTTGAAAAAAAAATCTTCAGTCTTGGAGCATAGCCTACGCTCTGATACCACTGCTACAAGAGGAAGACGTAGCGTCCCTGCAAAACACCTCGAAATAGAATGATAGAAACAATAAAACACCACAATTATGCATACCTGACAAAGCCTGTGAGCATATAATCAAACCGTACTCGAACAGAGAGAGAGCAAGGGCATGATAGAACGAGAGAGCATGTGCAGGCGCACCTCCTAGAGCGGAGTGCTACGCCAGCACGGCGAGAGAGAAGAGAGGAGAGGTGAGAAGAAGAACACAGGCACTGGGTGCAATCTCCCCCCGTGCAAGAGTGACCATTTTCCTCTTGCACGTATTTGTTATATAGATTTCTTGAATGGTCAAATTGGTTACAAACTGGCCGGCCGGTCATAAATGGCCAAACTCATAAAAGAGCACTTGAATAATAAAATGTACATGATATACAAATCCATTCGCATAACCAAGCTTGGCCCTGTCTTTTCCACGTGTCAGCTGCAATAAATAATAAAATGTCAATTCTATAACATCCGAAGTGTTGATGGGAATCGGTATTTGTTGATTCTTAAGAGCAGATTTTCGCTTGAGTATTCGAAGCCTAGCTTCCTCTTGGGCTTCATCCATAACCTGCTGTCATTTGATCTTCCTTTTTTTGGCTGCATGCATTCTTTCTAGCAATTCATTGGTTAGTGGAAAATTGTATTTCTTTAAATGACATCCACTAATCCAATTAGCCATTGGGTTACCATCTAGGGTGGACAATTTTACTACTCCACTTGGAGATACGTCTTCAATGATAAACGGTCTGTTTCCTTTTTCTTAAACTTGGGAATGTGTTGCTTAAGGGAATATACTAGAACTAACCCAGAACTAAGTCCCCTTTCTTGAAGATCTTTGTGATTAAGTGGGAATCAAAAAACTATTTTTGTTTCCGCTTTTGTGCATAGATATGAGCTACAATAGTTAGCTTTTGCTCGTCTAGATTCTCCAAATCTTTGAGTCTTTTTGAAAATTCATGTCCAGTTCACTCAAGGTTCTGTGCTACCCTTAATGTCGGCAATAGAAATTCTATTGGAAGTATGGTATCAAGACCATAAACAAGGTTAAAGGGTGTAGCATTTAGAGCTGTTTTGAACGAAACTCGATAAGCCCATAGAGAAGCATGGAGATTCATTTCCCAATCCGTCCTTCCTGAACTAACCACTTTAGTCAGCACCGAGCTAAGAATTTTATTCGTATGCTCAGCTTGTCCGTTTGCTTGTGGGTGATAGGGAAGTGATTTGTTATGGATGACCATAAACTCATTAAGCAAATACTCTATTACCTCATTGAGGAAATGAGTTCGCCGACCACTGACAATCTCTATTGGCAGTCCATATCTCATGAATACATACTCATATAAGAATGCAACATTTGTTCTAGCGTCATTATTTTGAGTTGCTTTAGCCTCGGACCAATTGGTCAAATAGTCCATAGCTACAATGATATATTGAGCTTAGGTTCTATAAGCAGGTGGTTGTATTGGTCCAACAAAATCTATACCCCATTTTGCGAAGGCTCTAGCCCCCATCATTGGTCTAAAGGGAATGCTATCTACTCGTGTTGGCATTTTTGCTCATTGACAAGCATCACATCTTAGAACATATTCTTTGGTATCTGCAAAAAGTGTTGGCCACCATATGCCTGCCATCAAGATTGATCTTGTGGTGGCCTCACTAGAAAAGTGACCTCCAGCTAATCCAGCATGTGCTTGTTCTATAATCGAAATATACTCATTTTCATTTGCACAAAGACACAAATGTTGATCTTTACCTCTTCAATACAATTGGTTCCCAATAAGAGCATAGTCTCTTGCTTCAGTTTCAATTGCTCTTTGACGGCGTTTACTCATATCCGCAGGAAATGTTCAGATCGATAAGTAAGTAACCAGATAATTACTCCACTTAGGAACATGTGACATTTGAAACAATGTTACGTGAGGTATGGGTGTTTGTTTTTGACATTGAGGGTAATGCTTTACAAAAGATCGAACATCTCTTCTCATAGTCGGCCAAAATACTCCAAGTCTCAAGATTCGTTGCATAGTTTGATCTTCCACGAAGTGAAGTCCTACTATGGTAACATGTGCTTGACTTAGATACTGTTCTTTTTCTTTAGGGTTAATGCATAAGAGCAATATCCTGTCCCGATTTCTTTTGTATAGCCTTCCAGCTAGTAATTGATACATAGCCGATTGCTCGATTAATTCGATTGTGATAGGAAGTGGTATTTGTGAATCCACTTGCTCTATTGTCATCAATGACACAATATTTTTCGACCATCTAGGTATCATTTCTATGGAGAAAAAATCGGTATCTGGTAGATCATCGTCTACCCCTTTAGGTGAATCCCTTGAAACAATCCTTGCCAAATTCTCTCCTTGTTGATGTGTAGTGCCTTTTTTTACAACCACAGTGAAATAAAATTCGAGAAGAATGATGAACCATCTCACTATTCTCCTTGTGCTGCATGGCTTGTTGACCAAATACAACAAAGCTTGGTGGTCCACAAAGAACACAAACTTGTTGGCTAATAGGTAATGTCTATACTTTTTAATGGCATAGATCATTCCTAGTCCTTCTCTTTCGGTGGTGGTGTAATTCTTTCCTGCCATGTACGTGGAATACCTAATTCCAATCTGGTGCTTTCAATATTGGAGCCTAGGTGAGAGCTTGATTAAGCTTCATGAAGGATTCTTCACATGCCTCGGTCCATTCAAAGTGTGTAGTCAAGCTATACATGGGTTTTGCAATTATAGCGTACATGTAGATGAACCATCGGTAATATCCACAATGTCCCATGAAGGCTTGTACCCCCTTGACTGTTGTTGGTCTCGGCAAATCAGCAATGACATGAATCTTCTCAATATCAGTAGCTATGCCATTTTTAGACACTATATGTCCAAGAATTTTTTCTTGTTTTCCCATGAATATGCACTTTTCAGGATTTAAGCAAATCCTATAAAGTCTACATTTTTCGAATACCTTTTTGAGATGTTCAAAATGATCAGCGCGGATTGATGAATGTACGCATAGATCATCCATATATACTTCTAAGAATTTGCGAAGATATTCTTTGAAAGCATGGCTCATCAACCTTTGAAACTTGGCTGGAGCATTAGTTAACCCAAACGGCATAACCCGATAGGCAAATTTACCCCATTCTGTTGCAAAAGCAGTTTTATGCTGATCTTTTGGGTCAACCAAAAGTTGATTGTATCCCAAAAAGCCGTCTAAGAAGCTGTAAGCTTATTTCCTTCAACTTGTTCTAAAACATGCTCAATTATTGGAAGAGGAAATTTTTCTCTAATGGTAGCTTCATTCACCTTTTTGAGATTAACACACACTTGTAATTTCCCATTCTTCTTGGATACTACCACAATTGGAGACACCCAATCTGTGTATTCAATTTCAATCTCTTCTTTTATCTTCCTAGAAAATGTTTCGTTATACGTGTATGGTCTGTGTCTACTTGGTTTTGCATCATCTCTCATGGATATGGTATGTTGACAGATTTCTGGATCAACACCCTCTGTAAGACCAAGCGAAGATATCTTAGTATTCCTTTAACAATCTCAGCAAAAGCTTTTCTTCTTCTTCTGTTAGGTCATTCGCAATGTAAGTAGGTCTAAGCTCTTCTCCTAGTTCAGCCAAGTCTACCCTTTTAGCGTTTTCAGGACCTTTGTAAGATTCACCTTGTTTCCGTAGTTCCCTAATAGGGTGTTCAACTATGATTTTCCGATCTTGGAGAGTATTCTTTTTGTAATGGGATGGAACATGCATTACATCCTTACCATCTCCTTCTGTGGTTTCCATTTTGGTTGTGTATATCTCCTTTAGAGATTTTTTCAACTCTTGATACTTCTTTTTGCGCTCGACTCTGGTCATGAGTGGTTTCTTATCCTGTGATTTTTCTTGAGTACCCTTCCTTGTTTTCCTCGATATCTGAGACATTTCTAAGTTTTTGTTTGAAGGATATCTGCCAGTTATTTTGTCCTTGACACAATCATTAGCATCTATCTGCATCAGGAATTGTGTTTTACTGGAGACTGATGGCATAGGTCGTGTTTTTACAATTTTGGTGTCTCTCTTTCGCCTATACCACTTTTGTCTTATTGATTTCTGGTTTGGAAAGTCAAAAAAGTTTTCCTCCCCTCATTTTAAGAGTAACTTAGCTCTCGTATGCTCTTTTTCTGACCCCGAATCTTCTGAGGTATAGCCGAGTGTTCATCTAACTCATCAGTTGCATCGTAATAGAGGTCTGAAAAGACTTGTTGAGCTTTCATTAAGTCCTTGGGTTCCTCATTTTTGTTTTCAACATTGAGGATTGAAATCATTTAGTTGGGAATTATGTCGTAGCCATCCTCATTGCAAAATTGAGTAGGCATAGACATATTCACACATACATCCATTGTTGCTAAAATTTGAGTCCATTCAAATGGCTCAAATAAATGTTATGGAAAGGGTTCAGGTACGTAGGCTTCATCTGTGCAGTCCCTTTCTAGGATACATTCTTCTTGTCTTAAGCTTCCGTTTTTTGAAGCTCCGCACATCCAAATAGGAGTGCCTAATTTAACTAGGATGGGAGTTTAGTTTCAGCCGAAGAAACTGAATCAAACTCTTGGATGGGTGTTTTCAAGACATCTCTGTAAGTGTGATCTTTTAGATTGACTCTCGTTATAGATCCCACTTGCTTCAAGTATAGATAGTTTTTTCCACAATCTTGGATAAGCTGTACCTGTCGCATGAAAGGTCTTCCTAGTATGATTTCATAGTTGAGTTTTTTCCCAAAGTCTACTATCAAAAGTGTGTTGATATTCAATTACACAAGAATTGACTATCACCTTTTCAAGCAGCCCTAATGGTCTCTCAATGTGTTCGTCAGCCAACTGCAATTTCATTTGATTTTGTCTGATGGTTGGCTGTCCCCAGGATTCTCATACTATTTTAGTGGCTATGGCTATGCCAACTCCACTATCCAGTATCGCCATGGTTTCAATGTCATTATATTTCACTAGGAGGGTGGTATTTCCTTCTTCCCCTTCATAATATTCTCCGACCTTGCTCATGGGAACTGATCGAATCTCTTTTTTTCATTTCATTTTTCAATTTTCCCAAATTCTTTGAGATTAACCCCGTTATCCCCACCTTCTCTAGGGTTTTCTGTAAATCATTCCACGAGTATGGTCTGGGTTTTAACGGTTTTCCCGAAGTAAGAGTGCATTGGATGGGTGTAGACAGGATTGAATGAATGTTGTCTACTTCTAGGGTCAGCTCTTTTTACTTGAGTGGTCTTGCACATGATGGATTCATCTTCATTATCTCCCAGGTAAGAATGTAATGTTTTTAATGTCAATGGTTTTGACATTCTTGAAGCTTCCGATCGGCAATCCCCGTACAATGATTGTAAATCCATGTTCATATCAGAAGGTAGGCTATCCAACCAGACTTCCTCTATAGGAGCCGACTTTAGAGTTAGGCTCCCATCATTGATCTCTCTTACTTTTTCCCATAAGTGTCCTGGCCAGTCTTCCTCTACAAATGGAATTCCGTCTAAGGCATCTTCGCTGTCAGGCACTATAAACTCTGGTTCATTTGTTTTAAGGTGGGGTTCTGCCACCACATCGGCTTTTGCTTTCATTTCTTCTACCACAAGCTCTTCAGGTTTTGCAATACTTTCAAGCTTGGGTTTTTGTTTTTCCAGCATTTCTTGTGTGATTCTTACCAAATTTTGATAAGCTTCCAGCTTCGCTGCTTCCATGTTTGGAGATGGATAGTTTTTCCACTTATTTTCCATGTTTTGGTCTGCTTTAAGTCCTGCTTGGTAGGCTTCCAAGGTGGCATTAATAGGCTAAAAACTTTTATCAACCAGAATGGATCCTCCAGATTTCATGGTTGTTTCCTTGAATTCACTGCTAGTTTCTTTCAACTTATCATGGGCTAGCATTTTTGCTTTCTCTTCGATTTCAACACTTTGGTTTTGTTTTCTCATCTCATATCTTTTGCTTCTGCTCCTTTTGATTCTTTGAGAAGAAACTTTTGTGTTCTCTGAATCATCAGAGGAGTTGTGTTTCTTTTTCTTTACCTAGGCTCTAGTAATTACCTTGATTGGAACAATTGGTTCACTCTCTGATGAGCTACTAGACATCACTTGGACTAAGTTTTATATGGTTTTACCCTTGTTCGAAGGATTTTTAGGACAATCTTTCGGAAAGTGTCCTCCCTTTTTGCAACATTGTATGCAATAGGCTTGAATTGGTTTGAGGTTTTTGTCAGGCTCTCGACATTCATTTTTCCAATGGTCGTCAGCACCACAGTTATGACAGTTTTCTATTCTTGGCTTCATCATGGGTCTTTCCATGGGAGGTCTAACACCTTGATTAGCTACATAATACATTGGTGCGAGCTCTGGTGGAGCGTAAGTCATAGGTTCTTCCATTGGTGGTGGATGTGGACTATACCAATCTCCTTCTACCATTACTATAGATGGACTAGGCTCTGCATAGGGTGTAACAAGCACTAATGCTTGTTCATCTATGACTCCTTCAGAGTGCATGTACTTTATTGGCACTGCATTATGTCCTGGATACGCAGGTTGTTGTCCCAACCCAGGTTGAGGTCTTTCCATACCCATTGGTGGTCTTTGAGCTTGGGCCATATTAGACTGATATCTGTACATGGGTTGTCCTTGTGGCCTCATGGGCACGTACTAAACATTCCCATCATACTTTGGTCTGAAGTAGCGCTCATGGGTCTCATGGTTGGTCCATTTATCCTCGATTGCACACCATTTTTGTGGCCTAATTGGGTGTCCATGTGGAGGTATCCCTTGTCTTGGTCCTCTCATAAGTGCTTTTTGCATATTGTTCATCATGTCGTTCATCCTTTTTAGCATATCTTCTATGGCTGAGAGTGGTGCCGCAACAGCCGTTCCCACTTGTACTGGTTTTGTGGACACTGTCTTCTGGCTTTGGTTATCCTTAGGGACATCTTCTTCATTGAAGATCTGGCAATTGTCTCCTAGGTCAATAACATTAGACACACATGCTTCTAGGGTTGTATGCTTTTTACTATAGAGTATAGCATGAAATTATTTGTTTAGCAGTCCCTCTAGAAACAAAGATACAAGTTGTTCTTCTGGAGGTATCTTCATCTCTGGGAATCTGGCAATGTATTGTTTCATTTGAGTTGCACAATCCCTAACAGACTCACCATGTTTCTGTTTAAAGCTGTAGATTTGAGCTACTGTATTATGTTTGATCCCCGTTTTGGAACAAGCAGCTACAAATCCTTGAGCTAATGTGTTCAAGTCCATGATTGACCTTGGTGGAATGTTTTGAAACCATGTCAATGCTTTTCCTTCTAATGTCATTCCAAATCCCTCGAATTGAGTATGGAAATCAAATATACGCTCTGCTCTTAGTACTTGCTTAAAGCTTGCTATGTGGTCATATGGATCCCCTGATCCACTGTATTTTCTGATCGACTTTTGAAAATCACCTGGTCTGACGCGTCTATTTGGTTCAACTCCAGGTCTTCTAGGAGTTGGTCTTGTTACGAGTCCTTCAAACTAGTCTGTTGGAAATAGTGACTCATGTAGCCGTGGACTGGCCTTAGTGTCACCCGGTTTTCTACGTGATGAGGTGGTTTCTAGTTTTTTCACATTACTCTTAGATGATCTCTCACGGTGTTCATCCCTTGGAATTGTTTCTAGTCCTTGCCCCAATATCCAATCCCGTATGGAATACCCTTGGTTTTTGGTTTGTTCTACCTCCGCTAAACAGGTAGGTTGGTAGGTCTGCTGACCCCTTATCTTTGATCTTGAAGATATAGATGATTTTCATCGGCCATTAATTGTCCTGGTTTGGCATGAGAAGTCCACAGAAGATCTTTTATGTTTCGATGTTTCCAACAATAGACTCCAATCCTAGGATTATCCGTACTAAGCCGTTTCAAAGGCTTCAAGTCTACTTGATCATATCCCTGGAATTCTAAAGTTGGTGGTCCTTCTTTTGCTGATATATCTGGGATTATGGTGTTTCATAACCCCCATTTGTCTATCACGTCAGGGTTTTCGACCTGTAAATACTGAGTTCCATTTTGATCCATGTAGATTTTTCCTTGTTTGTTTGCCCTAACCTCTTCTTCGAACTCAATACCATGGTCATCAATAAGAATAGCACACTCCTCGTTAGGGTCCAAGTAAACCTGGGATCCATGACGGTTAGTCTTGTAAAAAGATATTATATGCTTATAGCGTACTGTTGTTCCGATTTTTGAGTGAATCGAGTAAGAAGACATTTCGGATGTTGAATTTGAATAAGTGTCTGCTGAGACTTCTTCAGGAATTATGTGCAAGGAATTGCCTTGATTCACACTTTCTTTGGTAGTACTCTACTGGAGGTTTCTCCGAGTATGTCCTGATTTCCTAGTACACGACTAGATCTAAGGTTCATATAGACTTATGAAGCCTTGGATAGAGTACTCACATTTGGATTGACTTGTCGTCAATTTCCACTTGATTCAATTGCAACTTTCTGTCAAGCCATGTATTCCTCGTCTGCAACTTGATTCCTGTATAAACTTGACCAAGTTAGCTATTCTTCTATAAAGACAGTAGAGTTTTTTCTATTCTCGTGATTGGTTTGTGTGTATCACTTCAAATCGAGCTATGAGAGTCAAAATTTGACTTTAAAATTCGACTTTAGCAAAAATCAAAGGTTTGATCTGCAACCTGCGAACTAAGTGTACATGTATCAATTTTGATCCGATTGAATCCAAAATTGCCCTGTGACTTTATATTATGTTGGCCTATCACTGTATAAGATCAAAAGTAAAAAATGATGTCTCTGGATAGCAGAATTAAATAATCACGACTATTTACTTTTGTCAAATTTTTACACTTTTTTGATAGGTTTGGCAAGTATACAACTTGTTAGAGTCCCAGGACAAGTTTCAACAAGTTTGGACAAAATCTGATCAAGTTTATCAACTGTTTGGTGTCCGCAGACTCTGATTTCGAGAATCTGGCTTAAGTCTCACTTTTGGGATCCAAATTTCACCAAAATTTATTCGTGAGGTCTTCTTGATATTCTTGACCTTGTGATGCACTCAAATTTGCAAAATCATCAAGTTTTGAAGCAGATATAAATAATCACGATTATTTACTCTAGATAGATTTTTGCAAGCTTTTGTCCCAACTTTGAAACAGATCTATTAAGCACCTTAAGTTAAGGTCCCTAGCCAAGTTTCATCAAGTTTGGACAATTTTTGGTCAAATGATCATCAATTATTTGTCCGCAGACTAACTTTGCAATTTTAGTCACAATTTCAGTCTAGTGGTCCAAATCTTACCAAATTTGGTTTGTGGGCTTTTTACAACATGGTGAAGCTAGTGGTAAGCAAACTTGGTCAAAAAAGTTAAAAAATAAGGCAAATGTAAATAGTTGCGATTATTTACTTCCGACAAATTTTTGGTCAATTGAGTTTATACACATGTTTATCACATCAACATAAGCATATGAATCAAATTTCAACAAGTTTGGATAATTTTTCCCCAATTTATACTCAAGATTAAAAAGTCAGTACAAACTTTAGTTTTTACCTAGTTTTTTATCAGTTTAGTGATCCAAATCTCTTGGGCCTTTACAAAAGTTGTTTGTACACATGCAATGAGTCAATGGTATGAACCTTGGCCAATTTAGAGCAGAAAGTTAATAATCATGATTATTAACTTTAGGCTTAAAATGAGCACTTTTTTGCAATTTTTTCAAGGACAATCTTTATATGATGTATTTTAAGCCCATGAATCAAGTCAAAACTTAATTTGGCTTAAAATATCAAGAAAAAGTAAATAATCTGAGTTTTAGTCAACTCTTGAATTTTTTTACCTCAAAGTGTCTTTGAGCTTACCCACTGGTTCAGACAACTCTTAGGCTTACTCTCTAGTCGGATTGAGTGGATTCGAGTCTTTTCGAGCTATTTCTAGCCGTAGACCTGAAATTCTGCAACTTCCAATAACAACTCACACTTGATTCTTTCAGAGAAAGAAATGTTCTGAAATCCACCTTGGATCCTACTTACCCTACTCCTAGATTCTCATGCAATGGGGTTGTGGAAAGTGTCCACAACTACTCGTTTTCTTGTGTTTTTTATGTTTTTCAGAGCCTTGATCTTAAGACTTGTCTCATATACCAAATCCTAATCTAAATCTACAATCCTACAGTCCTAAAGGTACTCAGCAAGTACGATTACCTCCAAGCTACCTCTACATAGCAAAAGACGACAATCTTAAGCTATGAGGTTTCTAAAAGAAAGTTTTGAACTCTAGGTGAACCTGGAGGAAGTTAAAGAACCACTACACAAGACGCTCATGTTTTTCCCTAGTTTAGGTCTCTCAGCTCCTCTGCAACGACGCCAAATATGGGACGCATGTTTAACCTCACCATCCTATTTTATTGCAGTATTAGCGAGAACCACGATTAATTTCTCAAACCATGGGATGAAGCTGACTCGACTAGTGCATAGAGGCTACAAGAGGTTGTCAATCTCTCGGAAAACAACTAATAACTCGCATCTAACTCAAGCTACACTCAAGTGACTAAAATCACCAAAAGCCAATTGCTCATTGGCAAGCAAATCACATCCATTACAACATCAAATGACATCCAAACATAACGAAACTTCTAGGACAAGTTTATAAGACCTAAGCACACGTGCCTATGGTCTCAAACCCCATTTTAGCTCAAGTTTCAAAATCGCGATTATCAACAGCAATGGATTTTTTACCTAGTCGTTTTTGACCCAGAATGCATCTAAATACTTAGCAATGATGCCCCAATACACCGCCTATGCTTAGTTTATGATTTAAAAGTGTAAATTCCTAGTTATGATGAAATTAGGCCGCGGGTCGGCGACGCCAAAAGCTACGAAATACTGTGAATGGCTTACGTCAATGCGTAGAGCTCTTACCTGCGGTTGCAATGCAACATACACAATTGCAATGTGACAACCAGAGAGGGAGTAGGAAGCACGAGAAGGAGAGAAGTGAGCGCCGTTAGCTCACGCTGTGTTATAAAAATTGGCTTTTATACCTTAGCCAAGGTTTTTGGGTGGTCAAAACTAATAATCTGGAGTTCTACCAAAGCTGGGTGATGACTGGCTCATACAATTTGGAAGCTTGTAGCCCCGGCTCATTAATTACAGAGTTTATCCGAGAAAGTAGGAGCTACAATATTCCCGATTCATCAAAATAATAAAATGTTTTACAAAGAGAACTCCGAAAAATGGTGTCCGCGTTAGCTTGCTGCTAACATTGACTGTGGTGAACATTGGTTAATATACTACTTGGAAGTGGTTGATAATACCTAAGGATAATTTAGCAAATGCAATGGATGCATAAGAACAACCTTTCTGCCGATACGCCTTTGGCATATGTCCTTCTTGTTTGGAGAGACTCGGGTCTCTGTTTTCTAGAAACTAAACACAACCTCCTTAATGTCCTCTGTGGTGTTTGTAGAATGATGAGCTTGTCGTTGACATGCTAAGACTGGAAAAGGACTGTTCTCATTCTCGAAATGGAGTCATGCATTCGCAAAGCCGATGTTTCTTTTGTGTATTCCCAATGATTTTGTGGATGCCCAATGATTTTGTAAGTGACCTATCCGTAAAGGGACGTGCATCTACTTTGTCCCTCAATTAATGCATGCCATCACTATTGCCCTCTTGAAAAGCATTTTCATGGCTGAGTACAGGACCTTGACTTCTGACAAGGAGTTACGAATGTTGGAAAGAACTGCTCTCTGTATAGAACGTGCCGAGTTCTGCAGGTTACAAAATACTGGTTGCTAGAGTAACTGTTCAAAAATCTCTCCTTAGAGTTTGGTTGTCAATCCTTGTGTCTTCTCTTGCCAGCATCTTGACATGGCACAAAGAATCTTCCTTTTCTGCTTCTTTTCATACACAAGATTGACAAGTCGTAACAAAATTAATTTTTACCCGTCAGTTTGGAAGATGATGCCATCGTTTTCCTTGACGACCAGTAATCGTGTAAGAAACCTGTGAATTGCTCGAGAAACTCTGCTTGACTGTGTACTGGTAGGCACAGAGCGGGATCAAGAAAACTTGAAGAAAAAGAGCTCAATGCATGAACATACATCATGAAGAGCCCAAGCATCAACAAGACCAAACATGTCACATACTCTCATACAGCTAACTGGTGAGAAGGCTCCATCCTATCTGTATATATATATATATATATAGAGAGAGAGAGAGAGGGGGGGGGGGGGGAGATGGAGAACTAAGAGCACACAACAGAGAACCGTGCACAAAGGAAAGAAAGGGAACACGTTACATATACACCGCACAAAGAAGAAGATAAGGGCGCTCTGCTCTATGAAAAAACCACATGCAGAGAATACCCTAAATATGTAGCTTTGTGCCCATGCATCGAGGAGAGACAAAGGGGGTGCTCGTACGTCCAACATGTCCAAGAATTACAGGGGGTAGTAAAAAATGCATACCCCTGTTCTTTAAAAGGTTCCCCCCATCCTCCTTACTCATCATTGAGTTTCCTCCCCCAAAAATCAAATGTAGAATCAAAAGTTCCTAAAAACTACTTTAAAAAGGAGTGTCCAAGACAGCCCTTTTTGGACCATCTATACATGCTTTCACCCTACAATAATGCTTTCACCCTACAATAATGCTCTACTCTTTGGGTGAAAGCTTGTTTTAACCTTTGGAGCCTTTTCCCTCCACCTTTTCTTTTTTGTTGTTGCCATTAGCCTTGGAGGAATTTTGGATCATGTTGTTTTTCCCCTTTTGCTCAATTTGTTCCTCAGCTTCCATAGTCTTTAGCCCTTCTTACTACCTTGTTGGAAGTGAATCCTCAAGGCGATCAACATGTGATGTATGACTGTTGAGATAATTTTGGGCCTTTGTGAATTGACATACTTACTCATTTCCTTAGATAGGTTAGCAAAAAATTATTGCTTTTGTTTGGAAAACTCTATTTTCTTATAGACAATGGCTTTGAGATATAGATCCCAAAACTTTTCCACATCCTTTTGAATGGACTCATAGGGTGCCATCTTCAAGCTTTGTTGTTCCGTAAGGACTTTGTCTTTGCCATCAAATCGAGAGGAATTGCTTCATGATAGCGAGGTTCACCTTGGGTACGAATACTTGCCCACTATTGAAGGGTTGCTTTTTGAAAATGCATGGAGATGTTACATACTTTTGAAGATTCTAAAACATATTCATCTCCAAAAGCTACGTTAAATTGTTGGATGAAAGACAACACTTTATCAGTTTATCCAAAGGTTCCATTGTAGGTAAGGAAAGTGATGTTATTTCCTCTCTCTTTAAAATTTTAAATCTTGTGTCACCTCTTCCATGCCACATAGCTTCTTTGTTAACCTCTCTTCTTTGCTTTCTTGGATGATGAGTCACTACTCTCCCCATATCTCCCCATAGAAAGATAATGATGACAAAGAGAAAGAAGAATAAGAAGGAGAGAATGATGACCACTTTCTTACTCACTTTCTCATTCTTGGGTTGTTTTCTCCCTTTTTGGGGATTAGCATGGGAGTGAGTATCTGATGACTTCATCTTCTTCTTTGGAGGACTTGGTGACTGCTTTGCGTGCCATTCTTTGGGCCACATGACTTTTAGAGGTTATGGGAGTATCACTTCCATACCTCTCCCTTGACATGTAGCATCTTCTTGGACAAATTGCCTTGCATTTCCTTCTTACTCCATTTCCTCTTCGTTACTCAAAGAGCTTCCTTTTTTGGAGGTCTCACTTAGGAAGCCTCATAGGAACTCTCTTCTTGGGCACACAAAATAACTTGAAGAGATTGGATTTGGGTTTGAACCTCTGCTTGCATGGAGGATTATCCATGGCTTGTTGAAGCTCCCCAACAAGGTAGTTGACAATTCTTTGACCATCATCCATGTGGTTACATCATTTGATAAATTCAAGCTATCAATATCATCATGCTCTCTTGGTTGTGTTATGCCATTATTAGATTTCCTTGTATGTGTATGTAACCTCTCTCTTTGGCATTTTAAAATCTTAGTTGCTACTCCTTGAAAATAAGTATTCAATTATCCATACACTTGGTTTAGAATATTGTTAATTGCAAAGAGAAGTGGAGTGGGTTCAACATTGCTAAGCTACCATCGGTACTTATTGAGCTTACTAATATCTCAATAATGGTAAAGCCATAGGCAAGTCTAAAAAGAATACATTATTAAGATCATAGTTCTCAATGGTGAACCCTAAACCTTGCAAAGCAGGCATGCCAACAAAGGTAATAAATCACAATCCCACTTACCCTATTGCAAGGAAAAATTCAACCTTTCATAGATTACTCAAGTACCTCTCTTATTAGGCAAGAAAAGAGAAACCTAGGCTCAGATACCAATATCAAAATATATAGTATTTTTCATGCAATCACAACTGAACTAGTTAATGAAATCATGGATTTTCATTAAGAGGATTCTTTAAAGGAGAACCGTAGGTAGTGCAAGGTTGTTTTCATAGAATCCTTTACACATTGAAGTATCAAATCATTAACTTGAAGAGAAAAATGCCTCTCTTCTTATTCAAGGACCTCTCTTCTTAGGCAAGAAAAGAGAAACCTAGGCTCTAATACCGATGTCAGAGTATCTAGTATTTTTCATGCAATCACAAAACTAGTTAATGAAACGATGGTTTTTCATTAATATAACTCTTTAGAGGAGAGCCATATGTAGTGCAAAGTTGTTTTCATAGCATCATTTACACATTGGAGTATCAAATCATGCAGCATAACTTGAAGAGAAACACATTAAGATTGACAACTTGTTGAGGATCGGATTTTCTTGAAGCCACCCCCCTTCCAAAAGACTTATGTACTATAATTCTCTCAATAAGAGCTCAAATTACAATACAAGCTTGTGCTCTTGTGGAGATTACTTGAACCTATGAAGATGATGAGCTTCATTATTCCATTATCACACATGTTGTGACCCTCCTTCCCAAGCCCTAAACACCCTAGCGAGGAGGAAGGATTGTGTGGATGGAGGTAGATGAGAGTGAAGAGAAATATTTATTAAGCAAAGAAGTGATGTTTTATAGTATGACTACGCCACGAGCAAGCTTTTAGCATAGCTAGAATAATAGAGAAAAAGAAGATGAGATTTCATGGATCTACTTTCTTGGATTTGAATTTTGCATTCATAGAAAAGTGCTTGATCATAGAGAAAATCTCTTGCCCCATGTAAGAGGGATAGAGATAGTAATGTCTTGGCCAAAAGGGACACATGAGAGTGTGAGAGAGAATGTCAAAAAAATCCCACAAGTCCTCTTTTTCCTGAGTCCCTACTTGCCAAATTTTCTTGAGAGGGAGTATTGGTTACATGGGCCAATCATGTGAGAGACTTAAGAGAGATACTTTTTGCATGTGTAGCCACTTGTCCTCCCCCTTCTATTCATGAGGCCCCCCCCCGGCTGTCGACTTGACTTGAGATAAGGTACACATGCCCACACTTTCCCAAGTTCCTATAAGCGTATGTGATCTACTTTGGACATGTGGCTTAGCCAAACTTAGAAGAGAAGGACTAGAGTCAACTTTCTAAACAGGAACGGTTACTTTTCATAAAAATTCTTGTATTCCTAGTCATGTATGCCAATATTTTATTAGACAATGGGCTCAAGTGCAAAGGGATAACTTTACCATACACTTGGGGTATCATCATTTAGCACAACGCTTCCTATAAGTTGCCACCGTGACTGAGATATTCCAACAACTTCAATTGATGTCCAATCAATTGGTTTTCACCAAAAATACTAGGGAGGCTTAAATGATTGCCATTGTGCTGGGGTTCTTGATAGAATAAGAGGCTTAATAGCCCCCGCACACAAAGCAGGTTGTTGTATGGCACCAAAAATACTAGGGAGGCTTAAATGATTGCCATTGTGCTGGCGTTCTTGATAGACACTAAGAGGCTTAATAGCCCAATGGGGAGCCACACACAAAGCAGGCTGTTGTATGGGGATTGACTACTCCTATTGCCTAGGTGTGATACAACAGCCACGTCAACTTGGCATCGACATGTGCTCTTCCATCACAATGCACTGCAATGGGTTTCCATCCTCAAAGGGCTCTTGCAATAGATGATGTCTAGGAGAAATCCAATGCTAAATATAATTAGGCTTGCCTCCCTTGTGATCAATCATCCCCCCTTCCGTCCCAAAGGAGAAGTAACTCGCCCCATTCCCTCCTAGCCTAGGTGGTAGTTCACACAAGGAATTCCACTTGTCAAAAACAGCTTCTATGCAAATTCTCACATGCCCATAGCCTATGTTGACCACTTCTATATTCATCCATTGTGTATGCTAACCACTTTCCTACTACAACTCAAATCCTCATGCTCTTTAGTATATATTGAGCTTCTCACTAGCCCTCTCCTCATCAACCATTTCATATGCAGTAATCAATTATGGGATAATGTAAAAATCACTTCATTATTATAGATGTAGTAGCCCCTACATTGGAAAAAATTGATACTTCTAGCCCACTAGAGAATCTCAAGAACAAAACAGAAAAATTATGAGCGCAACCTGTAGAGAGCAGATGTGGAAACTATGAAGTTTCTGAATGATTAAAAATAGGACAAAATCTAGAAAAGATGAAATTCATTGGGAAATGCATGAGGCAATTGGGCATCAAAATGACCCTGCACTTTTGCACCTCTAGCTCATGTCATAAAATATAATACCTAACCAACCCAAATTATTTTCTCATATTAATTTGATCATTTACTGTGGGAGAATAAACGGGAAACAAGGGTTAGAATATAGACATGTGCTATGGATCTATCTTAACACGGGGCCAAGATTAAAGGGGTCCAAATAAGAGAGGGTATGTCAAAGATCAAGGCTACCTAATGGAGATTAAAGACCTTAGGGTTAGCTTCATTAAAGACCTCCAAAGACTCCAAAGGTTAGTGTTAAAATTATTTTGACCTTAGGCAAGCTAGAACTGTGCTTGAGGTGGGAACCCGGCCCAAGCTTGAGGTGCTTGTAGTGCTTACTGACTAAAGTTCTTGAGGTGCTTAATGACTATGGTGCTAAGGTGCGCCATGACTAAGGTGCTTAAGGGGTTAAAGGTGTTCCCAAAATTCAACCAAGGGGGGGCAATCCCTCATTGTAGAAGCATGAGAGAGAACACACACACCCTCACACAAGGCAAGCTTGGTCTAAAGAAGTAACAAGGACACTTGTCACGTTTCTCTTCATGTTGCTCTCATGGTGTGACTAAAGCCTATTGGTTGGCCTCTCAAGGGGTCCAACAATAAGTTAGCTAATTTATTTAATTTATTATGCATTTATCAAGTCCTCTCTCCCAAAGGGAAAAGGGGGACACTTGTCCAAAGGCAAGCATGGTTGCTTGATATGCACCCTGCATGTGATTGGCTAGGCTTGTAGAGGTCCAATCATCTATTATCATGAGCTACAAGGGTGGGTTGACCAAGGAATCTAGGGGCTAGCTTGGGGGGGTATACTCTCCCACACACACATACTCTCTCTCTCTCTCTCTCTCTCTCTCTCTCTCTCTCTCTCTCTCTCATTGTGTGAAGTGCAAAGTGCAAGAGCTCCATCTCCTTCTCCAAGTTTGTTGAGAAGTTGAGAGCCTACACCAACACTCTTGGCCATAGAATAAAATTTCAACCAAGAGCCATGACTTAATGCTTAATCTTTCTATCTTCTTCATCTTCAGTACTATGCTATTCTGATATGCTAAGCAAGAAGAGTGATGATAAGTGAGAAACTATTTCTTTCTCCTATGAATTATTCTTCTTCCTCTTCCCTACCCTCATTTCCTGCTAGCTCTCTCCATCTTTGAAGGTGTTTGAGGCCTTGGGACTAAGGCTGAGGATGGTTAATGCTTTTACAAAGTTTATGTTATTCTCGTGATGCATGAAGGCGCTTTCCATCTTCATTGCATCACCTAGGTCACAAGGAGCACAAAGATTGTATTGTACCAAGTCTCTCTTGATGGGAGAATCTATAATACAAAATCCTATTGGAGGGGGGACTAGATCCACATAAATTTGTTCCTCAACTATTGTCACGTTCTCTAACTATCTCTCTCGCAAAACTAATGGTCATGCCAAGTAAATTAAGTATAATGGTTATGTTGCTACCATTAATTAAGTTCACCCTTTATGCTCTCAAAGTAATCTCATGAAAATGATCACTATAATTCTCTTAATTTTGCTACTCTCAAAGTTCATAGGCCATTTCCATTACATTGGTATCATATCTATTTGTTTTTGTTTTCTTGCTTAAGAAGAGAGGTCTTTAAGTTGTCCATGAAAGGTTGGACCTGTTCTTTGAAATAGGGTAAGTAGAACAAGGATCTATTACACATCACATAAGCTAGACACAACCAAAGCATAACAATTTGATGCATAAGATGCATGGCAAGAATAAGAACGAGTACGACTAGACAAAGGTGCATCCAATTTACTATCACATAAAGTATGCACCAGCCATTTTGGCATACCTCTAGCCTGCTCATTCTCATCCCTTTCTTTACCAAGTACATAATGTACATCTATATCAGTAATAGGCTGATCTGTAACATTTTCAAAAATCCCCATAGGCTGTACATTTGCCTCATTGGAATTTACATTCAAACTTCTGTCCCACTGAAAAGAGGCAAAAAAGTGTCATAAATGTCTTGTGAGCTTGCATTACTATCTGTAGTACATGACAACAAGGGCTGAATAGAATCTTCCACAACCACAATATCCCATGAGACCAAGATACGCTTTGCTTGCAAATGATACAACCTATACCCTTTGCTTTCAACACTATATATAACCAACAAAAATACATTTGAGAGCCTTATCATCCAATTTTTTGCATTGTGTTTGTGGTACCAAAGCATATGCCAAACAACCAAAAACACACATGTGCTTAATACAAGGTTTTGTATCTTGCGATGCTTCATATGGAGTCATAGACTGGAAGGCTTCTTTAGAACGCTTGTTTAGTACATAAGTGGCACACATGATAGCCTCAAGCCAAAATGAATGCGGTATAGATTGAATTTTGACCATACATCATGCCATTTCCATGAGAGACATGTTTTTTCTCTCAGCAACACCATTTTGTTGAGGTCTGTACGGAATTGTACATTGGTGTTTTATCCCATGAGAATCCAAAAATGCATTAAATTGATGAGACATATACTCCACCCCTCAATCGAAACAAGGGGTGTCCATAGTACATTTCGAGACATTTTCAGCCATAGCCAAAAATTGCTTAAAGCACATAAACACCGAAAATGAAATCATGTATTTTACATTTTTCATCCACAGATTTGACTATAAGTCCAAGTCTAGCAAGTGAAGATTTGAAAAAAAAGGATTCTTTTTTATCCCAGGTATGTACAATGCATCAAGAAGTGCGAAAGAACTACCATTTGTATTAGTAAGCATAATCTTTCCAACTCCCTGAAAAAGTGACTAAATTCCCAAGAGGGATAGACCCAAGAGAGGTAAACAAATCACGATGTGAGGTAATGTGCTTTGTAGCACAACTGTCAAAATACCACACATGTGAATCTGCAGCCCATCTGCAACAATCGACATGCATGCATCATGGACATCAGGATCATAAGTACACTCTGCACTAAAAGACCACTTTGCATTTACATCAACATCACATTCTCCTTTGACAAAAGACTCTACAATAGCTACACTTGTATTGGACCCTATAGTTGATCTAACGTCTTTCTTCTTAGCCTCTTTTGCCTTCAATTTTGGACACTGCTTGATCAAGTGATCATTAGCCTTACAATAATGGCAATGCATCATATTTTTCTCTTATCACTAGAGTTCCTAGACAAAGTGCTGCCAGCGGAAGCATTAGGAACAAATGATTTTCCACTCGTAGAAGAATCATGAGAAGTGGTTACATTGATGTTACCACCTTTTCTTTGAGCAACAATAATAGCCTATTCAAGTGCACGCTGTCTAGCCCTGTTTTTTGGAAAGTGACTAATGCAATACCAATGTGCATAATGCATCAAACTGGACAACTTGAGGATTTCCTTGGATCATTAGTCTCCAAGTACTAGCAAAAGTCTGATAAGAATTTGACAAAGTATTGTTAGAAGCAGGACACCCCCTACAGAAAATGACTGCTCGGCAGATTATTATTTTTTGTAATTATTCATTTATTGAGAAAACCCGACATTTCACCTTTGTAAATATTGGGGCTTACAGAAGTTTCCAGATTGTATCCCAGTTTTGACATTTAGATTGAGTAGATGGTTAAAATGGAACATTAGGGTTTGAGAATTGTAAGGTATTTATACCACTTTTTGACCTTAATGAAAAACCTTTTGTCATTTTAAAAAGTTTGAGGTCTGTGAGTGAGCGTACTGTGTACGAGAGAGAGTGAGAGCTTCCTCTTGATGCTACGCGCGCACCGGTGGTCGGAATCAAGTATGGAGAAGTGTAGCGTGTTGCCCCCGAGGAGAGCTACGCGCCAATACCTACATTGCGCGCATACGGTCCGGTTTTGCAAGCTCCATCTATGAGCTTCATTTGGTGATTCGGTGAGCATACGTTGTCCGATTTTGCATTGCAGCATATCCACACGTTCGCATTGAGTAGAGCTACACATTAGGAACTTTAGTTTTTGGAACGACGACCTGCAAATTTCCGCCAGACATCCTACGTGATTTTGCACCAGGTGTTTTGGGTTGGGATTTTGGTTCATAGACCTTAGGGAGAGTGACCTATTGGTGTTAGAGGGTCTCCTTCAAGTTCTATGGTGTTTTGAGATTGTTTGATGGGTATTCGGCTCTAGAAAGCGTTGTAGAAAGTTTCCTCTTATGCACTCTTCAAGGCTGTAGCTTAGACATTGGATAGAGACCTCTTTAGGAATTAGTTAGGAGTCGGTCGAGTGTCAGTTGACACCCTATGCTTGCTTCCAAACGCCTGCGTGTTGAGCTTCGTCCTTAACTGAAAAATCTTGTTAGGTGAGTTCTCGCTGTGCTGACGTCGATCGCGGCGTATCCGTCCAATATTGGCGTCGCTGCCAGGGACGAAAACCCTAGGTAGGTGACCAAGACTAGTCCTTGAGGATAGGGATTCTTTGGCTTGCCAAGAGTCTCGTTTTATATTTAGATAGGATCAGAGGGTGGAGGACTCTCTAGGTCTTAGAGGGAGTCTAGGGAGCGTGTGTCTGGCCCAGATGCTTCGACTTAGGTAGATTGAGATAGTTTTAGGTATTAGTTGAGTTATTGAGTAGGAGTTGGAGTGGTAGAAGCGGTGAGAGGAGAGCTTGAGAGTCCGGAGAGGCCAGGAAGCAACCAAAACACCATTCTCACCATTTCACATGAGGAGTAGGAGTAGAGTAAGTAGGACATCATGATTCAAGATCTAGAGGACTTCATGCATGTATACTTGCATATTAGATTCATCACAAGGTTGTAAAGGACGCAAAAGTGTGTTTGAAAGCTGAAGTGAAGTCCAAAAGTTACTGTGAGTGTTTTTGATAGAGCCGTAGAGCATCATGAGCATTTCTGTCAGGAAAAAAATTAATTTTAAGCCAGGAGATATCTTACGTGTAGGATGCCTACACGCTAATCCGGTGGAAATTTTGGAATTTTGAGTTGACCAGTGTGTTCAGAAGGTAGGTTTTACCCTATTTTCACTTGGAAAGTGAAAATTTGACCATATCTTGACAGGATAAGGCCAGATAGACAGAAATTGCCAGACATCCTACCCAATTTGTGCCAAGGCATTATTTTAGGACCAAAACCATAGGATGGCTGCATGAGCATGATCTGCATGATATACTGAGTGACTGAGAGAGGTTTCATCTCATTTGGGTGAGAAAATTGGGTTCTAAGCAGACTTTAGCACTTTTGACTGAAAAAGGCTAGAATAGCTAAAATTGGGGAGTTTTGAAATCCAAACCAAAATCTAAGCATACCACTGGGTTGCTGACATTAAGGGAAAGCTGTGGGTCAAGTCTGGGGTCAAACAGATCAAAAAGACATCCTACACGTAGTATGTCATCTGTGTGATTTTGCACTCCAAACTCAATTTTGATCAGACCAAAGTGATCAACACCTTAAGGAGAGTCAATGCTTTGCATTTGAAGCCATTCAGAGCAAAAAGACATGCTACACATAGAATGTCTAAAGCAAGAAATTGAAGCCAGATACTGACTGTAGGCCTAGCAGTGTGTTGTATAGCCTGAGGCAAGCCTCTAAGTCAATTTTGGTCCAAATTGGAGTTGATTTGACTGATCAAGACCAACAGCAGGTTGTCGGAACAGATTTTTGATCCATTGACCAGCTTGTAAGTGTCCAAATCAAAAAGTAAAAACAGCTGTGGACTCAGCACATCAAGGGGAATCCATAGTGCAAGAATCCAGGCAAAACAGAGCAGGAGACATCCTACGTGTAGGATGTCTACTTGGGCTTAATGAAGAGAAAATTTGACTGAGGTTATACAGTGAGGTTCCATTTGGCTTAAGGATTCTAGAACTTCTTTCAGAAGTGAATTTGGACCTTGTTTGACCTTTTGACGAAGCAAACACAGAATTAAGACTTTTTAGGTAAATTGACCAACATCCGATGGAAGTACAGTTCTCGATTAGCAGACCTAATCCAGAACATCAGCAGTGTATAAAATATAGTAATGATTGAGGTTAACTCTGTAGTTATACCAATCATTACTAAAATCACCTCTAGCGGTTAGATGCTTTGATTCGATTTTCGAAATTAAACGCTTGTGTACATGTATATTCAGCAGCAAAGTCAACGCTTGTGTACAGGTATATTCAGCAGCAAAGCAAGAAGTTGGGTGGAGACTGATCCTTTGCTAGGTGAGTGGTTGGATTTGTAATAAATTGCATTGCTAAGTTTGATGAATTTAAGATCAGGAAGATACATTTTGAGAGACCAAAAGGTGGTAGGTGACCAAGGTAGCTTAGTGTCCACCGAGGAGAGTGTAACTCAGGCAAGGCTAGATCCACTAGCACCGATTATTGAGGAGGGTAGTGATACTGACACTTCATCAGACAAATCCTTATTCATAATGGATAGTCAACAGCTAGGAGGTTTCACCTATGAAGGACGAATGCCAGGAGGAAGCAACTCCCTAAATCCTTTGAATGATTCCAAGTTCACTGTGATCTTCTTAGAAGGAACCAACTCGAGGGGAGCCCTAGTTTATTCTGACTATCGAGGACGCAAGTGTATTTGTATTGAAGAAAGGCCAGCTCAGAGACTGAAAATAATTCGAGTCTATGATGATGGAGATAGATTTCGAGACGAAAAGGGGAACCACTATATGATAGTTACTAACCCTGAGGATTACAATAGATATGGAGATAACGTGGAGAAGGGGAAAATGGTTTCAGAAACTCAAGAACCGTCACCAAACATTGATCGACCTAGAGCACTTTTTATGTATGATAAGAAAACATCCAGGGTCTCAACTTATAATGAGAATGTGGGAATTTACAAGCATGAGAGCGAGGGAATAGTCTCCTACTTTCATTGCAAAGAACCATACCCAAACGAGTTAAGCAAAGATAAGGTTCTTTACTTATTCTCTTATGAAATTGCTATGGGGAAGAATATCGTTTTTGTTGACATGTACGGGCGAGAATACCAACGTATTCTCCCAGAGGAGGTAGAAAGGGCAACAATTCCAGGAGCATCAACATATTCCCCCGATGAAGTGCCAAGAGGCACCTACACCCCTAGAAAGTCTACAAATCCTTTTTCAGAGGAGTATGACGTGACCTCACATTCTACCCAACCGCAAACATTCAACAACCAAAACCAACCAGCAACTCAGCCATCATTGCAGGCATGGTTTCGACAGAGTGAAACATTGGAACATGACCGAAATCGAGATGGTTATCAAGCCGCACGAGGGCTAAGGGATTTACAAGAACCACCACTCTATTCACGGTATCAAGGAGAGAGTAAGCCAAAGACTCAAGGGTCAACAGAGCCTGGAAGACCACCCATAGAACGACTTCGGAGAGATGAACCATCTCTTGCAAGAACTGTTAGAAATTACGGCTTAGGAGCACCATTGGGAGAGGAACCAGCCTACTACAGAAGACCAGAGGAGGTATATCGATTAGGACATGGAGATCCAATGATGAGATTTATAGACCATCATAGAATTAGACCTTCTCAAGTGCAAAAATGGGTAAACAAGAAATACATGGAAAACAGAGATCCGAGAGATCATGTAGCAACCTTTGTGCGTGTAATTAGAGCGGAAGAGGTGTTAGACTTCCCTACGCAATTTGCAGGGTTTGGAATAACCCTAGAGGATGACGCTGCTACTTGGTTTGACTCTGTGGACTGTAGAGACTTTGAGTCTATGGAGGAGGTGTTTGACGAGTTTATCGAGGAATTCTCACAAAGGGGAATAACTCATAATACCGTCTCACAAATCCATAAATTAAAACAGAAAGAAGGGGAATCGGTGCGAAAGGCAGCCCTACGACTAAAAAGATATGTTAAGTTCTGCCCTGTGGAAGAACTGCCAACTCAGTCCAGACTTATGCTTATATTTATTCAAGGACTAAGGAATGCAGATCTCCAGAAGGACTTACATATGAAGAGGAGCACGACATTAAATGAGTTAACTAAGGAGGCTCTTTACCTTGTGGACAATTGTGCGGTCTACAAAGAGGGTGAGTTCAAGGATCTTGAAGACGATTCATCCTCACAACAAAGGGGAAGCAAGTCTTCTAAGACAGCACAGAAAGGAAAAGTAGCTATAAACCAGGAGCAGCTTGTAGAGGAAGTGCTAAAAAAGATTAACTTGTACGCCAAACCCCAGGCTAAACAGCCCAAGTGCTGTGCTATTGAACAAAAAATGGACAAACCATGGGAAGGAAGAATGTTATTATAACAAGGGATATGTGAGAGAGAGACCTTATTCTCCCCAAGCTCATGTAGCTTCTCCTCAAATTCTACCGATGCCTAGGTATCAAGCAAGCAACCTACCAGGACCTGTAGGTGTAGAAAGACCACAACCAGTGTTGGGGCAACAACCACCCATACCAGGATTACGACCAGTTGGCATAAGATACACACCAACAGTAACTGAATCAGAAGAGAAGGCTTTGGTGCCTATGCATGCATATTATGAAGATCCCAATGGATATGCTACAGATCTTGCCTATTATCCACCAGAAGAACCGTCAACGCCAGAACCATGGAGCATGATGGGAGGTGCAGGACCACCAACCGCTACGTAGGCAGCAGGAGAAGGAAGATATATCTTGGATAAACGAACATTGTTGTTCATAGCCAACGGAGGCATGGGCGGGCAGAGACATGCATACCAACAAAGAGGAGCTCAAGGAGCACCTCAACATCCTAAAGGACCCTACTAAAGTGTGGTGGAGACCATTGGCTAAGAGAGTGTCCTCATGATGAAATCATTAGAGTCAACGCATATTGCACCGAGTGTGGAGTTACTCATTTGATTCCTGATTGCCCTAAGAATCCGAGCAAAGGAGCAAAAACTACCTTGAACATGCTGGAAGCACTGCCTTCCAGTGGAGGGTCAGAAAACGAAACAATAATACCTATTTAGGCAGTGACACGAGCCCAAGCTCAAAGAATGACGAACGAACCCATAATTGAAGAGCCAAAATCCGATGCCCCAAGTTCAGAAACAAAAAATAAGAGAAGCACTTGGAAAGCTAGAAAGGTGCGTATGAAAGCCAGGAAAGAACGAGAGCAAACGGCTCTATCCGAGGAGTTAAAACACATAAAGGATAGATTAGAGCGGTTAGAGGATCTAGCTTGCCTAAGCTCGCACACTATGGAAACCATAACACCCAAGGAAATCGTAGAACCCAAAAGTGCAGGATCAGGAGGATCAGTACTGACAGACAAGGTAAATGAGCAGTTAGATGCAATTTTAAAAGCTTACGAAGCCAGACTCAAAAAGAACCAAACCCAAGAGCAAAGATGGATGACTTATCCATATGTTGAAATAGAAAAATAGAGGTTGGAAATGTGTAAAAAGATGATTGAAACAACTCAATATTTGATAGAAAACCCGCTTGGTAAACCTGCAAATTGGCATGAAGTACCAGCTCCAACCCCTATCAAACCAGCTTTAGAGGAACAAGTAGAAACAAAGGAAAGACTCGAGAATGCCTATGAGTCTAGGGGAGAGCCTATCATAGTGCCAAATACGACAGATGAGGCAAGTGACATGGTCCAGCCTAAAACATTGGCAGAAATGGGTAAGGATTGTAACGATCTAGATGATCTATGGAAGCAAATCCGTGATGCCAACGAAGCTAACAGGGTGAGTTACCACATGAATAGCACGAGAAAAGAGAAAAATGAGATCTTACCTCCTATTGAAGAATTTGAGGCAAGATCACAAATGAACTTTGATATACATTCACAAGGGGGAGACCAGGGATCAATTAGTTCGGGGCACAGCCAACCAGACTCGCTGAAAACTCTACCCTCTTACCTAGGAGAGTATGAAGCCAAGTCTGAGGTGAGAGCAATCCCATCTCAAAGAATTTTTTCTAACAAAGTGATGGATTCACAAGGGTTGATTGAGTTATTGTCCACTCCTGTGGCATGCACAATCACATTAGCCGAACTCCTAAGGTTACGACCAAACATGTGGACCACCGTAGGCAAATGCCTAGAAAAATTTGGAGTGAAAGACCCCACCTCGAAGCTTCAACAAGGGATCAGAGAATTGGACAGGCCTCAACTAAACACTAGGCTAGTACCTTTAAACAAGGTTGGAGAGTATTGTGAGGGAGAAGATGGAAACACCATGCTACCAATAGAATTTCAAGGAGTAGTTTCCAAAGCTATTCTTGACAGTGGAGCAAGAGTCGCTATCGCCACCAAGGAAATCTGGAAACAATGGGAAAAACCAGCTTTGAGAGCCACCAGAATGAAATTGCAATTGGCATATGGGTTCATGGAGAAGCCTCTAGGACTCTTAGAAAAAGTGATTGTCACCTCATGCGGAATCGAGTATGAGCATACATTTGCAATAGTCGATTTCGACAAAAAGAACAATTATGAGATCATCTTAGGAAGACCATTCATGCAACAATTAAAGATGGTCCATGATTGGGATTTTACGACCACATATACCTCAGACATGGTGAGACAACAACCAAAATTCACTTAAAAGACCATAGTTACAAGGATGTGAACCAGACACCAGTGGAAGAGTTTGATTCAGCTACATTGGTAGGATCAGAACTCCAAGCATGGTTAGGGCACCAAAAAGAGCTATGGATGTGCGGAGCTTCACATTGTAGGAGCTTAAAAAGAGAGGAATGCGTCTTAGAAAGAGCGATTGAGAACAAGGATTATATTCCGGAACCTTTTCCTGAAGATGCCTTGGAACCTTTGGAATGGGAACACATACTAGCAACATTGGATGTTTGTACCATTATAGATAGTCCAACAACAAAATTTTGTGATAAGGATGGCTATGATGTGCTACCCTATTACATGGTAAGCCTTATACTAGGAGGAGATGAGATGGTAGAACCACCAGAACAAGAAGAGTTTTATAACTCCTCTAAGCATCTGGAGGTAAATAACGATGCAGATAACGAGTGTTCAGACAACGCAAGTGAGCGTGGGGAGGAAAGAGAGAATATCAAGTTTTATGATTTTGCCAATCAGCACCCTAGACGCCAAGAACGCTACAGGAGAAAACGAGTAGAAAACAAAATGAGAGAAAACTTGATGCCCAGGATAAAAGATAAAACTCGCTATCTAATGCTTGTAAAAGCAGAGGATTGTGTAAAAGATCAAATATCAAGAAGATTCTCAAAAGTTCGAAGGGAAAGGACGCAAGAGGAAATAAGACAAGTACAGAAAGCTAAAACAGAAACAAAATCACAAAAATCTCAAAAATAAAAAAAAGAAACAACGAAAGACCCAGAGTGGACCAAACTGGAGTGTAAACAGAAATACCAAGAACTAAAACGATCTGTACGAGAGGTATGGACTACTGAGGGAGATAGTGTGTCATTATATGTATAAGGATGCTGTTTGCTAGGTTTGGCATCTGATTTCAAAGGAATTGTATGTTGACATGAATGTACCATCACACTATCGAAAATTCACCATCTAGGAGAGAAAAATCATAATGACACCACCAGTCAGGAAAAGAGCAAACTAGGAATCTTACGATAGGCCGGAAAATGAAAAACAGATAGACCTCACGGAACCAGGTGAAAAGCCTGAGCCGGTCTATATCGCAACCGATTTAGAGCCTAAAGAAGAAGAACAGCTAACACAACTTCTCAAGAAGTATAAAGATGTGTCTGCATGGTCCTACAAAGACCTCAAAGGAGTTGATCCATCGATATGTCAACATACAATTCCTTTGAAATCAGATGCCAAACCTAGAAAACAACGTCCTTATACATATAATGACACATTTGCTAAACAAATCAAAGAGGATATTGACAAGTTGATGGATGCTGAATTCATCTATGAAATCGAACATACAGATTGGGTGTCACCCATTGTGGTTGTCACCAAAAAGAGGATATTGACAAGTTGATGGATGCTGAATTCATCTATGAAATCGAACATACAGATTGGGTGTCACCCATTGTGGTTGTCACCAAAAAGAACGGAAAACTGCGAGTGTGTGTGAACCTCAAAAAGGTAAATGCAGCCACCATAAGGGATAATTATCCCTTGTCGATCACACAGAACATGTACTTGAGAGGGTGGCCGGGAAATGGGCTTATTCCTTTCTAGATGGGTTTTCAGGATACAACCAACTGGAAATTTCAATAGAGGATCAACACAAAACAACGTTTTCCACAGAATGGAGAATTTATGCGTATCGAGTTATGCCTTTTGGCTTAACTAATGCCCCAGCTACCTTTCAAAGATTAATGACGCACGCGTTCAAAGAATACCTAAGAATATTCTTAGAAATATACATGTATGGTCTTTGCATACACTCT
The DNA here is from genome assembly GCF_014529385.1 of Adiantum capillus-veneris. Classification (NCBI taxonomy): domain Eukaryota; kingdom Viridiplantae; phylum Streptophyta; class Polypodiopsida; order Polypodiales; family Pteridaceae; genus Adiantum; species Adiantum capillus-veneris. The sequence continues at coordinate 126,123,515 of NC_140959.1, forward strand.
CTTCTACGAGAGGAACATATTGACCATTTGAAAAAGGTATTTGAAAAATGCAGAACATATCGAATTTGTCTTAACCCGGAAAAGTGCATTTTTATGGTTAGCAAGGCCGCATCTTAGGACATATTGTCTCAAGAAATGGCATAACCACTGACCTAGACAAAATCAAGGTCATAGTAGACCTGCCCAGGCCTACTAATGCGAAACAAGTGTAATCCTTCATCGGACATTGCGGGTATTATCAAAAATTCATATATATGTATGCAGACATTGCACAACCTCTGTATCGTTTGCTAATCAATTTCGACTGGACTGATGAGTGTGAAACTTCATTCCAAAAGCTGAAGGAAAACCTTGTATCAGCACCTATACTTAAAGCACCGGATTGAGAAAAGATATTCCATGTTCACATTGATGCATCTGCATATGAAATCGGTAGTATTCTGGCTCAACCTACAATGGATTTTCCAGTTTGTTATGCAAGCCGACAATTAAATAGCGCGGAAAAGAACTACACAACCACCGAAAGAGAGGGGTTAGGAATGATTTATGTTGACGGAAAAAATTGTCTTAACCACAGGAATATGGTGGCCTACATTGCATATGGATGCTGACGAGTTTGTAAAGCGTTGTGACGCTTGTCAACGCACCAAGGTGCCGATAAAGAGAGATGAGATGCCACTATGGCCAATGATGGGAGCAAGGGCATTTGCAAAATGGGACATTGATTTTGTGGGACCTATTTCACCCCTTGCATATCGCACCCATACCCAATATATCATTGTGGCTACGGACTATCTCACAAAATGGGCGGAAGCCAAGGCGACACAAAAAGCAGATGCACGAACCACTGCATAATTTTTTTATGAGAATATTTTTGTACGATACGGATTACCAATATAAATTGTCAGTGATCGAGGAACACATTTTCTTAATGAAGTCATTGAATATCTGCTAGAGGAATTCATGGTCATACATAGAAAATCTGCTCCATATCATACATAGGAAAATGGACAAGCTGAGACCACAAATAAAACACTATGCAAGGTTCTCACTAAAATTGTATCAGAATCAAGAATAGACTGGGATCAACAGCTACACTCAATACTATGGGCATACAGGTAGCTTACAAAACATCGATATGAACGACACCGTACAACATGGTGTTTGACCTAAATGCTATATTACCCATAGAGTTTTTGATTCCAACTCTACAAGTAGCGAAATGCTTAGAATGGACAGGGCATGAGCTCTCTTCAAGAATAGATGATCTTGAAAAGCTAGATGAACTTCGCTTGAGAGCTGTAGCTTCGATCTATGCTAAAAAGAGAAGACAAAAGCAGTTTTTTGACAAGCATGTGCGCACGAAAGAGTTCAAAATAGGCGATTATGTACTTGTTTATACCTTGAAGCAACATGCCAAGAAACTCAAAAAGCGAGGGATGGGACCCTTTGTGATTAGTGACCTATCACAAAGTGGAGCTTTCAAGCTTGCTACATTAGCAGGTGAAGAAATGACAAATTGGATTAGTGGGTGTCGCTTAAAGAAATATCATTTACCACTAACCCAGGATATGCTTCAACAAATCCATCAAGAAAAACGACGAATGAAGGAGAAACAGAGGGTAAAAGAAGAAGCCCAAGCAGAAGCAAAAGAATGCATTGCAAAAGGAATGCTTCTACGAAAATAACAACAATTTGGACCACCATTGCGAATAAATGCTATTCGACTAATGAATTTTGATGAAGACATAGTGGAGCCAATAATTGCATGGCAAAGTGGGTAGCAATCAGGTTGAATCGACAACATTGCTTGATTCTGGAGCTCAAGCAAATTTGATATCTTACAAATTATACAAACAGCTCAAGCCCACAGGTCAACTTCATCCTACTCCACAAGTGCTGGAATGTAGTACATCACATTCACTGAAAACATTGGGTTGGACTATATTGCATGTACAACTACATCAATATATTTACCCACACAAGTTTTATGTGGTTGAGGATGATAGCACACAACACCCCATGTTGTTGGGACAACCTTGGCAAAAAGCATACAATGTGTAGATACATTGGAATGCGAATGTAGTCAAGATTCAGCATGCACAAGAACAACAGGTGATATCCTTTACTCAACAACCCCGGAAGAATCAACTGCCAACAATGCAATCACTGGATAAAGATCCAAAAGGAAGGGTGCCACTAAAGAACAATACGATACCCAGGGTAAACAAACAAAAAACTGCTAACATTGTTCACTACAAGTATAAACAGTCACCGACCGCACTGAAAAGATCAGGCTTAGCAACACGAGAAAAACAAGTATGGGTGTGGAAGGATAGAAGTGACATGGCAGACAAACAACAATACAACAGAAGAATTCAACCGAAATAGATAGTTCAACCAAAAACCAAGGGAATAAAAAATATATGGATCCCAAAGAAAATTCTCAGCAACAACTCAAATACAACTCGCATCTGGATCCCGAAACCAAAGCAAAAGGAACTCCCTTCAGTACAAGCAACATCGGAAGGCAGACAACTGCATATGAAACCGACAAACCGATTTATGTGGGTGCCAATCAGCAAAAACAAAACAATGGCAACTACGGCAATAGCAATTAACCTACAAAGGTCGATCAAACGAAGCTACAAATGGAAAGCAAAAGATACAAGTTCTACGTCCAATTCCACTACTAAATTTCTCTCCAAGGAGACAACTAGGGCCATATCAATAGTAGCGGCAAAGCAAGCGACTTTTGCAAGAAACTGGTAGCAAAATCTTTGTATAACGTGTGTAGAATCCTTGTCCAAGAGGAACATTCTTTGAGATCTATTTTTGTTATGTATCCTCTTGAGAGTTGTGGTATACTTTAGCATCTTATGATGTTGCTCTGTTGTATACCTGCTTCTTAGGTATCCTATGATACTGCTGAAGTTGATACCTTGTGGGCCTTTTTTCTTGGGAGGGACTTGAAGTTACTTCATATGCTCTAACCTGCGGTTTTGGTACCCATATCTGTTTGTTACATTGATAGTACTCGTGTTCCTTTAAGCTCCACTGTGAAGCTATCCATCCCGTGTGTTTGTCTTTCTGTGTCGATTTCTTGTCTTCAACAAAGAGCGCAATGAAGTACAATCACAACATTGGCATGGAAACCAATGCTCTATCTTGGTGCACATAACCTACCATCGAAACAAAGAAAATGGGTAGCTCATAAAGAAGTTGCATTTCTATTACCATATACATGTGGTAGTGATGTGTTTGAACACACTTAGGATGTGGGCTTATATGATGCAACATTTCCTTGTGTCAAAGGGCGTTTGGAAAATTGTGTCTATCATTGATGTACATCCTAGTTTTGAGGATGTAGGCAATGTTGAGGATGTTGCAGGTTTTGGTGGCAAGATTGTTGTTTCCATAGTTGTTTTGCCTATGGTTGAGCAAGCTCGTTGGGATGCAGAAGATGTGCAGGCTCATGCTTTTACACTACAAGAGGTTGTGTGCACTTGTGACGTTTTTAGCGACGAAAATACATTGGGTTTTTATACTACCCGACGTCGCTAAGACCATCGCTAATAGTGTCGCTATGGGAACATCTCTATGATCATCACTAAAACTGTCGCTATATGCATGGCTATAATCGTCGCTATATAGCGACACTTATAGGCTACTTATAGCAACGCTTATAGCGACGTTGCAAAGCCTTATATAGCGACACTTATATAGAGATGCTCAAGAGTTAAAAACTTTGGTGGCAGGGCATTCAAACATCAACCATATTGAATGTTTCAATACTAGAGTAAACCTAAATGAATCCAAGATAAGCCAAGATTCACCTTTGAAAGAAAGTGCAAGGTATAGACCCAAAATAGTCACCCACAAGACAATATAACCATTAACTCCATCATCCATAGTTCTGTTTGCAAAATAAAGATACAAATCTGACAAAAGTAAATTGATGAAAGTAAATCAATGACAATTGTACACATCATAGGCAAAATCACTTGATGTTAAGCTTTGCAAATGTAATAGTTACAACACCATTGTCATTATTGAGAAAATATACATGGTTTTCCAATAGTTACAAAAAGACGTATACACGTCAACTCATTATACATATGCTATGATAAAAGGAAACTAATTCTATCTAGCCTACGGCTAGACTGGCATCGTCTAATCAAACATCTCATCGTGTCCAAGCAGCATATCTGTCGGATTCTGCAAAAAAAAACAATAAGACAGCTTTCTGTAAGTATGAGCATATAATTTACAAAACAATACAACAAATAGAAAAGAGTAAACTCTAATACTAATCATGCCGCCGTGAGAACTCAGAATGTTCATCAGGGCATTTAAGCCCTTTTTGCCTGCGTACTCGCACTCGTACAGTGTGGGATCATGTCCTGTCATCGACCACTGTTCAAAAGATACAAAGAATCTATTATGTTAGAATTTAAAAGTACAAATAGACATAACTACCAAACCTAAAGAGCAATGCAAAAACACTTACAAAATCGGCCTCAAATGATGCCCACCCACCGCTCCCCAAGTGGCACGAGCTCCCTAAGCTCTACTCGCGCTTTGGTTGCCTCCTTTTGTTGCTTCCACTTGTCAGGATTCTTGCATGCTGCTCGCTTCGCATTCTTCCAATATTCTTTGGCTAGTCAATCTGGTCTGTTCCACCCATGCTTTATTGATTTTTGCACTTCAAAACGATTGTGCTTGCAGTATTCGCACATTCGAACCTTCATCAGGTCTTCATTGAAGTGGTCATCCCGTGTTGACACGGGAAACTCGTCGTGCAGCATGCTAATGACTCTATCTTTTAATTCATTTGGTACTTCACTCCAAGTATTTAGTATGTAGTGTCTAAACACCTGAGCAAAGGTTGTGCATGAGCGAGATCACCTTCTTGCCTACATCATCCAAGATGATGCCACCGTTGAAGTCAACGGAGTACGGCAAGCCCTCTCGTTTGTGACGCGTGAACCCGGGTGTCCCGACAGGGGTCTCTAGCGATGTGTCGATGGGGGTACCGATGTCAGGTGTCTCCACTGAAGTCTGGGCCCCGAAGCGAGGAGTGTTGACTGGGGTGACTCCCGGAGGAGTAGGTAGTGGTGTGTAGCCAGGAACGGCCGATAGACGCACAAAACCTGGCATAGATGGTGATTCTGTGGCTGGTGTGGGGATGGGCAAAGAAGGGGAAGGTAAAGAGCCTTGTTGAACATGAAGCAGTGTCGAGGCATCAGCGGCGGCATCTCCACAACAACCGCTGTCTCCACCACTAGAGCATCGATGTCTAGACGAGTGTGAAGATCGCCTCGTAACACCAAAGCTTCAGAGAGTGCTAAATGCTCCAAAACAGAGGGAGACGCTAAAGGAGTATAACAGCGTGATGATGCTCCAGAGCAATGACTATCCTCGTACCACTCCCTGTGCTGGGGTGCCAAAGAAGAAAGAAACTCATCATCATCCATACCTGCATTAAACACACGAACATTTAATCTTAATATTGAATGGAGAAAAAAACATGGACAAGTAGAGAGAGAGAGAGAGAGAAAGAGAGAGAGAGAGATAGAGAGAGAGAGGACTCATAAAGTGTTAAGTATGGAGCGTGATTTACCCTTGTAATTTTTTGTGGTAAAAGCGCACATTTGTAAGGCCCCCATTATGAGGAGAAGCCATAGTGCATGAAGGAAAATCACTCACCGGAAACCAAAATTTTCACGGACAAGAATCAGGGGCAACTTTAAAGGCCTCGGGGGCGGAGGCCCCCGAGACTTTTTTTGCCAGAATATTATGGGCGGGTGGCTACACATGGCTGTCTCTCATAAGAGAGGGCAGCCCTTTTGGCCTATAAAAGGAGGCCATTTCTACACACATTTCATAGTGTGAAGTTGATGCAACAAGGTGAGTGTGAGGTGGTGAGAGTGAAGCAAGGCGGGAGCTCCATTAAGGGTATAATCCCTTTGTAAACTACTTCTTGTTTTGAAGTACTAAAGCCATTGAGTGGCTGCTTTCCCGTGGACGTAGCCCACATTGGGTGAACCACATATATGGTGTGTACTCTCTCTCTCTCTCTCTCTCTCTCTCTCTACTCTATAATCTCATGTATATAAATCTGTCTCTCTCCATTGAGTAATCTACTCAATTATCTATTTAGCTACGTCTTATTTCCTAACAAATGGTATCAGAGCAAGGTTTGCTCGTAGCTAAATTATCTCAAGGAAAGGATTCCTTGAATTGAGTGGGAGTTATGGCGGAGGAAGGGAAGCTCAAGATTGACAAGTTCAACGGCAAAAACTACCAACATTGGAAGATGCAGATTGAAGACTATCTCTACAAGAAGGACCTCTATTTGCCACTAGGCGGTCTTGCGAAGAAGCCCGCAACAATGGCAGATGAAGCATGGATTGTCCTTGATCGAAAGTCACTGGGAACAATCCGGTTAAGCTTGGCGTCAACGGTGGCCTTCAATGTTTCGGAGATGAAGACCACGGAGGACTTGATGAAGTCACTTGACGACTTCTACGAGAAACCATCGGCATCCAATAAGGTATTTCTTATGAAGCGCTTGTTCAATCTAAAGATGGCAGAGAATGGTTCAGTTGCAGATCACCTAAATGACTTTAACACAAACATAAGTCAAATTCGATCAGTGAAAATCAATTTCAATGACGAAGTGCGATCTCTCCTTATACTATCATCTCTACCGGATAGTTGGGACAGCCTTGTGATGGCTGTAAGTAATTCTATCTCTGGCACAAATACTCTTAAGTTTGATGATGTTGTGGGTGTTCTCCTAAGTGAGGAAATGCGAAGGAGAAGCACAGGAGAATCATCAAGTGCTGCACTATCAGTGGAAACAAGAGGAAGGCTTAAGGAGAGGTTCAAAAACCAAAAGGGTCGTGATCGCTCAAGGCGGAGCAAGTTACGCACAAAGTCAGTTCTTGAATGTTGGAACTGCGGCAAGAAGGGCCACGTCAAGAAGGATTTCTGGTCCAAGAAGAAGAAGGAGACAGAGTCTCAAGACAACAAGCCAACATCGGAGGCCAATGTGGCAGGTAAAGTAGAGCAAGATGCTCTAATTCTCTCATTAGACAATGTGTCTAATTCCTGGATAGTAGATTCCGGGGCTTCATTCCATGCGACACCACACGAGCAACATTTCCAAGACTACACCAAAGGTAATTTTGGGTATGTATACTTGGGAGATGATGAAGCTTGTGAGATTGTCGGCAAAGGTACAGTTTCTGTCAAAACTGCTAATGGAAATGAATGGAAGCTTAAAGATGTTAGGCATGTTCCTTCTCTTCGCAAAAATTTGATCTCTACAGGACAATTGCATGATGAAGGTCACAACATTGCATTCGGAAACAAACGGTGGAAGATCTCAAAGGGATCTTTGATGGTTTCCAAGGGTGAAAAAGTCCGTACACTTTACTTGTGTACTGTTAGCACGCAACCATCAGCTTGTGCAACAACTACAGAAGTTGACAGTGCGGTGTGGCACTACCGACTTGGGCATATGAGTGCCAAAGGAATGCAAATCCTTCAAACAAAGAAGCTTCTACCAGGTTTGAAAGAAGTGGACTTAGAGTTCTGTGAAGATTGTGTTTATGGTAAACAAAAGAGGGTAAAATTTCAAAAATCAGGAAATGAAAGAAAAAATATAAAACTTGAGTTGGTTCATTCTGATGTTTGGGGTCCTACAAGTACACCATCACTTGGTGGCTCATTGTACTATGTAACATTCATAGACGATGGGACTAGAAAAACATGGGTTTATGTCATGAAGAATAAATCCGATGTATTTTCCATATTTCAAAGGTGGAAAGCCTTTGTGGACAATGAAACAGGTACCAAGGTTAAATGCCTCAGATCCGACAATGGAGGCGAATATTGCAGCCAAGCTTTTGAAAGCTTTTGTGCTAGCAATGGCATTCGAAGTCAAAGGAAAACCCCAAGGACACCTCAACAAAATGGGATTTCGGAAAGGATGAACAGGACAATCATGGAATGAGCACGACGCATGCGGCTACATGCAGGCCTACCGCTTGAGCTTTGGGCGGAAGCTGTAAGTACGTCTGTGTACTTAATCAATCGGTCACCCTCAACGGCATTGGATGGGGGAGTTCCAGAAGAGGCATGGACAGGTAAACCGGTGAATTATGCATTTCTCAAAGTGTTTGGGTGTGAGGCTTTGATGCACATAGATAGAAGCCTAAGATCAAAGTTAGATGCAAAGTCCAAAAAGTGTTTCTTCATTGGCTATGGAGAAGGAGACTTTGGGTATCGCCTATGGAATCCTGAAGATGGTAAAATCTTAAGGAGTAGGGATGTAATTTTTAACGAACAAAATATGTACAAAGATTACTTGGAAAAAAAACAAACAAAAGAAATAGGTGATGAGTACATGGAGCTTGAGGACGGTGAAGACTCAAGGACTACAAATGGTGACAATGTGCAACAACGTCAACCAAATGAGGAGCCTCAACCTATTACCCGAAGATCTACAAGAGCAAGTAGACCTCCAGAAAGGTTTGTTCCTTCCTTCAACCATCTCTTGATCTCAGATTCTGGAGAGCCGGAATCATATGAAGAAGCTATGCAACATGAATCCAAAGAAGAATGGACGAAGAGCATGCAAGTGGAGATGGACTCACTACATTGCAACCAAACATGGGAGTTGGTTGAGTTTCCTAAAGGTAAGCGGGCACTTCAAAACAAATGGGTGTACAAGCTAAAGGAAGAAGAAGGTGGGAAGAAAAGGTGCAAGTCTAGGCTTGTGGTAAAAGGTTTTTCTCAAAAGAAAGGTATTGACTTCAATGAAATATTTTCTCCTGTTGTAAAAATGAACTCAATTAGGCTTGTCTTAAGCCTTGTGGATGCTCATGATCTAAATCTCGAGCAAATGGATGTAAATACGGCATTCCCTCACGGTGACTTAGAGGAGGACATCTACATCCCTCAACCAAAGGGGTATGAAGTAAAAGGTAAGGAGAAAATGGTTTGCAGATTAAAGAAGAGCTTGTATGGTTTAAAGAAAGCATCAAGACAATGGTACTTGAAGTTTGATCAATGGATGTTGGATCATGGATTCACAAGATGCAACTCGGATCACTGCATCTACACGAAGAATTTGGGAGATGGGAAATTCATCATCCTAATGTTATATGTTGATGACATGTTGATTGCAAGTGCTAACATGCAGGACATCAAAGACCTAAAAGAGGAGCTGTCCAAATCTTTTTCAATGAAAGATTTAGGTGCTGCAAAGAGGATACTTGGTATGAAAATATCAAGGGACAGGACGAAGAAGACAATAAAGCTATCTCAAGAAGATTACATCAAGAAGGTACTAGAAAGGTTTGCAATGCAAAATGCATAACCAGTTTCTACACCTTTGTCTGGTCATTTTAAACTAACGAAGGATATGTGTCCAAAGACACAAGAGGAGATAGCCTATATGTCTAAAGTTCCATATTCTGCAGCGGTAGGTTCTCTAATGTATGCTATGGTCTGGACAAGGCCAGACATTGCACATGCAGTGGGAGTTGTGAGTTGGTTAATGGACAACCCAGGTAAAGAGCATTGGCAAGCTGTGAAGTGGATACTTAGGTATCTAAAAGGGACAACAACAAATGCTTTGTATTTTGGAGGAACTGATATTTTTCTAGAAGGGTATGCTGATGCAGATATGGCAGGTGACAAAGATACTTGAAGGAGCACTACTGGCTATGTGTTCACGGTTGGAGGCACAGCAGTAAGCTGGGCTTCAAAGCTGCAGAAAGTGGTTTCACTTTCTACCACGGAAGCAGAGTATGTAGCAATGACGGAGGCAAGCAAAGAAATTCTGTGGCTTCACAGATTCTTAGAAGAGCTTGGATTCAAACAAGACAATTGTGTCTTGTACAGTGATAGCCAAAGCGCTATCCATCTTGCGAAGAACTCAGCCTTTCATTCAAGGACAAAGCACATTGAGGTGAGATATCACTTCATACGCACTCTTTTGGAAGAGGGACAACTAAAGCTAGGAAAGGTGCATACAAGTGAAAATCCTGCAGACATGTTTACAAAGGTGGTCAACAAGGAGAAGTTGAGCTTTTGCTCATCTTCAATCGGCATTCAAGGATAAGAAGCCAGAATGGAAAGCAGTTACAGGTTTGGTTTGGAGATCATTCTCCAAGTGGGAGATTGTTAAGTATGGAGCCTGATTTACCCTTGTAATTTTCTGTGGTAAAAGTGCACATTTGTAAGGCCCCCATTATGAGGAGAAGCCATAGTGCATGAAGGAAAATCACTCACCGGAAACCAAAATTTTCCCGGACAAGAATCAAGGGCAACTTTAAAGGCCTCAGGGGCGATGGTCGGACGACGGCCGGAAAGTGGTCGGAAAACAACCGGTCGGTTGGCCGGTGGCCAGTAGTCAATGGCCGATGGCCGGTGGTCGGAAGTCAATGGCCGGTGGCCGAATTCAAAAGCGGACTTGTCTTCTCAAGGGCGGCCACACATGGGCGGATTGGAGGGTCGGATTTGGACTTATTCGCACAAGGGTGGCTACACATGGCTGTCTCTCATAAGAGAGGGCAGCCCTTTTGGCCTATAAAAGGAGGCCATTTCTACACACATTTCATAGTGTGAAGTTGATGCAACAAGGTGAGTGTGAGGTGGTGAGAGTGAATCAAGGCGGGAGCTCCATTAAGGGTATAATCCCTTTGTAAACTACTTCTTGTTTTGAAGTACTAAAGCCATTGAGTGGCTGCTTTCCCGTGGACGTAGCCCTCATTGGTTGAACCACGTATATCGTGTGTACTCTCTCTCTCTCTCTACTCTATAATCTCATGTATATAAATTTGTCTCTCTCCATTAAGTAATCTACTCAATTATCTATTTAGCTACATCTTATTTCCTAACATAAAGGGGGAGGGATTCCTTTGTAGAGAGATTCCTATGAAGTTCTTGTGAATGTGTCTCCCGTGTGCATTCTACGTATCTTGTAAAAGCACTGCGCTTCGAGTGCGATGGAGACTGAGGGTGCAATCGAGAAGGAGGTGATCCATCTCTGCTCATAGATGTTGCTCGCCCCTCCACTAGATCTAGTTGATCGGGTGAAAGAGACGCTAAGAAGCAGTAGTAGTGCTTCTTATCATCTCTTTCATCCAATCAATTAGATCTAGTGGAGAGATGAGCAGCATCTATGAGCAGAGACGGATCACCTCCTTCGTGATTGCAGCCTCAGTCTCCATCGTACTCGGAGCGTAGTGCTCGTCCGCATATCAGACTTTCATGACACACCGAGGAGTGTCCCTGCTTGTGAGAACATACCTGGAGCATACATACCTAGAGTAGACGCAATGACGATTAAAAAAATTTAAATTTCTCAAGTATAGCCACATGAATACAATATATATTATAGAGCATAGCTTAGCATAACTCCCTATATCTATATAGAGCTCCTTGTTTAGGCAGATGTCCTCTGTTTCATTTTGTAGATCCTCTGCATGCACCCCATAGAGTGTAGCATCTTGATGCTCATCTGGCACCACCTCAGCGGCTTCTGACTAAGCATCTTCTCCAATATCCTCCATTGATGCCACTGCGATTGGCACATGGTAGCCCTCATACGTCAGTGCACTACAAGGGGCTATCTTTATGACATACCACCAGTTTGATGTAGACTTTGTAGGATGAAATATCACCTGCCAGAGCCACATAACTTACATGAGAGCTTCCAAGCACATAATTTCTAAAATTGGATAGCTTCCCAGCACATAACTTACTTGTTCACAATTCTTGGGTAGTACCAAAGTGTCTCTTAGGTTGGTCCTTTTTTTAGTTGAATCCACTTCAAGGAAACCAGACTCTCCTCTGCGCACACAGTAGCGTTGTGACCCTCCATGTTTATCTTGAGCCATTGCACATCGAACAAGTAGACAAAAAATCCTCTATAATCGATCCTTAAAATCTCTTGAAGCATGCTGAAGTAAGTGAGTTCCGCCACCATAGGATCTGCATCAGAGAACCGTCGTCGACTAGACTGTTCAAATTTTGCCATGATTCCACAATCTTGAGTAAAACACTTTTTGTCGATCCGTTCCACACTAAAATGTCAACCTTTACACCATGCTGTTGTGTATGAGTACTTATACTACAACCAACAAAGATTATGAGTGGCCGTTCAAACATCTAGAAAGTCACTAGTCATACATTGCAGACGTACCTTGGTCACACAACCCCGAGAGTACTCCCACTCCTCCTCAGTCAGTTCTTCACCGCACTGTTATGCACTTTTCAATTGGTTGTAAACCATCTTAAGCTCATGAATGTTGTAGCATCGCCAGACCCGCTGGATAATGCATCGCAAGATCTTTCTTGATTCCTCTCTGGAATCTAGCATCACATTATCAGTGGCAGTATGTGCTCTTTGAGCAATCTACACAACGAAAAAAATGTGGTACTCTTGTGTAAGTAATCTATCAGATCATTATACATCTAGAGTTTTTTATTAAAGTAAACACATTGTAATAGATCACCTGAAAAGCGTTGTGACGCTAGTGTCACTCCATCCAAACTTTGCCTGCATGTTGAGACGAACCAGGAGCGCCTTCAATCTAAACACACGTGCTCCATCATACAATGGCGTATCGACTTCACTTTTCATATCATCATAGATAAGCCTTTCTGAATCCATGATCGTCTCGATCATTTCATCAATCTTGGCCTCAAACATTGCCTCGTTGGGAATGTGGTCTACAAGATCATCCTCCGAGCTGTCAAAGGCTACATCTTGTGGCCTCACGTATGCTGCTTGACCAAAGCACCTGCGAACACGTATATTGGGTTGCAAGATTGCTGCCTGTTGGCCAGCGTCAGAGTTCGACGAGTTATAATTGGCAACAACTCGATCTATAATAGATGGATCAAACTCGCCAAATTCACGAACGTGCTACAAAGAAACATGTCTTGTTCGTCGCACATCATGTTTGCATTGATTACAAGGACATAAGATCCTTGTTGAGAGATAGGTGTTTCGGTTGTACGGCTCCACATCCTCGTCACTACTCATAATGAAGGTAAAAACCTTATAACCTGGAAATAAATTTAATCTTCCATTGGAATCCTCCGTCTTATCTCTCTCTCTCTCTCTCTCTCTCTCTATTCACACTGTAAACTATCTCATATTCTCTAGTCATGTCCAATCCCCACACACCTCAGTCTAGAGGTGCACGGAGATCAGAACCACCGGGTTATAATCTCGTCTTTATTGGTCAATGCCTATATTTGTGGGTACGAGAAATCTATACACACACGTCGTACATGATAGAGCATGTAGTGGACAAAACCCCTTTGCCTCTTCTCTAGCTGTAGCAATTCACAACATCTTAACATATCTTCACAGCAGATCTTTGTTTAAGGGATTACTTAGCACATTACATGTTGGCCTCCAATATAAGTATCATGCCGTTGAAATCTTTCCAACTTAAGATCGCATTTGTAGAGAGGAAGAGAGGGATCACCGTTTGCCTAACTCTAATTTTTCTACCGTAATCCCGAAGGTAGACTCTAATATAAAAACTCAATCCAAAATCTAATCTTAAATCTAACCTAATTGAGCAAGTGGTGATTCGCGGGGCTAATTAAATATGGTTAGTGTGTGAGTTAATAGGTGTCAGATTCTGATGGGAATATACATATTGTTGTGTAACTAGTGTTTGCTCTTTGGGAAAATCCCACCTTCATTGACATGCACTAAAATCTAATCTAATCTTAAATCGAGCATAAATCTAGATCTAATTTAATCTTAAACTCAAAGTAAACCTAAATCTAATCTAATCTTAAATCTAACCTAAACCTAAACATAATCTAACTTAAACCTAAATTTAATCTAGTTAATCTTAAATCTTGTCTTAATCTTAAATCTAAATTTAATCTAATCTTAAACTCAACATAAACCTAAATCTAATCCAATCTTAAATCCTAAACTCATATGTAATCTCGAGGGTTCACTATGTGTAAAACTACCATATCACATGCGTTCAACACATGTTTGTAAAACCCCTTATCTGTGAATTTTGTTAGGAATATAATGTACCCTTTTCTTATAAAATCTGTAGGTTTCTTTCAAATTTGAAAAAAATAATGCCCTTCTGTATACATATTTGTGTAAGTTTCAAGAACTTTAAATACCCTTCTGTTTAGCTCACGTGATAAGTTACATTTTTATTTGGTGACCTCCCCTGGTATGTAATCTAACTTAAATCTAACATTGCTATCTAATCTTAAATCTAATATTGTTAGCTAATCTTAAATCTTGCCCTAATTTTAAATATAACCTAATCTTAATCTAACGTAAATCTAAATTTAACCTACTCTTAAACTCAACATAAACATAAATCTAAATGTAATCTAACCTAATCTCTCTCTCTCTTTGTTTTATCCCCTTACCTCTCTCTTTCGTCTTCTCCCCCTCTCTCTCTCTCTTTGGTTTTTTATTCTCTCTCTCTGTCTCCCTCTTTCTCTTTCTCTTTCTCTTTGTTTTCTCCTCTCTATCTCTCTCTCTCTCTCTCTCTCTCTCTCTCTCTCTCTCTCTTTTCCTCTCTCAATGTGTGTGTGTATGCATTCTTTGTTTATGCATGTGTGTGTGTATGTGTTTTTTGTTTATGCATGCTCTCTCTCTCTCTCTCTCTCTCTCTCTCTCTCTCAAAGACACAATGTGTGTGTGTGTGTGTGTGTGTGTGAGAGAGAGAGAGAGAGAGAGGGAGAGGGAGAGGGAGAGAAAGAGGGGAAGGGAATATGAGAGAGAGGAGAGTGAAGGAGAATACTTGCCTCTCCTTCCTCTCCTCGTGTGTGTGTGTGTGTGTGTGTGTGGTGGTGGGGGGGGGAGAAGAAAGAGAGAGGGAGGGAGAGCGCGGGTTACCTCTTTCGCTCGAGCGCCAAAAACCCAGATATGAGATCTGAGTTTCTAGCGCTCTCGGTTTATTTTTTACCCCTGTTGACGTCGCTATGCAAAAAATAGAATAGCGATGCCTATAGCGACGCCGTGGATTTTCAGTTTTGAGCGTCGCACTGCGAGCATCGCTAATGTGAAGTACCACTTGTAGTGTTATTGCATTGTCTGTGAAGTGCACCATTACTCCTCCCATTTGTTCAGCAAAATATGCAAAACAGGCTTGGGATATTTTGGCTGGTCTTTATGCAAGTCACAATGAAGATAAATAGCATTGTTGCGTAAACAGTTGGAGTCAAAGATTATGCATGAGGAAAATGAGATGGACACTTTCCTTACTAGTGTCAAGGATATAAATGAGCAACTTATTTTTGCAGGGAGTCATTTCTGACATTTTCCTTATGCAGACTATTCTTGATACTTGTTGGACGGATACGCCGCGACGGACGTCAGCACAGCGAGAACTCACCTAAAAATATTTGTCAGCTAAGGACGAAGCTCAACCCGCAGGCGCGTGGAAGCAAGCACAGGGTGTCAACCTACACTCGAACGACTCCTAACTTATTCCTAAAGAGGTCTCTACCCAATGTCTAAGCTACAGCCTTCAAGAGTGCATAAGAGGAAACTTTCTACAACGCTTTCTAGAGCCGAATACCCATCAAACAATCTCGAAACACCATAGAACTTGAAGGAGACCCTACTAACACCAATAAGTCGCTCTCCCTAAGGTCTATGAACCAAAATCCCAACCCAAAATACGTGGTGCAAAATCACGTAGGATGTCTGGCTGAAATTTGCAGGTCGTCATTTCCGAAAACTAAAGTGCCTAATGTGTAGCTCTACTCAATGCGAACGTGTGGATATGCTGCAATGCAAAATCGGACAACGTATGCTCACCGAATCACCAGATGAAGCTTGTAGATATAACTCGCAAAACCGGACCGTATGCGCGCAATGTAGGTATTGGCACATAGCTCTCGTCGGGGGCAACATGCTGCACTGCTTTGCACTCGATTCCGAACAACCGATGCGCGCGTAGCATCAAGATGAAGCTCTCACTCTCTCTCGTACACAGTACGCTCACTCACAGACCTCAAACTTTTTAAAATGACAAAAGGTTTTTCATTAAGGTCAAAAAGTGGTATAAATACCTTACAATTCTCAAACCTCTAATGTTCCATTTTAACCATCTACTCAATCTAAATGTCAAAACTGGGATACAATCTGAAACTTCTATAAGCCCCAATATTTACAAAGGTGAAATGTCGGGTTTTCTCAACAAATGAATAATTACAAAAAATAATAATCTGTCGAGAAGTCATTTTTCGTAGGGTGTGTCCTGCTTCTAACACTCCCCCTCTCCTTGCTCATGTCGTCCCCGACATGGCTGATGAGCTGCTTCTTCATCTTAGGCTTTCTCTCATCTTGAGCAGCGATTTGTATCTTGCTTGTTGAGCCAGTAGTGTCGGGCCGAATATGTCACTGCTGATTGTAAAGAAGACAGTGTAGAAAGCTTCTTCAAAGGCCTAGAGGTGATAGGATGTCAAAAACATGATCCTTTGATACAATGCATGTATCACCTCCTTGGAAGGCTGACCAGACAAATCGTATGCACATCGGTATGTATTTTGAAAGAAGAAGATATTGTATGTCGCATGGCCTGGTTTGAACGTCTCGAAGACTGCCAAAAGGGTTTTGCAAATCTTTCTCATCATAATGCAAGATAGGTTAGGCGAGCCAGTGAACAATTTGATGGTGCCCGTTAGGGTTTTCACCATGTATTGAACACTTATTCTCTCACCTGTCTTCAAGCCTGGCAGCTTCAGATAGTTTAGCCAAGTAGGTTGTCTTCAAGCCTGGCAACTTCAGATAGTTTAGCCAAGCCTGGCAGCTTCAGATAGTTTAGCCAAGTAGGTTGGCTTCTTTGTAGTAGCTCATGGGCCTTCCACGTCCGTATCCTTGGTAGAGGGAAAAAACTTAGGTTATCTCTGATGACTTTTGGTGCCTCTACCAGATGGATTAGGTATTGTGGATACTTTGTCAGCCATGCCTTTCTCCACCTGGGTTGAGAGTCGACTATCAACTTTACCCCTTCAGGCTTGGAGATGTCTGCTGTGTACAGTGGCACTGCTGGCTCTTCTCTGATTCGCTTGTTGATTGTTGCATCTTTGTACTTTAGCAGAGGATATGGGAGAGATGGTTGTAGCCATTCACGCTGAAGGTTGCTGGCATCTATCTTCTGAATGGTCATTGATTTAAAGACCCTCTGCACCCATTCCAAGGCTTCTTTGGCCGTGTCTTTGATTTCCGCTTCTATGGCCTTTCGCAGCTTCTCTTCTTCTTCTTGTGTCAGATCTTGTGGCTCTTGAGAGGGTCCTACAAGGATTTTCTTTTGCATGGGTGTGTCCACTGGATCTGCCACATTCTCTAAATCTATTCCTTCCATGGATGATGGCCCGGTGCTGAATTGCTTTTTTGTCTGCTAGCCTCTCAGCTCTTCTATTTGCTTTTGGAATGTCTGATTTTCTGCTTCAGCTTGCTCTGACTCTGTTTGGAGATTCCCGTAGCCGTTGGATGGTTTGATCTTTAACTTTAATCCGGTCCTTGAGCTCAATGACCTCATCTTGGCTAGCCTCCTGCTCTATCTTTGCCTTCTCTTTTGCATTCCACATGGCTTCCACTTCCTTGGATTCTTCAGCAGGTTGTAGGGTTAGGTTGTCCCTTTCCCTCTCTGCATCTGTCAATGACTTGCTGAGTTTTCTGTATTCGTCTTCAGCTCCTTGTAGTCTTTGAGTTGTTGCCTGATTTTCTCTTTCCATCTCTTGGAATCTTTGCAATGCCTTTGCCAGCAGCTCTGCTTCTCTCTATATATGCCTTTGGCTTTGTTTTTGTAGAGTGTCAACTTCAGATTTGATAAAAACTTCATTGGATTTGAGAGTAGCCATTTCACTTTCCGTGGCCATTGATTGTGCCCTGAGCCCGGTTAGCTTGGTCATCACCACATCCCAATCATTGGTGGGTGGCTGCAAGTCCACTGTATCAGTGGCCATCTCTTTTAGCTCCACTAACCTCAGGCTCCGCATCTGTTCTTTGGGCCCTGTGCTTGCCAAGTCAAATGCGGTTGTGGCTGCCTCTTCTTTTGAATATCCAGCAGCTAGTAGATCTAGAAACATATTAAACCTTGCTTCATTTGGCTTTGGCTGCTCACTTTTGGGCTTAGCTTCTTCTTTTTGCTCTTGCTCTTGGCTCTGTTCTTGCCTTGAATCTTCTTGATCTTCAGGTTTGTCTAGCTCCTCCTTCTCTTGAGTTTGTGGAGGGCTACGAGGAGGTGGTGATGGCAGTGGGCTGGACTCCGGGCTGGACGGTGGAGTTGTCAGCTTTTTCTTAAAGTCCATGTCCGTCTTTGTCTTTCTCTCTCTCTCTCTCTCTCTCTCTCTCTCTCTCTCTCTCGGCCTTCTTGCTCTTCTAGCAGTTGCCCTTGTAGACGGCTGAATAGTTCACTGTGTGGGAACGTCTTCTTAGAGGATGGGCAGCGAATTACTTAGTAGTTACTATGGTAATTACTACAATAAACTTGAAGTGTATAAATAGGGCCCATTACATTGTAATCGTGTTGGCAATTATTATCATTTGGGTTAGTGCCTTGGCTATACTTGTACTTGAGGATCATTGGTAGTATTGTCGGTTGTACTTTCTCTCTGTAAATCATATTCCAGTTATACTTACTTCTCGTCCAGTCTTCTCAATCTGAATCTGAATCTGAATCTGAATTTGAATCTGAACCTTATTTCAGTACATAAGTCTGATTCTTATTTCAATATCCAAATTCCAGTCTAGTCTCTGATTCCTATCCAGTCTGCTGTTTGAAATCTTCCTACAATAGTAGGTGAAATCTTCTAACACTGGAATTAGCTGTCTCAAGAGATCAGCTCCAATTCCATTTTGGCAATCATGGTGGCTCGAGCTGAAGCTCGTTGACTGAAAGACTCTTCTCCCATTTCGAAGTTTTCGGCAATGGCACCAAAATCCAATCGTGGTCGGAAATCAACCATTCGTGTTGACCCCATTCCTGAGGAGTCAGGAAGAGAGTTTGACCCCAAGCAAGAGAAGATGACTGACACTGAGGCTCATGAGGAGCATAGTTAGGCTGATGAGGCACAGGACTCACAGCACTCTAGTCATTCTCGACGCCGACGGGCAGAACGGGAAGAACGGAAGGCAAAGAGCTCCAAGAGTTATCGGTCCCAGCAAAGAGATGAGGATACCAGGGACAGTAAAGGAAGTCACCGTACTTCCAGCAGACAAACCAGAGAAGACACTGACACGGAGACAGAGACAGAGATTGATTGGGATGCTGACACTGACAATTGCAAGAAGGCTCCCAAGCGTCATTCTAAATCCAAGAGGAGAAGTGGCAGGATCGGTAGTAATTGGAATGATTACACAGCTTCCCTGAAGATTTCCTTTCCAATATTCAAGGAGGGGGGAAAGGATGATCCAGATGTTCACATACAAGCTTTCGAGTAGTATGCTGAACTAAAAAACATTGATGAAGATTATTGGGGGGAATATTTTCCACAAACCTTGAAGGAGGCAGCGAGGAAATGGTATTACCATTACCCTGCATGCCAGCTGAGATCATATAACAAAATGCTCAAGGCTTTCAGGTTGGAATATTCCGACAATAGAGGGGATGAAGATATTCTCTATGAATTAGATAAGATCAAACAGAGGAATTTGTCAGTCCGCAGCTATGTGGAAAAGATAAAAGAGCTAACCAGGCAGTTGCAAGAATCGCCATCTGAGAAGAGATTGAGGACATGGTTCCTGAATGGGTTCAGAAGCAAGAAGCTTAGGGAACAAGAGGTAACAGCCCCTAAAAAAAAATTCAATGATCTGGTCCAAAGGGCATTAAAGTTGGAACAGCGGGCTAAGAAGGAAAAGAGCCACAAGAAGCGAAGGACCAGTAGCAATAGCTCTGCTACTGAAACTTCTGATTCTAGTGAGATGTCCAGTAGCTTTGAGAGTAGTTCTAATGAATGAGCAAATGAGAAATCAAAGAAGGGATCCTAGACTAAGAAAATTGAAGAGATGGCTAGGCAGATTGCCGAAAATAGCCACACAAGACAGCCAGTTTGAAAGATGGAGACTTGGTGTTCAAGATGCAAATCCAAGGACCATATCTCCACTGAATGTCCACAATTTACCTACTGCAGGGCCTTTGGTCACCTATGGAATAATTGTGGCATCAGAATTCACCACTTTAAGAAAGGAAAGGATCTGTCAGTGGTTGCCTACACTGAACCAATGAAGGTAGAACTGGTCAAGGTAGCTCAAGAGGAGAGACCAGTTACCAGTGGTACTGGTCAAGGACGTGGCAGATACCAACCAGGAATGGGCAGAGGCAGAGGAAGAGGCAATTTCCAGAACAGGAGCATGAATTGCTATAATTATGGGAAGTATGGTCATTTTGCAGCCCAATGTCCAGATGCACCTGTAATAACGACTACTACTAAGGCTAAGGCACCAAAGCCAGCCCCAGTTAGGGTAGTTACCAGGAGCAAGGGAGTAATCATTGAAGAAATCCTAGACACTTCGGAAGCACCAGTCAATCCTAACAGCAGCAAGTGGGCTCAACAAAGGGAGGTTTGGAAGGCTAAAGCTAAAGAGAAGGTGGTAGATGAGTGGCAAGAGCAGAGGGAACTAGCAGCTAAAATCACGGAGGATTTAACTAAGAATCTGCCAGAGCAACCAGAAAGTTCCGAAGCTAGAGTCATTCAGAAGATACCAGCCCAATCGACTGATAAAGATCAGTCAGTACCGGCCATGACTGAGACCATGCTGGCTATGGTACATGGACTAGCTAATGAAATGGGAGTGGATGGAAAGAGTGGAAGCACTGCAAAAGAAGAATGGCAGTGTGAAGATACCAGTTCTTCAAGCTCTAACAATCGGTCTGACCAAGAGAGAGAAGAAATTCATGTGAAAATTTGTGATAGAATTCAGAAGCTGACTATAGAGCTGAAGGATATAAGAAAAACCTTGCGTGAGGTGGCCAACTTTATCAGACAGCGCAGGAAAGCTGAGGCAGAGGCCAGAACAGTGGACCTGACGGCTGTCCGAGATGATGAAGTTCCACTTATTCAACTAGACTACAAGGTCAGGAAGCAGTGGGAACCTCTCTCAAGCGTTATCCTGGATGGAGGGGCAGGAGTAAACATAATGGGAGCCCATCTTCAGCAAAGAATGGGTATCACTAATATGAAACCAGCACCATTCAAAGTAAGAATGACAGATCATAGAGTCGTACAGGCAACATGTATTATTGAAAACATGCAGATAAGAGTTGGGAGGGAGAAATTCAAAACCAGTTTCCTAGTCCTGGATGTGCAAGGAGCATATGGGATGCTACTAGGGCGCCCATGGTTGAGAACATCACATGTTGTTCATGACTATGCAAACCAAACTTTGACCATAGAGGGGGCCAGTGTTGGCAGAATCCAAATCCAGACCAACAATACCAGGAGCTGGAAAAAGGAACTGAGGCCGAAGGAGCTGTGTCAGAAGCACAGAGCCAAGAAGATCGAGCGAATGCTAGCGGCTATGAACATGTTCACTTTGGCAGAAATTGACTTGAATGCAGTCTTGATGAACAAAGAGCTGGCTGACAAGTAGAAGAGACAATTTCCTGATCAGTTTACTGAAGTCAATACAGGGGAAAGAACAGTTCATCTAACTGGAAGGATGGTGGAACCAGCTGATACTGGTATAGTAGAGGAACTAGTATGTTCTGAAGAGTACCCACTGGATCAGAATATTGATTCAGAAACGAATGGACCATCCTGGGATTACGCGGAAGAATCGACCAAATGAAAAGGAGGCAGACCAAACTGGTTGCTTCCAGACGACCAGGAAGTAGAAGAGTGGAACCTAGGATCAGAGGAAAGTCCTAGAATGATCAAGGTTAACAAGCACCTCAACCCGGCAATGAAGGAAAAGGCACGGAAAATGTTTCAGAACTATAAAGATGTGTTTTCCTGGGAACATACAGATCTGAAGGGAGTAGATCCTGAAGTCTGTTAGCACCGAATACCACTGAAACCGGATGCTAGGCCAATACGATTGTAAAGATACCGGATGAGCCCCAACTATGCAAAGAAGGTCAACGAGGAGATTGATAATCTTCTCAAGACTGGGTTCATTACGGAAGTGGCAAGGAGTGATTGGCTATTTCCCATAGTCATCGTCCCCAAGAAGAATGAAAAATTCAGAGTTTGTGTCGACTATAAGAAACTAAATGCCCAAACTATTAAGGATCCATTTCCCTTACCTTTTACTGATATGTTTCTTGATGAGATCGCAGGATATGAGATGTATAGCTTCATGGATGGTTATAGCGGCTATAACCAGTTATAGATCGCTCCTGAAGATAGAGCCAAGACCACTCACTGAGTGGAAAGCTTTCATGTATCTGGTGATGCCTTTTGGCCTGTGCAATACACCAGCTACCTTTCAATGGTGTATGATGGAGATGTTTAATGAATTTCTTCATCGGTTCTTCGCCATTTTCATGGATGACCTCACTGTCTATTCAAATGAGGAACAGCACCTTCTATTCCTAGAAATGGTTTTCAAACGCTGTCAAGAGAAGCGGATTTTTTTGAATCCATTCAAATCTGTTTTTCTAGTCTGGAAGGGACAGCTACTTGGACATGTGGTTTCCCGCAATGGAATAGAGATGGCCAATGACAAAATATAGTGTGTTCAGCAAGCGAAAGCACCCAGAACTGCTTTCGAGTTAAGTTCTTTCTTGGGTTATGTGAATTTCTATAGAAGATTTGTACACAAGTTTGCTTCTCAAGCAGTACCACTATATGAGCTTACAAAGAAGAACAGTAAGTTCAACTGGACTACTGAATGTGAGGAGAGTTTCCAGAATCTGAAAAAAGCCATTACCAGTAAACCAGTCCTTAAGCAGCCAAATTGGGATATTATTTTCCACGTACATGTCGATGCTTCGGGATTGGCAATGGGGGCAATATTAGCTCAGCCAGATGGGAGAATGGACTATCCAGTTTATTTTGCTAGTCGCAGATTTAGTCAGGCTGAACAAGGCTATACGACTACTGAGAGAGAAGCCCTTGGAATGGTTTTTAGTGCTACAAAGTTCAGGCATTACCTGTTAGGAAAGTTATTCCATTTTTATGTGGACCATCAAGCTCTTGTGTTTCTGATTAACAAAGTCATTATTCAAGGTAGGCTAATAAGATGGATGATGTTCCTTATGGAATTTGAATTCAGAATTTTCCATAATCCTGGCCGAAACCATTGTGGAGCTGATTTTCTTTCAAGAAGTACGGAAGGATATTCAAAATCACCCTTGAGAGATGAACCAGTGGATGATGATTTATTTCAGTTAGAGGCAGAAGAATCAGTGGATCCTAAATGGTATGATATTTATCAACTCCTTTCCCAAGGTGCCTTTCCAGAGGATTGAAAGAAGAATTAGAAGAAAGCTCTAATCATAAAAAGCCTGAAATTTACTATCATAGGAGGATTACTTTATCGACTGGGTGTTGATGGTATACTTCGACGATGTGTCCCTATGGAAGGAAGGATGAAAGTGATTTCAAAAGCGCATAATGGTGAATCTGGTGGACACTTTTCCAACGAAGTAACCTATAAGAAGATTCTGCAAGCTGGTCTGTGGTGGCAAACACTGATTGTTTGCTAATGTCAGAAGTTTTTGTAAAACTTGTGACATATGCCAAAGAATGGGTCGACCAACAGCTGCAGATATGACTCCCTTGATGCCAGTACAACCACTGGGAGTATTCACGAAATGGGGACTGGATTTTATGGGACCTTTTAAGAAGGTTACTCCCAGGAAGAACAAGTACATAGTAATGGCTACTTGTTATGTTACCAAGTGGGTTGAAGCTAAGGCTCTTCCTGACAACACAGCCAAGTCAACTGCAAGGTTTCTATTTGAGAATATTGTGTGCCGATATGGATGTCCAGTAGAGATTGTGACCGATCAAGGAACACATTTTATCAATGACACTATGGAAATCCTATTGGATATGCTTTCAGTCAAGCATCGGAAATCTACTCCTTACTATCCCAGATGCAATGGACAGGTTAAAAGTAGCAATAAGACAATAAAGACTATTCTCACTAAGGTGGTGCAAAAGAAACCAGACCAGTGGGATTTGAAACTTCAGACTGCTCTATGGGCTTATAGGACAGCTTATAAGGTAACTACAGGAATGACACCATTCAGAATGGTGTATGGTACTGAAGTTGTGGTTCCTATGGAGTTTGTGATCCCCAGTCTGAGAATGGCTATGAAGTATGGGTTAGACTTCAACCATAATCTTAAAAAGAGGCTAGATGAACTCATGCAATTAGATGAACTCAGGCAAAGGGCTATGTTGGAACAAGAAATTGTTCAACAACAAACGAAGCACTGGCATGATCGCCAAATAAAAGTTCGAGAATTCCAAAACGAAGACTTAGTGCTTCTATATCAGTCTAGACTGGGTCCAAAGAAGCCAAACTTAAAGATTGCCTGGGCAAGACCATTTGAGGTAGAGTGGGTCTTCTCCAATGGCACAATCAGACTGAAAGATTTATCTGGATTGTTGTTGCCAGGAGTATATAATGGGGCAAAGATCAAGCTTTATTATTCAAAGACTAGATAAACTGGGCCAGAACAGGGTACTAAGGAACTGGAACTTGTTGATCAAGAGATACCAAAATCAGACATTTTTGGACTTTTTCATGTGCAACCAGTTCCAACTTCAGAACCAGTACCCGAAGAACCAGATCAGGCTGACCTTAGAATTAGTAACAGTATGGTCGAGCCAGACTGGAAATCAGTCCAATACCAGTGGGGACACACTTTCCAAATTTTAAGCGCCCAATGGTCAA
Organism: Adiantum capillus-veneris; assembly: GCF_014529385.1. NCBI lineage: Eukaryota > Viridiplantae > Streptophyta > Polypodiopsida > Polypodiales > Pteridaceae > Adiantum > Adiantum capillus-veneris. The sequence continues at coordinate 126,148,398 of NC_140959.1, forward strand.
ATGGGACGCCAATAGTAAATATTTCAAGGATGGGTCGCAGTCTGGTCCAATGCATGTCTGCCACGACAGCAGTGATGCACACAAGTCTAGGAGCGGCGAGTGGTGGAGCTTTTATGGATCGAACACGTATAACAGTTAGGAGAGTTGGCATTTTTCCTCATAAATCCCCTGCACGACGCTTTCCTCCTGTTAACCATTCGCCATCGCCAAGCTCCGAGGTTTCTTCACTACAGCCGCAAACCTCGACCTCTGAAGAGACAGCTGACTGTCAGCTAGCCTTGCCAGCGACACCAGGGAACGGCTTCAATACGACAAGTAAGTCATCTTCTCCTTCGCCTGTTTCATCGTCATCGTCCTCACAATGTATGGGTAGAAGGAAACGCTCAGAGAAGATGCAAGAGTCTCTTGAGGAAACCTAGGCCATAGTTGTTGATGCAAAGGCAAGCCTTCCCATTATCCCGTACAGCATTATGTATTCACTGATCAAGCAATGACTCTGCTACAACTCTGGGATCTTCGAGTTGAGTTGCAAGCCACAAGAATTGCGTTTGATGCAGACATCATCAAGCAAGTTCTTGACTCCTTCGACGCTGAAGATGGCAGTGCCATGGTAAATGGTAGGAAGGTGTCAGTGACACCGGAAGCCATAGCATTTGCATTCCGAATGCACAATGAGCCCAAACGTTCTGTGGCAACTGCACATCAGATAAGTATAGCTCTGAAGGAGGATGAAACGGCTAAATGTAAGCGTAAGGCAAGTGCTCAAGGAGTTCCAGTAGCAAGATTGGAATCTTCCACTGCTTACAGGTTTGTAGTCGAAGCAGTAAGCCTCAAAAACAACCCAACGTATGTATCTGAAAAACTGTTTGCTATGATGTTGGCCAAGATATTGGATCCACAAGTTCCTATTAATCTTCGTCAAATTCTCTCGCACAATGTACTCCAGCAAACTGAAAAGCTAAAATCTCAAAATGTTTTCAAAGCCTGGCATGTTTGGTAATTTCTGTATTGGGCTATTGCAGTAGATGCTAATGAGCAGGTAGAGAAGGCTTGGAGTGAGAAGCCAATTTTTGAGCCGAAGAACATTGAGTTGTCCTCAGACCTGTCCTCAGACGATGAAGAACGGACAGTCTATTTCAACAGACCTGAAAAGGAAAGCAAATGTAGAACAGGCTGGCAGTTCAAAAAAGCCAAAGACTACACTGACAATGAGCAGTAAGTTTTTGAAGCAAATAGAAAGCCAGGTCAAGACAGTAAACACTGAGAAAGCTGTAGTGAGCCAGACAGAGAAGCAATCTGTTCAGAAGACTATGGCTAACCAGTTGGTAGCAAAAAGTGCAGTTGCTACTGGTTCTGGGAAAGATCAGGCCAAGCCAGCCACTTCTAAGAAGATAGCAGTGTTAACCCTCACGGCTCACGGACACCCCATCACCTACGACGGACGTGTATTATGTATTTGGTAGAGTCAGGTACCGGGCTTGTCGGACCAATAGGAACAGGGTAAGGGTGATTGCCGATGAGAGGCGCACTCTAACTGGGACATTCAAGGGATTAGTTATCTAAGCATGGGCGCCCAAGTGCGAATGGGGTGAGCTCATATAAAAGCCAACTAAACCTAATTTTTACTCATTCTCTCATTTGTGCAATACAAGAGTGCTCTTGCTCCATCTCCATCTCCATCTTCTTCTTCTTCACCTCCTTGTGTGTGTGTGTGTGTGTGTGTGTGTGTGAGAGAGAGAGAGAGAGAGAGAGAGAGAGAGAGAGAGAGAGGGAGAGTGTGTGTGCGATCGAACATTACGAAGGCACGATGGCGGCGAAGCGGTTGAGCGCGGCACGACTGCAGCTTCTTCTTCATCGCGGCGATGAATCCACCACGAAGGCGAGCGTAGAGCGGTGAGTGACACACCCTTTGCTCTCTTGAGCTTGCTAGTTTAGGCTTGTTGTGTGCTTGGAGCCGTCTGCGGCTCACACACGGTGTATTGGCAAGTCCCTTGCTTCGACAGTGGGGCAAGGAGCACACATTTTTGGCGCCGCTGCCGGGGATATGCCCTACACTAAGCTCGTTTAGCACTTTACGCTTTCTTGTGGTGCAATTTCTATCATAGGAAAGGCATGGAATGAGTGTGTGTAGTTGTGTGGAGATTTTTGTTTTTTGCGTTTTCTGTGTTTTCTGTTTTGCACTGCACTAAAAAAATTCAAAAAATAAAAACGCGCTATGAAAGGCATGGAATGAGTGTGTGTAGTTGTGTGGAGATTTCTGTTTTTTGCATTTTCTGTGTTGCACTGCACTAAAAAAATTCAGAAAATAAAAACGCGAGTGAGCGGGCGGTTAAATTTTTCAAAAATAAAAAACGTGAGTCTTAAAACGGACGGGTTGGTTTGTATAAAAGATAGATCGGGATCATTTCCCCAAGCCCAAGCATTTCCCCAAGCCCAAGCCCAAGCCCAGGCCTCAGTCCTCAGTCTTATGATATATACTAGACTCACTCTTATATATATACCCTACCCCCTCAAGAGAGAATGAGAGCATGTGGGACAAGTCCTCCACTCTCCTCCTTTCTCTTCCCACTTGCACCCTTAGACTTTCTAGTTTGGGCCTAGTTCCCTACTGGAAATTGACAATTTTAGGGATTCCGAGGGCATAGAGTGACCAAACGGAGGGCTGTAAAGCACGGCACGACCCTCTGACCAATACGCTCGTTTTGAGCTATCACACGGCCCATTCCACGACACGCTCTAAAAAATCTAGCAAAAAAACAAACAAAAAACACGCTAAAAACTAGTCACAAGGCCTCCTAGAGCAGCTTTTTGACACCTTAGGGTATCAAAAGCACATGCACTTACGCTCTGGACGAGTGCTAGAACACGAGCATATTGAGGGTGCCTCTGTTCATACGGACATCCATTACCCATCCACGATAGGATCTAGACCCTCAGCGGGGACACAAGGTAGCACCACCCAAGACCCTAAAATAGCCGCTAGTGATTCCTCCTCCGACTCAGAAATCATGGAAGCATACCCTACCCAAAACACTAAGAGAGAAGGCCATGCACCTCCCGAAGCTCCACAGCCTAGTACTAGTATGTTTAGCCGTTTCATGGAAACATTAGGTAGAGCTACTCGCTCGGAACCTGATGCAAATGAAGCACACGAAGGGGGTGGGGAAGTGGAATCTCCTTTCACATCGCACGTGGACCCCACACCCCCAAAGAGTGTCCATATGGATATCCTACCTGGGATGACGAAGTCAGACAATGTGGATTGGGTCCACCTAGCATCAACCATAGACACTTGGGAAAATAGGGGGACGACCTGGGTAACACCTGAGGGGGATGAAATGCCTATACCCTTAAATATGCTACAAGCAATGCATATCGCTTCCGACAAGACTCATCCTAATGTAACGAAGAAAACATACAAGTGGGTCCCTAAAGCTTCTTTAGTGACCATAGCTAGTGATAAAAAACAGAAGCCTTGTAAGAAACGTATCACTCGCTCCAAGAAAAGTAAGAAAATGTTGCGATGGATCCCTAAACGACTATTGGAAGCCCAAGGCTACTATCAAGGAAATGATCAAATCCGGGTACCAAAACGTAGATTGTGCTCTTACCTATCACCTGACCCATGTGAGCCCAATCCCGTAGCTCCAAAACGAATCAATGATCGTGGAAAGAAAAAAATCACAGAATGCTACACACCCGCTCCCGAGCTAGTTTGGGTACCAAAGAAAGAACGATTTGTTCCACCTAGCTCAGGAAGGGGGGAGTCCCATGAAGCTTCTAGCTCCTCATGTAATACATCCATAGAGGTAAAAGCTTCTACACAGCCTCCATCTATAGTAGTGGACCTCCATGAAGCTACAAAAGAATCCACACCTCCCAGTGTTCAAGAATCACCTGATGAACCACTTCAAGTTCGATCCTGGGAGAGTCCCTTACCACCCTTGCAACTTGACGAGGCACCTAGGGTAATAGAAAACTACTGGCAAAAATCCTCACCTATTACCAACTAGAAAAATTGGTTTCAAAGGGTGACAAGCTCATTTCAAACGGTATGATCTACCCAAGGAAGGGGGGAGTGTTTGCTGACTGTCATCATTCATTTGTTTCCCTCTCAACCTTTCTCCCTGACCTCTTAATCTCCGATCTTAGGGAATGTACATATACAGCTTTATACTCACAAAAAACAAAAAATAAGGAGCAAGAGCAATTAGCAAACGAGTATGCACATTAAAAGTCAAAACATTGACTCAGACCTACACATGTCACATCTGGTATAGTGAAACAAAAACCTATGCCATAAAACACCTTTGATCCTCATCACTTGAGTGATGGAGGGTAGGTAAGATTAGTACGATAGGAGTGTTTCTGTTTTAGAGTTGAGAGATTAGCGAAGTTCTCTTTTCCCACTAATGTGCCTCCTGGAGCGTATTGCTATTGATAGGATTTGGACCTTCATGGAACCTTCAAATCAAGCGCGACCATCAACACAAACAGGTGTTTCTTGTCCATTAGCATTGCCCCTTATCTTTTTGCATCTATGTTTGTCTGCTTTGATTGTGATTGGTAGCATAATATTCAGCGCATTGGCTTAGTATCAAACATTTAATTCAATGTAATGTTTTGTCATAATCACTTGTCTAGGTGTAAAAATCAAGCAATCCGACTAAGCCAGTTTGACCAAGCTAGGTATTAGAAATCTTCTCTTAATACCATGGGGAATGCCTTCCTAATAAACAATGGTTACTTAGGTTCTTAATCCGATTTAGGCAGCATTGTGTGAAATGTACTAGGGCTTTCTAGTGGGCTTGACCCTATTGACCTTTAGCTTAAGTATTATAAAGGGAGTTTACTAATGTGATGAGCCTGGGGAGGGTAACAATGTTATATGACCCCCCAAAGTTACAAAATTTAAATGCTGAAAATGAACAAGCAAAAAATCAAAGTGCCACAATGTAAAATTTTAAGCTGGAAGAGAAATCCCTGCTTAAATTAGTACTTCACTCACATGTATCGCCTATGGTACTAGAGCCCTAGAGGTTCCCAGTGTGGGCGCTTTTCCTTGAAAAGCAAAAAACCCAAGGCATACAAAATAAGCACACACATCATAATTGAATCAATGTGAAAAGACTTTGGGGGGTCAAAGAAAAAGTAATCAGTCAAGCGATGTTTCATGAGAAATTCCTTTTATGGTAGCTTAACTACAAGGTCTTCTAGATATAGCCTCTAGTCAGCCCTCGAACATGAATACTTGGCTCTCGCGATTAAACAACTTAATTGACCACTGAAAATTAAGAAGCTTACCCATGGTATTAATATTCGATCTCTAGTGCCTTTCGACCGTTAAATTAGCGACCCCAGACTTGTTTAATTTTTTACCTTTACATCTGTTTATGCATTTGATTACATTGCAATTTAATGTTCATTGCTGACAAATTGTTTGAAATTTCTTTTACCAATCAATGTGTCTACCTAAAACTGCATATGCTTTTCAATCACTTATGAGAATGCAATTACTGTGCCAATGTCGTTTGACTTTGCAGTGACTGAAGAAGGCTAAGGACATTCATCTCAAATGCTCTTCCACCTCGATGAACCAGCTTCAACTCAATAGCTTCCGAGGACGGAATCTACATCAGGAAGGGGGGCATGTTAACCCTCACGGCTCACGGACACCCCATCACCTATGACGGACGTGTATTATGTATTTGGTAGAGTCAGGTACCGGGCTTGTCGGACCAATAGGAACAGGGTAAGGGTGATTGCCGATGAGAGGCGCACTCTAACTGGGACATTCAAGGGATTAGTTAGCTAAGCATGGGCGCCCAAGTGTGAATGGGGTGAGCTCATATAAAAGCCAACTAAACCTAATTTTTACTCATTCTCTCATTTGTGCAATAGAAGAGTGCTCTTGCTCCATCTCCATCTCCATCTTCTTCTTCTTCACCTCCTTGTGTGTGTGTGTGTGTGTGTGTGTGTGAGAGAGAGAGAGAGAGAGAGAGAGAGAGAGAGAGAGAGAGAGAGAGAGAGAGAGAGAGAGAGAGAGGGAGAGTGTGTGTGCGATCGAGCATTACGAAGGCACGACGGCGGCGAAGCGGTTGAGCGCGGCATGACTGCAGCTTCTTCTTCATCGCGGCAATGAGTCCACCACGAAGGCGAGCGTAGAGCGGTGAGTGACACACCCTTTGCTCTCTTGAGCTTGCTAGTTTAGGCTTGTTGTGTGCTTGGAGCCGTCTGCGGCTCGCACACGGTGTATTGGCAAGTCCCTTGCTTCGACAGTGCGGCAAGGAGCGCACAAGCAGACCAGTCAAGGGACAAAGGCAAGAGCCAACTGGACAAAGGGAAAGCTCCAGTTTCCTCAACTTTACCAGGTGGAGTTCCTACTCCAAATACTGAAAACATCCTGCAACAACTGGTAAAACAGGACAAGTTGCAGCAAATGCAGACTAAACAATTGAAAGGGCGTCTTATGCTAACCAAAGATGATTATGTAAATTTACCCTACATAGCTCCAGTGGCAATATATGATCCTACTGATTCTGATCCAACCATAGTCAAAGACAAATGTTCAGTCCTTATACAGTCTTCTTGGAATACCATTTTCAGTTGTATGGGACAACTGATGGAGGCTACTGGATCAGAAGATGAAGTGAAAAAGCTCAAAGTTGATTTGGCAGAGGCTCCACAAAGCCCGGGAAGAGCAGAACATACAACACAGGGTACTGGAAGCTCATTCAGAAACGACTAATGAGTTGCTAAACAAAAAGTTATCTAAGGCTGAGTCTGAAATAATGATAATCAAAAATCAACGAAATGAAGCACTGAGAGCTGCAGAGCGGGCTGAAACAATGCTCAGGATGAAGCGGGCAGAATTCAAAAACCTGTTAATGCGCAATACCGCTCTGAAGGCCTCTTTGACTGAAAGATACATCTATAACATCTTGGCTGAAATTTTGAATCCATCCAGCAATGTTGTTTTCAATTTAGAGAATTTAAAGTCCTTGATGGAAAGTATGCAGAGTGATTTGCAGGACAAGGTGACTGAGTATAATAATGCTCTGATGAATCAAGCTATATTAGATTATATTGAGCAGCAGACTTCTCCGGATGAGGAAGAAGAAGACCAGGAAGATGAAGCTGATCAGGAGGAGGATGATCAAGAAGATGGGCATACAAAGGATGATGATGATGCCCCACCACCATCCCCACCTCCAGGACCTGCTATTGGTGGGACAAGGCTGGCTGAAGGAGGCCAGTCACAGCCAAACCAGCCAGGCCAGAATGAGGGCCAGTCACAGCCAGACCAGTCAGGCCAGAATGAGGGCCAGTCACAGCCAGACCAGCCATACCAGCCAGGCCAGTCACAGCCAGACCAGCCAGGCCAGAATGAGGGCTAGCAGGAAGGACGGGCTGAAGGACACCAGTCGGGTAACCAGTAGAATGAAGAGTAGTAGCCCAGTCACACTCGAAATTAGCCAACAGAGCAGTCCCAACTCAGTAGAGATGCTAAAGGGAAAATGAAAGTGCAGGATGAGGGACCAGTTGTTTCTGATCATCAACATTCACTGCAACTCATTACCCTGAATAGGCAATTGAGACATCAACATGCCTCCATAACCATACAGTATCTGGAGGATGATGATCTCTTGTCTGACTTGGAAAGATTTCAAAGACTATATGTGGGAGCCAGGGAAATGGTAGAACATTGGAATCAGCAGCTTTCCATGATAGAGAAGCTTGCCGTCTACCTACGCATCCCAGTACAGTCCAACTGCTGGAACGAGTTCCTGAATGGATACTCAATGCTGATGAAAGAGTGGCAAACCCGCACTGGCAAAGGCAGTCTACTGCAGATTGTCGCTCCCTAGCCCTGGAACTGGAACTTCTGCTGGGTAACAAACCAACTTACCGATGTATAAAGGATATTAGGGTACAACTCAAGGAAGTTTTGGTGCAAATGCAAACTGCCAGAGGTGTTTTGGATCAGAGAGTCAAAGCCATTCTTGAGGACCAGACAACCACTAGCAGAGGACCTCATACGAGAATGTCAATCGGATCACAGGCAACTGCTCTCCGAACACTGTTCCAGCTAGTAAGAATCACCAGAAAGATGATGCAGCAGGAGAACCAGGTTGTTCTCAATTTCTTAGAATCTGTGTCTGATTCTCCAGCTCTCTTGTATGCTGTTCCAGCGAGAGAAACAGAGCTGCCAAGATTCTTTCCAGCGCTCTATCCTCAACATCCAGAACCAGTTGATTGTCACACATACTTCAAAATTACTAATGAGCTTCAGGATTGGTATGAGCGATCAACTGTGGAATGGAAGACTTGGCAGACGCTGTTCAATGATGCTCTCCAAATCAATGACATTCAGGCACTGAAAGACGAGATGCATAGGATACATCTGTGTATGGGCCAGTGGAAGATTCAAGTCAGAGGACTGACCAGGATTACTAATCAGTTTGCTACAACTTACGGTCGAATCTTCTAAATTCCCTGAAAAAGACATTGCAGCAAAGCCGGGTCTGGCACCACAGTACAGGGAAATGGCTGAGATTCTTTTTGAAGCTCGAGTCAAAACTAATCAGCCTCTTCCAGAAGGATGGATCCATACTACTTCGCATTGTCATAAGCTGGACAGAACCAGACTGAGTAAGGGCAAGCGTACACTCTATGATCCTGACACCAAAACCTATCATTCCCTCACGCCTTATGAAGTAGAGATGACCACCGACCGGCGGGATCAGCTTGAGTAGGAGGCCATTTATCGACTGATTCAGAAGGAGAATGCTGGTACTGGGACTTCTCAGGCGCCATCCAAGTCAAAGGGAAAACGGAAGACGGTCCAATGGAAGGATACTGGGTAGTTCCATCTCAGAATTCAGTGGCGACTTTTCTCCTCAGCATGCAGGTGGAGATGACAGCTCTACCTTGGCCTGGTGAGAGCTCCACCTTGGCCTTTTCAGCTGCCTCTCGCAATCCTTGGCCTTTTCAGCTGCCTACTCGCAATCTTTGTATGGCCATTCTGTAAGTGGTCAAGCCGGAATCCCAACATCAGAACCAGACGATGGATTTTTCAGTCTCACATCAGAATCAGACAAGGAAATTATTCAGAAATTTTGGAATCTTGCCAAAATTCAAGAAAGAAGGGAAGGATGTAGACGGCTGAATAGTTCACTGTGTGGGAACGTCTTCTTAGAGGATGGGCAACGAATTACTTATTAGTAGTTACTATGGTAATTACTACAGTAAATCTGAAGTGTATAAATAGGGCCCATTACATTGTAATCGGGTTGGCAATTATTATCATTTGGGTTAGCGCCTTGGCTATACTTGTACTTGAGGATCATTGGCAGTATTGTCGGCTGTACTTTCTCTCTGTAAATCATATTTGCTGTAATCTTGATCTGTAATCCCAATCATGGCATGTATTCCAGTTATACTTACTTCTCGTCTAGTCTTCTAAATCTGAATCTGAATCTGAACCTTATTTCAGTACATAAGTCTGATTCTTATTTCAGTATCCAAATTCCAGTCTAGTCTCTGATTCTTGTCCAGTCTGCTATCTGAAATCTTCCTACACTAGAGCTGAAATCTTCCAACACTGGAATTAGCTGTCTCAAGAGATCAGCTCCAATTCTAGCCGTCATACTTCATCCACTTCTGCTTCTGTAAATGGTACATTCGGGATATTTTCTATCGTAGCATCCAAGATCTCAAAATTTTTGATATAATCTTCAAATTTTTGATATAATCTTCAAATATGTCTCTATGCACCCTTCGGGATGATCCCGACATTGCTTCTAGTGACGGCTTCCATAGCTCACTCAAATCTCCCTTGAGGGCTCTTTCGGCTTTGAAACTTTCCATTAGCCGCTCTAGCCGTTCTGCCTTCTGTGATTTTGTCTCTTTGATCGGAACTTGTACAAATTCCTTCTTTCCTTTCTTCAACTCTGACTGCTCCTCTTGCACGGTCTCTAAGCGGCGCTTCAACCTTGTGGCAACTCTTGGTGCTTTGGGTTGTTCCTCTTCCTTATCTTCCTTGAGCCTTAGCCAATCATTTTGTGATGAAGGGTCAGGCCATCTTCCCTTGACGTGCAATGCCCCATAAACCACTTTCGTGATCAGCTCACTCGGCACAATGTAGGTGGGGTTTTTGTTGCCCATCTTCACCAGATTATCATGGATATATGCCGCATAGTTGATTACCTTCGGCTTGCTCTTCTGCATTTCCCATGTGAAGGTTGTGGAAATTGCTCCAGGCGGCATTCTGTACTTTTGTGGCCGCTTTGTACACATGTGGAAATACTGGTTGTAAAGCTGGCTCATGATTGCAACTTTGGGGTTTGCAATGTCTTCAAAGGTGTAGTTGCTCTTCTTTTCTGTGTACACCTTGACTTCATCTCGGCGCTTTGTCACACTATCCTCTTTGTTACAGAGGTCTAGTGCAGCTGCCACCACTCTCTTTGTGATTTCAATCACAGTGTCTGGCTTGCCCTGCAGATCCGTAACTCTGGCCACTCCATCTTCTTTGATTGTAGTCACAAACTCCCATACTCTTTTTATGTCAATTTGTGCCGGCACAGCTTCAAAATAATTATGGAGATCTATCTTCTCCAGCTACTCTGCCATCTTGCTTCTGACAAAATCATTGAGCTCCCATGGTAGAATGGGTAGCTCTATTACATTTCCTTCAGTGTCTTTGAACACACCTTCGTAGATCTTCAGATCATTTGACTCTAGCAAGTCCTCTTGAATCCATGTGCTGGTTGGCTTTAGAGTTCCTTCTGGGATTACAAACGGCTCCACCTCTTCCAAATAATCTTTTATGGTCATCCTCTTCTTCTTTGCCGATGATTTTGCGGCTGCCATAGATCCTGTTGCACTCAGTAGTCCGAAGTTAGCGTTTTTTCCATATCAGCTGAGAAACTGAGTTTTAACTATCCAAATGACTTGAAAATTGAAAATAAGACTTAAAGGAACTTGGGAAACCCTGCATGTGCTCACAGTACAATTCTGGCAAAAATTTATCATTTAGACATCCTACGCGTAGGATGTCTTTTTCATCAGTTTTTGGTGAAGCTTGGCAAGTTGGTGGCCCTTAGAATGTGCAACATGGCTATGTGGTTGGAATTGGGTTTGGGAATCAGAATGTGCATTTTTGGGAAGATTCAGGATTTAGGCTCACAAATTGGGTAGGATGTCCACAACAAGTGTGTTTGCGGGTCGCCGCGACGGACGTCCATATCATAGCTCTCAAGCATCAACATAAAATTATCGATACAGGGGAAGCGACTCGGATGAGGCATGGAAACTCACTAGGGTGTCAATCCTAATGAAGTGAACTCCAAGAGATGCAACTACTAACTCTACAAGCAAATCAAACGCACTAAAGCCAAGTAATCTGCCTATGTCCTTCTACACAGCTCTATAGTCATCACGCCCGTTCACCATGCAAATTATATCGGAATCACACGAAACTTGAAGGGAAGCTACAGGGGACTATCAGGAACATATCCTATCACTGTCACAGCATTCTGGAGAGGTACAACGATCGCGATCGTTCGTCCCACAGTACGCAAAAACAGCAAATGAATGATCCTAAAGGGTCGTTTTTAGGTCCCTAAAGCCTCTCCTAGGGTCAAAACAATATAAAATACGCATATAAACACTCAAAACAGCGATTTAAGGCCTAAACGGACGCGTTTGAAACCTTCACCGAATCTTGAATGCTTACACTTGAATGAAAGAGCAGAGTAAGAGGAACACAATGCAAGAAACAAAACTGAATTTGGATTACTCTAGCCACAGAAGCGATGATTACAAGTTGGAGCAAAGAGGTAGCTCCCTATACGTAACGCAGTAGTCCCTTATCTTCAAAAAATGATCTCCCTTTCCCACTAACCTTAGTGTATTATATACCTAGGGCTTTCTAAAGTGGCCGGCGGCCAACTTCTCATGGACTTTTACATACATCATTGGGAAAATTACATCTTTGACTAAGACTTGACATAGGCGATTGTCATTAGGCTTTTACAGGGTTTGATGTATTAAACATCGAAAAAATAATGTGACCACATCAAAACTTTGGCCGGCTGACTCAACGGAGCCTTGGCTAGGTGGGCACTTGTATGTTGTTATCACCTCCAAACACTCCCCCCTTCCTAGCTCGTGTCGTCCCTTGACACGACCTTGTGCAGTCTTGTCATAGGGTTGTCTTTAGCTTTGTCTTCAAGGTTGGTCTTCATCTTTGGAAGCCCGTTGTCGTTGATGACGCTCCTCCCTTCCTTGAGTGATACATAGCTGTCATGTTGTTGATACATGATTTGAGCTTTGATTATGGAGGCAACATTTCTTTTTGTTGTGCATTCGCCTCTTGGTTGTCAATCTTAGTTGCCGTAAAGATGGATGTTGAAGTGTTTGATCGTGTAGAACTGATCCTCCTTGTGGCGTGGACTTTATGATAGATATTCATTCAAGGTCCACTGCAATTTGAGCTATTTGCAATAGGTCACCAATGTTGAAGCACTGCGTGAGCTACTTTTGATTTTTGTGGATAGCTCGCTTGCTAAATTTCTCATTGCTTGATGTTGTAGGCCATTCTTTGACTTTCCATTGTTGGATGGAGCTTTGCTGTCACCCTTGAAGATAAAAGATGCTCTTGATAAGCATATGTAGACGTGCTGTTTTTACTCCAAGTTGTTGTTGATTGATTTGGGTAGCCCTTTCTTTATTGTTGATGAAGAAGGAATATATACAAAAAGTTGATGATGAGGTCTAGATTAGGGTCTTAAAACCTGGATGACCAAAGGGAAAAATCCAGTGGGAAAAAAGTGCCTTTGGTATACGCTCTTATTGGAGTTGAGCATTTTGACTCGAAGTACCTGTCATGCAAGGTGAGTGCTTGGGAAAAACAAAATAAGAGTGCCTAATGTAAGTGCCAATTATGGGACACTCTATATGCTAATGAGAAGTTTTCAAACAAAAGCATGTAGTGTAAAAGATGGAGTTGATGGGTGCTTCAAGGAACAAATGTAGCACATGTGACATCAAAGGACGTCTCAATAGCTTGCACGTTTCCAAGAAGGGTTTTTGATGTAGAAGCTTCTCCACTCATTCCTCACTATGCATAGTGCGTGAGTGTCTTTTGGACTCTCTTCTTCACTTAACCAAACTTAAAATACATAGACTTGGACTCTTATGCTCACCTATACCAGCATGAGCGACACAACATAAGTATGCTCAACTCCTCCACCTTGAGCAGTACCTAGAATAGCTAAGACTCTTAGACCACAGAGAATATTACTTGAAGCTTTGGGACTAATGCCTTGCTCATTTAGTGGCTTAGCTGCCCGACTGTTGACTTTATGCCATGTATTTTTAATGGCGACTTGGACTTACCTGTTCATGGCCTGAAACCCAATGCCATAAGTTCTTGAGATTAAGGCCTCTATCATTGCTTTGGTCTTTGGATGTCACCATCTTTTCAAGTAAGTTGGTATACTTTGACTCCTCTAGCTTCTTTTGTTGCATGGGATGTTCCGTAAGGAGGCCGCATTGTTGTACCTTTACTTTTTCTTCTTTGTGAGGAGCCTGAGTTTTCAACAGTGGTTTTGGGACCCACTTTGTTCTTGCTTCATGAGTTGATCCCTTGACTTGATGGACACTAGGCTTTTGTATCCATACTTGGCTATTACCATTGTAAAAGCCTTGCTTTTGTAATAGAAGAAGAGGGATCCATTTTGAGGTTATTTCTCCCTTGGTTGTGCTTAGTCTCCATTGGCTCTTTGTTGTTGTTGATTGTCTTTGTGTGGGGTCCTTTGCTACTTGGTTGGTCTTAGTGGCTCTAGGTTGAGCAACTACTTTGGGTAACCATATTTGGGTGTTACCTTCATAGAATCCTTGTGCTTCAAGTAGCTTGATGGGAACCATCCGCTGCTGCATCTGTTTGTGTTGGGTAGCTTTGTTGAAGTTTGACTTTGGTACCCATACTTGTTGTGTTGCTTTCTTTGAAGGTCTTTTCTTCTGTCCTTTTTTGTTGTTCTTTCTCCTGTTTGAGTTGTTTTTACTCTGTTGATAGCTTGGTTTGCTCATTGTAGAACTTCTTTCTTGAGGTGAGTACATCCAGGCTGTTACTTTAGGCTTTTTGGCCCAAACATTAATGTTTCCTTCGAAGTAGCCTTGAGCAATGATTGACTCATTTGATTCTATCCACCCTGTCACCTTTTGCTGTTGTGGTTGAACCCGTGTTTCATGTATCCAAACTGGGTCTTTGACTTGGATGTGCTCTTTGGATACCAACACCTGCTTGACATTCTTCGGCTTCTTCTGGATGCTTTTTGTGATGGAAACTTTGGTTGATATACTTTTTGCTTTGATTTCCATTGCATTGTTGATGGTGTGGCTCTTGATGTAGAGGCTTCGTGGAAAATTTGATGGAATCTCGTTGAAGGTAAAGACGTCTGGCGAGGTTGATATACTTCAATGTTTACCTTTTCTTTACCTTTTTCCATAATGGTTGGCGATTTCTTCTCTGCATGGATTTGAGAAGCTTCATGGAGTCTTACCGTTGTTGTTGTTGAAGCTTTTGATTGTTGTCGAAAGAAGATGTTCCTCCAGCTTTCTGTCAGGACCAGACTCTCTTTGATATGATGGGAGTTGATTATGTGGAAAGTATCTTGATACTCCCCGGTACTCAATTTGAGCACAGCTTCTGCCACTCCAAAGCTAGGAATCGGCATTTTTGAACTTGTGTAAATTGTTTCTTCTAGCTCATTGATTGGTGGATTTCCCATCATGATCCACGTTCCATAAGTCATTAGATTCTTTGTTGCTTTTGGATTTATCACAGCTAAACATGTGATTTTGAGTCCTGTTTCTCCGCATATGCTGAATTTGATCACCGTAGGAGACAGTCGATCTTCTTCTCTGTCCTTGTTCTTGTCTTGATCTTGCACTTGTTGAAGATTTGTTGTTGAACTTGGAATCTTTTCTCCTTCATTTTATTTCATTTGCACTTTTTCTGGAGTCTGCTTCTTTGAAATAGCTTTTGTCGATTCTGCAGGTATGTCAATGATGACATATTCTCGTTGTTTCTCTGCTTTCTTCATGTGCACCTTGGCATCATGCTCCATGACATAGCTATTTGTTTCACCTTTTCTACCTTCACACTCACAAATCTCGTTAGCTTCCTTCAACACCTTTATCGTAAATACGGGAGTTATATCATACCCTTCCTCATCACAAAATTTAGTCGAGGTCGCCTCATTTACACACACATCCAAGGTTGCCAATATTTGAGTCCATCCAAATGGCTCAAATAACTCCTCTGGAAAGGGTTCGGTATGTAAGCTTCATCGTCCATTGATCTTTCTAGGATGCAATCCTCCTTCACTGAGCTTCCACACTTCGAAGCACCACACATCCAAAGTTCTTGTTTGTTTTGTAGCCACGCACGTATCTCTTTCCCATTGACTATAGTAGAGTCAATTTCTTCTATAGGAGTTCTATTCACATCTCTATATCTATGGTCTTTTATGCTTATTTTTGTGGTGATCTTTTTATGTCTCAAGTAGATATAGTCATAGCCTCAATCTTGAACCATCTTAAGTTGACGCATGAAAGGCCTTCCTAAAATGATATCAAAATTGTTCCCTTTTCCAAAATCTACTATTGTAAATGTATTTTCATATTCAATTCCACAAGAAGTCACAATAATTTGCTCTAGGATACCCAGAGCTTTTTCCGTGTATCCATCTGCAAGTTGTAGCTTCATTCTAGTTTTCCTAAGCGCTAGTCTACCCCATTTTTCCCAAATGTCTTTTGTGGCTATGGCTACTCCAGCCCCACTATCAAGTATAGCCAATGTTTTAACTCCTTTGTATTCCATAGGTAAGGTGGTGTTTCCTTCTTCTCCTTCGCAATATTCCCCCACCTTGTTTATTGGCACAGGTTTAGCGTCTGCACTTTCTTGTTGAGTTTTGTTTGATTGTTCATTTGAGGGTAGATCTTGAAGAGGTATCTTTAATCCCATCTTCCCCAAATTGTTGCCTACTTCATCCCATACATGTGGTCTAATCTTAAGCAGTTCAGATAGAGTAATGGTGCACTGTATTGGAGCTGACATCAACTCTTGCATACTCTTTGTATCCCTCATCTTGGATATGGCTCTCCTTTTAGATGGCACCACTCTAGTCTCTGAGCGTGCCTCATGTTCTCCTATGTATGAGGGTAAGGTCTTCAAGGACTCTAGTTTTCTTTCAATTGAAACTTCCGTCCCTGCATCTCCATTTAGAGATTGAATGTGTCCCTGATAGACTTCATTCCCTATATTGACCTCAATTATGGGTGCAGATTGGAAAGTCGCACTTCCATCTTTTTCACTTCTAATTGCTTCCCACAATTCATTTGGCCATGGCTCATCTATCTCTCGGATAGGTGCCATAAATTGTGATCTTGACCTTGCATCATTAGTAGTGTTGGCCACTACTTGATCATCTAGTTGAATTTCTAGGTTGTTGGTTTCTTGTGTTGCAGTCTTTGCTTGCACATCCTTTTGTGATTCTAGCTCAATGTTTCTTTGAGTTAATGTCTCAACAACCTTTTCCTTAAGCATTTCAAATCCAACACTTTTTGGTTTTGTTTCTGGAGGTGGAATTTGTGCTTCAGGCTCCATCATTGCCTGTGCAGTTTTTACCAATTCCTTACACATTTTCAACCTCTCAGTCTCTACCTAAGCATGAGGATATTTCATCCCTCGTTGCTCTAGGGTTTGGTTGGGTTTCAATCTAGCCTCATATGCTTCCACTGCAGCATCTAATGGATCTAGGACTTTGTCTATCAACACAGATCCTCCGGAAGACGCCTTCCTTGGTTTCTTATCGCTCACCACCGTTTTGTTTTCCCGTTCTTGTTTTAATTGCTCCTTTGTCTCTTGTAATTCTATTTGAAGTGCACTTTGATTTGTAATTGTTTTTTCTTTAATTCTGTCTCTTTTGGATTTCCAGGATTTTCTCCCAGTCCTCACTGACACACTAGTTGTCTTGGTCCTCAGCATTTTCTTTTTCTTGGGCTCTCGTCACTACCTTCACAAGAATTTTGGGTTCTGCCTCTGATCCACTTGGAGAGGGTAACACTCCCACAACATTCATTGTTGTTTTCCCTTGTTTGTTTGGGTGTTTTGGACAATTTGGAACAACGTGTGTAAGGGCACACTCCAAACAATATCCGATTATCTCTACACGAGAACAATTCTTGGCCCAATGATTACCTCCACACTTGTAGCATGGTCCATCTTGTTGAGTCACTGGTGGCACAATTGATGGTTGTTCTTGCTTAGCCAGAATGGTCTCTGGTCTACGCTCTTGATTGGCTATGAACATCAGAGTGTCCTCATTCAATGAATAGAGTTTTCTCATAGGTTCTTGCCCTAGCCTAGGTTGTGATACCTCAGCTCTTTGTGAAGCCCTTGATACAACCCTATTTTGAAATAATGGATTATTTGGTAAAGGCATTTGTTTTTCTATTTGATGTCCAAATAGTATCCCCCTCGTGTAGGTTTGATTATAGTAGCACTCACTCATCTCATGATTGGTCCATTTTTGCTCAATTGCACACCATTTTATTCGTTGTGCTACTTGCACTGCTAGCTCATCTAGGTTGGTCATTGATTGAGACATAACCACTTGCCTTGTGTTGGTTTCACTAGATGCTAAAGGAGCATTATCCATAGTGATCTGTATCACCAATGTCCTCGCCATAGGCTTTACAATTGTAAACTAGGTATAACGCTTCTCTCGTGACTTGTTCAAAGGAAGTACATCCTTTTAAGTGCAAATCTTTCTTGGGAGTTTCATTTATCAAACCCTCTATGAAGAGAATTGATAATATTTCATCCTGTGGTAACTCGCGTTCCGGACATCTCTCTATATATTGTTTGAAACGTAGCGATGCTTCCTTCACTCTCTCATCTTCTTTTTGCTTGAATGCATAGATTTGGGACACTATGTTATGCTTGATTCCCCTTTTAGAGAATTCCACAACAAATTCTTGCAATAGTTGTTCAACGTTTGAGAAGGCATTTTTGTCCAACGGTTGGAACCAATTCAATGCTATCCCTTCCAAGGTTAATCCAAATCCCTCATATTGTGTATGAAAATAAAATACTTGTTCGACTCTTAACACTTGATTGAACAAGGATGCATGTACGTATGGATCCCTCAACCCATCATACTTCTTTTGGGCACATTTGGCCAATTGATATGGTCTCATTGGTTCTAGTTCAACCATGTATCTTAGCGTGTTGGGGTCTCTCACAAAGACATCCCTCGTTCCCTCTTCTCGTCTTGGAGCAAATCTTAGTGGAATCCCCTTTGAGACATGTTTTGGAAATGTTGATGGATTTGTAAGTCTAATTGGTGGTCTCTTGGTTCCACTCAATGAGGTAGGAGCTACACTCCCGTGAATAGCTATTCTGGATGTTTGAGGTCCATTTGATTCCATAGTTTCAATGTTAGATTCTTGCAAATCAGTCTCCAAAAACCTTGGTACGCTTAAACTCGGTTGAAAGTAGTAAGCAGAGATTGGAGTACCCATGTATGTATATCTTTCTAGCTCAATTGGGTTGATAAGTTTGTACTCTCGTCCATACTTATCTACCATTAGAACTTGCACTCCCTGGTCATCTGTGTATGTGAAGGCATACAGGTTCTTGTAGTCTGTCAACTCTTCAATGATGGAATTTAAACATCTATAGAAGTTGTTTTGATCCCAAATAGGTAACCTATAAAGGCCATCATAAGTGTAATCTGTTAGAACTCTCGTGGCTTCATTGGTTTTGATGAACCTCACGTTGGGTTTGTTGATTAGAGGATGCTTCTCCTCTAAGTCTCCAACAATTTCCACTTTTTCTCTTTCAAACTCCCGCATTTTAGTTGATTGGTTTGGCTTCCAGTGAGCTACATGATCACTTGACAAATATCCCTGAGCCATGCCTTGAGGTTTGGCTTGATATGATTGATAAGCCTCATGGTCTTGTCTCAACCTTCTTGTTATAGGTATTGCAGTATTTCTGGCTGTTTGTGTAGGTGGCATAGCTCGGAGTTGAGTGGGAAACCCTAATGATGGATGAGTTGTCATGTTTAAGCCTCACTCAATACTCTCAAGATGGTCCTTAAAAAGAACACCTTGGCTTACTGCACGCAATGCCTTTTTTCCCCTAGTCAAGTTTCTCAAAAGTCAGGAATTTGTGACTTTTTTGGTCTCTGGAAATTGGTTCTGGGTACCCTAAATGTTTGGATTTAGGAAACCTAGAAAAATTCAGCTCTAAAACTTTCTTCCTAGCTATACCTGACTCAATTTGGAGTTGTCTATCAAAAGTTACTTCAATTTTAGTGAACTGCACTTGAAACAACACTCGAAACAGTCTCAGGACCAGAACACACAAACTTTGGCTTGTATCTTGGCTTCCAGAGGGTATTTTTCACTCAAACTTGAGATTTGGGATGTACTCAAGTAGGTCTACAAACTTATGAAGTCAGATCCCCCCACTGTGTAGAGGTACACCGATCGCGATCGTTGACCCAATGTCACAGATTTGGAAGATTTTTGCACAGTAGCTAGCCCTTGATGTCCTGATACCAAGTGTCTTTGTATTTTTGAATTTGGAGATGTTTTGACCAATGAAAACCCAAATCCCAGGTGGTTTTGTGGTTATTGGCCTGATTGTGTAACTGGGACTTTTGACCACTTTCTTTTGCTTTTTTGACCTTGCTCCTTTTGGAAAATATGTTGCACTAGATGTCAGCTACCTACTCAAAAAATTTCAGTCCAAAATGTCACTGGGGTACACCGATCGCGATCATAGTTCCAACACCTTTTTGCATGAAATTTTAGGAGTTGATAGACATGGGTATGATTAGTCTATTTCCAAACCCACTTTGCATTTGGATCACAAAAACTTGAATTTTCTCAAAATTTTGGTCTGAAGGATCAGTGATCAGTGTTTGCCCTATTTGACAACTGTCTTTTGGTTTTTTGACCCTGGTTCTTTTGAGAAAGTTGTTTGTCTAGTCATCAGCTACCTACTCACCAAGTCTCAACTCAAAATGTCAGTATGGTACACCGATCGCGATCGTAGTTTGGAGCCCAAATTGGATGAAACTTGTGGATATGGTAGACAATGATGTGTACAGTCTACTCCCCAAATCTTTTTGAATTTGGACAAGAAAAAGTCATGTTTTCACCAGATCTTGGTCTGCTGCAGTGGTTTCTTGACTGTCTGCTATTTTTGGCTATTTTGGTGATTTTTTTTTTAATTTTGAAAACTCCTGGTATCTTATATTATAACCTAGGTGTATGTGTGGGTAAAGTCTGGTCAAAATCTAGCAATGAGGTACACCGATCGTGATCGTACTTTTGAGCCCAAATTGGATGAAACTTCACCAACTTGTTCACTAGGCTATTTAAAGACTACCTGCCAAATCTTTTTGAATTTGGACTAAAAAAAGACAATTTTCTAGCATTTCTTGGTTTGAAGTGCCTGATTTCCTGAATCTGTCAATTTGACTTGATTTTGGTGTTTGTTTTGGGATTTGAAAGCTATCTGGGGTTGTCCTGTGTACAGGCTATCCCTCTATATGCTTTCTTCTCAGTTTTGATGTGTTTTGGTCTACTCAAAGTCAATTTCTATGCCAGTTTAGCAGTTTTTTACTCGGATCTGTTTTCAATGGTTTTGACCTGTTTTTTGTGGTTTTTTACCCTAGGTCCTTTAGACTTTTATGTTTGTATACACCTGAGGATCCCACAGATGAAATCTGGTCAAAATCTGGGACTGAGGTACATCGATCGCGATCGTAGTTCTGAGCCCAAATTGGACCAAATTTGGCATGCTTGTAGACACTGATGTTTTAAGGCTATCCCCTACGTCTTTTTGCATTTGGATCACCAAAAGTCAAG
This sequence comes from Adiantum capillus-veneris, assembly GCF_014529385.1. Taxonomy (NCBI): domain Eukaryota; kingdom Viridiplantae; phylum Streptophyta; class Polypodiopsida; order Polypodiales; family Pteridaceae; genus Adiantum; species Adiantum capillus-veneris. The sequence goes on from NC_140959.1 coordinate 126,169,353, forward strand.
ATTTTACAGTTTCTGGGTCTGTCAGGCTAGTTTTACCCAAGGACCTGATTTCCTTGATTTTTGATGTTTTTGGGTGTGGTTGCTTTAGACAAACTTGTTTAGAATCTTATCAGGAAGGCACATGTCAAATCTTGTACAGTTCTAACACTGAGGTACACCGATCGCGATCGTTGTATAGAGGCCAAATCTGATGAAATTTTGTCTGCTCCCTCTGACAAGTGTTTCCCAGTGTTTGGTGCTACCACTTTGTGATTTGAATCAATTTTAGCTCTGTTTGGTCAGATTTTCAAAATTTAAGAGTCTTATGGCCTTTTTGCCAAAGTTATGGTTTTCTGGTTTCTCGACTCTAACTTTTATCCCAAATCTGACTCGAATGTGATTTACTTATCCTACTCCTAAGTACAGAAATGAAAGAACATAAGAAAATGAATCAAACAAAACAAACAGGATAAAAAACGGATGATGGATTAGTACTCAATCAATTCAAAGAAATTTGAAGAGAAAAAATGCTTAAAGCAACCTCAATCACAACTCTCTATATCTCTCAAGAGTAGATCTAGCCAGTCCACCGACCCTAGACTCCACTAAGCACTAAACCCCTATCTAGATGCTTCACTGAAATGTAAATGGAATGGAAATTATCTTTTGGAACAATAAGAAAAACTCTGAATACGCACTCAATCACTCATCACCTAAGATTCATTCCCCGGAAGCGGCGCCAATGTTTGCGGGTTGCCGCGACGGACGTCCATAGCATAGCTCTCAAGCATCAACATAAAATTATCGATACAGGGGAAGCGACTCGGATGAGGCATGGAAACTCACTAGGGTGTCAATTCTAATGAAGTGAACTCCAAGAGATGCAACTACTAACTCTACAAGCAAATCAAACGCACTAAAGCCAAGTAATCTGCCTATGTCCTTCTACACAGCTCTACAGTCATCACGCCCGTTCACCATGCAAATCATATCGGAATCGCACGACACTTGAAGGGAAGCTACAAGGGACTATCAGGAACATATCCTATCACTGTCACAGCATTCTGGAGAGGTACAAAGATCGCAATCGTTCGTCCCATAGTACGCAAAAACAGCAAACGAATGATCCTAAAGGGTCGTTTTTAGGTCCCTAAAGCCTCTCCTAGGGTCAAACAACATAAAATATGCATATAAACACTCAAAACAGCGATTTAAGGCCTAAACGGACGCGTTTGAAACCTTCACCGAATCTTGAATGCTTATACTTGAATGAAAGAGCAGAGTAAGAGGAACACAATGCAAGAAACAAAACTGAATTTGGATTACCGTAGCCACAGAAGGAGATGATTACAAGCTGGAACAAAGAGGTAGCTCCCTGTACGTAACACAGTAGTCCCTTATCTTCAAAAAATGATCTCCCTTTCCCACTAACCTTAGTGTATTATATACTTAGGGCTTTCTAAAGTGTCCGGTGGCCAACTTCTCATGGACCTTTACATACATCATTGGAAAAATTACATCTTTGACTCAAACTTGACATAGGCGATTGTCATTAGGCTTTTACAGGGTTTGATGTATTAAACTTCGGAAAAATAATGTGACCACATCAAAACTTTGGCCGGCTGACTCAACGGCGCCTTGGCTAGGTGGGCACTTGTATGTTGTTATCACCTCCAAACAAAGTGGCAATTGATATCCTAATGGGTTGAAAATTGATATATGGACTCCTTGCACCTTGGTAATGGCTCCCATGATGTCATTTTTTGCACAGAAGGTCAAAAACATGCTGGAGACATCCTACGCATACGATGTCTATTTTGTTTTAAGCAAAGTCAAACACCAACAGAATAACGTCATAAGGAAAGTGATCGATGCAAGATTGAATTGATTTGCCTACCACCTGTATTGAAAATTATGTAAACTAAAATTCTTTGTATGTGTTTTTAAAAGTGATTGATTGCCATGCCAATGTTGTGATGTACATCATTCCGCTCTTTGAAAGAGTAATTTTTAGCAAAGTCAAACACCAACACAATAACGTCATAAGGAAAGTGATCGATGCAAGATTGAAATTGATTTGCCTACCACTTGTATCCAAAATTATGTAAACTAAAATTCTTTATATGTGTTTTTAAAAGCTTCAACATCTCATCAACTGGTAGCATCTGTTGCTGCAACTCAAGATGCTTTCCCAACTTTCCCTTCTTATCGCTATGCTCCACATATCAAAAAAATTTAACATGGCATAGCTTGTTGCACTCCTTTTTATCTAAAACACACATTTCCCATGTGATCATCCCGCATAACTTACATGTGCCCTTTAAGCAAGTCAGCTTATTGTAAACTTTACCATCGAGCTTCTTACACACACATTCTTTACTCAACTATGTGATTCCTTTATGTAGGTGTGTTCCTACTTAGCATTCTTCTTCGCCATCTGTCATATAATAACCTTGCATTCTCTAGTACATTTATAAGTTGTGCCATGGTAGCCAAATCCCTATGACCTGACATGGTTGATTACCTCTTTCAAGTACAACATTTCAACAACATGTGTTAAAGTCATTTTATTCACAAAAAATGGCTTGTATTTTTCAAAGAAATGTTTCCCCAACTTGAGGTCAGGTTGACATGCTTTAAATTTGAAGTAGAATTCAGTTAGCAAAATCATCGAGACAACTAATGTTGAATTTTCAATACACTATGTAGCACTATTGCACAACATCTATCTCTAGATTACCAATGCTTTAGATATAATTTATATATCACTAGAGAATACCATCTAGATGTCAAGAATACATACATGGAACTAAACAATGCTATATATCTCTATAAGCATGGTTGACTCCAATTGCTAGATTGAATAAAACAATGCTATGTAGCCCTGCACAAAATTTATACAGTATTACATAGTGCTATATAGCTAAATACTTTATAGATTTGCACCAAAGCTATGTAGTATTACACAGTGCTATATAGATATATATAAGCTGTGCACAAAATCTATATAGTAGTGCACAATGCTACACCGCTATATATCATTACATTGCTATACTCGATAGAAAGCTATATATCATTGCAAAACTATATGGCATTTCATAGAGTTATATACAAAATCAGAGAATTATATAACACCTAACAATAGTAAATAGTACCTAAAAGGTTATATAGCACTTGGAAGAAATATAAGATCTCGTAAAGCATTGTTTCCAGCAAACACTTTAAATGTAATTGTGATAGATTGTGTATATGTCTATATAGTAGCTCACAACTACATGTAGTACTTCACAATATTAGAAGTCTCTATAAAGAAAGGGCCCATGCAAAGTACAAAAAGCGCTCCATAGGCATAAATAGCACATTTTAATTCACCTAACAAGCATTTTAGAGATGTCAAATGCACTATGTAGAAGTAAACAATTCTATATGGTGCCAACATTACTCTACAAAGATTTGAAAAGAAAAAACCCCAAGGGTAATTACACCACTCTATGGCTCGTGAATGATGAATGCATGCAACCAACAAGAAGAAAATAAAAAGCACGATTTTACCTTAACAAATCTTCTTACCATATACATGTGGTAGTGATGTGTGTGAACACACTAGGACCGACGGGGCATTTTTTCCCTCTTTAGGAGTTTTTTTTCCCTGAGCATTGTATATACGCCCATCACTCTAGGGCTATCTATCTTTCCATTGCACACTAAGTAACACACTCTCTATTGTGTGCCTTGAGCTTCCTTCATCTTCTCCAAGCTGTGTGTGTTTCTCTGCAACCCTAATTCCAACAATTGGTATCAGAGCAGGTTGCGTCCTCCCGGGCTTAGTCGCCAGCTGCTCCAGCACACGCCTGCTCACTTTCTCCGATTTCAGTGAGGTTTGGCAAGCATTCGTAGGTCGACAAATATTTCGGGTAAGCTCGTAGAGCTAGGACTGCTCAAATTTTTGATTCAGGCTCATTTCGGCCTCCGTTTCCACTACATGGAGGTCGGCACATGCAAGTTCGTCATTTTGTGCAGAAATTTTGTCAGTGCCGTTTTCTACATAACAGGCGCCTTATAGTATTCTACGGTTTGCTATATAGCACGTGTTGTTTTCGCTCTGTTTCTCCTATTTTCGGGCAGTTTTCACATCAGGTGCAGCATTTACCATGGCTGACAACAACACAGATGTGTTCAAGATGTTTGGTCCTTAGGACAGGTTGGATGGGGACAATTACCCTATGTGGGCTTATAGGATGCAACACGTTCTTGTGTCAAAGGGTGTATTGAATATTGTGCAGGGCATTGATGTACGTCCTGGTTCTGAGGATGTAGGCGATGTTGAGGATGTTGCAGGTCTTGCTGCAAGGATTGCTGCTATTAGAGTTGTTTTGCCTACGATAGAACAAGCTCGTTGGGATGTAAAGGATGCGCAGGCTCATGCATTGATTGTGTTTTCTATGAAGCGCACCATTGTTCCTCACATCCGTTCAACAAAATCTGCAAAATAGGCTTGGGATATTTTGGCTGGTCTTTATGCAAGTCGTAATGAGGCTAAAATTGCTTTGCTGCATAAAGAAATGGAGTCAAAGATTATGCATGAGGAAGATGATATGGACACTTTCCTTGCTAGTGTGAAGGATATCAATGAGCAGCCTATTTTTGCAGGTGAAGTTAGTTCAGAGAGTTCCCTTGTGAAGACTGTTCTTGATGCCTTACCAGATTCTTACTAGACTTTTGCTAGTACTTGGAGACTTATGACCCAAGGAAATCCAGAAGTTGTCAAGTTTGATGCATTATGCACCTTGCTGTTGCAAGAGTCACTTTCCAAAAAAAATAGGACTAGACAACGGGAAGTTGAACAGGCTTTTATTGCTTCTCAAAGAAAGGGTGGTAACAGCAATGCAGCCACTTCTTATGGTTCTGCTGCGAGTGGAAAAACTTGTGTTCCTAATGCTTCTGCTGGCAACACTTCCTCTGGAAATTCTGGTGATAAGGGCAAAAAGAAGATGCGTTGCCATTATTGTAAAGCTAATCATCACTTGATCAAGTCGTGTCCTAAGTTGAAGGCCAAAGAGGCTGGTTCCACTGCAAATGCTGGTTCCACTACAAATGCAGCCATTGTTGAGTCTTCTGTGAAAGGAGACTGTGATGCTGATGTTGATGTAGAATGGGCTTTTAGCGCAGAGTGCACTTACAATCCTGCTGTCCATGATGCATGCTTATCAGTTGTTGCTGCAGATTCACATGTGTGGTATTTTGACAGTGGTGCTACAAAGCACATTACCTCACATCGTGAATTGTTCACCTCTCTCGAGTCTGTCCCTCATGGGAATTCAGTCACTTGTGCCAACAATGCCTCTTATCCGGTTTAGGGACTTCAAAAGATTGTGCTTACTGCTGCTAATGGAAGTTCTTTCACACATGTTGATGCACTTTATGTACCTGGGATCAAGAAGAATCTCTTGTCTGTATCCGCACTTGCTAGAATTGGACTTGTAGTCAAATTTGTGGAAGACAGATGTACAGTTCATGATCTTAGTTTTGGTGATGAAATTGTTGCATCTGGCCTTTTGTGCCATGGGCTGTATAAGCTCACTTTGTATGACAAGTGTGGACAAAATTTTGCAAATTCTATTGCAGATTGAAGGGCTATTTTAGATGCAAAACTTTGGCATGCACGTTTTGGTCATTTGAATTTTGCCAGTTTACTGCGTTTGTAGAAATCTGATATGGTCGCTTCTTTGCCGCCTCTTGAAGCACCTGTCAAACATGTTTGTGAAGGTTGTATTTTGGGTAAGATGCAGCGTTCTAAGTTTCCAAAGGATGGTTCGGTTCAGGCCACATGCAGGTTGCAGCTTGTGCATAGTGATGTTTGTGGGCCCATGCAAACTCCGTCCTTGGGTAATTACCTGTACTTCGTGACTTTCATTGATGATTACTCAAGGCATGCATGGATATTTCTGCTTAAAGAGAAGTCCGAAGTTTTTATGTACTTCAAAAAATTTCTGGCTATGGCTGAAAATGTCTCGAAATGTACTATGGGCACCCTCCGTTTCGATCGATGGGGGGAGTATATGTCTCATGAATTGAATGCATTTCTGGCTAGTCGTGGGATAAAACACAAATGTACAGTGTCTTATACACCTCAACAAAATGGTGTTGCTGAGAGGAAAAATAGGTCACTTACGGAAATGGCACGATGTATGGTCAAAAGTCAAGCTTTTCCGCATTCTTTTTGGCTTGAGGCCATCATGTGTGCCACTTATGTACTAAACAGGTGTTCTACAAAACCTTTGTAGTCTATTACTCCATATGAAGCATGGCATGATAGAAAGCCTTCTATTGAGCACATGCGTGTTTTTGGCTGTTTGGTATATGCTTTGGTGCCACAAACACAACGCAGAAAATTGGATGATAAGGCTGTTAAATGTCATAAAATATAATATCTAGTATCTAACCAACCCAAATGATTTTCTCATATTAAATTGATCACTTAATGTGGGAGAATAAACGAGAATAAGTGTTAAGATATAGACATGTGCTTATAGATCTATCTCAACACGGGGACAATGGTAAAGTGGCCCAAATGAGAGATTGTCTATCAAAGAGAAAGGCTAACAAATGGAACATAAGACCTTAGGGTTAGCTTCATTGAGGACCTCCAATAATGTGTGTAAAAGGCCTTTGAACTTAGGTAAGCTAGGGCTGAGCTTGAGGCGCGGGAACCCAACCCAGCTCGAGGTGCTTGTCCTGCTTGTCATGCTTGATGACTAAGGTGCTTGAGGTGCTTGATGGTTGAGGTGCTTAATTATTGAGATGCTTGAGGTGCTTGACATGCTTGAGATGCTAGGGTTGCACTTGAGGTGAGAACCCAGCCCAAGCTTAAAGTGCTTATGAGCCAAGCTTGTGGTGGGAACTAGGCCTATGCATGAGGGTGTCAAAAAGTCAAAGATTCAATCCCTACAAGGAGGGGGCGAGCCCTACATGAGGGGGGATGAGAGAGAACACCCACACACTCACACAAGGCATGCATGGTACAAAGAAAGCAAAAGGGACACTTGTCAAGTTTCTCCTCATGTTTCCCTAATGGTGTGCCTGAAGCCTATTGGTTGGCCACCCAAGGGGTCCAATAATAATTTAAGATATTTATTTAATTGATTTAGCATTTATCTAGCCCTCTCTCTCAAAAGGGAAAGGGGGACACTTGTCTCAAGGCTATCCTTGCTGCTTGTAATGCCTCCTACTTGTGATTGGCTAGGCTTGGAGGGGTCCAATGAACTTCAAGCATGAGCTACAAGGGGGGGTCGACCCAAACAAGCTAGGGGATTTCTTAGGGGGTATACTCACCCACACACACTCACAAACACTCTCATTGTGTGCTATGCAAAGTGCAAGAGCTCCCTCTCCTTCTCCAAGCAAGTAGAGGTTGAGAGCCTACACCAATACTCTTGGATATGGAGTGCAAATCCAACCAAGAGCCATGCTTCAATGTTTAAGCTTGCCATCTCCTTCTTCTTCATTACTATGCTATTATGTATGCTAGCAACAAGAGTTATGATAAGTGAGGAACTAATTCTTTCTCCTACGAAATGTTTCTTCTTCCTCTTCCCTACCCTCATTCCCTGCTAGCTCTCTCCACCTTTGAAGGTGTTTGAGGTCTTGGGACTGAGGCTTGGGATAAATAAAGCTTTCTTCAATTTTATGTTGTGTTTGTGATGCATGAAGCTTTCCATCTTCATTGCATCACCTAGGTCACAAGGAACACAAAGATTGTATTGTAACAAGTCTCTCTTAATGGGAGAAATCATAATACAAATGCCTATTGGAGGGGGGACCGGCTCCACATAAATCCGGTCCTCAGCTGTTGTCATGTTCTCTAAATTCTCTCTCTTGCAAAAGTATTGTTCATGCCAAGTTAACTAATTGCTATGATTATGTTGCTATCTTCAATTATGTTCACCCTCTACGCTCACAAAGTCATTTCTCAAAGGTACTCTCATTAATTTCCGCTACTCTCATATTAAATAGGCCAATTTCATTACATTGGTATCAGAGCATTTGGTTTCACTTTTCTTGCTTAAGAAGAGAGGTCCTTAAGTAACCTATAAATTGTTGATGTTGTTAATTATATTAGGGTAAGTGGAACTAGGATCTATTATCGGTTTTGTTGAGCCCACTATGTGGGGGATGGTGCACACCTCGGGAGCTTTGGACTTAATAATGGAGTCTTTTTAGACTTGCGTATGGCTTTACCATTATTGAGCCATAAGAAGTCCGAAAGGAGCTAGCCCTTGGCAACTCTGCTATATTAGACCTACTCCTCTACTCTCTATAATTAACCACTTCGAGCCGTGGGTGTAGATACTTAAGAGACAATTTTCAAAGGCTAAGAGGAGTGGCAACTAAGGTTTTGAATTGCCAAAGCATACACTAAGTATATACAAAAATTTTGTTAACATGGCTGACAATAATCAAGAGAGTAGAATGAACATTGATAGCTTTGATTTTGCACATGAAGGTGCTAATGATGATGCTCCCATGTTTGTGAATTATCTCGTCACTAGGTTGCAGCGAGCTATGGGCAACCCTGCTTTGCAAGCCGAGGTTACTCCGTGCTTATGGAATTTCCCTTCCTCTCGAAGAGGAGAGAAAGCTTAGGAGGCCTCTTGAAGAGACCCCCAAAAGAAGACTCTCTCCCATTCGAGAGGAGGAATCCAAAGAGCAAGAAAGCAATGAAAGTTTAAGTTCCTCTGAAGATGTGGCTCCATGAAGACGGCGGTCTAGATGATCGCCCACTCCTCCAAGAGGAAAAGATCAACACATAGTCCTTCTCATCATCACTCTGAAAGGCAAGAGAGGAAACAAAGGAAGAAAAGGGCTAGGAAGAGGTCACCCTCTTCTCCTTCTTCTTCACCTTCCTCCTCTTCCGACGAAAGTTATGGCTATTCTCCTAGAGAATACAAGAGGGGAGGACATCGCAAATCATTTCCTGCATGGCGAAGGTCACAAAAGCTAAAGAAGTTCAAGGAGGGAGGAAAGAGTATCTCTTTTCTCACCTATGATGGCACCTTTGGTGCTACCGACAAAGTGTTGGCCTTCATCCAGCAATTTGATGCGGCCTTTGGAGACGAGGGCTTCACAGAGTCCTCCAAGCTACGCCATGTAGCTATGCACTTCCAAAAATCAGCTCGTCAATGGTGGGCTAGCCTTCGTGGAAATGGTGAAGCCCCAAAGACATGGAAAACTCTATGAGTTTCCATCATGAAGCAATTCCTTGCAAGCGATGCAAAGGACAAAGTGCTTACCAAATGGCGCAGCTTGAAGCTCCTCTCCCATGAGTCTATCCACAAATATGTAGACAAGTTTTGGGATTTAAATCTCAAGGCTACTGTCTTTCAAAAAATAGACTTTGCGGAGCAAAGGCAACAATTCTGTGTGGGATTACCAGAAGAGATGGCGGAATACATCAACTCTCAATGGCCTGGTACTATTAGCGAAGTAATCCATCACACCATGGTTGCTTCACGCATCAATTTACATCAAGGGGCTAGACGTAATGTCAAGCCCATGGAAAACAAAGACAAAAATGATGCAAAGGGGAAAACCAATGTTCAAAATACTTCCCAAGTCAATTTCAACAACAATCGGTCCAAGGAGAAGGGAGTTTACAAAGGTAAAAACAAACTCTCTCCTGAAGAGCTTGAAGCTTTTCGCAAGGAACATAAGTGTTTCAAGTGTGGGGAGCAAGGACATGGCTATCGTTCTTGCCCCAAGAAGAATACTCGCAATGAGACTCCTAGCGCTTCCACCATCGAAGCTCCAAAAGAGGATGCTCATTGCAGAGGATCATCACTTTCCTATGCTTGGGGAAATGTAAGAGAGCATGATGCCTTCATCTTGTTTGACCCTGGCTCTACTCTTAACTTCATATCAATGGAGTTGGCCACCAAGTTGGTCATTCAAGATTTTGAGATGGGAGATATAGTAGTGGCTGATGCAGCTTTCAAGGGACAACAAGCCTCCGTTACTCCCTTGATTGGGAAGTTGAGGCTTCATGTCCAAAGCTATGTCGACAAGGAAGACTTCTTCATCTCTCCTCTCCAACATGAGGATGTTATCCTAGGGGCACCATGGTTTGATCGCATGGCTGCCAACATGAAGTTCCCTGGAAGGAGAATCTACTTCACCTATAGGGGAAAGAACATGTATATAGATGCTAGTGAGCGTGGTCGCACTATTCCACATGTAAATCCTCTTGCTTTTGATAAGTCAATGAAGAGCTCAGTTTCTGCGTACATGATTTTTGTCAAAGAGTCTCTAAAAGATACTAATGTTTCATCAAATGTAAATGGTAGGAATCAAGAAGAGTTAGACTTGTCTAATTTTCTAAAAGTATTCCAAGATGTGTTCATCAATGATATCCCTATGGACCATCACATTGAGCTCCTTCTTGGAAGCTCACCACCACATTGAGCTCCTTTCTGGAAGCTCACCACCTAACAAGCCTCCTTATTGAGTCTCACAAGCTCAACAAGAGGAGATCATGAGGCAAGTACAAGAACTGGTAGACAAAGGGATGGTGAGGACTAGTTCCTCTCCCTTTTGTTCTCTAGTCCTTTTAGTGCAAAAGAAAGATGGTACATACCGTATGTGTGTGGACTATCGAGCACTAAACCATATCACTATCAAAAACAGATTTCCCGTACCTTGGGTAGAAGATCTGTTTGATAAGCTACAAGGCTCTACCTACTTCAGTAGGATTGACCTTAAGAGTGGCTATCATCAAATAAGGATAGTGGATGAAGATATCTTAAAGACCGCGTTTCACACAACGTTTGGTCTTCATGAATATCTAGTCATGCCTTTTGGCTTGACTAATGCACCAGTTACGTTCAATCGTTTGATGGAGAAAATTTTTAGACCATACCGCAAATTCACTGGAGTGTTCTTTGATGATATCATCATCTACTCCAAGTCTTTGGAGGAACATAAGCAACATCTCCAAGTGATTTTTCAAGAATTAAGGGAGAACAAGCTTTTTCTCAACCAAAAGAAAAGCGAATTCTTCCTTCAAGAGATTCAATACCTAGGTCATTGTAATGGCCATTGCCCGCACAGGAGCAATAGGCATTACGGGAATGATTACCCGCAACTACATTATATGAACATCAACATATAAAAATGACAAGAGAAGGAAGTACACAGTACATAGGCCCAGAACACCTCTTCCTTCATTCATTTGTATTCCAGACATAGAGTTACAACAGTAGTTGCCATGAATATCATAGAGATTGGTTAAGTTACATCAAAAGAGAGGTATGCCCCTCCATATACAACTGCTGCTCCAGCGCAGATCGGGAACGGTGCACACACTCCTGTCCCATGATATCCTGTGAAGAACTGCCGGTACGGCCGCCGCCTACCGCATACCGCATACCCCTGATCCGCAGTGTCCAAACCTCCGCAGGACCGCATGTACGGCTAATGCCGTAACACCTGGCATGCACGGTGGATTGCGCGAACCCACACTCAGCCCCTCCGGTTAGAAAGTTTCAGTGGTTGCTCTACACCCTGCTCTGGTGAAGAGGAAATATCAATATAGCCAAAGCCTCTAAAATCTGCAGTATGTGCCCGATAGACCTCATCCAAAAGACGTGGATCTATCTCAATATGCTCTGGACAGGGAGCCCGAGGAATAAACTGCATTGGCAAAGAAATAGATTGAGGCTCCTGTGGTAGAGGAGCAAGACGTGTATGTAAGGGATAATAGCGAGAAAGGTATCTATTAAGAGAAGACCAAAATGGAGGGCAAGGTGGTAGACTGAGAGAAAAAGAATGAGCTAAGGTCTCCACCCAAAAACAGACCCTGCGTCGCTCCTTATGAGATCGACGAATCATTTTTTGCAAACGAGATACATGAGCCTGGGCTTCAGCACAATCCTCTGTAGCTTGTGCCCAATCAGCAACATCAAAACCCTCGGGAACAACACTCTTACCTCTGTCAGTGTTGGAAGACTCGGGGTGTTGCACCACAACCTGTTGAGTGGATGGCTGTGCTCTCACCTCAGCAGCCAAGCGTGTGCTCCAGCTTTGTAATTGATTATCCAAAAAAACTCGGAGATCTTCTTGCATCTCCACTGCCAACGCATCCAAATCATTCATATTGATCATTACATCACTAGGGTGCGAGGCTAAGTAAGAGGCTAGGCTATGCTGCGTTCTCAAATGGAGGAGTTCCTATTGAATAGAGGCCACAAACTCAACATTAGCCTCTTGTAACATTTGTATTTATGCCCCTTGTTGGCGAGTTGTTACAGTCAGCTCTTCATTTTGAGTGGACAACTCGGCAATGCGAGTCTGTGAGGCCGCTACCTGCGCTTCCAACTCATTAACTCTTCCCTCTGTGGCGAGGGCTAGCCAAGCCGCACGAATAGACTCTGCAAGTTTGCTAAAAAAAGTGCCGCATGCCTGCAATTGGTCAATGGGGGTCGCTGCCGTAGCCTCCCAAGGTAGCGCTGCGGAAAGAGTACCTCCCGTCGAGGCAACCGCATTGGTAGCGCCAGAAGTTTTCGGTTGAGCGAGAACATTCGCAACCGGAGAGATCGTCCTGAGCGGAGTAGCACTGCCCACTCTCTCCTGCATTCGGCGGTGCCAACGAGCCACCGCAGAATCCTCCGAAAGAAGAGATGCCGTCGCCGGAGGTGGTGTGGAAAGTTGCTGCTCCTCCCTGCCGCGCTTGCGGCTTCCTGATCCTGCACCTGCAGTGGCCATCTCTTGGGCTCCAGAGGATACAACTGCTGTCGATGGACCAGGAAAATCCCTAGTGCCCACATGCTGCTGTTGTGTTTCCCTCTCAGCCGGCACTACCAAGCTTTGCGTTTGCGATAGAGGAGCATTAGTGCCTTGGACCACCAAGCGATCATCTTCAAAGTGGCAGAGAGGACGCAGGGCGAGAGGAAAAACTTATCTTAAAGGAAAAATCAATGTGAGAAGTTGGCCAACCTTTGTATTGGTTGGGGTATTCCTCCCCAACTGTGCCATCACTCTTTGGCACTCCGCTAGCAGGCGTTCTCTGACCACCGCTGCCCAAGCTACTGGCCCAAAGTTTGGCCGAATGCAAAACATTTCTTGCTCGGGTCGAAATGGTATAGGTTTTGGCTTGCAGCCAAATCGCCTCAAGAAACCATCGATACGCATCCCTGGTTGCTACATCTGACAACCCTGAAAGCTTATACTCGCCTTTGACTTTCAAACCAAATTCTTGCTCTACATCAGCAGTAGGGATCACATGAGAGGCGCACACCACGCCATCATTGGGCAAAGAGCAACACCTTGAGACCCTTTCTGTTGTCAACAACTGAATCTGGTGATTATTCAGCACCAATATATTGCCAGCAGTGAGTTTCTCAATCAAACCTACTGCCTGCGGGTGAACTGGGATCCCTTGCCAATCCAGGTTGGCGAACACACGCAGCCGCAAGTCTTGCAGCCATGCGTCCACTCGTCGAAGCGATAACTGCTGTACAGGTGTAAAAGGAATACATTGCAGGAGAGAAGTTGTCATGGTGGTGATGAGATGAAGGAGCAGAGAGTATAGAACTAAGAGCGCGTGACACACTAAACAAGAGAAACACAATAAGAATCGTCTGCATGTAGTAGTAACCTTTCCACAATGAGTTCCCAAAATAGGGTGATCCACGGTGTCGCAACCATCATAGATCCTTTCCCACTTTCCAAGATTGCATGCAAAAGAATCCCCAATCATGATTAGGGCGGCTTCCGGCTCTTGTACCACAGCAAAGGGGCACTGAATTGTGGTAGGTGAAACATAATGGAGCAGTATGAAACCATTGACCGGCACAGAAATAACCTCCCCCCGTAAATCCGCCAAATAAAAAGAGTTGGCCCGCATGCTTGAAAAATCCAGAATGGTCCTGACCACCTTAATTTAAGATTCCCGGCATCTTCCCGAGGCGGGAATTGAAGACAAGGACCAGCTATCCCCGAACAACTGTCCCCGAACAAATTGCCGTGCTTTTGGGCGATCCAACCATTTTTTCCGCCTAGATTGCAGATCTTGCAGCACCGCAAAGCTATTCAGCCGCTCTTCATCCAGTTCCTACAAAACATCCAATCGATAAATCACATAATCCTCTGGAATAAGACGATCCGCAATCAACAGCCGCATACTCGGAATCACATGCTCCACCGGAGTGATTGCCTCCATGACAAATGCCAACTTAAAAGGAGTCAATCCTGTTGCCACTTTATAAGTTGTTCGATAGGCTCATAAGGCGGAAGGAAGTTTCACATCCCAATCCGTTCGATGCATATTCACCAAATTTGTTAAAATCCGAATCAATTTCTTATTAGTTGATTCTGCTTGCCCATTCGCCTGAGGATAATATGGAGAAGATTTCCTGTGTAATACAAAATAAAACCGTAGCATTCTCTCCATCACCTTATTCAAAAAATGACTTCCCTTGTCACTAATCAGCTCAATAGGGTATCCATATCTAGAAAAGATATCCTTATATAAGCATCCCGCCATAGAAACTGCAATGTTATCTCTCAAAGGCCATGCCTCCACCCATTTGGTAGCGTAATCCGTGGCTGTCAAGATATACTTATTTCCTGTGTGAGGTGCCACTGGTTTAAAAGGACCAACAAAATCCAAACCCCACTTTTGAAAAGGCTCCAAAGGTAGAACTGGCTGAAAAGGCATTCTAGATCGTTTGGTAGGTTTCCCCAACCGCTGACACACATCACACTGTTGCACATAATTTCTCGCATCCTGAAACAATATGGGCCACCATAATCCAGATTGGAGAACCTTTCGAGCTGTGATTAATGCTGCAAAGTGACCTCCCGCAATACCAATATGGACTTCCTCTAATACTGCTTCCTGCTCCTGTGGTAGCACACATCTGAGTAATACCCCTTCCACCGTACGATAATAGAGCTTTCCCATAATAATCTCAAAATTCCTGCTTCTAATAGCCATACGTTTCCTCTGATGGCTGGACAAGAAAGAAGGCATTTCGCCGCTGTCGATAAAATGAAACATCTCCTCATACCATGGGATGCTAAGAATGACCCTTGCCTGTTGCGGAACTGTGATATCCTCTGTAGCTACTCCTGTTAGAAACATAGACGCATCCAAAAATTCATCAGCTACACTCGTCGGCAGCTCTCCGAAATCTAATCTGGATAGGTAGTCAGCCACCGCATGCTGAGCCCCTGGCCGATGTATGACCTCAAAGTCAAATTCCTGCAGCAAAAGCACCCATCTGGCCAATCTTCCCGTCAAGTTCTGTTGCCTTACCAAGTATAAAAGAGCCGAATGGTCCACATGGAAGAAAAAACTTCGGCCCAACAGATAGTGCCGGAATTTCTTCACTGAAAAAATCATCCCTAAACATTTCCTTTCGGTTATGGAATAATTTCTTTCTGCGGATGATAATCGTCTACTGGCATAATAGACAGGTTGGAACCATCCTTGACTTTGTTCCTACATCAGCACACTATCAATAGCTCGATCCGAAGCATCCACAAACAGATGAAAATCCTGACCCCAATTCGGTGCAAGCATAATCGGAGCTTTGGATAACTGAAGTTTTAATCTCCGAAAAGCCAAGTCACATTCCTGTGTCCATTCAAAATCTATAGCATGAGCTGCCTGAGTAATCCGGATTGCTAAATGCGCGACAAACCGCAAATGCCTCCCATGCCAACGAGCTTGTCCCAGGAAAATCTGGCACTGTTTCTGGTTCCGCGGTGGAGGCGCTTCCATAATTGCGGCAATTTTATCCGGATCCACGGAAATACCATCTTCAGAAATTATATGCCCCAATAGCCTGCCACTGTGACAGCAAATGCACACTTTAAAGGATTCAAACTGAACTTCACCTCTCTGCATTTCATAAAGCATAAATGTAATTGCTTCAAATGCTCCAATTGCGCTCCAAAAACACTGAGATCATCCAAAAAAATTCTCATAAAATATGTCAAATAAGGACCAAAAATTTGAAACATATCCCTTTGAAAAGTGGAAGGTGCATTCTGCAATCCAAACCACATCACTGTGCAGGCAAACACACCCCATGCGGTAATAAAAGTTGTTCTTGGTTGATCCCGCAATGCCATTCGGATTTGATTATATCCACTAAATCCATCCAAAAAATTATATATCTCATGTCCTGCTACATCATCCAAAATGGAATCCAAAAATGGAAGAGGAAAAGGATCTGGAACAGTAGCTGCATTCAATTTCCGATAATCCACACAAATTCGGATTTGCTTATTTTTCTTTGGTACTACCACAATTGGAGAAATCCACTCCGGATTATAAATAGGGGTAATAAAACCCACTTCCAACAGGCGATCAATTTCCATCTTAACTTGCTTTGCCACATTCGGATTCATCCTGTATGAGTGCTGCTTCACTGGCACCACATCCGGTTTCAGATTGATCGTATGCTGATAAAACTTAGGATCCAATCCCTGTATATATGCATATTCCCATGCGAAAACATCCTTAAACTCTGTCAGTAACTCGATCAAATCATCTCTAAAACTGGCCTCCAACTGCTTATTAATGTATATAGGCTGCGACTCCGCTTGCTCCCCAAGAAAAACCTTCTCTAATTCATCTTCTTTAACACTTGTAATTTTTCCCAATTGTGCCTCAAACGCTCGTTCTTGTTGAATCACATCCTCCAATGATTCAGGACTTGGAAGCACCTGTTGTTGCTCCCCTATTCCTGCTGGAGTTCCTGAAACCCCCACCGACTTCCCTTTCGGAATCAGAGAAATATCCGCAAGATATAAAGAAACCAAATCCGAATTAGCTTTGAGAAATTGTTCCTCTTCATCCTCTTCTAATCCTTCCACCATATTGACTGTTTTGGCTATCACCGGCCATGCTGCCTGAACTGGCTGTCTGCATGTTCCCAACATCACACACACTTTTCTTCTACCCTTCTTTACTGTAAGCATATTTGCTTCCAAATTATGCTTTACTCTCGCTTGTCGTAACTAGGGTCTCCCCAAGATAATGTGATAATCCTGATTATGATCTTCAATATTCAAGACTACTAAGGAATTAGCAAAGGATAAGCCCGCCACATCCAAAACAATGCCCCGAAGTAAACCCACTGGTTGCACTCTTCTTTGATCTGCCATGCGGACTACAAAGGGTGCAAGCTCCCAATCACTGAGACCAAAACTCTCACAAGCTGCTTGGGTGATAATGTTTACTCCCGCTCCACCATCCAATAGTACCTTGTCAATGTATGTTCCATGGTATCGAACTGAAAGCTCCGGAATGCGGGTATCCGTGATCCTATTCTCCGGCAACGGGACTGAATCATCCTCCTCTCTTTCAACTTTCCCAATGGTGACTCCCCTCAGCTCAGTGGTCATTTGTCGCAGCAATGCATTATGGAAATTCGGGACCAATTTCAGCAATGAACCCAGAGGTACTTGAATTGGTGACGTAAGGACCTCTTTCCAAACTGAATTCCAATCCTCCTGTTCTTTACTATCATTCCTATTTCCAGCTTTTCCTTCCTTTATTTCCAGGCCCATAGTCGATGGCATAGTCGATGGTCCTGCTGTCTTCACTGGTGAGGCGGATTGTGGCAATCCGGAATCTTCACATCGGGAGTTGGAACCACATTTTTACCCGATCGCGTGATTAATGAAACCACTGGATCAGACTCCTCCAGTCCTTCAATCTGAACCATAGCCACACTAGGTTGTTTCCCTGCAGCGCGTTCCTGCTTTTTCCGATTGTATTCCATAGCTTCAGTACACTCAGATTGCGAGTGTCCATCCCCCAAATAGAAAAGGCATGTCTTGGGGCGATTAGGATCTCGGCCACCTCTTCCGTGACCTCGTTGTCCATCTTGACCCTGTCCTCCTGCTTGACCTTGCACATGCGTCTCTGATGTATGAGCATGAGCCATCGCCACACGAGGCTCTTGTCCCTACCCTATCTGTGGTTGTTGCCAGGTAGAAGAGTCCCCTCGACTCCGATGACCCCGGCCATTGAAATAACACTCCATTGTATTATGAGTATTGGTCGTGCAAATCGCACACCACTTCTGATTCATTGCGCACTCCTGAGCAGCATGGCCCGGATTCCGACATTGGGTACACCATAGTTCCTTTAGACTTTTAGCCACCGCAGCCGATTCCGACGATCCGGATGAAACACCTTTCCCGTGACACTGGGATTTTTTTCACAGTGTCTCTTCCGATTCTTTCCCCGAATCGCTGTTGCCTGCGTCCGAGGAATCTGATACTGCGGATTCCGACTCCGAACTATCACTGCCACTGTCTTGCGACTTGCGATGAGATTTCTTCCTGTCTTTTTTCTTTGACTTCTTTGGAGATTCCGTATCCTCTAAGGCCTCTCTTGCTACTACAGCCCTAGCGATTACATTATCCAGTGGAGTAGTTACCTTATCCACTGTTGCCATAGCCGTTCTGAGATCCTTGCTGAGCCCCCGCAAAAAATAATCATTCAGCACTTCCGCTGCCGGCCTTTGTGCCTGAGGTACCCTCTGCAAAAGCATCCGAAATTTTGTAGCGTAATCCTCCACTGGTAATGACTTCTGCCGGAGCATTCGAAGCTTCTCCAAATGTTGAGGGACTGTCTTTTCCGTTCGAAACCTTCATAGAAATGCTATGGATCCGTCAGCATACGTCTGGAAATGATCATCAGGGTAGTCGAACAACCATTTCACAGCTTTCCCTGAGAGTGTAGATTCAAACACTGATTGTTGATGGAGAGGAATCACCACCCCAGGATGATTCAATCCATAAGCTTTATTGAATTGGCGCAAATGTGCATAACGGTCCTCACTCGAAAGACCTCGAAACTGACTATACTTAATCTAAGGATGAGCCATCACCCCTTGCCCAACTGTTCCTCCTCCTCCCGGAAAAAGCTGACGAGCGCTAGGAGGTGGAGACAGTGGCGGAGATACCCCCGGACTGCTTACCGGAGACGATGGTGGAGCAACCTATGTGGGTGAGGGTGAACCTACGACAGGAGGACATGACTGACTGCGCGAGGTACATCTCGCTCACTGCAACCGCCTACCACGCACCATGCTTGGTGATGGAGATACAGATTCCTCAATCTGCGGTGAAGAAAAAACAAATTCATCTGAACCGCCTCTCCTCCGTCGTCTTCCTACAATTGGAACCACAGGGTCAAGCGGACCCTGCGACCTAGTGCGCATGCATATTCATCGCAGGCCGTCCATCACGCATCGTGGTCGCCAGATATAATGGCTATTGCCCGCACAGGAGCAATAGGCATTACGGGAATGATTACCCGCAACTACATTATATGAACATCAACATATAAAAATGACAAGAGAAGGAAGTACACAATACACAGGCCAAGAACACCTCTTGCTTCATTCATCTGTATTCAAGACACAGAGTTACAACAGTAGTTGCCATGAATATCATAGAGATTGGTTAAGTTGCATCAAAAGACAGGTATGCCCCTCCATATACAACCGCTGCTCCACCGCGAATCGAGAACGGTGC
This sequence comes from Adiantum capillus-veneris, assembly GCF_014529385.1. Taxonomy (NCBI): domain Eukaryota; kingdom Viridiplantae; phylum Streptophyta; class Polypodiopsida; order Polypodiales; family Pteridaceae; genus Adiantum; species Adiantum capillus-veneris. Next base: position 126,188,886 of record NC_140959.1, read on the forward strand.
ACACACTCCTGTCCCATGATATCCTGTGAAGAACTGCCGCTACGGCCGCCGCATACCGCATACCTCTGATCCGCAGTGTCCAGACCTCCGCAGGACCGCATGTGCGGCTAATGCCGTAATAGTCATATTATCTCTAAAGATGGTATCCGAATGGATGCATCAAAGTTAGAGATAATAAAAGCATGGCCTAACCCAAGAAATCTACATGAGCTAAGAAGCTTTGTTGGTATGTGTGCATACTATAGACGCTTCATAGCAAAATTCTCTCAAGTAGCACGACCAGTGCTACACGACTTAACTAAGAAGAACGTTAAGTTTGTATGGATTGCTAAGGAGAAAAATGCTTTTGAAAAGCTCAAAGAGAAGCTTACTTCCCAAACAGTCCTTGTGCTTCCGGATCTCTCAAAGCCATTTGAGGTCCAATGTGATGCTTGTGGTGATTGCCTTGGAGTAGTTTTGCTTCAAGAAGGGCATGCCATAGCATATGAGAGCCGAAGGCTCAATATTGATGAACGAGTCTTGGGAATTTATGAGAAAGAGATTTTAGTTGTTCTACATGCCCTAGACACATGGAAGCACTACCTATTGGGGACTCCATTTATCCTACGAACCGACCACCAAAGTCTCAAGTATTTCATGACGCAAACCAAGCTTCTGACAAACAAATGAGGTGGGCAAATTTTCTTTCACAATTTAATTTCCATATTGCTCACATAGTTGGTAAGCACAATCAAGTGGCCGATGCACTTTCACGATGACCCAAAGTTAATGCGGTGTCTATAGCTACTCACAATGATCTATCCTCTATGATAGATGAGTATGCTACTGGCCCTGACTTTAGAGACATACTGTCAGCCCTTGCTTTGGGGAAGAAAGAGGAACCATCCACCTTGCAGGGATGGTTATCTTCTCCACAGCAATAGGCTATGTGTTACCCATTCCCTTCGTGAGAAAGTTATGTATGAATCCCATGCTCCTCCATATGCGGGGCATAGAGGTATTCAACCTACTCTCTGAGGAGTAGAGACGTACTTCTATTGGCCTACCATGAAAGTGGACATACAAGAGTATGTTTCAAAATGTGTAGTATGCCAAAAGACCAAGTATGATAGAGGAAAGCAACCTGGATTACTCCAGCCATTGCCTATTCCAAATTCACCATGGGAGAGTATATCCATGGATTTCATCTTTGGATTACCCAAGTCTATCCATGGGAATACATGAATATGGACAATAGTTGACAGGTTTAGCAAGCAAGCACATTTTATTCCTGTCAAGAAGACTATTAAGGCACATCAAATGGCAACTCTCTTCATACCTCAGATTTTCAAGCACCATGGATTACCCACATCCATCGTGTCAGATAGAGATCCTAGAATGACTAGTAATTTTTGGAAAGGTCTCTTTGAAAATATAGGAACAAGATTGAATTTCTCTTCGGACTATCATCCACAAATGGATGGCCAAAGTGAGATAGCCAATCTTACGATACTCGATCTACTCGAGACTTATGTTATCAAAGTAGATCAATGCTCACAATGGGAAAAGTACTTACCTCTTGTAGAGTATGCCTACAATAATACTGTACATACTTCTACGGGAAAAGCACCTTTTGAGATCATTGAGGGAAGACCTAAAATTCCCTTGCTACTCAAAGTACATGGGAAGATCTTCACTGCCGATGAGTATAGCCGTGACCTACAAGAATATTTTCAAAAAATTAGGGAGGCTATATCCATCTCTCAACAAAGGAAAAAAGTTGCTACTGATAAGCACAGAAGAGCCTTAATGTTCAAAGAAAATGATTGGGTCTTACTCAAGTTTCCTAAGGCTCGATTAAGGAAAACAACGGGCAAAAATCCTACGGGCCATCAAAAGTATTATGCTAAACTAGCAAAAAGATACTATGGTCCTTTCCAAATCTTGAAGCCCATCAATGAGATGGCTTATCAACTCAAGTTGCCCAACCATTGGCTCATACACAATGCCTTTCATGTAATCCTACTTAAGCCCTACAAAGGAGAGCCACCAACTGAACCAATTATTGAAGACCCTCCCGAAGTTGAAGACCAAGAAGAGGTGCTACAACCCGAAGCTGTTCTTCGGCATGAAGACAAGGTACTACAACATGGTAAGATTATCAGACGGTATCTAATTAAGTTCAAAAATTATCATTTTGAACATGCTAGATGGATGCAAGGAATACAACTTAAGGATAGTATGCACCTTGTCAATGCTTATAATGCTACATTAGAGTAAGAAAATGTACAAATTTCGTTTAAATGACTCGTGTTTTTGTCTTATAAGACTAGTCCTCTTTTTAATTGTGCACAAATTTAACTAGTATGCATGCTTAGAATCATGTTTGTGATGAAGAAGTCTCTCAAACACTAGGTAGAATTTGTCACTCTACTTTGGGAGAATGCAATGGACTAAGGAGTAGACATGCTTGCGGCAGCTATGTCTCCCAAGCACCAAATGGATTAGTCATCCATCTTGGAAAGATGTCGTAGGGTAAAAAGGGATCCTCTACCTGCTAAGTAAAATTGACTAATGACTAAGGCTTTATCTCTTCTACGTCATAGTCGAGGACGACTATGATTTCAAGAGAGAGGTAATGTCATAAAATCTAATATCTAATATCTAACCAACCCAAATGATTTTCTCATATTAAATTGATCACTTAATGTGGGAGAATAAACGGGAACAAGTGTTAAGATATAGACATGTGCTTATAGATCTATCTCAACACGGGGCCAATGGTAAAGGGTCCCAAATGAGAGATGGTCTATCAAAGAGAAAGGCTAACAAATGGAGCATAAGACCTTAGGGTTAGCTTCATTGAAGACCTCCAATAATGTGTGTAAAAGTCCTATGACCTTAGGTAAGCTAGGGTTGTGCTTGAGGTGGGAACCTGGCCCAAGCTTAAGGTGCTTGTCATGCTTGATGACTAAGGTGCTTGAGCTGCTTGATGATTGAGGTGCTTGAGATGCTTGAGATGCTTGAGATGCTTCAGGTGCTTAATTATTGAGATGCTTGACATGCTTGAGATGCTAGGGTTGCACTTGAGGTGAGAACCTAGCCTAAGCTTAAAGTGCTTATGAGCCAAGCTTGTGGTGGAAACTGGGCCTATGCATGAGGGGCTTGAGGTGTCAAAAAGTCAAAGATTCAATCCCTACAAGGAGGGGGTGAGCCCTACATGAGGGGAGATGAGAGAGAACACCCACACACTCACACAAGGCTTGCATGGTACAAAGAAAGAAAAAGGGACACTTGTCAAGTTCCTCCTCATGTTGCCCTCATGGTGTGCCTGAAGCCTATTGGTTGGCCACCCAAGGGGTCCAATAATAATTTAGAAGATTTAATTAATTGATTTAGCATTTATCTAGCCCTCTCTCTCAAAAGGGAAAGGGGGACACTTGTCTCAAGGCTACCCTTGCTGCTTGTAATGCTTCCTGCTTGTGATTGGCTAGGCCTGGAGGGGTCCAATGAGCTTCAAGCATGAGCTACAAGGGGGGTCGACCCAAGAAATCTAGGGGGTTGCTTAGGGGGTATACTCACCCACACACACTCACAAACACTCTCATTGTGTGCTATGCAAAGTGCAAGAGCTCCCTCTCCTTCTCCAAGCAAGTAGAGGTTGAGAGCCTACACCAACACTCTTGGATATGGAGTGCAAATCCAACCAAGAGCCATGCTTCAATGCTTAAGCTTGCCATCTCCTTCTTCTTCATTACTATGCTATTATGTATGCTAGCAACAAGAGTTATGATAAGTGAGGAACTAATTCTTTCTCCTACAAAATTTTTCTTCTTCCTCTTCCCTACCCTCATTCCCTGCTAGCTCTCTCCACCTTCAAAGGTGTTTGAGGTCTTGGGACTGAGGCTTGGGATAGTTAAAGCTTTCTTCAAGTTTATGTTATGTTTGTGATGCATGAAGCTTTCCATCTTCATTGCATCACCTAGGTCACAAGGAACACAAAGATTGTATTGTAACAAGTCTCTCTTAATGGGAGAAATCATAATACAAATGCCTATTGGAGGGGGGACCGGCTCCACATAAATCCGGTCCTCAACTCTTGTCATTTTCTCTAAATTCTCTCTCTTGCAAAAGTATTGTGTTAACTAATTGCTATGATTATGTTGCTATCTTCAATTATGTTCACCCGCTATGCTCACAAAGTAATTTCTCAAAAGTACTCTCATTAATTTTCGCTACTCTCAAAATAAATAGGCCAATTTTATTACATAAATGTATTTTTGTTGGTTATAGTGCTTCCCCCCCTCAAAAGTAAATAATCGCGATTATTTAGTTTTGGTATATTTTTACATAAGTTTGGTCAACTGAGCATGTACACTTGTTTAACATATCAATATAAGCCTATGAGTCAAGTTTCATTGAATTTGAACAAGATTTACCAAGTCACACTCAATTTCTCGACAATCAGTACAGATTTTAGTTTTTGTCAAGTTTTTGGCCTGTTTTGTGATCCAAACTCTATGAGCCTTCACAAAAGATGTTTGTAGTCATGCATAGAATCTCTGGTATCAACCTTGGTCAGTTTTGACCCAAAAGTAAATAATCATGATTATTTACTTTTGATCTAAAATGAACAATTTTTTCAAATTTTCCATTGGATACTCTTTTTATGATCTATTTTGAGCCTCTAAGTCAAGTTAAAACTTAATCTGAACAAGATTCATGAAGTTATACACAATTTCTCGACATACAAATTTCAGTTTTTGTCAAGTTTTTGGCCTGTTTTGTGATCCAAACTCTATGAGCCTTCACAAAAGATGTTTGTAATCATGCATAGAGTCTCTAGTATCAACCTTGATCAGTTTTGAGCCAAAAGTAAATAATTACGATTATTTACTTTTGACCTAAAATGGGTAATTTTTTAAAGTTTTTCAATGGACAATCTTTTTATGATCTATTTTGAGTCTCTGAGTCAAGTTAAAACTTAATTTGAACAAGATTTGTTTAAGTTATCTATCCACAAACTCAGTTTTCAAGAATCTGGCTTAAGTCTGAATTTGTGATCCAAATTTCATCAAACTGATTTGTGTGGTCTACTTGGTATGCTTGACCTTGTAGTATACTCAAATGTGCAAGATTGTCAATTTTTGAAGCGGATGTAGATAATCGCGATTATTTACTCCAGCTAAACTTTTACAAGTTTTTGTCCCAATCTTGACACAGATCTGTTAGGAACTCAACTTAAGGTCTCTAGCCAAGTTTCATCAAGTTTGGACAATTTTTGGTCAGATGGTCATAAGTTTTTTGTCCGCACATTGACTTTGCAAATTTGGTCACAAATTTCAATCCAATGATCCAAATCTGATCAAATTTGGTTTGTGGGCTTATTACAACATGGTAAAACTAGTGGTATGCTAACTTAGTCAAAAAAGTTGAAAATTTGACATATGTAAATAATCACGATTATTTACAACTGGAAACCTTTTGCATCTTTTTGGTCAAGTGATCATGTACACATGTTTATCACATAAATATAAGCCCTTGAATCAAATTTCATCAAGTTTGGACAATTTTTTTCCCAAATTACACTTAAGTTTCAAAAAGTCAGTAAAAACTTTAGTTTTTACCTAGTTTTTTGCCAGTTTGGTGATACAAATCTTTTGTGCCTTTACAAAAGTTGTTTGTACACATGTAATGAGTCACTGGTATGAACCTTGGTCAAATTTGAGCTGAAAGTAAATAATCGTGATTATTTACTTTTGGCCCAAAATGAACACTCTTTTGAACTTTTTCACTGGATAGTCTTTTCATGAGCTATTTTAAGCCTATGAATCAAGTCAAAACTTAATTTGGCCTAAAATGTCAAGAAAAAGCAAATAATCTGAGTTTTGGCAAGCTCTTAAAAATTTTACCTCAAAGTGTCCTTCAGCTTACCCATTGGTTCATACAACTTTTAAGCTTCCTCTCTAGTCGGATTGAGTGGGAGTCTTTTCGTGCTATTTCTAGCCGTAGACCTGAAATTATGCAACTTCCAATAACAACTCACAATGATTTTTTCAGAGAGAGCAATGTTCTGAAATCCACCTCGGATTCTACTTACCCTACTCCTAGATTCTCATGTAATGGAGATATGGAAAGTGTCCACAAACACTAGTTTTTTTGTTTTTTATGGTTTCATGAGCATTGATCTTAAGACTTGTCTCGTCTATCCATCATTCTCAAAATCCTATTGTATCTCTACAATCCTACAATTCTAAAGGCACTTGACAAGTACGATTACTTCCAAGCTACCTCTACACAGCAAAAGACGACAATCTTAAGCTATGCAGTTTCTAAAAAGAAAGTTTTATTCTAGGTGAACTTAGAGGAAGTTACTGGACAACTACACAAGACGCTCGTGTTTTCCCTAGTTTAGGTCTATTCATTCCGGACAGCGGTGCCAAATGTGCGACGCATGTCTAACCTCACCATCCTATCTCATTGCAATATTAGCGAGAACCACGATTAAATTGTCAATCCATGGGAGGAAGCTGACTCGGCTAGTGCATAGAGGCTACAAGAGGTTGTCAATCTCTCGGAAAACAACTAAAAACTCGCATCTAACTCAAGCTACACTCAAGTGACTGAAATCACCAAAAGCCAATCACTCATCGAGACAAATAAATCACATCCGTTACAGCATCAAATGACATCCAAACGTAACAAAACTTCTAGGACATGTTTATAAGATCTAAGCACACATGCTTATGGTCTCAAATCCCACTTTAGGTCAAGTTTCAAAATCGCGATTATTAAAAGCAGTGGATTTTTGACCTAGTCATTTTTGACCCAGAATGCATCTAAGTGCTTAGCAACGATGCCTCAATACCCCGCCTATGCTTAGTTTTTGATTTAAAAGTGTAAATTCCTAGTTATGATGAAATTAGGCCGTGGGTCGCCGATGCCAAAAACTACGAATTACTGTGATGTGTTTACGTTAATGCGTAGAGCTCTTACCTGCGGTTGCAATGCAGCAAACATGACTGCAATGTGACAACCGGAGAGGGAGTAGGAAGCGCGAGAAGGAGAGGAGTGAGCGCCGTTAGCTCACGCTGAGTATTTCATTATCCAAAACTTAATTAAAACTTTACAAAGTTGGCTTTTATACTTTAGCCAAGGTCTAAAATGTGTAATGTCCGGTGCCCAAGACCTTTGAGGCTCCACACTTATTGTATCTACAACCCAGGTACACTAAGTGACCTATGCTCTACATCTTGGAACTCTTATTGAGCCCATAACTTGTTACAATTATCACAATGTCTAAATAAATCGAGAAATTATAATACATGGCCATTTTGGAAAAATGTGAAAAGTGTGTAACTCCAATCTTCACTGCTTCTTCATATTCATCTTCGATGTGCATTCATAAGACTTTGATCTTTAGCAACTCCTGTTAACTAAGTCAGCTCAGTTAACAATTTTTTTAAAATCCATTTCCATATTTTGTATTTGAAAATAGTCTATTTAGTAACTCAAAAGAGAGATGGATAAATGAATTTTGAAATGTCTTTTTCCCACCCCTCTTGTCTCTCTAACATATAAAACACTCTCTCCCACTTAGATCTCATTAAAGGAGGCACTTTTCAGCCCCCTACCAAAAAAACTTATTTTTCACATTCTCTCATTGCATTCTCTCTCTAAAATGTGAGCCAACTCTCTCTCTCTCTCTCTCTCTCTCTCTCTCTCTCTCTCTCTCTCTCTCTCTCTCGTCACTTTCCCCTCCCAATCATTGAGGGAACATTCTTTGTTGCCTACTTTTGACAGAGTCCAGATCCTCCAAGGTTGCAGATCTTCCCTCTCTCCCACTCTCTCTTCCTTTATTGTCTTTCTATCTCCCACTCCCCCGCCCCCCCTCCCTCTCTCCTCTCCCACTCCAACTCCAACTAAGAGAAATGGAAAACTCCATTACCTCTGTGTGTAGCAACATTTGTCTCTCTACACTAATGATCAACAATTTGAGTTCCAATGAGATTGAGTTGCACTCCCTCTCTTTCTTTCCTCCACAACATAATCCTTTTCTTCTGTCTCTGAGTATTCTCCACGTCTTTCCTCCATACCCAGCTTCACTTGCTTGTAGTAGTCATCACCATTACACATTCTCTCTCTAATTTTCGTGATTAGCTAACAAAAATGTGATTCAATCTCCTATGACTGCAAGACATTACTAACAAGACAAAATGATCTCGATTAAACATTGATTTAGAGAAGGAGTAGGCTACTATGCGACTTGGCACATCTAATCCCAATGCTGGAGATCAGCTACAAAACCTTGGGTGCAAGGCAATCAACTTATGGGTTGATGGCCATAATTACCCTGGCGATCCAATGACCAATGCATCACCTCCCTTTCGTAACATCACTGAGCTACTGCATTTGATTGGAGATGTGAGAGACAGATTGTTTGGCTACTGCTGGAGATTGTATTCAGCTTTCGTCATAATGAAAGGGAAGCAAGAAAAAATCTCTAGGCTGCCTATTCATTATTGCAAGAGAAGTACGTGAAAGACATTCAGCAAGTAAGAGAGAAAGCCAATGAGAAGACAAAGCAGCTAAACGATGAGATGGAAAAGCTAAATCAAACAGTAGAGCATCAAAAAATGGAGCAAGAGCGTCATCTAGACAATTATGTTCAGCTACAACACACTACATGTAATATCTATCAACGAATCATTCATCTCACACACATTCCATTGGGCTGCCACATTCGCAAGCGCAAGAGACATGCAATGTCTATGCTATCTTCAAGCGGTGGAGCTAAAAAGAAACGTATCCATCAAACTCGGTAGGGATACAAATGCAAGCTTCTAATTTTGTACATTTCTTGCAGGTTGCAGTAATATTATTTCAAGCAGGAACTTGTCTTGAATGATGATGGGAATCAATTCCGATGCTCAAATGACTGGACATACTCTTCTGCATCATCTCATCAATCCAAAGGATTTGGTTGAGATATTGGATGATCCATCCAATGTTGGCATTGCTAATGTTTTGCACCAGAAGTATTTCAGTGAGCTGAAGAGCATTGTGTCACCTTAGGAGATGATGGAGATTTCTAGCAGCACATGAATAAGTTTCAAGGCCTACGATGCTTTGTATAGAATTGTCACACTAGGTCACATAGCAAAAGATTTGTTTATGTTGCTGCCAAGACCTTACAATGTCAGCATTGCAAAAAGGTACGTCAATAATGATTTTGAAAGCTTGTTGGGTGAATTTCAATATGTGGAGGATGCCTTGCCATTAGAAGACATCAAATCAGTTCAATAATGTCTACGTTGACTTGTTGAAGCTCCAAAGTCAATGATCAAATTTTATGGGTTGACACAGGAAGAGTGTGATGGAAAAGTTATATTTGTGATGAATCTTGATGAGTGTCATATTTTCAAAGATCAACAGGTCGAAAGGGTAAGCGTTACGCTTATGAGGCATCGATGTTGAGCTAAATGCCAATGAGAAGGGAAACACCTGTCTAGGTTTTCAATCAGAGAAGAATATTTGGTGGCTAGAAGATTTTCATCTCCCATATAAGACACATGAGTCCCTCAAATGGTATTTTAATTAGACCCCAATCATTGATGTCATTCGCCAACAACAAGAATGACAATGATTGTAGGTCAGGTCTAGGTATGTTCCAAGTGGAGTGGCATTTGGCAGGAGACTTGAAAACTCTCAAGTGTATGTTAGGGTGCAAGAAAGGTGCAATGACCCTCTTTCCATGCATTTATTCTTACCATAGTAAAGACTCATTAAGAACTGAGGGCAAGGGTGAAAAGGCTAGCAAGTCAAAGGGAGGTAAGGGTAAGGGTGGCAAAGCTACAATCAACTCTACAAAAGGTATGCCCACTACACAAACAGTGGGTAAAGCACCGCAACAATGATTTCAAGGTATCCTCAATTGTAACCAGAGTGTGCCCCCTAATCGAGACATGGACAATCCAAATTGGGATCCTGTTCTATCGATTCCTCTAATAAATGTGCATGTGTGCACTCTTCATGTCCGTCTACAAATTCTTGATAAGAAGCTTATGCTCCATATAAATTATGCTTGGAATATGGAGCCTGCAGAAAGAAGAGAAGAGTGTATAAGAAAACACATGGGCGGCTACACATGGCTGTCTCTCATGAGAGAGGGCATCGATTTTGGCCTATAAAAGGAGGCCATTTCTCCACACATTTCATAGTGTGAAGTTGATGCAATAAGATAGGTGTGAGTTGGTGAGGGTGAAGCAAGGCGGGAGCTCTATTAAGGGTATAATTCCTTTGTAAATTACTTCTTGTTTTGAAGTACTAAAGCCATTGAGTGGCTGCTTTCCCGTGGACGTAGCCCACATTGGGTGAACCACGTATATCGTGTGTACTCTCTCTCTCTCTCTACTCTATAATCTCTTGTGTGTGAAATATATCTCTCTCCATTAAGTAATCTACTCAAATATCTATTTAGCTACGTCATATTTCCTAACAATTGGTATCAGAGCAAGGTTTGCTTGTAGCTAAATTATCTCAAGGAAAGGATTCCTTGAATTGATTGGGAGTTATGGCGGAGGAAGAGAAGCTCAAGATTGAGAATCTCAACGGCAAAAACTACCAACATTGGAAGATGCAGATTGAAGACTATCTCTACCAGAAGGACCTCTATTTGCCACTAGGCGGTCTTGCGAAGAAGCCCGCAACAATGGCAGATGAAGCATGGATTGTCCTTGATTGAAAGGCACTTGGAACAATCCGGTTAGCAGCCAAGCTTTTGTGCTAGCAATGGCATTCGGAGGCAAAGGACAACCCCAAGGACACCTCAACAAAATGGGATTTCAGAAAGGATGAACAGGACAATCATGGAGCGAGCACAAAGCATGCAGCTACATGCAGGCCTATCACTTGAGCTTTGGGTGGAAGCTTTAAGTATGTCTGTGTACTTAATCAACCGGTCACCCTCAACGGAATTTGATGGGGGAGTTCCAGAAGAGGCATGGACAGGTAAACCGGTGAATTATGCATTTCTCATAGTGTTCGGGTGTGAGGCTTTCATGCACATAGATAGAAGCCTAAGATCAAAGCTAGATGCAAAGTCCAAAAAGTGTTTCTTCATTGGCTATGGAGAAGGTGACTTTGGGTATCGCCTATGGAATCCTGAAGATGGGATGTAATTTTTAACGAACAAAATATGTACAAAGATTACTTGGAAAGAAAACAAAAAAAAGAAACAAGTGATGATTAAATGGAGCTTGAGGACGGTGAAGACTCAAGGACTGCAAACGGTGACAACGTGCAACAATGTCAACCAAATGAGGAGCCTCAACCTATTCCCCGAAGATCTACGAGAGCAAGTAGACCTCTAGAAAGGTTTGTTCCTTCCTTCAACCATCTCTTGATCTCAGATTCTGGAGAGCCGGAATCATACGAAGAAGCTATGCAACACGAATCCAAAGAAGAATGGAAGAAAAGCATGCAAGTGGAGATGGACTCACTACATCGCATCCCAACATGGGAGTTGGTTGATTTGCCTAAAGGTAAGCGGGCACTTCAAAACAAATGGGTGTACAAGCTGAAGGAAGAAGAAGGTGGGAAGAAAAGGTACAAGTCTAGGCTTGTGGTAAAAGGGTTTTCTCAAAAGAAAGGTATTGACTTCAATGAAATATTTTCTCCTGTTGTAAAAATGAACTCAATTAAGCTTGTCTTAAGCCTTGTGGCTGCTCATGATTTGAATCTCGAGCAAATGGATGTAAATATGGCATTCCCTCACTGTGACTTAGAGGAGGAAATCTACATGCTTCAACCAAATGGATATGAAGTAAAAGGTAAGGAGAAAATGGTTTGCAGATTAAAGAAGAGCTTGTATGGTTTAAAGCAAGCATCAAGACAATGGTACTTGAAGTTCAATTGATGGATGTTGAATCATGGATTCAAAAGATGCAATCAGATCATTGCGTCTACATGAAGAATTTGGGAGATGGAAAGTTCATCATCCTAATGTTATATGTTGATTACATGCTAATTGCATGTGCTAACATGCAGGACATCAAAGACCTAAAAGAAGAGATGTCTAAATCTTTTTCAATGAAAGATTTAGGTGCTGCAAAGAGCATACTTGGTATGAAAATATCAAGGGACAGGATGAAGAAGACAATAAAGCTATCTCAAGAGGATTACATCAAGAATCTACTAGAAAGGTTTGCAATGCAAAATGAAAAACCAGTTTCTACACCTTTGGATGGTCACTTTAAACTAACGAAGGATATGTGTCCAAAGACACAAGAGGAGATAGCGTATATGTCCTATTTCGATATGTTGCAGCGGTAGTTTCTATAATGTATGCTATGGTCTGGACAAGGCTAGATATTGCACATGCAGTGGGTGTTGTGAGTAGGTTCATGGACAACCCAGGTAAGGAACACTGGCAAGCTATGAAGTGGATACTTACGTATTTAAAAGGGACAACAACAAATGCTTTGTATTTTGGAGGAACTCATATTTTTCTAGAAGGGTATGCTGATGCAGATATGGAAGGTGACAAAAATACTTGAAGGAGCACTACTGGCTATGTTTTCACGGTTGGAGGCACATCAGTAAGCTGGGCTTCAAAGTTGCTAAAAGTGGTCTCACTTTCTACCACGGAAGCAGAGTATGTAGCAATGACGGAGGCAAGCAAAGAAACTCTGTGGCTTCACAGATTCTTAGAAGAGCTTGGATTCAAACAATACAATTGTGTCTTGTACAGTGATAGCCAAAGCGCTATCCATCTTGCGAAGAACTTAGCCTTTCATTCAAGGACAAAGCACATTGAGGTGAGATATCACTTCATACGCACTCTTTTGGAAGAGAGACAGCTAAAGCTAGGAAAGGTGCATACAAGTGAAAATCCTGTAGACATGTTTACAAAGGTGGTCAACAAGGAGAATTTGAGCTTTTGCTCATCTTCAATCGGCATTCAAGGATAAGAAGCCTGGATGGAAATCAGTCTCACAAGTTTGGTTTGGAGATTAGTCTCCAAGTGGGAGATTGTTAAGTATGGAGCCTGATTTACCCATTGTAATTTTTTGTCGTAAAAACGTACATTTGTAAGGCCCTCATTACGAGGAGAAGTCGTCGTGCATGAAGGAAAATCACTCACCGTAAAATTAAATCACTCACGGAAAACCAAAATTTTAAAGCCTAATCTCGAGGCGGAATATTCCTTTTTGCTAGAATATTTCTTTTCACCGAAATATTATGTCCGGACGGCGGTCACAAAGTGGTCGAAAAACAATCGGTCGGTTGGCCGGTTGGCCAGTGGCTGGTAGTCAATGGCCGGTGGCCGAATTCAAAAGTGGAATTGTCTTCTCAAGGGCGGCCACACATGGACGGTGGAGAGGGGGAATGGGGGAACATGCCCAGTACAAACAAAAGGGCCTCTCTATAGGTCAGGGTATTCACAACACCCCTATCCTCTCATAAAATACCTTCAAAGAAACACTTTACACTAGCAGACCACCGCCAGCTCAATTGCCACTGCTCACACACTCTACAAACCACCACACAAGATAAACCTACTACCACTGCCTGTCTCCACCCTTACACACGCACACAGCCACTCAATCTCACTCTCTCACTCAAAATACCATCGGTCCGAGGGGGCACACACTTCCGCACAGCATGCACCAAGGAGAACCATGAAAGCAGGAGAAAGAGAAGGGGGGGAAGGGGAAACAACAGCAAGACGAGGAAACAATGACTATATGGCACTCCACAAAGCATCTGTACAGGCTCACACAGCCATCACCATGGCCACTTATACAAGAAAAATGCAAAGGGCTTTGACAGGCACACTCCTCTATCCAAAAGCTCCACTTTGCAGGCTTCAAAACAGGCTCCACAAGCCAAGAAAAAACTAAGAAGAAGTCAAGAAAAAAGCCCCTCATTGAATCAATTTTAACTTTTATAGGGGGGGGGGGGGGGGTTTAATTTGGGGAGACTGCCCTTTGATTGGTCCATGGGGTACCCTTTTTTGGTATCTCTTGGGAAGGGGGGCACCGCCTTTCTCCATCTCTTCACTTCTTCTCTTTTGCACTTTGGGGGGGGGGCATTAGCGATGTTGCTATTGCCCCCTAGCCTTCTCATTTTTTTACTTTTTATCTTTCAATTTTTACACCTTTGTGGCTTAGCCTTGCACTGCTTGATTTTTGATTTTTTTCTCCGACGACTCCTACCACTCCATTTAGACTATCCCCTCTTTGGTTTCCTGCACTTGGTTCACTTGGCCTTTACTTCGCCCAGACAGCCCTCGAGCTCTCTTTTTTTTCTCCCTAAGCTCCTTACCGCGGGAACTTCTCCCTTTGCACCTAGCCCCTTGGCCAACCCGGCCCGGGCTTCACCTCTGTGGGACCGGGCCTCTGCCATGCAAGGGGGGGGGGGGGGGGGGGGGCAATAGCGATGTCCCTATTGCCCTCCTCTTGTTGCTTCAAAAGAGTGGAGAGCCCAACTGGGCCGCGGGAACTGCCCCTTTGCCGGGCTTGCCACGTCATCAAGGTGTTACCAACAGCGAGCCGCCCTGCTCTACCGGAAAAACCCACCGTGGGCGCCCCTGCGCAGCACCACCACGGTCAACACAGCGCCGCCAGCGCTCACCCACCATAGCCCACGAGCTCCAAGCTCTCCACATTCCCTTGCACACCCAATAGGGGCTCACAGAATTACTTATATAGCGTCATCTCCTGGCCTTTTACGGTGCATATGGGTTCTTCCCTCCAACACGTGGCAGCCCGTGGTTTAAGCGGCCTTCAAGCCTTCACAAAACCCACCCTCTAAACTAAAAAAAACCTCATTTTTTACTTGCATTGGGTACCCTGCTTTGCCTTGCCCTGTTGGCCTATGCGCTGGCCTTGGAGCCCAACCACCAACCCACCGCGTCCACTTTCAAATCCTCTGCCTCCTACCCCATTTTGGGATCTTCAATGCCGACATCCAAGGCAACAAAAAAACCAAAAACCATCTGCAAACCTCTCACGGCCAAATGCTCCCGAATTCATCTCCCCGTATCTGGTCGACCAAGTGTTCGATTGATGTGCAGACGACTCATGCTAGCTTTACATGGTGAACACTCCCACCGAGAATCTTGGCGAGGCCCAAAAACTGCCAAATGGCACATCCTCTAATGCGGTCAAGTGAGCACAGACCCGGCCCCCGAAAAATCTTCAACTGACCTTAACTTGCTATCTAGAGCTCTGATTTGCAATCCGAGAAGATAGGCATGCTCCACAACTCGATCACTACAAAAGTATCCGCTCACACCTGCTTGGGCCACCTGTCCCCAGTTGCCTTGTCCATCGGAGATTTGCAACACACTCTAGCTTTAAACCGCAATATCTTGAGCATCGGGGCCCAGTTTGACGAGCCGTCTCAACCAGCTTCTAGAGCACACTGAACACTAAATTTTAGATCTTTGACTTTGCATTCCGAAAACCTTCATTTTCCATCCCATCTGGACCATCTCACAACACTTTTGGCCTAAAAAACCGCTTCAAGCATACATTCCTGCTACCCTTTGGGCTGCCTAGGACTTTGGCACCTGCCCTAGCCTTCTGTACTGCACTCAGCTGCTGTCTCTGCCTGGCACAGACCATCTCCTAGCTCGAACCAACTTTGGCTGCGCCAACGGATTGGAGGGTCCGATTTGGACTTATCTACACAAGGGCGGCTACACATGGCTGTCTCTCATGAGAGAGGGCAACCATTTTGGCCTATAAAAGGAGGCCATTTCTACACACATTTTATAGTGTGAAGTTGATGCAACAAGGTGGGTGTGAGGTGGTGAGAGTGAAGCAAGGCGGGAGCTCTATTAAGGGTATAATCCCTTTGTAAATTACTCCTTGTTTTGAAGTACTAAAGCCATTGAGTGGCTTCTTTCCCGTGTACGTAGCCCACATTGGGTGAACCACGTATATTGTGTGTACTCTCTCTCTCTCTCTGTCTCTACTCTATAATCTCTTGTGTGTGAAATCTATCTCTCTCCATTAAGTAATCTACTCAAATATCTATTTAGCTACGTCATATTTCCTAACAATTACCACCTATAGAGGTAATGAAGGAGCCCTAGGATTTAAGCATGCACGTGTATGGTGGGTTGAACACTTTGTCTTTGTAGTAAAAAACCATCAGTGTTTGAATTAAAGTTTTATTGTTTTTTCACCGCATTCTTTTGCACATAGCTCATTTTGTCTTGACATATACGGTTCATTGGGCATCTGGTGAAACACAGAATAGAGAAAGTGGTTAAGGCGACGAAATGGTAGCGTTAGGTGGAAAACCAATAAATTTTTGACACTAGCCACTTCTATTATAAACATGCATTGTAATGCCGCATGATTTGTTGACGCCCCAATTTGTGGTTCCGTGGGTCAAGTTTTGTCTATTTTGGAGATTCTTTAAATTTTTATTAGTGTCATTAAGTTTTTTAAGTTTTTTTGTAAAATTTTTAGGTACTGTATAAGTCAAAACTCACAACTTGAAGTTCATTTCTTGTTTGTACATTCTAGAAGATCTTCTCGAGCATAAACGAGCACGCACTCATATCTTGCACCACATTGACAATTTACACGAGCAGACCACTATGCACATCAATACCACCACAGCCACTCACACCACTGAAAATCTGCAGCCAGCACCGCATGCAAAATCTATAGCTTCAAATCACATCCTTAGCCACAAGTGGATAACCCAACATCCCAACCCGCTCCGAATGCCCAACCATCAAATCTAGATGATCAAACCACCAACGATATATTTTTGGTGACCTTGGGCCACTAAACCATGACAACCGCACACCTCTGCCAGATCCCCCACCAATTTCAACTCTACACAAAGCCACGCAAGAAACAAGAGCAACCAAAGAAGAATACCGGGTCCGCTTCAAAATCCGAAGCCCTCGCCTGCTGTCACAACACTTGGTGCTCAGGAAACCGTGAAAACCATGCCGCAAAGATTTGGACTGCGAATCAAACAAAGGGTAATCAAAGTAATACCAGGCGACCCGATTTCTCAAGCACGAGAGACCAAGAGGAGTAAAAGAATGAAAGAGATGGAAAAGAAACAGCCAGCTAAGAATGAATAAAAAGAATACAAGAAGAACAAAGAAGACAGAGGGAGCAAGAGGAATGGCAGGGAGTCGAGGTGGAGAGAGCTCACTTGGAAAAATTACAAGCATGACAAGAGGCAGAGAGGAGGGCGGTAGAGGATAGGCTAGGAGCTCAAGGCCTTCAAAAATACCTCAAAGAGCTAAGCAATGTGCAAAGAGGAAGAAGGACAAGGTGAGGCCTGAAGTACAACACGCCAAGGAGGACTGGAGAAAAAAGTACAAAAATGATCCTCCTCAATGGGTGAGGCAGGCAGCTCCTCCACCACCACCAATAGCACAAAAATAGTGGAGATGGAAGCTAGACACAATTGATTTGCGGGAGATCCAAAAGTATCAGAAGAGCACTAAGCCCATCATACCCAAAGAGGCATTCTCTCAAGTGATGAGAGAGATAATGGATGAATATAGATATTTCGTTACACGCATACAACACACATCTTTATTGGCCCTACAGAGGATTCCATTGAAGACATTTTGGTGCATTTGTTTCAGGATAGCATTTTCTATAGCACCTCTCGAGGATTTTTGAACAAAATCAGGCAACGAAGGGGGACATACGGGGTCAACGGGACCATCACAAAACACAACGGTGCTTGGCAAGGTCAGACAACACAAAAAAAGCCCTATGTACCACGATGCACAGGGGCCAGATCTGACAATGGGACGGTGCAAAAAAATCCTTGTACACCATGGCTCGTAGGGCTTTTTTTTGCACCGTCCAACCCCGCCGGGCACTGCTGTGCTCTGTGGTGGTCCGGTTGACCCCGTATGACTCCCCGTTGTCCAATTTTGTAAAAAAATCACCGAGAGATACCCGCCAGCCGTTGACGGGTCGCTGCATGTTTGAGGTTCAGTGCATGTGTTGCATTGATGGGGGCTTTTCACAAGCCAAGCTCCCATACCCCTCTTCTCTCGTCCCCACCCCATGAAAACCCCCTCTTAGGGAGGGAGTGATAAAAAGCATTGGAAAAAAGTAAGAAAAAAATAAAGTATGATTATGTAAATATATAAGAAAGGTAAAATAGGCCACCTCATGCCTGCGGGGTAGCCCATCCGCACCTTGCCTCCTTTTTCTTCACTGTTGCCCCGCCGTGTGTCCCTTTTCCTCTCCTCCACTCAAAAGGTCAACCCCCTCTCTCTTCCCCTTGTCCTTTCTCCTTTCTCTCTCCCCTCAAGCTACCCCACCTCTCACCAATAATACATTATAACTCACCAATAATGCACCCTAACTCACATGCAACTTACCCTATCTTCCAAAATAGTATACCCCACCCCCTCTTTCTCTCTCCTATCATATCCCATGACCCAAATACCGCCCCTCTCTCTCTAAAGGGCGCCATGTCTCTTGTCTTGTAGCTAAACAACCTCCCCCACACTCACACACACTCAGTTTCACTGAAAAAGGTGCCCACAGACCCATCCCCACCTGGTGGTTACCTGATTTTTCTTGTGTTCACACACATCTGCACACAGATTCACCTCTGAACACACTCCCCTCTCTCCCCTCTTGTAATTACTTTATTCTCCATGTCACCTCTCACTTTTTTTCATCAACCCATCTCTCTCTCTTAGTCTCTCTCTCATGAGACTGCTGTTCTGGCACATATACACACAGCCAGACAAGTGGGGCCCACAGTCACATGGCCTATGTAGATAATGATTTCTTCATTTCTAAATTCTAGAATTTCTCCCCCCTCCTCCCCTATATAAAGAGGGGTCACCATCACACTAAGGACACAACATCACAAAAGAACACACTATGCACTGTGTGTGCCTAGTGCACACACACACACACACACACACACCATCACCATCACCATCACCGCAATAACCATGCTTGTCTTGAGCATGACCTCTACACCCTTGGCTATGGAAGATGAAGGGCAACTAAATGAAGGATGATGGCCATAATCCTCGTGCGAGTCTTCGCCATCAACTCCCACCTATCCTCCATGTGCTCTACCACTCTCTCCCTTCTCATTCCCCTACCCTATGCTCCCCATTTCATCGCCTAATTATCTAAATAAAGCTTGAGGTTTTGTGAGTATGTTTTCTTGCAATTTTTTGCCCATGTGAGGTGTGCAGAATCGCCACCTAGTCTTGTGTTTTGGAGTGAGCTTGTGTATGTGTGAAGGGTGTGCGGATTCGCCATCCCTTTGTGGTGCCTAAGTACTAAGCTGCTATACCCCCTCCCTCACTCTCTCTCTCTCTCTCTCTCTCTCTCTCTCTCTCTCTCTCTCTCTCTCACTTGATCTCATTCCCTTTCCTCTTCATCATTACTCCCAAGCATCCATCTCTCTTGGATGAAAACTTTGTTATGGTGGTGTGTTGTTTGCGTCCTAGCCGCTGAAGCTAGGTGGTGCCCCCTGTTTGCTTTACCATGACAGGCTTGAGGCACGCCATTCGGTCCCCGGTGTTTTAGAGGCCGTCGGGGTTCGGGGTTCGCTTTGCTCCCGTCAGCATAAATAAAATTTATTGGACAGTATGATTTTTTTTTAAAAAAAGTACAAAATGTTGACAAAAATCGTTAACAAAAACAATTATTATGTATTGATTTGGATATTACATCATGATCGATTAGTTTTACTACGAATTACGTCTGTGGGTATGGGGTGAATGGCTAACTTAACGCCAAGGGAAGTTTACAATTTCCTCTACGTTTGTCATCCCTTGACTTAGGCTGAAAGCGTAGTGGGAGAGGACTGCTCCTAGGTGCTTGCCTGCAAAGGCATACAATACCGTCTCTTGGTCCACCAATATACATTTGTGAGCATTTAGGGTGAGGGGATCTTTAACAAGTATGGCACTTAATGATTTGCACTTGAACATCTCTGCAGAACCATTCTTCGAGAGCTCTATGTGAGAAATTTGAAGAATCGATGGCCCCAAGTGGCTCAGGTAGTACCGAAATGAACTATCCCTATCCATGGGCATGTTGCGTGAACCTCTAGTACGCATAGCAAACTAATAAATATGGTATGCCATCTGAAAAGCATTTTAAAGGACTTTAACACTTGTTGTAAAGAACAATAGACAATCAACCATGCTAAGATATGTTAACCTCAAATTATTTCTTCATCCTTCTCTTCAAGATTTTTCTTTGTAAGATTGATGCTAGATCGATCATCTCTACCCATCGCGATTAGTGGTTTGTGTGGATGAAAATCGCTTTCTGGGACGCTTTCGTAAAATGAGGCACATGATTTGATTTCCACAAGTGTACTTGCTACTGTTTGCACCAACTTCTATTTTTTTTCATTGGGGAGGAAAAAGAGGCTTGCTGGGAGACCTTGGTCTTCAAAGCCAATTTAAAATTTCACTTTCTCTTCCTTTCTACTGGGATCATTCATGCCCGCATAGATAGCAAGCATTGCAAGCGATTCATCTTCTCTGAGTCCTAGTGTTTTGGCAATGTCGTCAAGGAACAAAAAGTGACAATCATTAGACACCACTGCATGCAAAGTGAGAATTTGGAGGGTTGGGATTTCCTCCGACACCTCATCTCCCTCTATCATCCGATCTTCCTCCTCAGTGGAGTTGGGCTCTTACAAGAGGACAAGTGCCATAGATGCTTCAGTCTGCTCATCAATCTCTTTGATAACTTCATTTGATTCCTCCACAATGGTCAAAGGCGGTCTTTGGTTGAACTTTTTCTTTTATTTCTCCTTATCCATGCCCTCCAGCACAAGTAAGGTCAGAACCATGTCTCAAGGAATGAATTGGGTGCCTATGCACCCCATGCCTAAATCTATGGGATCATTCTCATCCTCTGTCTACAATGTAGTCCTCAATAAATGAAAGAAAAGGTTTTTGTTAGTAGCATAGAGATGCTTGAAGAAATCCATTGGCAACCATGCCGTGTCAGATCCCTCAAAGACTATGGCATATTCTTCCATGTGTTGCGCCATGTAGTCAAGAAAGCTTTCAAATGCCTCTGCATGAAGGTTGGCATTGGCCTGTATGTCAATTGTACCCTTGAACACACCGAGTAGTTCATGTGCTCAATCCGCAAGTCCTATCTTTTCTAGTTGTGTGAGAAGTGCATCAATAGAAATTGCCATGGGTTCGTTCGCGAGCAAAGAAGATGCAAAGAGAGATTAGAGCTAGAGTTTAAAACATAGAAAGTCACTTAAATACCCAAGGACACTTTTTAAAAAGCACTTAAAATTAACTTCAATTAACTTAAAACTATATTTTAAACAAAATCATGAGACAAAGCATTGAAAGACACCAACATTGAAAATATTTGTGCTCCACATCAAAGACATTCCACGTTTCAATCGAAAACTTGAACAAGTTGAGAATAAACAAGTATGGGCAGAAACGAGATTCAAAACACTGTATGTATTAATGGGAGAAAAATCCATGTCAATTACAAGATTTTACAAAAATACATCGTGGAAACAGAATGTTCTCACACAAAATGCTCTTCTCTTTTCTGTAGCGAACAACCTTTTCATTGATTACAAAGAGATATTGCTTGGGCAAGGTATATTTGAGATTAAGATACTCGTGAAGGTGACTGAGGTGTCAGTCATTATTTACTACAATGTTGTGCACTACATCGTCATGGAGACATATTTGTAGGTCAAATGATTCTCTAGCAGCAACATCAAAGTCTAGTGTCTCCCATTCTCCGATCGTCAACTTCCATCTTCTACAGGAAAAGACCGTTGACAAGTTTTGCTTCACAACATGGTATCTAAACACCACATTGTCAGCAACTACAGAGCACTTGATTCTATCTTCCTGGTGGTTGACCACCTTAGTCTCCCATCCAGATGCAAGGAATCAGTAGATCGCACTTCCTACTCTGCAAGTCCACATTGTTGGTGTGCTATGAACACTCTGAAGTCAAAAGATAAACGCAAACACATGAAGAGACATAAACCATGTTACTGTGGCTTTGTGGGAACCATAGATTCACTTCATTTCTTCTCGCACATCGGTTTCAATTCTCCTTTTGGTTGCTGCGATCAAGGCATTTTCTGGCTTAGGCCATTCCAAACTCTCCAAGGTTGGCGAGTGAACCGGAGAAAGATTACCATACCCATTTTACCTAGGTGTGACATAAGTATGATTATTAAAAAAAATTGTCACGTGAGGCAAGCTTAGAGAATGGATAACCAACATAGAGCAACTTGCCAAGGTCACTGTGGATGGCCTCAAAAGTTCTTGTGAAGGACTCTATTGGCTCCCACTCTACAAAATCAGATGGAAAAACATCCACAAACATGAAGAGAAATGGAAATCTTATAGTCATCAAAAGCAACATACAAGGGAAAAATACTAAATAGACAGCCTAAAAATTTAAAAGAGGAGTAAAATTATAGTTTGCAGGAAACCTCGATGGAGCCAGTGTTGTCTCTAGCTTCAATTGTGAAGCAACATACACATGTTGCACCTTCGCAAGCATCTTGCCATCTTGTGTTTTCTTGAACTCCATGATTCCTTCTAATGGTGTGCTCGATAAGCCATGTGTCTCCTTGAGACCTTGTGTGTACCTCTTGAGCTGGGCTGCATTGCCACCCAAATCATTCATTTGAACTCCATCATCACTCAACATCCACTGTGATATTTTACATTGGTACATGAAATGGAGTCAATGACAATCCTAGGTCGTTGAGTAACTGATGATGCCATGGGGAATAGTGTCACAACCTGTAGAAAAACACTTATGATTAGACATTGCACATCCATGTCCTTAGCTGTATAAAGAGCAAGATTCTTGATGGTGTACAAAGACGGTTGATGCCTCTTACTACTATACTGCTCCACCTGCTTGTTGGCTTAATGGGGAAGATAATGTTGCAAAGCTTGAGAGGGAATTGTATACTCTCTAGAGAGCTTAATTGTCATAATAATTAATATCTAATTATCCTAAATTATTTTCTCATGTTAAACTGATCATTTAATATGGGGAAGTGCTGGGGGAGAAAAAGCTAGAATATTGACTAAGCTGGAAGACCGGCCACAGTAGGGATCCAAAGGAGGGAAAATAGGGATCCAAAGGGGGGGCCATCTGCAAAAGAGCTATGTGCAACAATGGGCTCCAAACACCTTAGGGTTCAGCCCATTAAGACTTCCAAAATGCTAGGGTTCCAAAATTCAAAGGTTGTGTCCAAGGGTCAAATATTAGGAAATTTGGATGCTTTTTGTGTGTGTACAAAAGTCTTCACAAGTCCCTACATAGGAGGGGGCGATCCCAAGAAGTAGGGGGTGAGAGAGAACAAGCTTCATTTGTACACAAGGGGAAAGAGGGACACATATCAACTCCCTAGGCCAGATGCCCACAAGGTAAATCCAAATCCCATTGGATGGCCATGGAGGTGGACCAATGAGAATTAAGCTAGAGTAAATCTAGTTTAATTAATTTAAAAACACTTAATAAAAGAACCAATATGAATTAAGCTCTCTAGAAGATAATTGGATAGTCTCCCAAGGGGTCTAATGAGCATTCAACAACCCAATGGCTTGCCTGATTCCTATTGGCCAGGAGGCAAAGGGGTCCAATGAGAGTTTAGTTGCATTTACTAATTACCTAAAGCTGTCACAAAAGGGAAGAGGGGGACACATGTCTGAAGACTATCACTTATGCTACTTAAATTCCATTGGATAGGCTCAGGGAGGTCCAATGAGGTGCTAGCAAGAGAAAATAGCAAGAGGGGTCGACCAAGAGAGAGAGGGGGATGATTTTTCGAAGGAAATTATCCACACACACTCACACAAGCTCATGTGTAGAGTAAGAAGACTCTCTCTCTCTCTCTCTCTCTCTCTCTCTCTCTCTCTCTCTCTCTCTCTCAAGCTTTAATGGAAATCTTATCACCTACTCCAAGCTTGTGAGAAGGGAGGCCTACACCAACAACTCTTGGATTTGTGATGCAGATCCTACCAAGATCCAAGTTCAGTGCATGCTCATCTCCTCTACCATGCTAATTACTAAGCTAAGCTATGCTGATATGAGTGTGATTATGTGAGTAGATGTACATCTTTCTCGTAAGACTACTCCTTCTTCCTCTCAATCTACTTTCATACCCTGCTAGCTCTCACCATCTTCGAAGGTGTGTGTGGTCTTGGGTATGAGACCGTGAGGGAATTGATGTTGTGTTTGATAAGTGTTTTGCTTAGTGCTTGAAGTTTCCATCTTCATTGCACTAGCTAGTATTGAAGGAACACAAAGAATTGTATTGTAAAATGTCTCTCTTGATAGGAGAAACCATAATACAAAGCCTTTTGGAGGGGGGACCAACTCCATGCAAATCCGGTCCTCAACTGCTGTCAATTGCTTAATTTATCTCTCTTTTGAAGTATTGTTCATGCTATCTAACTAGGTGTTATGATTTTTGTTGCTCTCTTCACCCAAGCACTCTTGTTATTCTCATTAGGAATCTATTCTAATGAAATGCTGACTATGTTCATGCTATTTTCCGCTACACACAAGTTACTAGGCCATTACATGTTACATTGGTATGAGAGCACAAGGTTTCTCTTTTCTTGATCAAGAAGGGAGGTCCTCAAGCTAGCTATAAATGTTTGGTATTATTAATTGCATGTGAATAAGTAGAATAGGAATTTTTCAGCCTTGCAGTGCGCCTGCCTTTGTGCAGTTAACGGGGCATCACCATTGAGAGATATGGCCTTAATAGTGGAGTCCTATGGGGATTGTCTATGGCTTAACCACTATTGAGCTGTTAGAAGCTTGATAGGAGCCGATGTTGTTTTGGTGTTGAACGACCCTCTCTTCTATTCCTTGCAATTAATGGTATTCAAGCCATGGGTACAATAGCTTGAGTGCTTTTTCTAAAGGGATAAAGAGGAGTAGCAACTAGGGCTTGAAGTGCCAAAGTACACCTAAAAAATTTATACATAAAAGTTGTTAGAATGGCTAACAATAGTAAAGAGAGTGAAATTAATGTTGATAACTATGATTTTGCTAATGAGCAGGCTACTTATGATACCCCAATTCTTGTTAACTATCTTGTTTCTAGGCTTCAACAAGCCATGGGCAATCCATCCCTCCAAAGTGAAGTGCACCAGCAACTTCGTGCTCATGGGATCCTCCAAGCTCCCCACCATGACAAGAGAGCACCTAGGAAGCCTCCTTGCGAGGCTTTCAAAAGAGGTCTCTCTCCGATTCGGGAAGAAGAAGAGGATCCTTATGAAGGGCTCAAACATTTGCTCGTTGATGATGCATCTCCTTCTCAAAGGAGAATTCAAGATCCCCCACCGAAGGAATGAGAAATAAGTGAGTCTCCTACCACCTCGACGAAGATGGCTCCACTGAGGGCGAGCTTTTTGAAATGGGGCCTCTAAACCCAAACCAATGGGCCTACCCTCACAAAATGTTCGTAAAGAGGTACGCACAGTTTTTGGGGCACCACCTTCTTTTGGGAGTGGAGAAGAAAACCAATCAAAATAACACTTGCACTCACCCACTCAAGCAACACACTTTGAAAACCCCCTTACTCTATATACACTTTGGACACTTGAACACCATCAACGATTATGCAACCCAATGCCGTGCATCAAAATGAAATATGCAATTTGTGGAATAGCATTCACCTTCTCCCCATAAGAATACCCATAATACATCCAAACTCTTCCTCTCTCAAGCACTCATCAAAAAATCATGCGCACAAGACTTGCCTCTCAAACACACAAGAGAATCACTTACATCAAACTAACACACTTTGCATAGAGAGCTCATCTCCATCTATGCAATGCCGTGACACAAATAAAATCACCATGAGAGGTAACCACATGCATATGTAATGAAGCAAAAGAGAGTTGGAGTGAGAAATTTCTTTAGACCAATTGAATAAGTGTGGAGAAACAAACCAATGGTAAATTGAGAATAGAACACTTACTTGATTTCTCGCACACCTTTTAAGGGGAGGACAGACGCTGGCTAACCATCACGAATTGCGACACTTGAAAGTTTTGAAGATGATTTCATGATCATTAACATAACCATGAGAGAGATCATGATGTATTTACAAGTTATTGAGGTGCTACAAATGATTTATTGGGTTGATGGAGTAAGAGATTGTAAAATGGAAAGAGTGGAGAATAGAGTTTGCACTTCCTCCAAAGAGGAGGGTTAGGAGGGAGGATGTGAAAGAGGGAGAGTTGGGGTTTTCTCTACTATTGATCAAGAAACAACATGAAGTTGAAAATATAGGTGTGTGCCCTTGAGTCTCTCCAAGGGGGGCTATTTATAGTTGTGTAGGAGTGGGATTATGCTACACTTAATTAGAGTAAGTGATTAGACCTAATTAAGTGTCCTTTGACCACTCATTGAATATTGGACATAAAAGGGACTATTTATTCACCAAAAATATCATTTTAGACCGTGAAGGCTCCATAGGGGTGCATAATGTAGGTGGGCCCCACCATGAGGCCCTACGGGTGGCTCCTACGGGGTATCTTAACTTGTCTGTCTTGGCATTTAGAAAGCATCTTTAGGTTGGTCCCATCACATGCAAGTGACCTTGAACACTCATTGCTCTTCTAGAAGATGAGTAGGTAAAAATAAGATCTCACCCTCTTGATTTACTTGATTTAGAGTTTCCTTTTGCTGCGAATCTGACAGATTTACACTATTTTGACCATAACTTTTTACCTGTAGCTCGGAATGACATGCTTCAAAAGGCAAAATTGACCTTCTCGACATGTTTGATATGAATTTGGACTATTCTTCACGCCCATGCACCAAGGAATTCGGTTTGGAAGGTCCACACTAGGCTAGGGAACCTTTTGCTTCCAAGTCTTCTTGTATGGGCCCTTTGCTTGTATGCATCCAAGGGGAATCATGCTTTTTCAAAAGGCTATGATGCTTAAACAAATAGAGGAGGGCCCAATATTATTTGCTTGTGAAAAGAATATACAATTGGAGTCTTTTTTGAAAGGAGAGAAACTATATGTATATTCTTAAGAGATATTGGGCCACCTATGTAGGGGGCATAGAAGACTTGTAGAGAGGGACCATAATCTTTGGTAAAGACAAGTGGAGAGTTGATTTTCATGGGAATTTATCTATATGGGATGGAAGATGGATATATTATTTTTCTACTACTAATTCACAAGAGGTAAGAAAGTTTGGGGGTATATAGTTGGTTATTGTATGCTTATTCTATTTACAAAGCAAAAAAGAAAAGGGTGGTAATATAAATATATGACTAAGGTGACATTTTTGGGAAGAGTAGAATGTATGTGTCGCCACAAAGGTTAAACGAAGAGGGAGAATTTACTCTAGATAACTTAATAGCGTAGAAAAATATATACACATATGAGGAAGAGGACGTTGAGTAGGCTGACAAATGTTGCAAAAAGATGGTTACCATTTTATGCCACTCATATTAGCCCTCCCCCAAGCCTAGAGATATTCATATCTTTAGGAGGACAGTGTTGCTTCTTTTTCTTCTTTTTTTTTTCCTTTTTTTTTTGGTCATTTTTCCTTTTCCACTTTTTTTTTTTTTCAATAGGAGGAGTGTCATGCACTCTTTTACTCCATTAGACTTGCTTTTCATTACCTCAATCCCATAAATCGGAGATGGGAGGGTTGCCTTGGGTATGTTCAGATTCCAAGGCTGGTTCTTCTTTGCACATCAAAGCTTTAAAAATAGGTGGAGCATTTGCCAAGCCGAAGGGAGCCATGTCAATTTGGAGCTTAGACGATGTAGGCAGATGACTGCCTATCAACGGATTGATACGTTGAAAGTAGGGCTTTAATCTCCATCCATTCACTCTGGTCTTGTGGAGTTTTCCTGATAAATCTGCTAATCTGTAACTACCATTCCCAAAGTTTGTTTTTATCATGAAAGGTCCCTCCCATCTTTGCAAAAACTTTTTGTCAAGTCGAGTATCAAGTCGGTTATCATAGCGAAGAGCCAACATACCTTCCTTCAATCCTTTCCCCTTGAGCTTCTTGTTGATTTTATCCCTTTGGCTTGTCGCTTTGGTGATGTAGTGATCAATGGACTCTTCTCTATCTAGCTCGAGTCGTTGGAGATCTAAGATCCTTTCATGTAGAACATCTTTTGGTTTTTTTGCCACTCTTGCAAGAACGCGCAAGCTTGAGAGCTCTACCTCAATGGGGAGAAGTGCTTCCTGTCCATAAACTAGATGAAAAGGGGTGAATTGGGTAGATACCTTGAAAGATGTCCTATACGCCCAAAGAGCAGCCGTCAAATGGCGATCCCAATCATTAGGCCGGTCCATAACCTGCTTAGAAATGATCTTACATATCATTCCATTCACTTTTTCCACCAATCCATTGCATTGAGGATAGTAGGGTGTGGAATGCAGGTGTTTCACTTTTAACCTCCTCAAGAGATCATTCAGAAGGTCAACCCTAAAACCCGGGCCTCGATCTGATAAGATTTCTAGGGGTGTTCCAAACCTACTACAAATATGATAAAAAATAAACTTTGATACCTCTTCAGCTGTGATTCGGGTTGTGCTTGTTGCTTCCGCCCATCGTGTCATGTAGTCAACACCCATGATGATGAAAACCTTCCCTGTAGAAGTACGAGGTAGGGGACCTATTGCATCCACACCCCACTTTTCAAAAGGGCCATAAGATATTATTGGGACTCGAGGCTCATATGTTAGTCGTCTATCCCCAGCAATTTGGCATGGCTTACATGCCTTACACCAATATTGGACATCACGATGTAAGCTCGGCCAAATAATCCCTGCTTGTAAAATCTTCCTACTTGTAATATCTTGAGAAAAGTGACCACCACAGACATCATCATGACATGAAAGAAGAATTTTCTCTATCTCTTGCACACCTGGTACTCTCCTCAAGACCAAATCTTTCCCTTTGTGATATAAATCATCCCCAATCAACTGGTAAGGTGTGGCCTTCTTAACTAGTCTATGTCTTTGCACCTTGTCTAAGTGTTTGGGACACTCACCTGCTTGTAGAAAGAAGATAATTTCTTTTAGCTCCTCTTGACCTTGATATTTGGGTTCATATAGTTTCACACCTCCTACCGCCATTTGAAGCTTTTCATTTGCGAGTAAGTCTGGTTCTTTGTTATGAGTTCTCACAATGTGTTGTACCTGTGTTGCTTTAAAACCCTTCATCAAAGCTCTTACACTACTAAGCCACTCAAACAATGTACGATTCTTGCACCTCTAAGTCCCTTGGATTTGCCTGACCACTAGAAAAGAATCACCTTTTATAATAAGTCTTTGTATGCCTAATTCTTTGCATTCTTCTAACCCAAGGGTTAGAGCAGCATACTCAGCCTCATTGTTAGAGTGAACACTGGGTAGAGTGATACCTTTTCTAACCATTACCTCCTTTTGTGGGTTCAAAATGATGATTCTCCCTGATGCTTTGTCTTGTTGGCGTTGATAAGCTCCGTCAAAGCATAAAGTATGGGCATTATCAATCTCCTTCACTTTGAACTGTTTTGAGCCTTCCTCTGTTTGTAGTCATGATCCTTCCCTTTCTCTCACTTTGTAGGTGAGAATGTCTGCAAGTCCTGCTCTTGTGCTATCTTCTACAAGGAAAGTGTATTCAAATTCTTGGAGTTCAAGCACCCACTTTGCTATTCTAGATGAGAGGCTCATGTGTTGTACTAGATATGGTAGATTGTGCTCTAAGGTGAGAAAAACAAATGGTACAGGGAGAAGATACGATCGAAACTTCCTTACCGCAAACAAGATTGCAAAGACCACTTTCTCCATTTCAGTGTATCCCTTCTCGGCCGGAGTCATCACCTTGCTTGCAAAATAGATCGGCCTCATGTATGATGTTTTAGGATCTTTTTGCATCAAAACAACACCAAAATAAAATCTCACTCTCTTGATTTACTTGATTTACAGTTCCCTTTTGCTGCGAATTAGACAGATTTACACTATTTTGACCATAACATTTTACTTGTAGCTCAGAATGACATGCTTCAAAAGGCAAAATTGACCTTCTCAACATGTTTGATATGAATTTGGACTATTCTTCACGCCCATGCACCAAGGAATTCGGTTTGGAAGGTCCACACTAGGCTAGGGAACCTTTTGCTTCCAAGTTTTCTTGTATGGGCCATTTGCTTGTATGCATCCAAGGGGAATCATGCTTTTTCAAAAGGCTATGATGCTTAAACAAATAGAGGAGGGCCCAATATTATTTGCTTGTGAAAAGAATATACAATTGGAGTCTTTTTTGAAAGGAGAGAAACTATATGTATATTCTTAAGAGATAATGGGCCACCTATGTAGGGGGCATAGAAGACTTGTAGAGAGGGACCATAATCTTTGGTAAAGACAAGTGGAGAGTTGATTTACATGGGAATTTATCTATACGGGGTGGAAGATGGATATATTATTTTTCTACTACTAATTCACAAGAGGTAAGAAAGTTTGGGGGTATATAGTTGGTTATTGTATGCTTATTCTATTTACAAAGCAAAAAAGAAAAGGGTGGTAATATAAATATATGACTAAGGTGACATTTTTGGGAATAGTAGAATGTATGTGTCGCCACAAAGGTTAAACGAAGAGGGGGAATTTACTCTAGATAACTTAATAGCGTAGAAAAATATATACACATATGAGGAAGAGGACGTTGAGTAGGCTGACAAATGTTGCAAAAAGATGGTTACCATTTTATGCCACTCACCATGAAGACGGCGGGCTAAACATTGTCCATCACCTCCAAAATGGAGAAGACCATCGCACACTTCTCCACACCATAATTCAAAGAGGGATGAAAAAAAGCAAGAGAAGACAAAGGCAAGAAAGAGGACACCCTCTTCTCCATATTGTTAATCCTCTTCCTCTTATAAAAGTGATGGTGAAGACAAAGAAGATCAAGGCAAGAAAAAGGCAAGAAAGAGGTCACCCTCTTCTTCATCTTCCTCAAATTCTTCACCTTCTGAAGAAAGTGGCAACCATTGAACCATCAAATAGAAGAGGCCATAGGAAATCATATGCCACGTGGAAGAGGTCGTCCAAGCTCAAGAAGTTCAAAGAGGGAGGGAAGAGCATCTCTTTCCTTACCTACAATGGCACCTTTGGTGCTACAGACAAAGTCTTGGCCTTTATCCAGCAGTTCGATGCGGCGTTTGGAGATGAGGGCTTCACAGAGTCCTCTAAGCTACACCATGTAGCTATGCACTTTAAAAACTCTGCCAGGCAACGGCGGTCTAGCCTATGGGCCAACGATGAAGCTCCACGAACATGGAAATGTTCAAGAGCTTCCATTATGAAGCAAGTTTTGGACACCGATGCCAAAGACAAAGTACTCACCGAATGGCGAAGCTTGAAGCTCTCTCCCTACGAACCCATCACAAATATGTAGACAAGTTTTGGGACTTACAACTCAAAGCCACTGTCTTCAAGAAGTTGGATTTTGGAGAGAAAAAGCAACAATTTTGTGTAGGCTTAACAGAAGAAATGGCGGAGTATGTCAACTCCCAATGGACACGCACCATATCGGCAGTTATACACCATACTATGGTGGCTTCTTGAATAAATTTCCAAACGGGGGCTAAAAGAAATTTTAATCCCACATAAAATAAGGGTTCCAATGAACCCAAGGGTAAGGACAATGTCCAAAAGTCTCCTAAGGGCAACTCCAACAAAGCTAAAGAGAAGGGAGTTTACAAAGGAAAAAATAAACTCTCTCCTGAAGAGCTTGAGAGTTATCGCAGGGATAATGGTTTTTTAAGTGCGGCGAGCAAGGGCATGTGTACCGCGCTTGTCCCCAAAAGAATACCCCCCATGAGCTTCCTAGAGCTACCTTGGTCGAAATCCAAGAGGAGGAAACTCACCACAAAGGATCTCCTCTATGCCATGCTTGGGGAAAGGTAAGAGAACATGATAATTTTTTTCTCTTTGACCCTGGTTCTACTCACAATTTCATATCCATAGAGTTGGCCACCAAGCTAGGCATACAAGCTTATGATGTCCTACCCGCAGACAGTGCTTTCAAGGGGCAAGAAGCTTCAGTCACTCCCTTAATCGGGAAATTGAGGCTCCATGTCCAAAGCTATGTGGACAAAGAGGACTTCTTTATCTCTCCTCTCAAGCATGAGGATGTAATCCTAGGGGAACCATGGTTTGATCGCATGGATGCCAATGTTAAATTCCTTGAAAGGAGAATCTCCTTTAGGTTCAGGAAAAAATATATGTACATAGATGTTAAGGAAATGGGTAACACCATACCCATTGTACATACACAAGCTTTCAATAAGTCAACAAAGAGCTCTATTTCTGTGTACGTGATTTTTGTTAAAGACTCTCAAATGAACCTAATGTTTTAGCAAAAGAAAATATACACAATCAAAAGGAATTAGAGTTATCCAATTTTCTCAAGGGATTTCAAGATGTCTTTATTGACGACATCCCTTATGAGCTACCTCCTAAACGAGGCAATGATGACCATGCAATTGAACTTCTTTCAGGAAGTTCACAGCCTAACAAACCTCTTTATAGAGTTTCTTAAGCTTAACAAGAGGATACTATGCGGCAAGTGCATGAGTTAGTTGAGAAGGGCATGGTTAGGTCTACTAGATCATCTCCATTTTGTTCTCCTGTGCTATTAGTGCAAAAGAAAGATGGCACTGTATCGTATGTGTGTTGACTATAGAGCACTAAATAGGATCACTATCAAGAATTGGTTTCCCGTTCCACGGGTAGAAGACCTATTCGATAAGCTAGAACGGTCCACCTACTTTAGTAGGATTGACCTAAAAAGTGGCTATCATCAAATAAGGATAGTTGATCAAGACATTGTAAAGAGTGCATTTTGCTCTACGTTTGGTCTTTACGAACACATTGTCATGCCTTTTGGCTTGACCAATGCACTAGCCACATTCAACCGCTTGATGGAGAAGCTATTCAGGCCTCACCAAACCTTTACTAGAGTTTTCTTTGATGATATCATCATCTACTCTAATTCATTAGACGAACACAAGCAACACCTCCAGGTAATATTTCAAGTTCTAAGAGAGAATAAACTTTATGTTAATCAAAAGAAAGGTGAATTTTTCTTGCAAGAGATTCAATATTTAGGTCACATTATCTCTCAAGATGGCATCCAAATGGATCCATCAAAGTTAGAGGTAATTAAAGGATGGCCTAAACCAAGGAATCTTCATGAGATAAGAAGCTTTATAGGTATGTGTGCATACTAAAAACGCTTCATAGAAAAGTTCTCACTAATAGCACGACCATTACATGTCCTAACAAAGACAAATGTTAGGTCCACATGGTCTGCCAAGGAGAGCAATGCTTTCAAAAAGCTTAAAGAAAAGCTTATCTCTCAACCTGTGCTTACACTACCGTGTTTGCGGGTCGCCGCGATGGACGTCCATAGCATAGCTCTCAAGCATCAACATAAAATTATCGATACAGGGGAAGCGACTCGGATGAGGCATGGAAACTCACTAGGGTGTCAATCCTAATGAAGTGAACTCGAAGAGATGCAACTACTAACTCTACAAGCAAATCAAACGCACTAAAGCCAAGTAATCTGCCTATGTCCTTCTACACAGTTCTACAATCATCATGCCCGTTCACCATGCAAATCATATCGGAATCGCACAAAACTTGAAGGGAAGCTACAGGGGACTATCATGAACATACCCTATCACTGTCACAGCATTCACGAGAGGTACACGATCGCGATCGTTCGTCCCACAGTACGCAAAAACAATAAACGGATGATCCTAAAGGGTCGTTTTTAGGTCCTTAAAGCCTCTCCTAGGGTCAAAACAACATAAAATACGCATATAAACACTC
Source organism: Adiantum capillus-veneris (assembly GCF_014529385.1). Taxonomy (NCBI): domain Eukaryota; kingdom Viridiplantae; phylum Streptophyta; class Polypodiopsida; order Polypodiales; family Pteridaceae; genus Adiantum; species Adiantum capillus-veneris. The sequence continues at coordinate 126,222,763 of NC_140959.1, forward strand.
AAAACAGCGATAAAAGGCCTAAACGGATGCGCTCGAAACCTTCACCGAATCTTGAATGCTTACACTTGAATGAAAGAGCAGAGTAAGAGGAACACAATGCAAGAAACAAAACTGAATTTGGATTACCGTAGCCACAGAAGCGATGATTACAAGTTGGAGCAAAGAGGTAGCTCTCTGTACGTAACGCAGTAGTCTCTTATCTTCAAAAATAATCTCCCCTTTCCCACTAACCTTAGTGTATTATATACCTATGGATTTCTAAAGTAGCCGGCGGCCAACTTCTCATGGACCTTTACATACATCATTGGAAAAATTACATCTTTGACTCAGACTTGACATAGGCAATTGTCATTAGACTTTTACAGGGTTTGATGTATTAACCATTGGAAAAATAATGTGACCACATCAAAACTTTGGCCGGCTGACCCAACGGGCGCCTTGGCTAGGTGGGCACTTGTATGTTGTTATCACCTCCAAACACTCCCCCCTTCCTAGCTCGTGTCGTCCCTTGACACGACCTTGTGCAGTCTTGTCATAGGGTTGTCTTCAGCTTTGTCTTCAAGGTTTATCTTCATCTTGGGAAGCGCGTTGTCGTTGATGACGCTCCCCCCTTCCTTGAGTGATGCATAGATGTCATGTTGTTGATACATGATTTGAGCTTTGATTATGGAGGCAATGGTTTCTTCCATTTGTGCATTCACCTTTTGGTTGTCAATCTTAGCCGCCGTAAAGATGGATGTTGAAGTGTTTGATCATGTAGAACTAATCCTCTTTGTGGTGTGGACTTTATGATGGATATTCTTTGTGGCGTGGACTTTATGATGGATGATGAGGTCTAGATTAGGGTCTTAAAACTTGGATGACCAAAGGGAAAAACCCAGTGGGAAAAAAGTACCTTTGGTATATGCTCTTATTGGAGTTGATCATTTGGACTGGAAGTACCTGTCATGCAAGGTGAGTGCTTGGGAGAAAGAAAGGAAGAGTGCCTAATGTAAGTGCCAATTATGGGACACTCTATATGCTTATGAGAAGTTTCTAAACAAAAGCATGTAGTGTAAAAGATGGAGTTGATGGGTGCTTCAAAGAACAAATGTAGCACATGTGACATCAAAGGACATCTCCATAGCTTGCACGTTTCCAAGAAGGGTTTTCGATGTAGAAGCTTCTCCACTCATTCCTCACTATGCGTAGTGTGTGAGTGTCTTTTGGACTCTCTTCTTCACTTTACCAAACTTAAAATACATAGACTTGGACTCTTATGCTCACCTATACCAACATGAGCGACACAACATAAATATGCTCAACTCCTCCACCTTGAGCAGTACCTAGAATAGCTAAGACTCTTAGACCACAGAGAATATTACTTGAAGCTTTGGGACTAATGCCTTGCTCATTTAGTGGCTCAGCTGCCCGACTCTTGACTTTTATGCCATGTATTTTTAATGGCGACTTGGACTTACCTGTTCATGGCCTGAAACCCAATGCCGTAAGTTCTTGAGATTAAGGCCTCTATCATTGCTTTGGTCTTTGAATGCCACCATTTTGTCAAGTAGGTTGGCATATTTTGGCTCCTCTTGACTTGCTTGTTGTATGTTGATACTTGTTTGTAAAACAAGTCCTTCAACTCTGATAGAGCTTGATGTACGTTGCATTAATTTCCATGAGAAGCGATTGTCGAGATGTGTGGGTTCTCTATGATTGAGTTTCTACTAGCAATTTTGGAACCCATCTTGTTTTTGGTCCTTGTGTGACCGTCTTTGGCATTTTATCTTCTTCTACAATTTGATGGACACTCGGCTTTGGTATCCAAACCTGATGATTTCCGTTGTAAAAGCCTTACTTTTGTAGTAGAAGACGAGGGATCCATTTTGAGGTTGTTTCCTTGGTTGTGCTTAGTCCCCATTGGCTCTTTGTTGGTGTTGATTGTCTTTGTGTGGGGTCCTTTGCTACTTGGTTGGTCTTAGTGGCTCTAGGTTGAGCAACTACTTTGGGTAACCATATTTGGGTGTTACCTTCATAGAATCCTTGTGCTTCAAGTAGCTTCACTGGAATCATCCGTTGCTGTATCTGTTTGTGTTGGGTAGCTTCATTGAAGTTTGACTTTGGTACCCATACTTGTTGTGTTGCTTTCTTGGAAGGTCTTTTCTTCTGTCCTTTTTTGTTGTTCTTTCTCCTGATTGAGTTGTTTTTATTTCGTTGATAGCTTGGCTCGCTCATTGTAGAACTTCTTTCTTGAGCCTTGAGTACATCCAGGCTGTGAATTTAGGCTTTTTGGCCCAAACATTAATGTTTCCTTCGAAGTAGCCTTGAGCAATTATTGTCTCATTTGATGCTACCCACCCTGTCACCTTTTGTTATTGTGGTTGAACCCGTGTTTCATGTATCCAAACTGGGTCTTTGACTTGGATGTGCTCTTTGGATATTAACACCTGCTCGACATTCTTCGGCTTCTTCTGGATGCTTTTTTGTGATGGAAACTTTGGTTGATAGACTTTTTACTTTGGTTTCCATTGCATTGTTGATGGTGTGGCTCTTGATGTAGAGGCTTCGTGGGAAATTTGATGGAAGCTCGTTGAAGGTAAAGTCGTCTAGCGAGGTTGATATACTTCAATGTTTACCTTTGCTTTACCTTTTTCCACGACGGTTGGCGATTTCTTCTTTGCATGGATTTGAGAATCTTCATGGAGTCTTATCGTTGTTGTTGTTGAAGCTTTTGATTGTTGTCGAAAGAAGATGTTCCTCCAGCTTTCTGTCAGGACCAGACTTTCTTTGATAGGATGGGAGTTGACTATGTGGAAAATATCTTTATACTCCCCGGTACTCAATTTGAGTACAACTTCTGCCACTCCAAAGCTAGGAATCGGCATTTTTGAACTTGTGTACACTGTTTCTTCTAGCTCATTGATTGGTGGCTTTCCCATCATGATCCACGTTCCATAAGTCATTAGATTCTTTGTTGCTTCTGGATCTATTGCGGCCGAACATGTAACCTTCAGCACTGTTTGTCCGCATAAATTGAATTTGATCATCGTAGGAGATAGTCCATTGTTAAGGCGGTTACGCCGCTAGCGGAAGCTAAATAGCGAGAACTCAACCAACAACAGAATTTGTCAGACGAGGACGGAGCTTGACCCGCAGGCGCATGGAAACAACTAGGTGGGTGTCAAATCACCTACTCGACCTTCTAATGACAATCACTACTAAGGAAATCAAATCTAAGTTCTAAAATACGCAAGTGACTGAAATCAGTACTACGAACGAATGCTATACGAAACAGGATCTAGGATCATTGAATCGATCTCAAACTCAAGGGGAAGTCTATACACTAGGTAAGAACAACACCCTAAAGACTTGAACTGCAAAATCAACCTATAACCACTCCGTGCGGTAAACGCGTATGAAGACAGGCCGAAATATACAGGTGAATGAAACTTCACCCCGATGGTACTAATGTGTAGCTCTACTCGTTGTGGTTCTATAGATATACTGCACGCTCAATTCCGACACACGAGTTGGAAGAAAACTCACACCGAAGCTCGTAGGAACTTACCACACATAGAAGCCGATAGCGCGCACTCTTGGTATCTGTGCGTAGCTCTCGCCGTTGCTAACACAATTGCGGTGTCGCTTCTCCAATGGCGGCTCCGTAGCTCGCGTATCAAGTAGATAAGACTCTCTCTCTCTCTCTCTCTCTCTCTCTCTCTCTCTCTCTCTCTCTCTCTCTCTCTCTCTCTCTCTCTCTCTCTCTCTCTCTCTCTCAGACACAGTCACGGCGCTCCAAAACTCACTTTGATTAATCATCTGAATCCTTAGGTTACAAAAACTTTGGCTTATATACCTCAGCCTTGGAGGTGAGAACATCTATAACTAATTACATCAGCAAGTGAAATTACTTCGGGATTACAAGCTGGAAACTCAATTGAGTCCCATTACTTAATGAATGGCTCAAATCAAAATTAATGTCGGAAAGACATTTATTCCAATCAATGGTTACAAAATGATGAGTGTGAGCAAAAATGTGGGTGTGATCCTCTGCTGGCTCAACACTCCCCCCCCTCCGCGTTCATGTCGTCCCTGACATGACTTTTATGCTTGGTCAATAAAGTCCTGTCGTCTTGAGCATCTGCAAATGTGATTCGTATCGTAGGTTGCCGATGGTCAAGGTTGGGCCGAATATTTTTCTTTCGTGGGTGAAAAAGCTAGTGTAGAAAGCTTCTTCGAATGTTTGCATGTGGAAGCTAGGCAAAAACATAATCCTTTGGTATAGGAGGTGTAACACTTTTGGAGAAGGCTGCAATGAAAGATCGTACATCATATCAGACACTCTGTCGGCCGTCGATAGTAGACTCGAGGTTGTGGCTTTATCTAGCGCGAACACTTCAATGCAAGCTAAGAGAGTCCTGCAGATTTTCTTGAGCATCTGACATGAAAGGTCAGGAGAGCCAGTAAAGAGCTTGATGGTGCCCGTTAGGGTTTTCACCATGTAGTCTTTACCTATTCTCTCTCCTGCCTTTGGTCCTGGCATCCTGGGATAATTAAGCCAATTTGGCTTCTTTTGTGTAATCCTGCCATGCTCTTTCCAGTTTTTGACTCTTGGCACCGGGCAGAAGGTTGCATCCTCCCGGATCTCCTTTGGTGCCTCCACCAAGTAGATGAGGTAGGCTGGGTATTTGTTCAGCCAACCTTTCCTCCATCTAGGTTGTGAATCTACTATCTTCTTTGATTGTTCCTCCTTTGTGATGTCGCCTTCGTAAAGAGCGACATACTACTCCCCTTCTAGTCTCTTTTTTGTCTTTAGCACTTCAAATTTCATCAAAGGGAAAGGCAGGCTGGGTTGCATCCACTGTTCATGGAGCACTTTTGTGTCTAGTCCCTGAAGTCTAATGGAGATTAGGAGTCTCCTCTCCCATTCCATTTCCACCTTGGCACTCTCCTCTGCTGACTTTTCTATTTGGTCATGGAGCCTTTGTTCTTCTTCTTCAGAGATTCTTGAAGTCGAGGCCACCTCTTGAGCTGGGGCTGGATCTTCAATTGTGGTTTCCTTTCCAGTTTCTGGTAGCTCTATGGCTGCTCCACCTGATTCTTCTTGTGGTGTCTCTGTCTCTCTCCTTTGTTGCTCTTGTAGATCTTGGAGCTGTTTGCGGAGGGCCTCATTCTCTGTCCGTAGTGTTTGATTTTCTAATGTGAGCCTCTCCTCTGCGGCCAATGATCCCTCCGCAATGTGCAACCTTTGCACTTGCTCTAATCTTAGCTCTCTTTGTAAGCTTCGGACCTGGTCTTCCAAAACTGGTACGATAGCTCCCTCTTGTTCGGTTCCTGCTCTGCTAGCTCTAGGGGTAGACCTGAGTCTAGTGATTGTTCTTTCTTGGAGATCGACTCTTTCCCTTAGCTCAATGAGCTCATCCTTAGCCGCCTCCAACTCATCCTCTATCCGCTCCCTTGCTTCCTGTGCACTTGTTACTTCTCTTGAAGCCTCGGCTAGTTGGAGTATCAAGCCGTCTCTCTCGTTTTCTGCGTCATAGAGTGATGCTTTATGGCTTTCAGATTCAGTCATAGCATTCTCTAAATTTCTCTGCAACTCCGCTTCCCTTTGTTTGGCTGTCTCAATCTCTACTTCCTTTGCCTTGGACCTTTCTTTTATTTTGCTGAGCAGTTCATGCACCATGTGCATGTCTTTTTCATCATCATCTGTCAGCTCTAAAGCTCTTTCCGCCACCACCTCCACTGGATTTGGCTCTTCTAGTATTTTCGGTTCGTCCAGTTTCTCTTCACTTTTTTTTTTACTCTTTGTCTTCTTCTCCGTCCCTCTCCGTTCATCTTGTTTTTGTAGGGTGATCCCATAAACTGCTTCAAGGGCCTCTTCTTCGGTGTATCCTATCTCTACCAAATCCTCATAATCATTTCTCTTTTGCTGAACTGGATCTATCTTCTTTTCTTTGGTCTCGGCTTCTGGCTTTTCCAAAACATCTGTGTCCACCTCTACTGTGGTCTCTTCCACAATTTTTTCCGTCTTCTTCGAGCTTGGTACATCAGTCATAGAGGGATGTTTGTCGTCAGCTTCCTTGGCTTTCCCTTTTTCGGCTTGCCCATCTTTCTCTTGAGGCTTAGTAGACCCATCTACTTTCCTTTTCCCCTTGTCGTCTTTTTTCAGCTCAGCTTTTAATTGTTGTACCTCCTCTTCAGTGTATGGCTCGACAGTTTGCTGCTCCAAAATAGCCTCTGACTCCTCATAAGCTTTAATATATTGATCGTATTGATCAATATGTGGCCTGGCCGAGCTAGTTCCGACTTTAGTGGGGTCTGGCACCCACTTTTCTTCAAAGTCACCCTTTAGCTAGAGCTCTTTCCGCTCTCAACTGCTCCACTAATCTTTCCATTCTTGCCGCTTTCTGACTTTTGGTTTGCTTGGGAGCAACCTTCTTCTTTACTTTCTTCTTAAGTGGCTCGTCCACATCCTCTTCAAGTTCTGAAACTACATCTAGTTTCCAGCGTGCTCTTGTGGATGCCCTCTTGGATACTTCAGGCTGTTCTTCCTCCTCGTCGGCTTCTCTAAGCCACTCATTCTGGGAGGGAGCCTTTGGCCACTGATCTCTAACTCCAATAGCTTCATAAGCTATTCTTGTCAGAACTTCCGCTCCTCCTATGTATTTTGGCTTCTCGTTGTGCATGGCAATTACTTGCTCGTGGATGTGTTGAGCGTAATTCACCTCTTTTGGCATATTGCTCTTTAATGCCCATGTGATGGTGGTCGCAATGGCATGGGGTGGTGTCGTATACTTTTGCGGTCTTTTACTGCAAGCATGAAGAAATTGGTTGTACAGTCGGCAAAGGGTTGCCGCTCTTGGGTCCTTCATATCTCCATAGGTCGCATTCTGTTTCTTGGGCCCATAGACCTCTATGGCCTCCCTTCTTTCCCTGACCGAGCTCCCTTTGTTATGCAGCTTCAATGCGTCTGCAATTAGCTGTGGAGTGATCTCTACTTATACCTTCTCTCCATCCATGGCTGTCAATGTGGCTTTTCCATCCTTCTGAATGGATGTTGCCAACTCGTACACTCTTCTTGTATCCACACCTGATGGTCTCGAGGTGAAGAAACTGTGCAAGTCTGCCCTTTCCAGGTACCTGCTGATGTCTTCTGACCTACTATAATCTACCAATTCCTGTGGGATCATCGGTACATCCACCGCTTGCCCTTGAGGATCTCTGAAAGTCCCCTGGTAGATCTTTATTCCCTCTTTCTCCAATACTGCTTCCTCCACCCAAGTTTTGGTTGGCTTGAGGGTTTCTGCTAGAATGTCAAATGGTTCCGCTTCTGCAATAGCATCTTTGATTGTCGGTCTTTTTCTCTTCGTTGCCGATGACTTGGTGGAATCCATGGATCCTGTAACTCCAATTTCAGAAGTTAGCGTCTTTTTAGTACTGAAAGCCGAAATGAAGCTTTTAACTATCCAAATGACTTGAAAATTGAAACATGAGCTATTCAGGGCCTAAGGATGCAAGGTAGGTGAAAAAATATGCAAAGTGGGCTCAAAATCATGTTGGAGACATCATACGCGTATGATGTCTTTTGTGTCAAAATGACTTCATATTGGTTGTGCTTGTAGCTGATAGTGTATACATGATTATCATATGCTTGGATTTGAGTTTGGATCCTATTTGGTCAAGTTTTGGCCAATTTAATCCAATTCTGGCTCTTGGCAAAATTTTGAAAGGGAATTGGATTTTATGATCCAAATTGGATAAAACTTGGTGGTTCACTTTCAAATGGCATGTAGATCACTTCTGTTTGGTGGTTGAAGCTCTGAGGTGCCAAAATCACATAGTGAGACATCATACGCGTATGATGTCTTTTAGTGTATTTTTGGACCAAATTTCTCTATAAGCTTGGATTTGGCTTTAGATAGGCTTATTCAATGGATTTTATGAAGTTTGGATAGATTTTGGGCTAAAAATGGCTCTGGAGACATCATACGCGTATGATGCCTTTTTCATCAATTTTGCATGGGATTGGTTCTATGGACTCCCCATGTACTAGTGAAGGATTGTTCCTACTCAAATCTTGGTTTGGACTTGAGTATGTTGGATTTGGGCCAAAAATAGGCTTTAGGTGAAGGATTTTCCCTCCATTGGGCTACTGGGGTGATCCTCTTGACCAAATGGTTCCAAATTTCATATGTAGCATGTATTAGATATATATAATGGATGTATGATGACAAATGAGCAGTTTTGGCTCTGTAAGTGCAAATAGACATCATACGCGTTGTGAGCGGGATAAAAACACACACACAGCGCCTCTATAACGACCCGACACACACTCTTGGGAAGATACACACACACACTATGGGGCACCACTCGGCTTAGACAACACACCTGGCCGAGATAGGGAACACACCTCTGGAGTGAGAGGAGAGAGACTATCCACACAGACACACACACACACACACACACACGCACACACACACACACACACACACACACACAAAAAAAAAACTCAGCTCAAAAGAGGAGAATTTCTGATGTTTAGATACAATTGAGCTTGGGCCAACACCAATGGGGCAAATAGCTCACACAATATGGGTAAAATAAGCCAGATACAATCACAAACTAGAGCAGAAACTTCACTCATGGGAGAAACTTACACAGAAAAACAGCAGGAAAAAAGTGAGGAATTTGGCAAAATGGACAGCGCCATCGCGTCCGGAACGGCCCAAAACCCCAGTCTATAATGTCAAAGTGCTCAAATCCGACCTCCGATGAGCAGTTTACGGCCAAAACAGGCTCCAAAAACCCAAAAAACACACCTGCGGCTGTTCCTCCTCTCTTCTCCACGTTTTTTCTGGTTTTCTCTCTCTTTTCTCAGTTCCCACACTTAGCTTTATTACTTGGGCACCCTTGGCCTTTTAGATGACCTCAAACGGACCCCGAACATGCCAAAAACTGACCTCGCAGTGCATAGTTGTCACCTTTTTGCAGCATTCGCACACCTGGCACTCAGCTTTCTTCCAATAATGCATCTCGCCACCACATGAAGTGGCCCCAAAAAGTGGTCCTAATGATGACCTTTCTGCATAACTCTCACAAGAAAACACCCACGTTGGGTCCGTCCTCATCCGCGTGCAAATATTGACCTCGTTTGCCCTCTTGACGCCACTAGATGCCATCTGACGCACCTGCTGACCTCACGTCGTCGGCCCGCGGATAGCTTCCTCGAGAAGTTTTACGCGCTACCAACTCCTCCTTATTGTAGAAAAACACAATGGTACTAGTAACGATGAAAATCGATGCACTATGTACATGGTGTCCTACCTGTACACATGTGGGCCCCACATAACCACCTGGCTCTGGAAAATGGGCAATCCTTTATTCCATGCACCATGCATGTGTATGTACATATGCGCAATTCCTTGCTCCAAAAAACTCCTGACATAATTTTCCCACCCCCTAGCCTGCTAGATCATTCATGATCAGCAGCAGCAAAGAGAGATATGAGGCTCGCCGCATCACAGGTCTCCTCATCCTTCACAGACATCACTCGCTCTTCAGAAAACTCATCTTGCTCCACCATCATCAACCTGGAATGATACAACTTAAGACGCAATCCATTTACCCTTGACATATGTAAAATCCCATCCAAGTTAGCCAACTGATATGTACCATTCGGGAAACACTCCACTACCTTGAAAGGGCCTTCCCACTTAATTTGAAACTTCTTTTGGAAGGTGTTGTCCAATTTGCTGTTGTAGCGCAAAACCAAGTCATGTTTCTTGATACCCTTACTTTTGACCTTTTCATTTATCTTTGCCAAAGCCTTATCCTACATCTGCCCATAATGCTCCAATGCGCTCATCCTATCCAACTGGACCTCTTGTAACTGCAAGAGCCTCTCTTTGAATGCATCACTAGGCGGCCCAAGCAACTTCTCTAACATCTTGACCGCAGGCAACTCTACTTCCACAGGCAATAGTGCTTCCTTTCCATACACCAAATGAAATGGACTAAACCCTGTACCTGTCTTCACCGAAGTACGGTAAGCCCATAATGCACTAGGAAATTCCAAATCCCAATTCTTTCATTGGTGCTCTGTCACTTTAGAAAGAATTTGTACCAACTCACCATTGAATCTTTCATTCAAACCATTACACTGTGGGTAATAAGGAGTGGTATGCTGGTGCTTAATCTTCATCTTTGTGCATAAGAAGTCTAGCAGTTTAGCTCTAAATCCTGGCCCCTTATCTGAAAGTAGCTCTAATGGCACCCCAAACTTGCAACATATTTCATCATACACAAATTTTGCCACATCCTTTGCAGTGATCTGTTTTACTGCTATAGCCTCTGCCCATCTAGAAAGATAGTCCACTGCCGTCAAAATATAGCTTTTGCCCCTACTTGTGATAGGTAACGGGCCTATTGCATCAATTCCCCACTTTTCAAACACATCAAACGCCATAATGGTTTTTCGTAGCTCTGGCTTCAACACTCTCTTCCCAAATGCTTGACACCTATTGCAAGACCTACACCAATGGTGAACATCCTTGTGCAAACTAGGCCATACATACCCCTCTTGAAAAATCTTATGCAAGGTGATCTTTAGAGAAAAATGGCCACCACATGCGCCTTCATGATTCTCTTCCAACAATTTGTAAAGCTCCTCCCGCCAATGTACACGTCTCAACACGAGATCAGCCCCTTTCATGTATAAGACATCGCCAATCAATTTGTACCTGTATGCTCTACGCACAAAGCCATACTTCTTAGACTTTTGAATCTCCTTTGGAATGATTCCTGTTAGCAAAAACTCCTCTTCTTGAGCCAAACTTTCCCGGCCATGATAAAGAGGTAAATTGGTCCTCAACACGAATAGCTCCCCAATCATGCCTTGAGCTGCTTCATGTGCCTCTCCATTTAGAGCACGTTCAATGTGTTTGATGCTCCATGCTTCAAACTTTTTTAACAGGCCTTTAATTCTAAAGCACATTTCCTTCAATGAGGTGTTCTTGCTCTTCCACACACCCAGCACTTGCTTCACCACTAACAAGGCATCACCTTTTATGCTCAACCTTCTAACCCCATGCTTCAAACAAATGTGTAATCCGGCTTCCAATGTAGCATATTCAGCCTCATTGTTACTATGCGCATCCAATTTGAACCCTCTCTTACATAATAGCTTCCCCTATGGATCATAAAGTGCTATACCCCCTGAAGCTGCATCGTGGCTCTTTCTGTATGAACCATCAAAGAAAAACACATGTGCATGGCTGATCTGTGGCACTTCTTCAACTACCTTTCTCACCACCTCTTCCTTAACAATAAGGGGATTCTCCTTGTAGGTCAACAAATCAGCTAGGGTAGCCCTTGTACTATCTTCCACTAGAAAAGAGAACTCAAACTCTTGCAGCTCAATTATTACCCATTTCTTCACCACATTTGACATGTTAGTACCATTAATTAACTGTGGCAAAAAGGCATAACTCGTCAAGAAAACAAAAGGCCGTGGTAGCAAGTAATGACGAAATTGTCGACAAGCAAATATTACACTGGCCATCACTAGCTCTACTTCCGATAACTTTCTCTCCGCTACCAACTTCACACGGCTTGCACAATACACTGGCCTCATATAATGGCTACCCTTCCCCTTTTTCAATAACATGGCTCCAATGGCATCATCCCCTACTGATGGATTTACATAAAAAACTTTCTCCCAATCAGGAGCCTGCATGGCTGGCAACCCCCCTAACACCTCTTTCACCTCTTGAAACACTTCTTCACACTTGTCATCCCATTGCAATGGATCATGCTTTGCCACTTGTTGTAATGGATAAAGAAGCTGCGAAGACAATGGAATAAACCGTGCCATGTACTTCACTTTGTGTATAAAGGTTGCCAATTGCTTCGTACTCATAGGTGATGGAAGAAGAATAATAAACTTCACCTTATCTGGATCAGCCTCAATGCCATTTTCTGACACCATATGGCCCAATAACTTCACCCTTGGCTGTGCTAGATGACATTTCTTTGGATTTAGTTGTCCTCCACATTCATCATATCGAGCCAATACCATCTGCAGCTTCTCATGGTGATCAGCCCTACTGCTATAGACACAGAAGTCATCCATAAAAGCTTTAACACAACTACCAATGAATGGTTCCAACACCCAATTTGCTCTCTCTTGATAGAAGGAAGGTCCATTTGACAACCCAAATGGCAATACTGTGTAGCAATAGTAGCCCCATGGCGTAATAAAAGTTGTCTTTGTGCGGTCTTTAAGAGCAATCTTCAATTGAAAATAGCCCGAAAAACCATCACACACACTGTACCTCTCATAACCTGCCACTGAATCCAAGATCTGATCAATGAATGGAAGAGGATATGGGTTCTTCTTAGTGGCTGCATTTAAGGGTTTAAAATCTACACAAATCCTCCACTTCCCATCCTTCTTTGGACTGACTACTACTGGACTCACCCATTCTGTGGTCTCCACAGGGACTATGAACCCTGCCTTCAACAACTTGTCCACCTCTTCTCGCAAGGCTTCCATTTGATCTTGACCCATCCTTCTTAGCCTTTGCCGCACTGGCTTAGCACCTTCTTTCAGCTCTATATGCATCTCTTCACCCTTGAACCCTCTGATCTCTTCATATGAAGTAATGAACAAATCAGGAAAACTAGCCAGCATATGCAAATATATGTCCTTCTCCATAGCTGAGAGGTCTCCACTGATCATTTGTGTCATTAATTCCTACTTCTTTGACAAATCAACCTTGGTTTGCATCAGCCCTTCAATCACTTCATAAGGCCCTTCACTTTCATCTTCAACCTCATTCGCAAATGCAACTAAGCCAATATCCTGGATTTCTTTGTCCATCAAAAGAAATGCAACATCAGCATCCTCATCACTGCTGGTAGTGCTATCACTGTCCTCATCTGTCACCGTGGAAGAGTCTTCATCACTAGACTCATCCTCATCTTCATAAAGCTCCTCTAATTGTTTCCTTGTGTCCATATTATAAAGCTTCTTGGTACCTGTCTTTCCATAGAGGCTAATCGTACCATGTCGCCAATCTTGAACAGCTCCCACTGCACGTAACCATGGTCTGCCCAGTATAATAGGATATGCTCCCAACCCTGCTGGCATCACATGAAAATCAACCACTGCCTTTGCATCATATGCCTCCACTTCTAAGCTCTTTACAACACCCAAGCATTTTACTTTTTGATGGTTTGCCAATCTGATCCAAAAACCTGACACCCCAGCCACTGTGAGACCCATCTTCTCAACGCATGAGTGTGTTATGACGCATATTTGGGCTCCGCCATCCACATAACCTTGTCCCAAATTTTTCCTTTTATGCCACACATCTACTATTGGACAAATGTCTGGTAGCTCATCCATTGCCAACACCTTCACTGAACCTCTCTCTGGCTCTTTCTCCATTGGGTTAACCATACTCTTCCACTGTCGCTTTAGCTTAGGCACCATCTCTATAAGCTGCCCAAAAGTAACATCTGCCTTCCTGCTCGTCAGATCCTCCTTCAAGTCATAGCTTAATTGCCCATCCCCTAGTGGAAAATCTGAAACAAGAAACTTTCGACGAGCTTTCCTTTTCCTCTTGGCCTTGACATCCTCGCCTTCATGGCTCTTTCCTTTCTTCTTACTAGGACCTGGGGCACTTCTTCCTTCCTTATCTTCTGTGGTCCTCTTCCCAATAGGCATCACTAATGTATCCTCTAGCTTTGATGCCTTCTCCAAGGTGACTACACTTAGCACTTTTGTCTTTCCCTTTTCCTCCTGGGTCAGTCCACTGGTTCCTTCGTCTCCCTTAATTTCGATGCCATAATCATTTGACCTAGTTAGCACCTGTCTTGGCAATGGATACATGTCTCCCCCCATCCTTGGTGGCTTATCACATTGCGGGCTGATGTGACCCAACTCTCCACAATTATAACATGTGGGCGTCTGCCTCCAAAACCTACCACTGCTTTGTCCAACACCATTCCTAGGCCTTTCTTCACCTCCTGGCTGATTTGCAAACCTCCCTCGATCTCGATTATTTCCCACTTGACCTAGCATGTTTAGGCTGAGATTCTTCATCAAATCTACCATTTGCCTCATGTCTTGCCTTAGCCCATCATCTTGCACTGCTGTAGTGACCACTGCTGGCATAACCTGAGTAGTAACAGGAACTACTGGTTCATGATGAACCCCTGACATGCGCCCTTGTAAAGACTCTATAGGCTGAAATTCAGACCTCATTGGCAAAGACTCCACCCCTAACTAGCTCATTTTCCTCAGCTTCCACTCTTTGTTCCTTGCTACCTCTAGTGCATCCTCATATGTCCTAGGCTTCTTTAGCTCCACTCTCCAACGTATATTCTCCCAAAGACCACAGCCAAGAACCTGTCCTTCTTCATCATGTCAGGCGGGGGTACCTGTGGTGCTAAGGCCTTGCACATTCGCTCCCATGCCAATGAAAACTTACGTATGTACGCATCTACTGGCTCACCTTCCTTTTGCACCAAAGCCTGTACTTCTTGCCACACTTTGTCAGGATCTTCTATCTTCACAAACTCCACTTCCAATCCATGCCTTAGATTTTCCCAACTCAACCTTACAGGGGGATCAGCCACACGCAACTCCTCTTCAAATGCTTTAGACCAAACTCGTGCATCACTCTTCAAACAAATTTGGAGAAGGCGTAACATCTGCGCAGGGTCATGAATCCGGTTGCTAATGCAGGCAACCTCCATCTTTTCCAAAAATTCTTCCACATCTTCATCACTTCTTCCATGAAACTCGGGATAAGAGAAAGCCATGGCTACCCAAGTTACAATGCTTTGAGAACCCCTTCGAACACACGTGCTAGAACCCAAGACTTTTGACTTCCCAATCCCCAGAAACTTCAATGGAGCTCAGCTTTAGATAAGGACAAACACATGCACATCAAATGAGTTTTCATAGTTGATCATCGGAATTACAACAGGCAAAGGACATTCCAGGATCTCTCTCAATCTTCTTGGCCCAAACATAAATACTATGCGCTGCTGGAAAAAGATCTTCCTGGACACATGAACATGAATCTGAATTCTTTGAGTTAAATGAAAAGGAGTGAACTGAGGGCCATTTTGATCATCCATTAAAGCCAACCATGAAGCTCCCAACAAGGCACACCTGACTCAACCTCTGATTTTGCCAAAATTTCAGCAGCATAACAACATAAAATGGCTCAAAAGACCAAAAGACTAGCCATCATAACTTGGAAAAATTTTGACAGAGTTTCCCCAGAAGTAGAGTAATGAGAACCCAAAATATAGACTGTATCTGTATGCATAAACTGCCAACAATAGAACCCAAGCATCAAATAGGACTCACTAGTACATAGCCTATGGCGAGGTCATGAAAAGGGTGCTCCAGCTACCTGTATCACCGAAAGGATCTCCACATTTGAGAATCCCCCAGCTCAATAAAAACCTCACGCTATCGACCCTCACACGAAGGCTAATGCAAATCGCGTATAGTCAAGTCTCAGAAATGACTATCTTCCAGACCAAGTCTTAGAAATCGCTGGGACTGCCAAATACAACCAAGTATGGCTCCACAAATGCGTACAATGGCAGTTTCCACAAGTAACGTACAATCCAGCAGACAATGCGCTCAAATAGGCGCCAAGTGATGCATACCCACAACAACTGCAAGTGACATCACTCCTAGTATATTACTGTACTCCAGCTACCTGTACCTGTACCTGTCCCTGTAACCTATAACCTGTAATCTGTAATCCCGAAGCTCGAAGCTCCAAGCTCGAAGCTCGAAGCAGAAGGTACTCAAAGAAGATCCTCCGTGGGGGCGCCAAAAGAATGTGAGCAGGATGAAAACACACACACAGCGCCTCTATAACGACCCGACACACACTCTTGGGAAGATACACACACACACACTATGGGGCACCACTCGGCTTAGACAACACACCTGGCCGAGACAGGAAACACACCTCTGGAGTGAGAGGAGAGAGACTATCCACTTGCCCACTCCACACAGACACACACACACACCCAAAAAACTCAGCTCAAAAGAGGAGAATTTTTGATGTTTAGATACAATTGAGCTTGGGCCAACACCAATGGGGCAAATAGCTCACACAATATGGGTAAAATAAGCCAGATACAATCACAAACTAGAGCAGAAACTTCGCTCATGGGAGAAACTTACACAAAAAAACAACAAGAAAAAAGTGAGGAATTTGGCAAAATAGACAGCGCCATTGCGTCCGGAACGGCCCAAAACCCCAGTCTATAATGTCAAAGTGCTCAAATCCGACCTCGGATGAGCAGTTTACGGCCAAAATAGGCTCCAAAAACCCAAAAAACACACCTGCGGCTGTTCCTCCTCTCTTCTCCACGTTTTTTCTGGTCTTCTCTCTCTTTTTTCAGTTCCCACACTTAGCTTTATTACTTGGGCACCCTTGGCCTTTTAGATGACCTCAAACGGACCCCGAACAGGCCAAAAACTGACCTCGCAATGCATAGTTGTCACCTTTTTGCAGCATTCGCACACCTGGCACTCAGCTTTCTTCCAATAATGCATCTCGCCACCACGTGAAGTGGCCCCAAAAAGTGGTCCTAATGATGACCTTTCTGCATAACTCTCACAAGAAAACACCCACGCTGGGTCCGTCCTCATCTGCGTGCAAATATTGACCTCGTTTGCCCTCCTGACGCCACTAGATGCCATCTGACGCACTTGCTGACCTCACGTCGTCGGCCCGCGGATAGCTTCCTCGAGAAGTTTTACGCGCTACCAACTCCTCCTTATTGTAGAAAAACACAATGGTACTAGTAACGATGAAAATCGATGCACTATGTACATGGTGTCCTACCTGTACACATGTGGACCCCACATAACCACCTGGCTCTGGAAAATGGGCAATCCTTTATTCCATGCACCATGCATGTGTATGTACATATGCGCAATTCCTTGCTCCAAAAAACTCCTGACAGCGTATGATGTCTTTTGTGTCAAAATGGTGCTTTTTGGTTCCAGATAGCTTGTAGATGTGTTTAACAACAATCCTACAAAGTTTCAATGAATTTGGAGTTATTTTGACAAAATTAGGACCAAAAATCAATTTTATGGCCTACTTTGTGTTTTTTTGGTTTTCCTTGGGTTTTCTAACTCCAATTCTCATGATACTTGGTTCATAGGATGTGATTAACATGTGGAATGAGGCTATGCACTCAAATGTTGAAATGGATGTGAAATTCATGCTGTGAGACATCATACGCGTATGATGTCTTTTCTTGAAATGTTGGTCTTTTTGTGCAAAGAATGCTTTGTGCTAGTGCCCTAAGCCTTGCTAACTAGTTTTCAACTTAAAAAGTCATCAGTTTTGCTAAAAAGCCCCCTTATAGGCATTTCAGCCTCCGAAGTCGTCTTTTTGCCTTGGAGTTGAATTTCTTCAACTTTTCTTCTCGAGAGTTGCATTTCCAGCTCATTGGATATGTTGTGAAGCCATCTATTTGGTTGAACTTGACTTTGGCTCCCCGTTCTCCATCTTTCTCCCTTTGGTTGCCCGAAAGCGTATTTTTCACCATCGGTAAGTGAATCAGCTTTCTTTTGGGTTTTGCTTGCAAACATAAGTCATCGATAGTTACTTGAAGCTGCTTGTGAAGTTTCATTTCATTCGGTCGTCAATTTCAGCCGTTATGCCAAAATGACGCTTTGTGTGTCCCAGCCAAATCAGTTGTTCCGACCTACTTTTTGTGATTCAAACTTGGAGATATTCTATGGTTGCATTGTCCTTGATGTGGTTGAACTTCCTGTGAAGTTTCGTGTTGTTTCGACAAATTTTTCCTGTTTGCCTCTTGCAGGCTCTGTTGACCTAGGGTTTTTCCAGTCGTTCTTTCTCGAGCTTTGAGTGTTAGAAACCCATCTTCTATACTAGGGTAACCCACCTATAAGTTCTTGCAAGGTTTGGTTAGGCGGTTGTGCCACTACCTAGCATTCTACCCCATTCCCCATCTGCTCTTGTTTCTTGGTTTTGGTCAGTTTTTGCGACAAAAGTTAATGATAAGCATCAAAAGCTTATGGCAACGAGTCTACCTCTCATGTCTGGTGTCCTCTGAGCTCTCGTGGAAGTCGTAGAAGGTCGTAGAAGATCTGTGCTTCTGTGGCTCTCTGCTCTTCTCCAAGAAGGTAATAGTGTGAATGAGCTTGAAAGTGATGTGAAAAATACTTGACTTCGGACTTCCCGGTTCACTTGCCACCAAATTTGTCATGTGCTTCTATCTCGTTGTGAGATGCGCTTTAGGATCTGAAATTTCCCAAATCAGACTCCGTTTGACCTGTTTTCTTAGAATTCCGTCCACTTGCCAAAATTCTACCGTGTCGGACTTTCCGCAACTTTTTCAGAATTGTACCCAATTTTTACCATGGGCTGCCCTCGTCATTAGGACCATCACCATCTATTCTTTTCTTTTTTTCGATCTCATTTCACCTGCTTTTTTTGTATTTTTCTTTTACTTTTATTAAGAAAATCATAAAAAATAAAAGAAAATAGCAAATTGAAGCCAAAAAATTCCAAACATACACAATAAATAGCCGGTAACCCTGTGTATATGAATATATACTTATTTGTGATTTTTGGACTTGGATTACCACTTTTTAGCTCCAAAAACACTCTTATTTAGTGATATTTACACGTCTAGAGACCCAAATTCATCATTTGATCTCTTCTTGTTGCAAAACAAGGTATATAAGGGCATAAATATTATCAATATCCACAATCAAACATAAAAATTGCAAAATCATGTAAGACACTGCCCTTGTAATACAATTTTTATTTTTCTTTGTTTTTGTCGCTTGTAGCTGCTTTGTAGCTCCTGTATACCTGTATACCTCCCCCCCTCCTAGTCTGAGTCCTCCCGGACGACTATGAAGTGTCTGTGGGCGAAGCATTGTAGTTGTTTTGGTCATAAGTTCCCAATGCAATTGTAGAGCGATGATACAACAGTCTTTCCAATAAAGATGCTCTTTGTTTGATTGAAGGATTGGTGGTCGGGTTTTGGATTGGTTTTGGCACTTCGGTAGTAGAATCAGTAGATGGATTCTTCTTTACCTTGTTGTTCTTTTTCACAATCCAAATTTGCTTCCGCTTCGCTTGTGCTTGCCACAAACTCTTTGCGACCCAAACCTGCTTTGTTCTTTGTGTTGATTTCCTCGCCTTGAAATACCTAGGAGTTTCTGTGGATTGTACTGAAGGGAGTTCCTCTTTACAAATCCTTGGGATCCAAATTTGCTTGCTATAGCTTTGTGCCCTCATGAACTTTTTTGGAATCCAGATCTGTTTCACTGTCCTTGATTGTCTGGAATCACTCTGTTGTCTGGTATTGAAGACTCTGTTTTCCACCTTTGTGTTCTCTGGCACAACCTGTTTTGGTCTCCATACCAACTTTGACTCCGTTTTTTCCCAAGGTTGAGATGTTATATTATTGCTTGTCTTCCTTATTCAATGTTGAGAATTCCTCGTCGAAGAGTAATCCGGTTGTATAGAAACTTTTGGTTGCCATTGCTTCTTCTTTTTCTCTGGTTGTTGTTTACCTTTGTTCTTGGATTCTTCCTTTGGAGTTGGCTCTGCTCCTTTGGTGAACTTAACTGATTGACTTTCACCTTCGTATTTGATAAGCACTGATTTAGAACTCCAGTCAATCATTGCATTGTATTGCTTCTGCCATGGTTGTCCTAGTAATAATGGATGTTGTGTAGCTTGGTCTTCAACCACGTAAAACATATGAGGATACACATACTGGTTAATCTGTATATGTAAAACTGTGCATCCGACAGTTTTGATTGAATTCTCAGAGTAACTCTTTAACTCTTGCTTGGCAGTTTGTAATTTAGTGTCATTTGTCAATTGTCTATACAAACTGAGTGAAAGTAGGTTAGTTTGAGCTCCTGAATCCAATAGTGCTCTGGCTTTGATTTGGTTGGTTCCTACTTTGCATTCAATGATGGGTTCTTCTATGTCATTATCCATTTCTGTTATACTGACTGCGTTTATTAGTATTGCTCCTTCATTGCGCTGTTTCTGACGCAGTAGTCTTCTTTTCTCCATTCTTTCCTTCGCCTCGGCTTGCGCTTCCTCCACAATCTTTTTCTTTTTCTGGACATGCAGCTTTTCTTGATGTATTTTGAGAAGCATGTCTTGGGTTAGCGGCAAAAGATACTTTTTCACTCTGCATCCACTAATCCAATTGGGCATTTCTTCTCCGTCTAATGTAGCAAGCTTGACGGCTCCACTTGGTGATAGATCTTTAATCACCAGAGGTCCCATCCCTCGCTTTTTAAGCTTCTTAGCATGTTGTTTCAGAGTTCAAACTAGGACATAGTCCCCAACCTTAAACTCTTTAGTCCGCACATGCTTATCAAAAAATTCCTTTTGTCGCCTTTTTTGAGCGTAGATAGAAGCTACTGCTTTTAGGCGAAGCTCGTCTAGCTTTTCCAGGTCATCTATTCTATCAGAAAGCTCGTGCCCTATCCACTCTAGATCCTTAGCCACCCTTAAGGTTGAAATCAAGAATTCTATTGGTAAGATATCATTTAGCCCAAAAACCATGTTATATGGGGTCGTTCCTATTGATGTTTTATATGCTACCCTATATGCCCATAATGTTGAATGCAACTTCTGGTCCCAGTCAGTTCTCGACTCAGATACAATTTTCGTAAGGACCGTGCATATGGTTTTGTTTGTTGCTTCAGCTTGTCCGTTTGCTTGTGGATGATACGGGGCTGATTTCCTATGGATTACCATGAATTCATCTAGAAGGATCTCTATCACTTCATTTATAAACTGTGTGCCTCGATCACTCACAATTTCTATTGGCAATCCATATCGTACAAAGAGGTATTCATATAGAAATTGTGCCGTGGTCCTGGCATCTGCTTTTTGAGTTGCCTTTGCTTCGACCCACTTTGTTAGATAGTCTGTAGCCACAACGATGTATTGTGCATGAGTCTTATATGCAGGAGGTGAAATGGGTCCGACATAATCAATCCCCCATTTTGCAAAAGCTCTTGCCCCCATCATTGGTCTAAGCGGCATATCATCTCTTTTAAGTGGTACTTTGGTCCGCTGACAGTCATCACACCGTTTAACGTATTCCTCAGCGTCCATATGTAATGTTGGCCACCATATTCCTGCGGCTAAGACAAGTTTTGTTGTCTTATCACCTGAGAAATGGCCTCCACCTACTCCTCCATGAGCTTCCTCCAGGATTATCACATACTCAGACTATGATGCGCAAATCCTAAGCTGGTTGTCTTTACCTCTCTTATAGAGTTGATCTCCTATTAAAGCGTAATCTCTAGCTTCTGTCTCTACAGATTTCTGACAAGCTTTTGACGTTCCTTCTAGGAAATTTCTATTTGTGAGATATTCAACAATATACTGACTCCATTCCGGAGTGATCATTATCTGATATAATGTCGAATACTCTGCTGGCGGTTTTGATGAACATACAATACATACAGTGACATATTCATGTACGCTTTCTTTCATTCCTGGCCAATAGACTCCCAATTGTAACAAATTCCTATATGTGTTCCTTCTTGAACAATGAAATGCACATTCCTGAACATGTGCTTCGCGCAGATATATATTATATTCCTCAGGATTGATGCATAGTCGTAAAACATGATCATTTCCCAATTGATACAACCTTCCTGCAACCAATTGAAGATTCTTGGATTGCTGAATAGCTATATGTTTCTGGTTGTATTCTCTTCTATCAAACTCTTCTCAATAGGTTAATAGGCTAACGACATTTTGAGACC
Source organism: Adiantum capillus-veneris (assembly GCF_014529385.1). Taxonomy (NCBI): domain Eukaryota; kingdom Viridiplantae; phylum Streptophyta; class Polypodiopsida; order Polypodiales; family Pteridaceae; genus Adiantum; species Adiantum capillus-veneris. The sequence continues at coordinate 126,244,586 of NC_140959.1, forward strand.
ACTTCAGTATCATTTCTATGTTGAACAAGTACACGTTTGGCATGTCGTCATCCACTCCTATAGGGTCTTCTCCATTCATCAATCGCGAAATATGATGAGCTCTAAGATGTGTTTTTCCTTTCTTTACTACTACCGTGAAGTCGAATTCCAGTAAGATAATGAACCATCTCACTATTCTCCCGGTATTGCATGGTTTATTCACTAGGTAGAGCAAGGCTTGGTGATCCGTAAAAAACACAAACTTGTTGGTTAGAAGATAATGCCAAAATTTCTTCACAGCATATATCATTCCTAATCCCTCTCGCTCTGTTGTGGTGTAATTCTTCTCTGCATTGTTGAGCTATCGACTGGCGTAACAGATAGGAAAATCCATGTTTCCTTCTTCTGGCTGAGCCAGAATGCATCCTATTGCATATGCCGAAGCATCTATATGCACATGGAATTTCTTCTCCCAATCTGGTGATTTCAAGACTAGAGCAGTAATGAGTGCCTCTTTCAATTTCTTGAATGATTCCTCACACTCCTCTGTCCATTCAAAGTTCACTATTAGCATGTAAAGTGGTTGGCCTATTATAGCGTACATGTAAATGAATCGTCTATAATATCCGCAATGTCCCATAAAGCTTTGTACTTGTTTCACATTGGTTGGTCTAGGCATATCCACTATAACTTTTATCTTTCTCTAAATCCGTGGATATTCCGTTTTGTGAGACAATATGTACCAGAATTCTGCCCTGTCGGACCATAAACACACATTTCTCAGGATTGAGACAAATGTGATATGTCCTACATTTCTCAAATACTTTTCTTAGGTGTTCTAGATGCTCATCTCTCAGAAGAGAATGTACACATAAGTCATCCATGTATATTTCTAGAAACAACCTTAAGTATTCTTTGAAAGCATGCGTCATCAGCCTCTGGAAGGTTACGGGAGCATTGGTTAGACCAAAAGGCATAACCCGATAAGCATAAATTCCCCACTCCGTTGCAAAAGCTGTTTTATGTTGATCTTCCGGTGCTATGGCTAGCTGGTTATATCCTGAAAAACCATCAAGAAAGGAGTATGTTGTTTTCCCTGATACACGCTCTAGAACATGATCAGTTATCGGCAGGGGATAATTGTCCCTGATTGTTGCAGCATTCACTTTCTTTAAGTTGACACACACTCGGAGTTTTCCGTTCTTCTTGGATACCACCACAATCGGAGATACCCAATCGGTGTGTTCAATCTCGTATATGAATTCAGCTTCCATTAGCTTATCTATCTCTTCTTTGATTCGCTTAGCAAACGTATCATTATATGTGTATGGTCTCTGTCTGCTAGGCTTTGCGTCTTGTTTTAGTGGGATTGTGTGTTGGCATATTGATGGGTCAACTCCCTTTAAGTCCTTATAAGACCATGCAAACACATCCCTATACTCTCTGAGAAGACTCAAGAGTCTCTCTTCCTCGCCTGGAGACAAATCTATGGCTATGTACACCGGTCTAGGTGTCTCACCTGGAGCTGCTAAATCAACTTTTTTTGCATCCTCCGGTCCGTCATAAGATTCGTTCTCCCTTCTCTCTCGAATAGGTTGGGTTAATACCACCTTCCTATCCTCTATTGTGAATTTCCTGTATTGAGAGGGAACATCCATGTTTTCCTTGATTTTGGCGTTTTCGTCCTCTCCACTCTCAATTTCTGTCGTCCAACCTTCTTTCAGAGTTTTCTTGAGCTCTCTGTACTTGTTTCTACGTTCTAACTTGGACTCCGTGTGTTCTCTGTTGCGCTTGCTCTTTTCTGATTTTTCTGTTTCAATTTTTGTTTCATTCCTTTGAACTTGATTTCTTGAGCTTCTTTTGTCTTTTCGTAAGCTCTTTTGCTCATTGCCTCTCATTCTTCCAGAAATCTTGTCCTTAACACAATCTTCCGCCTTTACTAGCATTAGGAATTGATTTTTTCCTCTTATTCTAGGCATCGGATTGGTCTATAGCGTTTCTGTCGTTGTTTAGTTTGGTTCGGAAAATCATAAAATCGGACATCCGTTATAGTTTCTTCGTTTCTACTTGAATTGTCCGTTGACTCGTTGTCTGCTTCATTTCCCCACTCTGGATGATCGGGAATGTCGTGAAACGCCTCTTCTTCATCTTCCTTTTCCAGTGTATCGTTCTTTTCACTTTCTTTTTCGAGTATAGTTCTCAGCATGAAGTACGGAACCACGTCGTACCCGTCCTTGTTGCAAAATTTCGTTGTGGGACCATCCGGAATTGCACAAACATCTAGGGTTGCTAGAATGTGTGTCCATTCTAATGGTTCAAGCGTGTCCTTTGGAAAGGGTTCTCCTATATAAGTTTCGTCTTCGATAGCCCTTTCTAAAACATATTCTTCTTGCCTCAGACTTCCACATTTCGAGGCTCCACACATCCATAACTCCTTGGGCTTACCTAACCAAGCTGGAAATTCGAATCCCGCCAAAGTAGCTGAATCAAACTCCTCTACCGGTGTTCGGTTCACATCTTTGTAGCTATGGTCTCTCAGGTTCACACGTGTAGTGGTTTCCATATTTCTCAGGTATATGTGATCGTAGTCCCAATCCTGGACCATTTTCAACTGTCTCATGAATGGTCTTCCCAGTATGATATCATAGTTATTCTCCTTGCCAAAATTGACAATAGCAAAAGTATGTTTGTATTCAATGCCGCAAGAAGCTACTACGACTTACTCTAATAACCCCATAGGTTTCTCCATGTGTACATCTGCTAATTGGAGTTTCAACCTAGTCTTCCTTATTGCTGGTTTCCCCCATTTTTTCCAGATTTCTTTTGTAGCAATGGCTATCCCAGATCCGCTGTCTAGTATTGTCTTCGTGTTCACTCCTTGGAATTCAACTGGTAAGGTTGTATTCCCCTCTTCACCTTTACAATACTTTCCGACCTTGTTTAAGGGTACAGGCTTAGCGTTCTTTTGTGGTTTGCTCAGCTCTTGTATACCCTCTTGCAGTCTCGATGTTGGGTCTTTTATCCCAAATTTCTCCAAGCATTTTCCTACAGTGGTCCACATATGTGGTCTTAGCCTCAAAAGCTCAGCTAGAGTGATAGTGCATGTCACTGGTGTTGACAAGATCTCTATCAATCCTTGCGAGTCCATGACTTTTTCTGATGAGATTCTTCATGAGGGAAGTGCTCTAATCTCGGATTTTGCTTCATACTCTCCTAATTATGAAGGTAAGGTATTCAGTGAATGCGGTTTGCTCTCCATTGTTCTAACAGAGCCCCCATCTCCCCAGTAAGATTGCAGATCCAAGTCCACTTGAGATCTTGCCTCAAATTCCACTATGGGAGGATTCCTAATGTCCTTTTCCCAATTTGTCTGATTAGCTTGGCAACTTAGCTTGTTTGCAAAGTTTGCCTCTCTCACTTGTTTCCAAAATTCATTGTAATCCTCATCTCTTACGTAAATCCTCTGTATGACTGGATGAAAACTCTCTATCTCTTGATCGTTTGTGTTCAATACTATGCGGTCATCCTTGTGTGTATTTTCAGGCTTTTGTGCACTGGGAGTCTTTTCAGCTACCCATGAAATGATAGTCTCTTGCTGAATTGGGTTTTCCGTTCCACAATTCATTCTTTCTCTTGGTGGTTCTAATAAGGCTTGTGCAGTCTCGATCATTCTCTGGAACATTTCAAGTCTCTGCTTTTCCAATTCCGCGTTTGGGTATGTCATCCACCTCTGTTCTTGTGTTTGGTTGTTCTTTAACCTAGCTTCGTAAGCTCTCATCAGTGCGTCCAATGGTTCGTGTACTTTGTCAACTAGCACTGATCCCCCTGAGCTTAAGCTCGTTGTTTCTTTGATACTCTTTTGTTTCGTTCTTTCCGGGCTCATCTCTCGTTTCCCGTTTTGACTCTCAAGTTTTTCTAATCTATCTTTAGTTCGCTTTAGTTCCTCAGCTAGAATAGCGTCTTCACGTTCTTTTCTCAACTTCATGCGTGATTTTCTAGCTTTCCATGTGTTTCTCTGACTCCGTGGTCCTTGACTAACCACTTCAGTCGCTAACTTTCCATTCTCAGGTTCTCTAGTGGTTTTCTTAGCTTGAGCTCTAGTAACAACTTGCGTTGGTATCAGAGTTTCATTTTCGAACCCACTGCTGGTAGGAATAGTTTCTAGCATATTCAATGTCGTCTTTTGCACTTTGTTTGGATTCTTTGAACAATCCTCAATGAAGTGAGTAACCCCACACTCAGTGCAATAAGCGTTAATTCTAATGATTTTCGTATGTGGACAAACATTCATCAGATGGTCACCTCCACACTTGTAACAGGGTCCTAGTGCTGATCTTGGTCCCACTTGATTCGTCCTTTGTGGATAGGATGGTCTTTGTCCTATTAACCCTCCATGAGCTATGAACATCAATGTTCTTGCGTCCAAATTGTATCTCTCTTCATCAGAAGCACTTGTAACTGTTGGTGTTCCAACATTCCCAATCATGCCCCATGGTTCTGGTTGTTTGGGTTCTTCTGGTGGGTAATACACAGTTGGAGACATGTGTGCACCAGATTCTTCATAATAGGCTTGAACAGGCACTAAGGCTTGTTCTTCCTGATTCTCTAAGGTTGGTGCATATCTAATGCCCACTGGTCTTGCTCCTGGTAAAGGTGGTTGTTGTCCCAATACCGGTTGCGGTCTTTCTATCCCCATAGGTCCTGGTACATTTCCCGTTGGGTATCGAGGTACTGGATGTACCTGAGGTGGTGCTAATTGAGCAGGAGGTGCACACTGACGCTCCCTTACATACCCTTTGTTGTAATAGCACTCCTCTGTTGGATGGTTTGTCCATTTTTGTTCAATAGCACACCATTTCAGTGGTTTTGGCAATGGTTTTTGGTATGGTGCCATCCTTTTTAGAGCATCTTCTATCATTTGCTCTACATTTGGCATGGTTGTTGTTTAAACAATTTTTTTAGCGGTATTCTTGCTCGCTACGGAGGAAGAGCTACTGGATGCAAAATCTGTATCCGCTGACACCTCTCCATAAACCGTACAGTTATCCACTAAGTACAATGCTTCTCTCGTTACTTGCTCGAAACTTGTACAAGCTTTCAAGTGCAAGTCCTTCTTGAGAGTATCGTTTCTCAATCCTTCAATAAAGAGAACAGATAGTCTGTCATCTTGTGGTCGTTCACGTACTGGACATCTCCATGTATTGTTTGAAGCGAAGTGAAGCTTCCTTCACTTTTTCGTGTTCTCTATGTTTAAAAGCATATATTTGTGAGACCGTATTGTGCTTAATCCCTCGTTTTGAGAATTCCTCAGTAAACTCTCTTAGCAAATGGTCAATGTCATGGAATCCCCCTCTGTTCAGTGGTTGAAACCATGTCAATGCCGTACCTTCTAGAGTAAGAACAAATCCCTCATATTGTGTATGGAAATCTGTTATCTGCTCAGCTCTTAAGACTTGCTTAAAGAGTGACACATGTGCATACGGATCTCTTGAACCACCATACTTCTTTGGCATACACTTGGCTACTTGAGATGGTCTCATACGTCTATGTTCTGCTACCAATATCATTGCTCCTGTGTCTCGGCTAAAGCTTTCTCTAGCATCATGGACTTCATGGGTTACCCTTGTCGGTTCCCCTGCCCTGAGTCTACTACTAGGAGGTAAATGTGATGGTTCTGCTTTGAACCTTGGACCTGGAGTGGTATATGTGGGGATTGGAACTGCACTACCTTGATTCGTATCCATTGACTCTCTGGAATGTAATGATCCCATTGGTCCGGGCTTCGAGTACTAAGGTTGACTGAAAGAGTCAGCAGCCTGAATTCTTTGTCCTCCTATTGTCATTGGGTTTTGCACTCCATTTGTTGGTGCTGGTCTTTGTGAGCTAGAAGTAACATAATACTGATGTAGTGGTCCCCCAAAGTATGTATATCCTTCTAATTCTTTCTTGCCGTTGTTGAGTATTGCCTCCCATACTTGTCGTAAGCGACAATTTTCACTTCCGATCCCTCTGTGTAGGTAAAGACATAAAGTCTTTTTTGGTCTGTCAACTCTCCAGTGTAGGGTTCTTCACATCTATAATAGAGATCTTGCTCCCCATTATTATATTTGTATAGCCCCACATAGATGTTATCAGTGCTGATCCTTGTAGTTTCATTCTCTCTTCTTAACCTCGCATCAGGGAAGTTCATTATTGGTGCTTTCTCCTCAAGTTCTTCATCTACTTTGGCTTTGGTGCCCATCAATCCCCACTTGTCCACAATGTTAGGGTTTAGGACTACCAAATACATGGTACCCTCGTCATCTAGATATCTATCTCCGCTATAGCTCACAGGCACTAAGTCCTTGAACTCACTAGGTCTATCTTCTATCTTTACACAATAGCGGTCCATTCCATCTTTGTAGATCTTGGCACCTTGCTCATTGTTGTACTGGTATTTATAAACAATAGCTTCATTGTGGCGGAAGGGTTTGATGGTCCTGCTGCCATATTTTCTCTGTTGTTCAGGTTCAAGTGTTCCAAGTGTTCGGTGAAAATCTCGTAAGATCTCTCCGAAGAAGTATCAGAAACACTTCCTTCAAAGATCGGCTCTAATGGTTGCACCCAACTTTGGTTTACACTTCCCTCGGTTGATATGACACTTGCTTGTTCCCCTTGTTTTGGTTGGTTATTCTGGAGATTCCTGCCCGATCTCAAATTCATCAATTCCCCTAAAGGACTTTAACTTTTCCGTCTCGGCAATTTGTTTTCCCAAGCTTTTGTGGTTAGAATTGATCCAAACTGATTGATACTTGGTCAATTGTTTAATCCTGTCAGTTGGACAACTTCTGTTTCATCAAGTGAGAATTTTGTTGCAGTTATGCTGAAAAAGACATTATACGCGTATGATGTCTTTTTTCACAGATTTGGACTATTTTGGTTATGCTCACTCTCAGTAGCCCCCTTATGCTCTGTCCACTCACAAAATTCAGTTTGAACTCTGTTTGAGCAAGTTATGGCTAATTTAGGCTTTTCTTGGCACTTTTCCGCTTTTGACTTGTTTTGGGTCAATTGTGATCCAAATGGGATGAAACTTGAAATATAACCTCTAGACAGCTATTACAATGGATCTGTGTTGGCAAAGTATCAAAATATGTCCAAAATTAGGTAAAAGACATCATACGCGTATGATGTCTTTTTCATCAATTTGGGTCAAGACTTGATATTTATGCTTTCTACAGTGTTTGTAACAATCTTGTCAGGTCAGATATCAAAAATAAGCAGTGGATGTGCTAAAAGACATTATACGCGTATGATGTCTTTTGTTCCAGATTTTGACTATTCTTGGTTTTAAGCCTTCTCCAATGTTTATAATTGAGTTTCAAGTGTTTTTGTCAGGTTTGAATGTAAAAACAAGATCTGAATCCAAAATTTCCTATTCTTTGCGTTTCTTGGACTCCGACTTGTCTTTTTGGGTTTCTTTGAGTGTTAATGCTCTTGTTTTAAGTTGAAATTAGGGTATAACCCCCCTTTTGAACACTCTGGTAAAGTCAAAATTTCTGTTTTGGTCTCTGTTTGGTCATTTAGACATCATACGCGTATGATGTCTAAAGTTGCAGATTTCCAGTTTTTTGGCACAGAATCCTTCCTAAAGCTTTCTCAAGTGCTCAACAACTCCCAGATACACAGAAAATTTCTCTGACTTTTGTTTATTGAAAGTTTCACTACTAACTCAACGGTTTAGTGATCTAACATGCAATCAACCATATCAAGCAAATACTCCAATGATTACTAGCTCTAGATCAAGATCAAATGAAGTCCTACCTAAGCTATTCCTAATCATTAAATGGGTTTGGTAATTGTGATTTTAAAGAGATCCACTGCCACTCACGGACTAGCAAATTCTTCTTCTATCAACAACTACTCAACACCAACAAAACAACAAACAAATCTAAGCTAAACTAAAAATACTGTCAACACGGAAGACCCCACTTCCTAGTATCTCTCGAGATCTTCGCAGTCCACCACTCCTAGATCTTTTCTAACTAAAGTATACAAAGTAGTTTATACGACTCACCTCGTAGGATTAGTCTAAGGTCACCTACTTGGGGCTCTCATCCCCGGCAACGGCGCCAAATGTTAAGGCGGTTACGCCGCTAGCGGAAGCTAAATAGCGAGAACTCAACCAACAACAGAATTTGTCAGACGAGGACGGAGCTTGACCCGCAGGCGTATGGAAACAACTAGGTGGGTGTCAAATCACCTACTCGACCTTCTAATGACAATCACTACTACTAAGGAAATCAAATCTAAGTTCTAAAATACGCAAGTGACTGAAATCCGTACTACAAACAAATGCTATACGAAACAGGATCTAGGATTATTGAATCGATCTCAAACTCAAGGGGAAGTCTATACACTAGGTAAGAACAACACCCTAAAGACTTGAACTGCAAAATCAACCTATAACCACTCCGTGCGGTAAACGCGTATGAAGACAGGCCGAAATATACAGGTGACCAAAACTTGACCCCGATGGTACTAATGTGTAGCTCTACTCGTTGTGGTTCTATAGATATGCTGCACGCTCAATTCCGACACATGAGTTGGAAGAAAACTCACACCGAAGCTCGTAGGAACTTACCACACATAGAAGCCGATAGCGCGCACTCTTGGTATCTGTGCGTAGCTCTCGCCGTTGTTAACACAATGGCAGTGTCGCTTCTCCAATGGCGGCTCCGTAGCTCGCGTAGCAAGTAGATAAGACTCTCTCTCTCTCTCTCTCTCTCTCTCTCTCTCTCTCTCTCTCTCTCTCTCTCTCTCTCTCTCTCTCTCTCTCTCTCTCTCAGACACAGTCATGGCGCTCCAAAACTCACTTTGATTAATCATCTGAATCCTTAGGTTACAAAAACTTTGGCTTATATACCTCAGCCTTGGAGGTGAGAACATCTCTAACTAATTACATCAGCAAGTGAAATTACTTCGGGATTACAAGCTGGAAACTCAATTGAGTCCCGTTACTTAATGAATGGCTCAAATCAAAATTAATGTCGGAAAGACATTTATTACAATCAATGGTTACAAAATGATGAGTGTGAGCAAAAATGTGGATGTGATCCTCTGCTGGCTCAACACTCCCCGCCCTCCGCGTTCATGTCGTCCCTGACATGACTTTTATGCTTGGTCAATAAAGTCCTGTCGTCTTGAGCATCTGCAAATGTGATTCGTATCGTAGGTTGCCGATGGTCAAGGTTGGGCCGAATATTTTGCTTTCGTGGGTGAAAAAGCCGGTGTAGAAAGCTTCTTCGAATGTTTGCATGTGGAAGCTAGGCAAAAGCATAATACTTTTGTATAGGAGGTGTAACAGTTTTGGAGAAGGCTGCAATGAAAGATCGTACATCATATCAGACACCGTGTCGGCCGTCGATAGTAGACTTGAGGTCGTGGCTTTATCTGGAGCGAACACTTCAATGAAAGCTAAGAGAGTCCTGCAGATTTTCTTGAGCATCTGACATGAAAGGTCAGGAGAGCCAGTAAAGAGCTTGATGGTGCCCGTTAGGGTTTTCACCATGTAGGCTTTACCTATTCTCTCTCCTGCCTTTGGTCCTGGCATCCTGGGATAATTAAGCCAATTTGGCTTCTTTTTTGCAATCCTGCCATGCTCTTTCCAGTTTTTGACTCTTGGCACCGGGCAGAAGGTTGCATTCTCCCAGATCTCCTTTGGTGCCTCCACCAAGTAGATGAGATAGGCTGGGTATTTGTTCAACCAACCTTTCCTCCATCTAGGTTGTGAATCTACTATCTTCTTTGATTGTTCCTCCTTTGTGATGTCGCCTTCGTAAAGAGCGACATACTGCTCCCCTTCTAGTCTCTTTTTCGTCTTTAGCACTTCAAATTTCATCAAAGGGAAAGGCAGGCTGGGTTGCATCCACTGTTCATGGAGCACTTTTGTGTCTAGTCCCTAAAGTCTAATGGAGATTAGGAGTCTCCTCTCCCATTCCATTTCCGCCTTGGCACTCTCCTCTGCTGACTTTTCTATTTGGTCATGGAGCCTTTGTTCTTCTTCTTCAGAGATTCTTGAAGTCGAGGCCACCTCTTGAGCTGGGGCTGGATCTTCAATTGTGGTTTCCTTTCCAGTTTCTGGTAGCTCTATGGCTGCTCCACTTGATTCTTCTTGTGATGTCTCTGTCTCTCTCCTTTGTTGCTCTTGTAGATCTTGGAGCTATTTGCGGAGGCCCTCATTCTCTGTCCGTAGTGTTTGATATTCTAATGTGAGCCTCTCCTCTGCGGCCAATGATCCCTCCGCAATGTGCAACCTTTGCACTTGCTCTAATCTTATCTCTCTTTGTAAGCTTCGGACCTGGTCTTCCAAAACTGGTATGATAGCTCCCTCTTGTTCGGTTCCTGCTCTGCTAGCTCTAGGGGTAGACCTGAGTCTAGTGATTGTTCTTTCTTGGAGCTCGACTCTTTCCCTTAGCTCAATGAGCTCATCCTTAGCCGCCTCCAACTCATCCTCTATCCGCTCCCTTGCTTCCTGTGCACTTGTTACTTCTCTTGAAGCCTGGGCTAGTTGGAGTATCAAGCCGTCTCTCTCGTTTTCCGTGTCATAGAGTGATGCTTTATGACTTTTAGATTCAGTCATAGCATTCTCTAAATTTCTCTGCAACTCCGCTTCCCTTTGTTTGGCTGTCTCAATCTCTACTTCCTTTGCCTTGGACCTTTCTTTTATTTTGCTGAGCAGTTCATGCACCATGTGCATGTCTTTTTCATCATCATCTGTCAACTCTAAAGCTCTTTCCGCCACCACCTCCACTGGCTTTGGCTCTTCTAGTATTTTCGGTTCGTCCAGTTTCTCTTCACTTTCTTTTTTACTCTTTGTCTTTTTCTCCGTCCCTCTCCGTTCATCTTGTTTTTGTAGGGTGATCCCATAAACTGCCTCAAGGGCCTCTTCTTTGGTGTATCCTATCTCTACCAGATCTTCCCAGGATGCAATCCTCCTTCACTAAGCTTCCACACTTCGAAGCACCACACATCCAAAGTTCTTGTTTGGTTTGTAGCCACGCAGGTATCTCTTTCCCATTGACTATAGAAGAGTCAATTTCTTCTAACGGAGTTCTATTCACATCTCTATAGCTATGGTCTTTTATGCTTATTTTTGTGGTGATCTTTTTATGTCTCAAGTAGATATAGTCATAGCCCCAATCTTGAACCATCTTAAGTTGACGCATGAAAGGCCTTCCTAAAATGATATCAAAATTGTTCCCTTTTCCAAAATCTACTATTGCAAATGTATGTTCATATTCAATTCCACAAGAAGTCACAATAATTTGCTCTAGGATACCCAGAGCTTTTTCCGTGTATCCATCTGCAAGTTGCAGCTTCATTCTAGTTTTCCTAAGCGCTGGTCTACCCCATTTTTCCCAAAAAAAAATTGTGGCTATGGCTACTCCAGCCTCACTATCAAGTATAGCCAATCTTTTAACTCCTTTGTATTCCACAGGTAAGGTGGTGTTTCCTTCTTCTCCTTCGCAATATTCCCCCACCTTGTTTATTGGCACAGGTTTAGCATTTGCACTTTCTTGTTGAGTTTTGTTTGATTGTTCATTTGAGGGTAGATCTTGAAGAGGTATCTTTAATCCCATCTTCCCCAAATTTTTGCCTACTTCATCCCATACGTGTGGTCTAATCTTAAGCAGTTCAGATAGAGTAATGGTGCATTGTGTTGGAGCTGACATCAACTCTTGCATACTCTTTGTATCCATCATCTTGGATATGGCTTTCCTCTGAGATGGCACCACTCTAGTCTCTGAGCCTGCCTCATGTTCTCCTATGTATGAGGGTAAGGTCTTCAAGGACTCTGGTTTGCTTTCAATTGAAACTTCCGTCCCTGCATCTCCATTTAGAGATTGAATGTCTCCCTGATAGACTTTATTCCTTGTATTGACCTCAATTATGGGTGCAGATTGGAAAGTCGCACTTCCATCTTTTGCACTTCTAATTGCTGCCCACAATTCATTTGGCCATGGCTCATCTATCTCTGGGATAGGTGCCATAAATTGTGATTTTGACCTTGCATCATTAGTGGTGTTGGCCACTACTTGATCATCTAGTTGAATTTCTAGGTTGTTGTTTTCTTGTGTTGCAGTTTTTGCTTGGATATCCTTTTGTGATTTTAGCTCAATGTTTCTTTGAGTTAATGTTTCAACAACCTTTGCCTTAGGCATTTCAAATCCAACACTTTTTGGTTTTGTTTTTGGAGGTGGAATTGGTGGTTCAGGCTCCATCATTGCTTGTGCAGTTTTTACCAATTCCTTACACATTTTCAACCTTTTAGTCTCTACCTCAGCATGAGGATATTTAATCCCTCGTTGCTCTAGGGTTTGGTTGGGTTTCAATCTAGCCTCATATGCTTCCAGTGCAGCATCTAACGGCTCTAGGACTTTGTCTACCAACACAGATCCTTCGGAAGACGCCTTCCTTGGTTTCTTATTGCTCACCACCGTTTTGTTTTTCCGGTCTTGTTTTAATTGCTCCTTTGTCTCTTGTAATTCTGTTTGTAGTGCAGTTTGATTTGTAATTTTTTTTGCTTTAATTCTATCTCTTTTGGCTTTCCAGGATTTTCTCCCAGTCCTCACTGACACACCAGCTGTTTCCCCTTGTTTGGGTTGTTGATCTTTCTCCTCATTAGCTTGGTCCTCAGAATTTTCTTTTGCTTGGGCTCTCGTCACTACCTTCACAGGAATTTTGGGTTCTGCCTCTGATCCACTTGAAGAGGGTAACACTCCCACAACATTCATTGTTGTTTTCCCCTGTTTGTTTGGGTGTTTTGGACAATTTGGAACAATGTGTGTAATGGCACACTCCAAAAAATATCCAATTATCTCTACACGAGAACAATTCTTGGCCCAATGATTACCTCCACACTTGTAGCATGGTCCATCTTGTTGAGTCACTGGTGGCACAATTGATGGTTGTTCTTTCTTAGCCAGAATGGTCTCTGGTCTACGCTCTTGATTGGCTATGAACATCAGAGTGTCCTCATTCAATGTATAGAGTTTTCTCATAGGTTCTTGCCCTAGCCTAGGTTGTGATACATCAGCTCTTTGTAAAGCCCTTGATAAAACCCTATTTTGAAATAATGGATGATTTGGTAATGGCATTTGTTTTTCTATTTGATGTCCAAACAGTATTCCCCTTGTGTAGGTCCATTTTTGCTCAATAGCACACCATTTTATTCGTTGTGCTACTTGCGCTGCTAGCTCATCTAGGTTGGTCATTAATTGAGACATAACCACTTGCCTTGTGTTGGTTTCACTAGATGCTAAAGGAGCATTATCCATAGTGATCTTTGTATCACCAAATTCCTCACCATAGGCTTTACAATTGTCAACTAGGTATAACGCTTCTCTCGTGACTTGTTCAAAGGAAGTGCACCCTTTTAAGTGCAAATCTTTCTTGAGAGTTTCATTTTTCAAACCCTCTATGAAGAGAATTGATAATCTTTCATCCTGCGGTAACTCGCGTTCCGGACATCTCTCTATATATTGTTTGAAGCGTAGCGATGCTTCCTTCACTCTCTCATCTTCTTTCTGCTTGAATGCATAGATTTGGGACACTGTGTTATGCTTGATTCCCCTTTTAGAGAACTCCACAACAAATTCTTGCAACAGTTGTTCAACATTTGAGAAGGCATTTTTGTCCAACGGTTGGAACCAATTCAATGCTATCCCTTCCAAGGTTAAGCCAAATCCTTCATACTGTGTATGAAAATAAAATACTTGTACGGCTCTTAACACTTATTTGAACAAGGATGCATGTACGTATGGATCCCTTAACCCATCATACTTCTTCTTGACACATTTGGCCAATTGATATGGTATCATTGGTTCTGGTTCAACCATGTATCTTAGCGTATTGGGGTCTCTCACAAAGACATCCCTCGTTCCTTCTTCTCGTCTTGGAGAAAATCCTGGTGGAATCCCCTTTGAGACATGTTTTGGAAATGTTGATGGATTTGTAAGTCTAATTGGTGATCTCTTGGTTCCACTCAATGAGGTAGGAGCTACACTCCCGGGAATAGCTATTTTGGATGTTTGAGGTCCATTTGATTCCATAGTTTCAATGTTAGCTTCTTGCAAATCAGTCTCAAAAAACCCCGGTACGCTTACACTCGGTTGAAAGTAGTAAGCAGAGATTGGAGTACCCATTTATATATATCTTTCTAGTTCAATTGGGCTGATAAGTTTGTACTCTCGTCCATACTTATCTACCATTAGAACTTGCACTCCCTGGTCATCTGTGTATGTGAAGGCATAGAGGTTCTTGTAGTCTGTCAACTCTTCAATGATGGAATTTAAACATTTATAGAAGTTGTTTTGATCCCCAATAGGTAACCTATAAAGTCCATCATAAGTGTAATCCGTTATAACTCTCGTGGATTCATTGGTTTTGATGAACCTCACGTTGGGTTTGTTGATTAGAGGATTCTTCTCCTCTAAGTCTCTAGCAATTTCCACTTTTGCTCTTTCAAACTCCCGCATTTTAGTTGATTGGTTTGGCTTCCAGTGAGATACATGATCACTTGACAAATATCCATGAGCCATGCCTTGAGGTTTGGCTTGATATGATTGATAAGCCTCATGGTCTTGTCTCAACCCTCTTGTTATAGGTGTTGCACTATTTTTGGTTGTTTGTGTAGGTGGCATAGCTCTGGGTTGAGTGGGAAACCCTAATGATGGATGAGTTGTCATGTTTAAGCCTCACTCAATACTCTCAAGATGGTCCTTGATAAGAACACCTTGGCTTAGTGCACACAATCCCTTTTTGCCCCTGGTCAAACAAGTCTCTAAAAAGTCAGGAATTTGTGACTTTTTTGGTCTCTGGACATTGGTTCTGGGTACCCTAAAAAATTAGATTTAGGAAACCTAGTAAAATTCAGCTTTCTTCCTAGCTATACCTGACTCAGTTTGGAATTGTGTGTCAAAAGTTAGAGCACTTTTAGTGAACTGCACTTGAAACAGCAGTCAAAACAGTCTCAGGATCAGGACACAAAGAGACACAAAGAGATTTTGTGCTTGTATCTTGACTTCCAGAGGGTATTTTTCACTCAAACTTGAGATTTGGGATGTACTCAAGTAGGTCTACAAACTTATGAAGTCAGATACCCCCACTATGTAGAGGTACACCGATCGTGATTGTTGACCCCATGTCACAGATTTGGAAGATTTTTGCACAGCAGCTAGACCTTGATGTCTTGATACCAAGTGTCTTTGTATTTTTGAATTTGGAGATGTTTTGACCAATGAAAACCCAAATCCTAGGTGGTTCTGCGATTATTGGCTTGATTGTGTAAATGGGACTTTTGACCACTTTCTTTTGCTTTTTTGACCTTGCTCCTTTTGGAAAATATGTTGCACTAGATGTCAGCTACCTACTCATAAATTTTCAGTCCAAAATGTCACTGGGGTACACCGATCGCGATCATAGTTCCAGCTCCTTTTTGCATGAAATTTTAGGAGTTGATAGACATGGGTATGAATAGTCTATTCCTAAACCCACTTTGCATTTGGATCACAAAAACTTGAATTTTCTCAAAATTTTGGTCTGAAGGATCAGTGATCAGTGTTTGCCCTATTTGACAACTGTCTTTTGGTTTTTTGACCCTGGTTCTTTTGAGAAAGTTGTTTGTCTAGTTATCAGCTACCTACTCACCAAGTCTCAACTCAAAATGTCAGTATGGTACACCGATCGCGATCGTACTTTTGAGCCCAAATTGGATGAAACTTGTGCATATGGTAGACAATGATGTGTACAAACTACTCCCCAAATCTTTTTGAATTTGGACAAGAAAAAGTCATGTTTTCACCAAATCTTGGTCTGCTACAGTGGTTTCCTGACTGTCTGCTGTTTTTGGCTATGTTGGTGATTTTTTTGATTTTGAAAACTCCTGGTATCTTATATAACCTAGGTGTATGTGTGGGTAAAGTCTGGTCAAAATCTGGCATTGAGGCACACCGATCACGATCGTACTTTGGAGCCCACATTGGATGAAACTTCACCAGCTTGTTCACTAGGCTATTTTAAGACTACCTGCCAAATCTTTTTGAATTTGGACTCAAAAAAGTCAAGTTTCTACCATTTCTTGGTTGGAAGTGCCTATTTTCCCAATTTCATCAGTTTGACTTGATTTTGGTGTTTGTTTTGGGAAATGAAAGCTATTTGGGTTTTTCATGTGTACAGGCTATCCCTCTCTATGCTTTCTTCTCAGTTTTGATGTGTTTTGGTCTACTGAAAGTCAATTTCTATGCCAGTTTAGCAGTTTTTTACTCGGATCTGTATTCAGTGGTTTTGACCTGTTTTTTGTGGTTTTTGACCTTGGGTCCTTTAGACTTTTATGTTTGTATACACCTAAGGATCCCACAGATGAAATCTGGTCAAAATCTGGGACTAAGGTACACCGATCGCGATCGTAGTTTGGAGCCCAAATTAGACCAAATTTGGCATGCTTGTAGACACGGATGTTTTAGAGCTATCCCCCAAGTCTTTTTGCATTTGGATCACAAAAAGTCAAGTTTCTGGATCTGTCAGGCTAGTTTTACCCAAGTGGCTTGATTTCCTTGATTTTTGATGTTTTTGGGTGTTGTTGCTTTAGACAAACTTGTTTAGAATCTTATCAGGAAGGCACATGTCAAATCTTGTACAATTCTGACACTGAGGTACACCGATTGTGATCGTAGTACAGAGGCCAAATCTGATGAAATTTTGTCTCCTCCCTCTGACAAGTGTTTCCCAGTGTTTGGTGCCACCATTTTGTGATTTGAATCAATTTCAGCTCTGTTTGGTTAGATTTTCAAAATTTCAGAGGCTTATGGCCTTTTTGCCAAAGTGATGGTTTTCTAGTTTCTCGACTCTAACTTTTACCCCAAATCTGACTGGAATGTGATTTACTTATCCTACTCCTAAGTACAGAAATGAAAGAACATAAGAAAATGAATCAAACAAATCAAACATGATAAAAAACGGATGATGGATCACTCAATCAATACAAAGAAATTTGAAGAGAAAAAATGCTTAAAGCAACCTCACTCACAACTTCCTATATCTCTCAAGAGTAGATCTAGCCAGTCTACCGACCCTAGACTCCACTAAGCACTAAACCCCTGTCTAGATGCTTCACTAAAATGTAAATGGAATGGAAATTATC
This sequence comes from Adiantum capillus-veneris, assembly GCF_014529385.1. Taxonomy (NCBI): domain Eukaryota; kingdom Viridiplantae; phylum Streptophyta; class Polypodiopsida; order Polypodiales; family Pteridaceae; genus Adiantum; species Adiantum capillus-veneris. The sequence goes on from NC_140959.1 coordinate 126,261,747, forward strand.
TTTTCGAACAATAAGAAAACTCTGAATACTCACTCGGTCACTCATCACCTAAGATTCATTCCTCGGCAGCGGCGCCAATGTTTGTGGGTCTCCGCGACGGACGTCCATAGAATATCTCTCAAGCATCAACATAAAATTATCGATACAGGGGAAGCGTCTCGGACGAGGCATGGAAACTCACTAGGGTGTCAATCCTAATGAAGTGAACTCGAAGAGATGCAACTACTAACTCTACAAGCAAATCAAACGCACTAAAGCCAAGTAATCTGCCTATGTCCTTCTACACAGCTCTACAATCATCATGCCCGTTCACCATGCAAATCATATCGGAATCGCACGAAACTTGAAGGGAAGCTACAGGGGACTATCAGGAACATACCCTATCACTGTCACAGCATTCACGAGAGGTACACGATCGCGATCGTTTGTCCCACAATATGCAAAAACAGTAAACGGATGATCCTAAAGGGTCGTTTTTAGGTCCCTAAAGCCTCTCCTAGGGTCAAAACAACATAAAATACGCATATAAACACTCAAAACAGCGATTTAAGGCCTAAACGGATGCGCTCGAAACCTTCACCGAATCTTGAATGCTTACAATTGAATGAAAGAGCAGAGTAAGAGGAACACAATGCAAGAAACAAAACTGAATTTGGATTACCGTAGCCACAGAAGCGATGATTACAAGTTGGAGCAAAGAGGTAGCTCTCTGTACGTAACGCAGTAGTCCCTTATCTTCAAAAATAATCTCCCCTTTTCCACTAACCTTAGTGTATTATATACCTAGGGCTTTCTAAAGTGGCCGGCGGCCAACTTCTCATGGACCTTTACATACATCATTGACTCAAACTTGACATAGGCGATTGTCATTAGACTTTTACAGGGTTTGATGTATTAAACATCGGAAAAATAATGTGACCACATCAAAACTTTGGCCGGCTGACCCAACGGGCGCCTTGGCTAGGTGGGCACTTGTATGTTGTTATCACCTCCAAACATACCGGATCTCTCAAAGCCATTTGAGGTCCAATGTGATGCTTGTGGCGATTGCCTTGGAGCTGTTTTTCTCCAAGAAGGGCACTCCATAGGCTATGAAAGTCGAAGGCTCGACCCTATTGAGCAAGCTCTAGGCATATATGAAAAGGAACTCCTCGCAATTCTACATGCCTTAGACTCATGGAAGCACTATTTATTGGGGTCTGCTTTCATTCTACGAATGACGCAGGCCAAGCTCTCTGACAAACAAATGAGGTGGGCAAATTTTCTTTTGCAATTTATTTTCATATTGCTCACATTGCCGGCAAGCATAATCAAGTAGCCGGTGCACTCTCAAGACGGCCGAGAGAATGCGATTTCCATAGCAACTCACAATGACCTATCTTCTATGATATATGAGTATGCTATTGATACCAATTTTAGAGATGTGATTTCAACGCTTGCATTAGGGAAGAAAGAGGAACCCTTTACTTTACAAGATGTTTATCTTCTCTAATGCAATAGACTATGCATTATTAGCTCACTTGGAGAAGTAATGTATGAATCTCATGCTCCTTCTTATGCAGGGCATAGAGGGATTCAGTCTACCCTAAAAGGGATTGAAACATATTTCTATTGGCCTACCATGAAATCAAACAACAAGAGTATGTTTCTAAATGTGTGGTATGCCAGAAGATGAAGTTTGATAGAGGGAAGCAACCTGGATTGCTTCAACCTTTGCCAATCCCTAATTCACCATGGGAGAGCATATCCATGGATTTAATCTTTGGATTTCCTAAGTCTATCTATGGGAATACGGGAATATGGACAATAAAGGACAGGTTTAGTAAACAAGCTCATTTTATACCTATCAAAAAGACTATCAAAACCCATCAAATGGCAACCCTATTCATATCACAAATCTTTAAGTACAATGGCTATCCAATGTCCATAGTGTCAGATAGAGATCCTAGAATGACCAATAATTTTTGGAAGGGTCTCTTTGAGAATTTAGGGACAAGGCTAAACTTATTTTCGTCCTATCACCCGCAAACGGATGGCCAAAGTGAAATAGCTAGCCTAACAATTCTCGATCTACTAAAAGCCTATGTAACAAAAGTAGATCAAAGAACCCAATGGGAGAAGTACTTACCCTTAGTGGAGTATGCCTATAATAATACTGTACATACTTCCACGGGAAAAGCACCTTTTCAGGTAATTGAGGGAAGATCAAAAAGTCCCCTATTACTTAAGGTACACGGGAAGATCTTCGTTGCAGATGAGTATAGCCAAGACCTACAAGAATCTTTCCAAATGATTAAGGATGCTATCTCTATCTCATAGCAAAGGCAAAAGGCTACTGCTCACAAGCACAGAAGAGCCCAAGCCTTTACAGAAAATGATTGGGTCTTACTCAAATTTCCCAGGGCTTGATTAAGGCACACAACCGGCAAGAATCCTACGGGACACCAAAAGTACTATGCTAAGTTAGCAAAAAGGTACTATGGTCCCTTCCAAATTCGTAGGCCAATCAATGAGATGGCCTATCAACTCAAGTTGCCCAGCCATTGGCTCATACACAATGCTTTTCATGTGAGCCTATTAAAGCCTTAAAAAGGAGAGCCACCTCAAGAACCTACTATTGAAGACCCACCGGAGATCGAGGACCAAGAAGAGGTGTTGCAACCCGAGTCCATTCTCCGACATGAAGACAAGGTACTAAGAGGCGGTAAGACTATCCGACGATATATTATTAAGTTTAAGAATTATCCTTTTGAAGATGCTAGATGGATGCAAGGCATACAACTAAAGGATAACCTAAACTTTGTCAATGCTTACAATGCTTCCCTAGAGTAAGCAAATGTACATATGTTAAAAATGAACAAAGTTTTTTCCTTATAAGACTCTCTTTTTCTTTATTGTGCACAAAAATGAAGTAGTATGCATGCATAGATCAAGTTTGTGGAGACAACGTCTCCCGAACACCAAGTAGAGGTTGTCACACTACTATGGAAGATTGATAGGACTAATGTGCAGACATGCTTGCGGAAGCTTAGGCTCTCAAGCGTCAAATGGACTACTCATCCATTCTGGAACGATGTCGTAGGGTAACATAGGGATCCTCTACCAGCTAGCAAAAGGACTAATGAATATGCTTTATCTTCTCTACCCCATAGTCGAGGACGACTATGAATTCAAGAGAGAGATAATGTCATAATAACTAATATCTAATTCTCCTAAATGATTTTCTCATGTTAAACTGATCATTTAATATGGAGAAGTGTCAGGGGAGAAAAAGCTAGAATATTGGTTAATTTGGTGGACCCGCCACAGTAGGGATCCAAAGGAGGGAAAATGGGGATCCAAAGGGGGGCCATCTGCAAAAGAGCTATATGCAAAAATGGGCTCCAAAGACCTTAGGGTTTAGCCCATTAAGACTTCCAAAATGCTAAGGTTCCAAAATTCAAAGGGTGTGTCCAAGGGTCAAAGATTAGGAAATTTGGATGCTTTGTGTGTGTACAAAAGTCTTCACAAGTCCCTACATAGGAGGGGGCGATCCCAAGAAGTAGGGGATGAGAGAGAAACACACACACAGACACTCACAAGCTTCATTTGTACACAAGGGGAAAGAGGGACACATATCAACTCCCTAGGCCAGATGCCCACAAGGTGTACTCAAATCCCATTGGATGGCCATGGAGGTGGACCAATGCAAATTAGGCTAGAGTAAATCTAGTTTAATTAATTTAAAAACACTTCATAAAAGAACCAATATGAATTAAGCGCTCTAGAAGACTATTGGACAGTCTCCCAAGGGGTCTGATGAGCATTCAACAGCCCAATGGCTTGCCTGATTCCTACTGGACAGGAGACAAAGGGGTCCAATGAGAATTTAGTTGTATTTATTAATTACCTAAATCTGTCACAAAAGGGGAAAGGGGGACACATGTCAAAAGACTATCAATTATGCTACTTAAATTCCATTGGCTAGGCCCGGGGAGGTCCAATGAGGTGCTAGCAAGAGCAAGTAGCAAGAGGGGTTGACCAAGAGAGAGAGGGGGCTGATTTTACGAAGGAAATTATCCACACACACTCACACAAGCTCATGTTTAGAGTAAGAAGACTCTCTCTCTCTCTCTCTCTCTCTCTTCTCAAGCTTTAATGGAAAGCTTATCACCTACTCCAAGCTTGTGAAAAGGGAGGCCCACACCAACAACTCTTGGCTTTGTGATGAAAATCCAACCAAGAGCCAAGCTTCAATGATGCTCATCTCCTCTACCGTGCTAATTACTAATCTAAGCTATGCTAATATGAGTGACTATGTGAGGAGATGTACATCTTTCTCGTAAGACTACTCCTTCTTCCTCTCAATCTACTCTCATACCCTACTAGCTCTCACCATCTTCGAAGGCGTGTGAGGTCTTGGGTCTGAGACTGTGAGGGAATTGATGTTGTGTTTGATAAGTGTTTTGCTTAGTGCTTGAAGTTTCCATCTTCATTGCACTAGCTAGTATTGAAGGAACACAAATAATTGTATTGTAAAATGTCTCTCTTGATGGGAGAAACCATAATACAAAGCCTTTTGGAGGGTGGACCGGCTCCATGCAAATCCGGTCCTCAACTGTTGTCAATCGCTCAATTTCTCTCTCTTTTGAAGTATTGTTCATGCTATCTAACTAGGTGTTATGCTTTTTGTTGCTCTCTTCAGCCAAGCACTCTTGTTATTCTCATTAGGAACCTATTCTAATGAAAAGATCACTATGTTCATGCTATTTTCTGCTACACACAAGTTACTAGGCCATTAAATGTTACATAATGGAGAAGAAGAAAGAAACCTGTTAAGGAAAGAAAGAGGGATGATTTAGCAGAATGATATGCTGCAGATCTTCAGCTTTAGGTAGAGGTGTTTAGTGAGGCTCATGGAGAAATGGAGAACTTCATCTTGAGGAGAATGCGGTAAGCTTGACGAGGGAAAGGAGGTTCAAAATTCTGTTGTAGAGATTTTGGGAGGAAAAACTGCAAGGAAGAAAAGGGAAGCAACTGAAAGGAGGTTCAAACTTTTGATGTAGAGCTGAGAGGGAAAACTAAAAGGAAGGAAAGATAAGCCACTTGCAAGGTGAAGTGAAGAGAAGTGAGAGATAGTAAAGTAGTGAGAGATGGAGGGAATGATCAATATGTTTTTGGAGAGACCCCCTTTTAAAAGAGAGGGGGGAGAAATTGGTAGTCACTAGAGAGAGAATGGATTGGTTTTTACCCAACTATTTAGAGAAAAGTTCGGTTTTTTGAATTTATAAGAGATATTATCTTTATATTTTATAAAAGAGTACAAGTTTGACCACTTACTCTTAGGCCCTGCCATACCCACCATTTCCGTCCACATGGCATCCACCCATTTGTCCCTTTCGTAATCTCCTTTTTAATCCCATGGAAAATAAAGAGGTCCCCTTACACCCCATTCCCTTTCTAATGTCTAGTGGATGGGGGTGTTGTGAGTACCTTGGGCTATAGAGAGGCATTTGTGTGTGTTTTCGGGTGTGTTCACATTCCCCCACTAAGGAGCGTTTGATTCATCCTAGTTGAAACTGAAAGTTGTGTTTGAAGCCGAAAAATGGATGGTGTAGTAAACTTTTTTGTGATCAAATTTTAAGCTAGAAAATGGTGTATTTGGCCAAAGTGAAGAGCAGAATGACAAAGAAGAAGCTAGATTTGGCCTTGTTGAAGCCTAAAGATTATGTGCCTATGGTGGTCAATCAAAGGTAGTGCAAATTTTTCAGAGTGCAGAACCTGTTGAGGTAAGGCCAATGGTCAATTATGCTCCTTGGAAGTTTCCAAATTGTGGTGTGCCTATGCCAATGGTGGACAAGCTTGTCAACAAGGATGAACATTCCCTAGAGGAGAACCTGTGTGCAAACGAGTTCGCCAATGTCAAGTCTCAAGAGCAGAGTGAAGAGGTAGAAGAGTCTGTTTTCATGGAGTTTACACATGAAAAGGTAGCGGGGTGTAGACAAATTGCAGATGCCAAAAAACTAGAAGTGGATAAAGAGTATGTGCAAAGCCAAGATAGTGGTCAAGCTATTGAGAACCAAGAGGAGGGGGATATGGATACAGAGTCTATATAGGGTGATGAAAATGTGGACACAAGCTCAAGCTTTTGGGAGACAAGCGAGGAGGGTAGCATGGGTGAGTCCACATCCTATGGCAAGCAGAAAATTTTTTATGAGCCTATGCTGGTAAGAGTAAATCTACCTTACTCTTTGCTTGTAGAATTTTCACATGACACACACAAGATAATATGTTCAAAATTATGTGTTTAATCTTTGGCTCAAAGGGTTTGACTTAATTCATAGAGGTTTAGGAGATATGATCAAAACAATGTCGCTACCATCTATGTGACATGAAACAAAGCGTTTTTATTCATCTACATGACCATAGACACATTGTGTGCATAAATCAAAGTGCTAAAATTGATGAAATAAGCATGGAATATCTTTGTACACATTCGGCAGGCCTATACATGCCTTCGTATACAAAAAACAACCACTGAGAGGGTAGTTACTCTAAAATTAGGTAGAGAAAGAAGAGACGATGGCTATGGAGTCTCCTTCTAAAAACAAGGATTTTCTTTTGGTCTTCTCCTTTCGTTCCAATTTTTACTACAAAAATTAATAAATTGACAGTATCTCAGCAACTAAAGTGATCGTGACAAAACTATGCTGCACAATGATGTCCCGACATAATTATGACTCTCTCGTATTGCGCAACATATTTACGGTGCCGCATTCTACAAAAATGATTCTCATAAAAACTCTATCTAATCCCGTTTCTTCAGTGTATGGTCGTTTTATAGTCGACGATACGACTAAAAATAAAAAACTCCAAAAAGCTAAAAATAGCATTAAAGAAAAGGATTTTTTTTTTTTTTTGAACCATGGGTTTCCCTTGTCCATGTCGGAATTAGGGTTGCAGAGAAACGCAGACAGCTTGGAGAAGAAGAAGGAAGATCAAGGAACACAACTGAGAGTGTATTACTTATTGTGCAATGGAAAGATAGATAGCCCTAGAGTGATGGGCGTATATACAATGCACGGGGAAAAAAGCCTCCTAAAGAGGGAAAAAATGACCCAGTGGTCCTAGTGTGTTCACACACATCCCTACCACATGTATATGGTAACAAATTCCCCTGGAGTGATGTGGTGAACGAGAGCTGGCACATGAGTAAAGGGAAGTGCCATGCCCTGAGGACATAATCAGTCCACAAAGGGGAGTAAGCCCAAAGCTTTGCAGAAATCTTTAAGCTTCTCACAAGACAGTGCCTCTGTGAAAAGATTTGCAAGGTTGTCCTATGTTGGCACATAAGCCAAGCTGATCTCTCTTGATGAGAGCCTCTCCCTGACATAGTGGTAATGCACCTCAACGTGCTTTGTGCAAGCATGAAAAACTGGGTTCCTCGCAACTGCCAATGCGCTTTGACTGTCAGTGTAGATAGTATTGGCAGTGTCCTGTCCAACACCCAAATCATCCCATAAGGCGTCTAAGCCATACACACTCAACCGTAGCTATGAAGACTACCCTATACTCAGCCTCACAACTCAAAGTGGCCATAGTAGGTTGCTTCTTGCTCAACAATGATATACATGAACTGCCAAGCATGAAACAAAAACCACTTGTGGACACTCGCATGTCAAAATAACCAGCCCAATCTGAGTTCAAAAAAGCATGCAAGTCTGGCAGCAATGATCCCCCCTTGGTATAAAACAAGCCAAGATGTAAAGTGCCACTAAAACAAGCCTTCCAATGCTTAGACCATGGGCTATGCATAAATTTTCTAACTTGTGAGACTGCAAACTGAATATCCGGCCTCGTGTTGCATACATAAATGAGGCATCCAACATTAGTTTGGTAAAGAGTGACATCTGCAAGATCACCAGAATCATGAAGACTCAATTTTAAACCTGTTTCCATGGGAGTGGAAATAGTTTTGCAATCCTTTTCCAAACTTACATAGCAATGTCTCTATGTAACTTTTCTGACACAAAGCAATACCACCATCACAATGCTTAAACTTTATGCCCAAATAATGATGCAACAACCCCAAATCTTTCATCTTGAAAGCAAAATTCAAATTAGCCTTAAATTCAGCAATATGTCTCTCATTTGGTCCAATGATTAGCAAATAATCTACATGAAGAACCACAATGAGAATTACATCACCCTCACGCTTTACATACAATGTGCTTTCTATTGGACTATTATGAAAGCCTTGTTTGACCAAATGAGTGTCAACTTTCTCATACCAAGCACGAGGAGATTGCTTCAACCCAAACAAAGCCTTCTTACATCGGCACACTTTGTTCTCTTGTCCTTTCTGGACAAAACCGCGAGGTTGCGTCACCATTCAAGAAAGCAGCAACAATGTCTGATTGATGTACATCCCAACCAAAATGAGTTGCCAATGCACATAGAAAACACACAGTAGTCATACGACAAGTGGAAGAAAAAGTCTCTTCATAATCTATGCATTTTTGCTGTGCATAACCCTTTGCAACAAGTCGAGGCTTATGGCGATCGATCTCACCATGCGGCTTGCGTTTTAACTTGTATACCCACTTTGTAACAATGGACTTTTTGCCAGGAGGCAAATCACATAAATTCCGTGTGTCATTTTCTATAAGTGCATCATATTCAGATTGCATGGTAGCCATCCAATTTTTTGAATTCTTTGCTTCATCAAAAGACAGAGGTTCCTCAATATCATGTAGGCTAGACACAGCCAAAGCATAACAATTTGATGCATAAGATGCATGGGAAAAGCCTGAACGAGTACGACTAGGCAAAGGTGCATCCAATTTACTGTCACACAATGTATGCACCAGCCATTTTGGCATACCTCTAGCCTGCTCATTTTCAGACCTTTCCTGATCAAGTACATCATGTATATCTGCATCAGTAATAGGCTCATCTGTAACATTATTGGAAACCCCCATAGGCTGTACATTTTCCTCATTGGAATTTACATTCGAACTTCCACCATTGAAAAGCGGTAACAAACTTCCACCCAAAATACAACCTTCACAAACATGTTTCGCAGGTGCTTCAAGAGGTGGCAAAGAAGCAACCATATTAGAATGTTGCAAACGCAGCAAACTGGCAAAATTCAAATGCCAAAAACGTGCATGCCACAATTTTGCGTCTGAAATAGCCCTTGTATGTGCAATTGCATTTGCAAAATTTTGTCCACACTTGTCGCCAAAGGTGCCATCATAGTGAGAAAAGAGATACTCTTTCCTCCCTCCTTGAAATTCTTTAGCTTTTGTGACCTTCGCCATGCAGGGTATGCTTTGCGATGTCCTCCCCTCCTGTATACTCTAGGAGAATAACCATAGCTTTCATCGGAAGAGGAGGAAGGTGAAGAAGAAGGAGAATAGGGTGACCTCTTCCTAGCCCTTTTCATTCTTTGTTTCCTCTCTTCTCTTTCGGAATGACGAGGAGAGGGACTATGTGTTGATCTTTTCCTCTTGGGAGGAGTGGGCAATCGTCTAGACCGCCATCTTCGTGGAGACACATCTTCAGAGGAACTTAATGTTTCATTGCTTTCTTGCTCTTTGGATTCCTCCCCTTGAATGGGAGAGAGTCTTCTTTTGGGGGTCTCATCCAGAGGCCTCCTAAGCTCTCTTTCCTCTTAGAGAGGAGGGGAAATTCCATAACCACGAAGTTGTTGAGTAACTTCGGCTTGCAAAGGAGGGTTTCCCATAGCTTGCTGCAACCTAGTAACACGATAATTGAAAAGTATGGGGGAATCATCATTAGCACCTTCATCTGAAAAATCAAAGCTATCAATGTTCATTCTACTCTCTTGATTATTGTCAGCCATGTTAACAAAATTTATGTATGTACTAGTGTATGCTTTGGCAATTCAAAACTGTAGTTGCCACTCCTCTAAGCCTTTGAAAATTGGATCTTAAGTATCTATACCCACGGCTTGAATTAGTTAATTATAGAGAGTAGTGGAGTAGGTCTAACATAGCAGATTTGCCGAGGGCCAACTCTTTCGGACTTCTTATGGTTCAATAATGGTAAAGCCGTAGGCAAGTCTAAAAAGACTCCATTATCAAGTCCAAAGCTCCCGATTGTGTGCACCATATCCCACATAATGGGCTCAACAAAACCGATAATAGATCTCAGTTCCACTAACCTTAATATGCTTCACAACATCAACCATTTATAGGGTACTTAAGGAACTCTCTTCTTAAGCAAGAAAAGAAAACCAAATGCTCTAATACCAATGTAATGGAATTGGCCTATTTAACTTGGGAGTAGCAGGAATTAATGAGAATACTTTTGAGAGATTACTTTGTGAGCATAGCGGGTGAACATAATTGAAGATAACAACATAGACATAGCAATTAGTTAACTTGGCATGAACAATACTTTTGCAACAGAGAGAATGTAGAGAACATGACAACAGTTGAGGACCGGATTTATGTGGAGTCGGTCCCCCCTCCAATAGGCATTTGTATTATGATTTCTCCCATTAAGAGAGACTTGTTACAATACAATCTTTGTGTTCCTTATGACCTAGGTGATGCAACGAAGATGGAAAGCTATATGCATCACAAGCATAACATGAACTTTCAAGAAAGCTTTAACTATCCCAAGCCTCAATCGCAAGACCTCAAACACCCTCCAAGGTGGAGAGAGCTAGCAAGGAATAAGGGTAGGGGAGAGGAAGAAGAAACATTTCATAGGAGAAAGAATTAGTTCCTCACTTATCATAAATCTTCTTGCTAGCATAAATAATAGCATAGTAATGAAGATGGAGAAGATGACAAGCTTAAGCATTGAAGCATGGCTCTTGGTTGGATTTGCACTCCATAGCCAAGAGTGTTGGTGTAGGCTCTCAACTTCTCAAGGAGCTCGGAAAAGGAGATGGAGCTCTTGCACTAGCACACAATGAGAGTGTGTGAGTGTGTGTGGATGAATATACCCCCTAAGCAACCCACTAGCTTGCTTGGGTCAACCCCCCCTTGTAGCTCATGCTTGAAGCTCATTGGAACCCTCCAGGCCTAGCCATTAATCACAAGCAGGAGGCATTACAAGCAACAAGAGTAGCCTTGGGACAAGTGTCCCCCTTTCCCCTTTGAGAGAGAGGACTTGAGAAATGAAAAAACAATGAGATAATTCAATTAATTTATCATTGGACCCCTTTTAAGCCTAGCCAATAGAATTCAAGCACCTCATGAAGGTAGCACGGGTAGGAGCTTGACATGTGTCCTTGCTGCCTCTTAAGGCTTGAGGTTACCTTGAGTGTGTGTGTGTGTGTGTGTGTGTGTGTGTGTGTGTGTGTGTGTGTGTGTGTGTGTGTGTGTGTGTGTGTGTGTTCTCTCACTAGCCCCTACAATATGGGCTCGCCCCCTCTTATGTAGGGCTCCTTTTGACTTTAGGTGCTCAAGCACCTTACTCATCAAGCATGACAAAGCACTTCTACCTTGGGGGTGTTCCCACAAGCTTCTCAAGCAAGCATAAAAAATCACCTCAAGCACCTTAGTCATCTAGCAGGACAAGCACCTTAATCATCCAGCAGGACAAGCACCTCAAGTACCTTAATCAAGCACGACAAGTACCTCAAGCATGACAAGCACCTCAAGTTGGGTCAAGTTCCCACCTCAAGCTCTAACCCTAGCTTACCTAAGGTAAAAGTACTTTTACAAAGATTATTGGAGGTCTTTAATAAATCTAATCTTAAGTTCTCATGCTCCATTGGTTAGCCTTGCTCTTTGATAGACCATTTCTCATTCGGCCCCGTGTTAAAATAGATCTGTAAGCACATATCTATATCTTAACCCTTGTTCCCCTTTATTCTCCCACATTAAGTGATCAGTTTAATATGAGAAACTCATTTGGGTTGGTTAGATATTAGCTTTTATGACAATCTTTAGAACCCTTGGAATGGATGCACGTCCTAGCAACATTAGAGGTATGTGCCACAATGATTGTCCAATGACAAAATTTTGCAATGAAAGAGGATACGATGTGGCTCCTTATTATGGTTTTAGTGTGCTAACAGAGGGAGGAGAGCATTCACAATTGGTTTGTAAAGAGGAGAGAATTCTCAATTGGTTTGTAAAGACAGGTTAAAGCATGGTCTTCAGTTGTAAGAAACCCAGTCCACTTAACAAACTCCAAACATCACCATAAAACACAGCTAGGAAGGATAAACAAGAGGATAACTATATAGAGCCAATTGTCCAAGTAATGGCTGGTTATAATAAAGTGCAAGCACTAGCAATGGTTGTTACAAAAGCACTAGGAAATTTGATTTCCTTAAGCTTATACAATAAGCTTGCTGAGGTGGAATTACAAGCCATAGACGAAGACATCAAAGGATTTATTGGTTATCAAGCTAACTTCATAGGCTCAGTAGTAATTGCACTACAATTGGGGAATACCATGTGTACACACCAGTTCTACATTTTCTTTGATACACAAAGGCAATATCAATTGCTATCGGGACAGCCTTGGCAAAAAACTTATGAAATCCAAATCGCCTGCTCACGGAAATATCAACTGCTATTGGGACAACCTTGGGAAAACACTTCTTCCGCTATTGTAGCCAGGTTCAAAATTCCAGCATGGCTAGGTAATCCCAAAGAGCTACGGATGTGTGCAACATTTAATTGCAGAAGCCTCAAACGAGAGGAACATTTACTAGAAAGAGCTATAGAGGACACATATTACATCCCGAAACTTTTTTTGAAGGAAGCTTTAGAACCCTTGGAATGGACTCACGTCCTAGCAACATTAGATGTATGTGCCACAATGGATTGTCCAGTGACAAAAATTTGCAATGAAAGCGGATACGATGTGGTTCCTTATTATGGTTTTAGTGTGCTAACAAAGGGAGGAGAGCATTTTCAATTGATTTGTAAAGAGAGGTTAAATCACGGTCTTTAGGTGCAAGAAACCCATTCCACTCAACAAACTCCAAATATCACCATAAAACACAGCCAAGAGGATAAACAAGAGGATAGCTATATAGAGCCAATTGTCCAAGTAATGGTTGGCTATAATAAAGTGCAAGCACTAGCAATGGTTGATACAAAAGCACTAGAAAATTTGATTTCCTTAAGCTTATACAATAAGCTTGCTGAGGTGGAATTACAAGCCACAGACGAAGACATCAAAGGATTTATTGGTTATCAAGATAACATCATAGGCTCAACAAGGAGTAATTCCACTACAATTGGGGAATACCATGTGTACACACCAGTTCGACATTGTCTTTGATACACAAAGGCAATATCAACTGCTATTGGGACAACCTTGGCAAAAATATTATTTCGCTACTGTATCCAGGTCCAAAATACGAGCATGGTTGGGTAAGCCCAAAGAGCTATAGATGTGTGGAGCATCTAATTGCAAAAGCCTCAAATGAGAGGAGCATATACTAAAAAGAGGAATAGAGGACACATATTACATTCCAGAACTTTTTTTGGAAGAAGCTTTAGAACCCTTGGAATGGATGCATGTCCTAGCAACATTAGATGTATATGCCACAATGGATTGTCCAACGACAAAATTTTGCAATGAAAGCGGATATGATGTGGTTCCTTATTATTGTTTTAGTGTGCTGACAGCCCACTGACAGAGGGATGAGAGCATTCTCAATTGGTTTGTAAACACAGGTTAAAGCATGGTCTTGAGCTGCAAGAAACCCAGTCCACTCAATAAAGTCCAAATATCACCGTAAAACACAGCCAGGAGGATAAACAAGAGGATAACTATATAGAGGCAATTGTCCAAGTAATGGATGGTTATAATAAAGTGCAAGCACTAGCAATGGTTGATACAAAAGCACTAGGAAATTTGATTTCCTTAGGCTTATACAACAAGCTTGCTGAGTTGGAATTACAAGCCACAGACAAAGACATCAAAGGATTTATTGGTTATCAAGATAATGTCATAGGCTCAACACTAATTCCACTACAATTGGGGAATATCATGTGTACACGCCAATTCTACATTGTCTTCGATACACAAAGGCAATATCAAATGCTATTGGGACAACCTTGGCAAAAAGCTTATGATGCCCAAATCACCTGCTCATGGCAATATCAACTTCTATTGGGACAACCTTGGAAAAAAGCTTATTCCATTACTATAGCCGGGTCCAAAATTCCAGCATGGTTGGGTAAGAGCACGGTCTTCAGCCTGCAAGACAGGTTAGAGCACGGTCTTCAGCCTGCAAGAACCCAGTCCACTCAACAAAATCCAAATATCACCATAAAACACAACCAGGAGGATAAACAAGAGGATAACTATATAGAGGCAATTGTCCAAGTAATGGCTGGTTATAATAAATTGCAAGCACTAGCCATGGTTGATACAAAAGCAATAGGAAATTTGATTTCCTTAGGCTTATACAACAAGCTTGCTGAGTTGGAATTACAAGCCACAGATGAAGACATTAAAGGATTTGTTGGTTATCAAGATAACGTCATAGGCTCAGCAGTAATTCCACTACAATTGGGGAATACCATGTGTACACACCAGTTCTATATTATCTTCGATACACAAAGGCAATATCAACTCCTATTGAAACAACCTTGGCAAAAAGATGATGATGCCCAAATCGCCTGCTCTGCAGATTCAAACATTCAAAGGAAAGCACGCAATTGCATTTGTTAATAAACACGAGAATCATGAAAGTGCAAAACCTACAGAAGAGTCAGCTTCACAATTGCCCAAAGAAGGAACACCTCTAGATTCAAAAATGGCAACCAATATGGCAACTAGTCTTGCTTGGTGGGCCTTTGTTGTACATAATCTGATACACAGCTAGTTACTTGGTTAGCTGGTTGTGATTGCTGTCGCTTCAAGTTTTATTGTGGAATACGAGCATATGAGTAGAACCAATTGATAGGCACCAATAATATCTCAGCTTGGGACTTGATGAGCTTTGGGAAGAAGAAAGTTGTGTCCCATAGCGCTCTGTATACAACAAAGGGCTATTAAAAAGGTTAATTGAATCGAGCAAAAATATCACAACTTAACCTACAACCTACTTTCGTAGTTGTTTGCAGATTATCATCAGCCTAATAATATCGAACATTTAGTCTCTAAATCGTGGGTCCATCTTTGAGACACTTATCTTACTTTCAATCAAGCTAGTCAATTTTTCTTTATTTTTCATAGAACATGAGAGAGAGAGAGAGAGAGAGAGAGAGAGAGAGAGAGAGAGAGAGAGAGAGAGAGAGAGAGAGAGAGAGAGAGAGAGTTATGTGTTCTAACATGTGGCTAAACTAAACTTAAGGAAGTTTTGGCAAACTCAAAAAATACAAAAAGCATCAACACACTATTAAAATTGAACTACAATACCGACCTAATAATCATGTATGGGTGTTGTCCAGTTGTGCAAGCCAGAGGACCATGTTTGAGTCAAGCTACATAAAAGAAATGTGAATAATTAAACATTTTGTCTTGCAGTCAGGCACAAAGTGAAAATGCTAGTTATACAGTGCACCTCATGCAGAAGTGCCATACAAAAGTATGGTGGAGAGTTGGCACTGTGGTCTCTCCAGAAATTACAAGAAACAGAAGTCGTGCCCTGCCCCGTAGCGTTTATGTGTTGTGCCAACGCATAGGCTTGGAGAATTGGATGAAAGTAACGGACCTTGCAGTGTTTTTGAGATAGAGTCGTGGTTGTGGAGTGAACACGTCAGTGTTGTGAATATATGTCCTATCTAT
The DNA here is from genome assembly GCF_014529385.1 of Adiantum capillus-veneris. Taxonomy (NCBI): domain Eukaryota; kingdom Viridiplantae; phylum Streptophyta; class Polypodiopsida; order Polypodiales; family Pteridaceae; genus Adiantum; species Adiantum capillus-veneris. The sequence goes on from NC_140959.1 coordinate 126,277,467, forward strand.
CACACACAAAACACACATTGATACAAATACAAAAGATCCAAGGGATAGATTAAACTTAAAGAGAGGCACGAATAACTTTATGTTCTATGTTATAGACGGTGAAGGGTTGTACTGGTGTAAGTTGTGGTTGAAATGTTAAGTATGGAGCCTGATTTACCCTTGTAATTTTCTGTGGTAAAAGCGCACATTTGTAAGGCCCCCATTATGAGGAGAAGCCATCCTGCGCGAAGGAAAATCACTCACCCGAAACCAAAATTTTCATGGACATGAATCAGGGGAAACTTTAGAGGAATGTTAGAACTACAGCAAGAAGTGCCACGTCCAGAAGGATTTTTGGTCCAAGAAGAAAAAGGAGACTGAGTCTCAAGAAAACAAGCCAACATCGGAGGCCGATGTGGCAGGTAAAGTAGAGCAAGATGCTCTAATTCTCTCATTAGACAATGTATCTAATTCCTGGATAGTAGATTCCGGGGCTTCATTCCATGCGACACCACACAAGCAACATTTCCAAGACTACACCAAAGGTAATTTTGGGTATGTATACTTGGGAGATGATGAATCTTGTGAGATTGTCGGCAAAGGTACAATTTCCGTCAAAACTGCTAACGGAAATGAATGGAAGATTAAAGATGTTAGGCATGTTCCTTCTCTTCGCAAAAATTTGATCTCTATAGGACAATTGGACGATGAAGGTCACAACATTGCATTCGGAAACAAACGGTGGAAGATCTCAAAGGGATCTTTGGTGGTTGCCAAGGGAGAAAAAGTCGGTACACTTTACTTGTGTACTGTTAGCACGCAACCTTCAGCTTGTGCAGCAACTATAGAAGTTGACAGTGCGGTGTGGCACCATAGACTTGGGCATATGAGTGCCAAAGGAATGCAAATCCTTCAAACAAAGAAGCTTCTACCAGGTTTGAAAGAAGTGGACTTAGAGTTCTGTGAAGATTGTGTTTATGGTAAACAAAAGAGGGTAAAATTTCAAAAATTAGGAAATGAAAGAAAAAATAAAAAACTTGAGTTGGTTCATTCTGATGTTTGGGGTCCTGCAAGTACACCATCACTTGGTGGCTCATTGTACTATGTAACATTCATAGACGATGCGACTAGAAAAACATGGGTTTATGTCATGAAGAATAAATCCAATGTATTTTCCATATTTCAAAGGTGGAAAGCCTTTGTGGAGAATGAAACAGGTACCAAGGTTAAATGCCTCAGATCCGACAATGGAGGCGAATATTGCAGCCAAGCTTTTGAAAGCTTTTGTGCTAGCAATGGAATTCGGAGGCAAAGGACAACCCCAAGGACACCTCAACAAAATGGGATTTCGGAAAGGATGAACAGGACAATCATGGAACGAGCACAAAGCATGCGGCTACATGTAGGCCTACTGCTTGAGCTCTGGGCGGAAGCTGTAAGTACGTGTGTGTACTTAATCAATCGGTCACTCTCAACGGCATTGGATGGGGGAGTTCCAGAAGAGGCATGGACAGGTAAACCGGTGATTTATGCATTTCTCAAAGTGTTTGGGTGTGAGTCTTTCATGCACATAGATAGAAGCCTAAGATCAAAGTTAGATGCAAAGTCCAAAAAGTGTTTCTTCATTGGCTATGGAGAAGGAGACTTTGGGTATCGCCTATGGAATCCTGAAGATGGTAAAATCTTAAGGATTAGGGATGTAATTTTTAACGAACAAAATATGTACAAAGATTACTTGGAAAGAAAACAAACAAAAGAAACAGGTGATGAGTACATGGAGCTTGAGGACAGTGAAGACTCAAGGACTGCAAACGGTGACAATGTGCAACAACGTCAACCAAATGAGGAGCCTCAACCTATTCCCCGAAGATCTACAAGACCAAGTAGACCTCCAAAAAGGTTTGTTCCTTCCTTCAACCATCTCTTGATCTCAGATTCTGGAGAGCCGGAATCATATGAAGAAGCTATGCAACATGAATCCAAAGAAGAATGGACGAAGAGCATGCAAGTGGAGATGGACTCACTACATCGCAACCAAACATGGGAGTTGGTTGAGTTGCCTAAAGGTAAGCGGGCACGTCAAAACAAATGGGTGTACAAGCTAAAGGAAGAAGAAGGTGGGAAGAAAAGGTACAAGTCTAGGCTTGTGGTAAAAGGTTTTTCTCAAAAGAAAGGTATTGACTTCAATGAAATATTTTCTCCTGTTGTAAAAATGAACTCAATTAGGCTTGCCTTAAGCCTTGTGGTTGCTCATGATTTAAATCTCGAGCAAATGGATGTAAATATGGCATTCCCTCACGGTGACTTAGAGGAGGAAATCTACATGCTTCAACCAAAGGGGTATGAAGTAAAAGGTAAGGAGAAAATGGTTTGCAGATTAAAGAAGAGCTTGTATGGTTTAAAGCAAGCATCAAGACAATGGTACTTGAAGTTTGATCGATGGATGTTGGATCATGGATTCACAAGATGCAACTTGGATCATTGCGTCTACACGAAGAATTTGGGAGATGGGAAGTTCATCATCCTAATGTTGTATGTTGATGCCATGCTGATTGCAAGTGCTAAAATGCAGGACATCAAAGACCTAAAAGAGGAGCTGTCTAAATCTTTTTCAATGAAAGATTTAGGTGTTGCAAAGAGGATACTTGGTATGAAAATATCAAGGGACAGGACGAAGAAGACAATAAAGCTATCTCAAGAATATTACATCAAGAAGGTAGTAGAAAGGTTTGCAATGCAAAATGCAAAACCAGTTTCTACACCTTTGGCTGGTCATTTTAAACTAACGAAGGATATGTGTCCAAAGACACAAGAGGAGATAGCCTATATGTCTAAAGTTCCATATGCTGCAGCGGTAGGTTCTCTAATGTATGCTATGGTCTGGACAAGGCCAGACATTGCACATGCAGTGGGAGTTGTGAGTAGGTTCATGGACAACCCAGGTAAAGAGCATTGGCAATCTGTGAAGTGGATACTTAGGTATCTAAAAGGGACAACAACAAATGCTTCGTATTTTGGAGGAACTGATATTTTTCTAGAAGGGTATGCTGATGCAGATATGGCAGGTGACAAAGATACTCGAAGGAGAACTACTGGCTATGTGTTCATGGTTGGAGGCATAGCAGTAAGCTGGGCTTCAAAGTTGCAGAAAGTGGTTTCACTTTCTACCACGGAAGTAGAGTATGTACCAATGACGGAGGCAAGCAAAGAAATTATGTGGCTTCACAGATTCTTAGAAGAGCTTGGATTCAAACAAGACAATTGTGTCTTGTACAGTGATAGCCAAAGCGCTATCCATCTTACAAAGAACTCAGCCTTTCATTCAAGGACAAAGCACATTGAGGCGAGATATCACTTCGTACGCACTCTTTTGGAAGAGGGACAGCTAAAGCTAGGAAAGGTGCATACAAGTGAAAATCCTGCAGACATGTTTACAAAGGTGGTGAACAAGGAGAAGTTGAGCTTTTGCTCATCTTCAATTGTCATTCAAGGGTAAGAAGCCAGAATGGAAAGCAGTCACAGGTTTGGTTTGGAGATCAGTCTCCAAGTGGGAGATTGTTAAGTATGGAGCCTGATTTATGATGAGTGCGCGTGTGCGTGTACAGAGTGTATGCAAGAGAGGGGAAGAAGAGAAATGGGGAAGGGGGAGATACACAGGCAGCCACTATGTAGGTTAGTGGAGAAGAAAGAGAGGTCAACACTTCCTCTTTCTCTCCCTATATTGAATAGGGAAATCAAGTGTACAAGGGTGGTTTCCCACAGCCACCTGGCCTACACCCCAACAACCTCCCACTTGAAGGTCATGGTGGCCAATAGTGGCATTAGTATAGTTAGTCTATACAAAATTGATGAAGCATTGCCGAGGCTTCATCCTACACCCATAAGTTCTATACAATGTGTAAATCGCTCCGAGGCTAGGCTCTTTGTGAGAGCATCTGCGAGGTTGTCATTAGTGTGAACCTTGACAAGCTCTATACGCTTGCCAGCCAATGCATCTCGTATGACATGGTATCTGACCTCTATGTGTTTTGACTTTGAGTGAAACACTGGATTCTTTGCCAAAGCAATGGCACTCTCACTATCACAGTGTAGTACTGGAACCTCGTGAATGCCCAAATCTCCCACTAGACGAGCCAACCATATGGCTTCCTTGCTGGCGTCAGACGCAGCAACATATTCTGCCTCAGTGGTAGATGAAGACGTGCAATCTTGGAGACACGATCTCCAAGAGATAGCTGCTCCAGCAAACATGAACACATAGCCAGATGTGGATCTTCTACGATCCACTCAACCCGCATAATCCGCATCCGTGTAACCTACAATAGATGCATCACTGTTTTCAAAGCGTAAACACTTGCTAGCTGTACCTTTCAAATATGTGAGGATTTTCTTCACTGCTTCCCAATGCTTCTTGCCAGGGTTTGCCATGTACCTACTAACCACTCCCACTGCATGTGCAATGTCTGGTCTTGTGGCTACCATAGCTTACATCAAACTGCCAACTACTGAAGAATATGGTACTTTCACCATTTCCTCTTTCTCAGCCACTGTCTTGGGAGAGTCTTCCTTGCTAAGTTTGGAGTATGCTTGCATTGGGGTACTCAATGACTTTCCCCCCTGCATACTAAAACGTTGCAAGACTTTGTGAATGTACTTTTCTTGAGATAATTCAAGAATTCCACGTTGCCTGTCTCTCTTGATGTGCATACCAAGAAAGTGATTGGCATCTCCCAAATCCTTCATGGAAAACTGCGTGCTTAGCATCTTTTTCAACTGATTGATTTCATCAATTGATTTGCCTGCGATAAGCATATCATCTACATACAAGATCAAGATGATAAAAGAACCATCGTTCAACCTTTTTGTGTATAAGTAGTGATCCTCTTGACTTCTAATGTAACCCTCAGACTGCATGAATTTGTCGAATTTTTGATACCATTGCCTTGAACCTTGCTTGAGGCCATAGAGTGCCTTTTTAAGTCTACAAACCAATTCTTTCCTCGTTGGTTTTTGGGTTTCACATACGAAGCCCTCTGGTTGTGTCATGTAGACGTCTTCATCTAGATCCCTGTGAAGAAATGTTGTGTTCACATCCATTTGGACAAGTTCCATGTCCTGGATAGCAACCAAGCCAAGCACGGTGCGAAGTGTAGTCATCTTGACTACTGGAGAGAAAATCTCATCAAAATCCACACCTTTTTGCTGCTTGAAACCCTTGTCAACTAGACGAGCCTTGTATCTAGGCTCGGGATCTTCCACTGTATACTTCTTTTTGTATACCCACTTGCAAGGTAAAGCATTTTTTCCTTTTGGTAATTCAACCAAATCCCATTTCTCATTAGCCACAATCGAATTGTATTGTGATTGCATAGCCTGCTCCCACTTAACGATATTCTCCATTTGTATAGCTTCTTTGTAGCAAGTAGGCTCTCCACTGTCAGTGACCAAAATGTGGTGTATACCCGGCTCAAACCGCTCGGGCGCACATGATACTCTCTCAGAGTGTCTTAGTGCCTGACTGCTGAACTCTGCTCTCTCTGGAGCAATAGTAGTATCTTGCACTTGAGGAGTAGGTGCAACACTACTGAACTGAGTTGGTTCGGAGGCTACATCCTCAAAACGAACACGTCTGTACTCAACATCTTTGATGGGCTTCTTGTGCATTTTTGATTCATTGAAAATCACATGTGAGCTACGAATGACTTTGTTTGATTCTGGGTGCCAGAGACGATATCCCATCTCTCTGTTTGCACCATAGCCAATAAAGATGCATTTGTGTGATCTAGGATCTAGATTCCGACGAAGTTCTTTGGGCACATGTGCATATGCCTCACATCCAAATACACGTATACTCCTATGGAATTTTGAAATTCAAAGGAGAACTAGGTGACCTGTTGATGATGTGCACTGCTGTCAGAACAGCTTCCCCCCAAAACTCTGGAGTAAGCTTCGCCATAGACATCATAGAGACAACTCGCTCTTGAATCGTACGATTCATTCTTTCAGCTATCCCATTTTGTGCAGGTGTGTATGGAGCAGTAAACTGCCTCCGAATGCCTCTTCTATTGCAAAAATCCTTGAACTCTGTGGAGACGTATTCTCCACCATTGTCCGTGCGAAAAGATTTGAGCTTTGTTCCTGATTGGTTCTCAACCATGGCGAGGAATTTTTGGAATGTCGAACAAACTTCTTCTTTACACTTAAGGAGATACACCCACACCTTTCTGGTAGAATCATCTATGAATGTGAGAAAGTAGTTTGCCCCCCCCTAGAGTTTTATGTGGCATTGGACCACACAAATCACTGTGCACCAAGTCTAGAGGTTCGCCTAGTTTCTTATTTAATGGTAAAGATGTCAATCTAGTCTGTTTGCCATACAGACAATGCTCACACAATGGAAAGTCCGTGTAATCTATTACAAGTAAGTAGCCAAAACGCTGAAGTGTTTTCATTCCCTTTTGGCTAATATGCCCTAGCCGGCTATGCCACAACTCAGGAGACGGCAGCTTGGCAACATAGATAGAGTGTTCGTCGACACTCGAAACAAACAAAGAGTACAGGGATCCGTTTTTATTGCCTTTCATCATGATAAGGTTGTTCTTGCGGATCATCCAAGAACGATTACCAAAAACTGTAGTGTAGCCAAGATCATCCAATTGCCCTATAGAAAACAAGCTTTTCGTAAGCTTGGGTACATGTCTGACATTCTGCAGCACAAAAGTAGTGCCATTATGCATCTGAAGTTTCACATCACCAATGCCAATAATGTCAAGCTCATAGGAATCACCAAGCTTGACTATTCCATGCATGCATGCATAAGAGGAAAACCACTCTCTATGCGGTGTGACATGAAAACTTGCACCAGAATCAAGGATCCAATTCTGTGCATAACCCTCATCCTGTGAAACCAAAGCATCTGGGGTGAGATCTGAAGTGAAAATGAGAACATCTGAGGCATCTGTTGTCACCTCGGCAAGAATCTCTGTTGGCATAATGAGCATCACTGGAGGAGGAGCATCCTCTACTGCAGTGGTAGGTATGGGAGACTCAACAATATTGAGCTCCTCAATCTTTACTGTACTTTTGCCTTTGCCAAAATTATCCTTTTGCATGTTTTTCTGATCTCTTAGGAAACTGCGACAATCCTTTTTGTAATGACCCTTCTTGTGGCAATAGTAGCACTCGACATTTTTGGCATTGCGGTCTCTACTTTGGTTCCTGTGTCTGCTAGGACTACGAGGATTCCGGTCTCTACTTTTGCTTTTGTATTTGTGCCTGTCACAGCCTCTTCGCTTTGTTAAGTATGGAGCCTGATTTACCCTTGTAATTTTCTGTGGTAAAAGTGCACATTTGTAAGGCCCCCATTATGAGGAGAAGCCATCGTGCGTGAAGGAAAATCACTCACCAGAAACCAAAATTTTCACGGACAAGAATCAAGAATCGCCGGAATATTCTTTTTCGCCTGAAAATTATGGCCGGACGGTGGCCGGAAAGTGGTCGGAAAACAACCGGTCGCTTGGCCGGTGGTCGGAAGTCAATGGCCGGTGGCCGGTGGCCGAATTCAAAAGCGGACTTGTCTTCTCAAGGGCGGCCACACATGGGCGGATTGGAGGGTCCGATTTGGACTTATTCGCACAAGGGCGGCTACACATGGCTGTCTCTCATAAGAGAGGGCAACCCTTTTGGCCTATAAAAGGAGGCCATTTCTACACACATTTCGTAGTGTGAAGTTGATGCAACAAGGTGAGTGTGAGGTGGTGAGAGTGAAGCAAGGCGGGAGCTCCATTAAGGGTATAATCCCTTTGTAAACTACTTCTTGTTTTGAAGTACTAAAGCCATTGAGTGGCTGCTTTCCCGTGGACGTAGCCCACATTGGGTGAACCACGTATATCGTGTGTACACACTCTCTCTCTCTCTCTCTCTCTCTCTCTCTCTACTCTATAATCTCGTGTATATAAATCTGTCTCTCTCCATTAAGTAATGTACTCAATTATCTATTTAGCTACGTCTTATTTCCTAACAATTGGTATCAGAGCAAGGTTTGCTCGTAGCTAAATTATCTCAAGGAAAGGATTCCTTGAATTGAGTGGGAGTTATGGCGGAGGAAGGGAAGCTCAAGATTGAGAAGTTCAACGGCAAAAACTACCAACATTGGAAGATGCAGATTGAAGACTATCTCTACCAAAAGGACCTCTATTTGCCACTAGGCGGTCTTGCAAAGAAGCCCGCAACAATGGCAGATGAAGCATGGATTGTCCTTGATCGAAAGGCACTGGGAACAATCCGGTTAATCTTGGCGTCAACGGTGGCCTTCAATGTTTCGGAGATGAAGACCATGGAGGACTTGATGAAGTCACTTGACGACTTCTACGAGAAACCATCGGCATCCAATAAGGTATTTCTTATGAAGCGCTTGTTCAATCTAAAGATGGCAGAGAATGGTTCAGTCGTTGCAGAACACCTAAATGAATTTAACACAAACATAAGTCAACTTCGATCAGTGAAAATCAATTTCGATGACGAAGTGCGAGCTCTCCCTATATTATCATCTCTACCGGATAGTTGGGATAGCCTTGTGATGGCTATAAGTAATTCTATCTCTGGCACAAATACTCTTAAGTTTGATGATGTTGTGGGTGTTTTCCTAAGCGAGGAAATGCGAAGGAGAAGCACAGGAGAATCATCAAGTGCTGCACTATCAGTGCAAACAAGAGGAAGGCTTAAGGAGAGGTTCAAAAACCAAAAGGGTCGTGATCGCTCAAGGCGAAGCAAGTCACGCACAAATTCAGTTCTTGAATGTTGGAATTGTGGCAAGAAGGGCCACGTCAAGAAGGATTGCTAGTCCAAGAAGAAGAAGGAGACAGAGTCTCAAGACAACAAGCCAACATCGAAGGCCAATGTGGCAGGTAAAGTAGAGCAAGATGATCTAATTCTCTCATTAGACAATGTCTCTAATTCCTGGATAGTAGATTCCGGGGCTTCATTCCATGCGACACCCCACGAGCAACATTTCCAAGACTACACCAAAGGTAATTTTGGGTATGTATACTTGGGAGATGATGAAGCTTGTGAGATTGTCGGCAAAGGTACAGTTTCTGTCAAAACTACTAACGGAAATGAATGGAAGCTTAAAGATGTTAGGCATGTTCCTTCTCTTCGCAAAAATTTGATCTCCACAGGACAATTGGACGATGAAGGTCACAACATTGCATTCAGAAACAAACGGTGGAAGATCTCAAAGGGATCTTTGGTGGTTGCCAAGGGTGAAAAAGTGGGTACACTTTACTTGTGTACTGTTAGCACGCAACCTTCAGCTTGTGCAGCAACTACAGAAGTTGACAGTGCAGTGTGGCACTACCGACTTGGGCATATGAGTGCCAAAGGAATGCAAATCCTTCAAACAAAGAAGCTTCTACCAGGTTTGAAAGAAGTGGACTTAGAGTTCTGTGAAGATTGTGTTTATGGTAAAATAAAGAGGGTAAAATTTCAAAAATCAAGAAATGACAGAAAAAATAAAAAACTTGAGTTGGTTCATTCTGATGTTTGGGGTCCTGCAAGTACACCATCACTTGGTGGCTCATTGTACTATGTAACATTCATAGACGATGCGACTAGAAAAACATGGGTTTATGTCATGAAGAATAAATCCGATGTATTTTCCATATTTCAAAGGTGGAAAGCCTTTGTGGAGAATGAAACAGGTACCAAGGTTAAATGCCTCAGATCCGACAATGGAGGCGAATATTGCAGCCAAGCTTTTGAAAGCTTTTGTGCTAGCAATGGGATTCGGAGGCAAAGGAAAACCCCAAGGACACCTCAACAAAATGGGATTTTGAAAAGGATGCACAGGACAATCATGGAACGAGCACGAAGCATGCGGCTACATGCAGGCCTACCGCTTGAGCTTTGGGCGGAAGCTGTAAGTACGTGTGTGTACTTAATCAATCGGTCACTCTCAACGGCATTGGATGGGGGAGTTCCAGAAGAGGCATGGACAGGTAAACCGGTGATTTATGCATTTCTCAAAGTGTTTGGGTGTGAGTCTTTCATGCACATAGATAGAAGCCTAAGATCAAAGTTAGATGCAAAGTCCAAAAAGTGTTTCTTCATTGGCTATGGAGAAGGAGACTTTGGGTATCGCCTATGGAATCCTGAAGATGGTAAAATCTTAAGGATTAGGGATGTAATTTTTAACGAACAAAATATGTACAAAGATTACTTGGAAAGAAAACAAACAAAAGAAACAGGTGATGAGTACATGGAGTTTGAGGACGGTGAAGACTCAAGGACTGCAAACGGTGACAATGTGCAACAACGTCAACCAAATGAGGAGCCTCAACCTATTCCCCGAAGATCTACAAGACCAAGTAGACCTCCAAAAAGGTTTGTTCCTTCCTTCAACCATCTCTGGATCTCAGATTTTGGAGAGCCGGAATCATATGAAGAAGCTATGCAACATGAATCCAAAGAAGAATGGACGAAGAGCATGCAAGTGGAGATGGACTCACTACATCGCAACCAAACATGGGAGTTGGTTGAGTTGCCTAAAGGTAAGCGGGCACGTCAAAACAAATGGGTGTACAAGCTAAAGGAAGAAGAAGGTGGGAAGAAAAGGTACAAGTCTAGGCTTGTGGTAAAAGGTTTTTCTCAAAAGAAAGGTATTGACTTCAATGAAATATTTTCTCCTGTTGTAAAAATGAACTCAATTAGGCTTGTCTTAAGCCTTGTGGATGCTCATGATCTAAATCTCGAGCAAATGGATGTAAATACGGCATTCCCTCACGGTGACTTAGAGGAGGAAATCTACATGCTTCAACCAAAGGGGTATGAAGTAAAAGGCAAGGAGAAAATGGTTTGCAGATTAAAGAAGAGCTTGTATGGTTTAAAGCAAGCATCAAGACAATGGTACTTGAAGTTTGATCGATGGATATTGGATCATGGATTCACAAGATTCAACTTGGATCACTGCGTCTACACGGAGAATTTGGGAGATGGGAAATTCATCATCCTAATGTTGTATGTTGATGACATGCTGATTGCAAGTGCTAACATGCAGGACATCAAAGACCTATAAGAGTAGCTATCCAAATCTTTTTCAATGAAAGATTTAGGTGCTGCAAAGAGGATACTTGGTATGAAAATATCAAGGGACAGGACGAAGAAGACAATAAAGCTATCTCAAGAAGATTACATCAAGAAGGTAGTAGAAAGGTTTGCAATGCAAAATGCAAAACCAGTTTCTACACCTTTGGCTGGTCATTTTAAACTAACGAAGGATATGTGTCCAAAGACACAAGAGGAGATAGCCTATATGTCTAAAGTTCCATATGCTGCAGCGATAGGTTCTCTAATGTATGCTATGGTCTGGACAAGGCCAGACATTGCACATGCAGTGGGAGTTGTGAGTAGGTTCATGGGCAACCCAGGTAAAGAGCATTGGCAATCTGTGAAGTGGATACTTAGGTATCTAAAAGGGACAACAACAAATGCTTCGTATTTTGGAGGAACTGATATTTTTCTAGAAGGGTATGCTGATGCAGATATGGCAGGTGACAAAGATACTCGAAGGAGAACTACTGGCTATGTGTTCACGATTGGAGGCACAGCAGTAAGCTAGGCTTCAAAGCTGCAGAAAGTGGTTTCACTTTCTACCACGGAAGCAGAGTATGTAGCAATGACGGAGGCAAGCAAAGAAATTTTGTGGCTTCACAGATTCTTAGAAGAGCTTGGATTCAAACAAGACAATTGTGTCTTGTACAGTGATAGCCAAAGCGCTATCCATCTTGCGAAGAACTCAGCCTTTCATTCAAGGACAAAGCACATTGAGGTGAGATATCACTTCATACGCACTCTTTTGGAAGAGGGACAACTAAAGCTAGGAAAGGTGCATACAAGTGAAAATCCTGCGGAGATGTTTACAAAGGTGGTCAACAAGGAGAAGTTGAGCTTTTGCTCATCTACAATCGGCATTCAAGGATAAGAATCCAGAATGGAAAGCAGTCACAGGTTTGGTTTGGAGATCAGTCTCCAAGTGGGAGATTGTTAAGTATGGAGCCTGATTTACCCTTGTAATTTTCTGTGGTAAAAGCGCACATTTGTAAGGCCTCCATTATGAGGAGAAGCCATCGTACGTGAAGGAAAATCACTCACCGGAAACCAAAATTTTCACGGACAAGAATCAGCGGCAAAATTTCCGGAATATTATGGCTGGAGGACGGCCGGAAAGTGGTCGCAAAACAACCGGTCGGTTGGCCGGTGGTCGGAAGTCAATGGCCGGTGGCCGGTGGCGGAATTCAATGGCCGGTGGCCGAATTCAAAAGCGGACTTGTCTTCTCAAGGGCGGCCACACATGGGCGGATTGGAGGGTCCGATTTGGACTTATTTGCACAAGGGCGGTTACACATGGCTGTCTCTCATAAGAGAGGGCAGCCCTTTTGGCCCATAAAAGGAGGCCATTTCTACACACATTTCATAGTGTGAAGTTGATGCAACAAGGTGAGTGTGAGGTGGTGAGAGTGAAGCAAGGCGGGAGCTCCATTAAGGGTATAATCCATTTGTAAACTACTTCTTGTTTTGAAGTACTAAAGCCATTGAGTGGCTGCTTTCCCGTGGACGTAGCCCACATTGGGTGAACCACGTATATCGTGTGTACTCTCTCTCTCTCTCTCTCTCTCTCTCTCTCTCTCTCTCTCTCTACTCTATAATCTCGTGTATATAAATCTGTCTCTCTCCATTAAGTAATGTGCTCAATTATCTATTTAGCTACGTCTTATTTCCTAACAGGCTTTGTTGAACTGCCATCCATATATGCATCTCCATGACTAGCATTATCGAGAGATTTACGACAAATCTCTTCAGTGAGCAACGCATCTGTGATAGCATTGAATTCTAACTTGCCATTCGAAGCCAAATTGCTAATGGCTGTGCAAAAGATATCCCATGAACTGGGTAGAGAGCATAATAAGAAGATAGACTTGAGTTTATCGTCAAACTCCTTAAAGCCCTCAGATGTCAGCTGACTGAACAAGGAGTTGAACTCATTTAAATGACTGGAAACTGTGCTACCTTCTTTCATGTTGAGCTTCATAAGATTTGTCATGAGAAAAACTTTGTTGGATGCACTTTTTCTTTCCCATGCTGTACATAAGCTATCCCAAAGTTCCTTGGTTGTTTTCTTTCCGATGATAGTGAAGAAGACTGACTCGGCTAGATGTAGGCGTATCGTAGCCATGGCTTTTGTATCCAAAATCTCCCATTGAGCTTGTGTATGATCATCATCCTCTGCGCGCTCTTTCAACGGTTTTGAGAGGCCTTTGTTTATCAAAACATCTTTCATGCGCTCTTTCCACATGGTGAAGTTGCTGCCATCGAACTTCCGAATGAAATACTCCTCCTTTTCTGAAGAAGAAGCCATCGCTAATAAGAGGGTTTGAGAGCTGCCAAACTATGGCGAGACGCTGTAGAAATTCGGGCAGAGTAACCTTTGTATCGGGAGTAAAATCTCAACCGAAATAGACTCAAAAGTGCCAACTATGGAAGGCACGACTCGCGGGAAGTAAATTCGGCAGAGTCTCCTTTGTATGAGGAGTCAAAACTCAACTCAAAATGCATATAAATGTGCCAACTGCACTGATTGGGCATCTGCTGCACAAAACAACTGCTATGTGAGTGCCGACTTGGTGTCAAAAGCATAAATAACCATCCAGATACATATCCTATGGCGAGTGTACCGTAAAGGGGAACTCCAGCTACCTGTATCACCGAAAGTGTCTCAACTTTCGAGCACACCCCAGCTCAAAGAAAACCTCACGCTATCGACCCTTCAAAAGGCTAATGCAGACACAAATGGACTAGCCACAGTCTCAGAAAGGGCTCTTCCGGTCCGAGTCTCAGAAACGGCCGGGAAAAATTGCCAAAATAGCCAAAAATGGCTCCACACGTAGTACAGTGTACAGTGTCCGCAACTCAACGTACATGAGTAAAACCGAGCTCAAACAGGTGCCAAGAACTGATGTATGCAACGAAAGTGATCTCTGCGGGGATATCTGCTCTCAAAAGAGCTCAGTAGCACTAAGTGTGCTCGCTACAAAATGCATCTGTCAACGCATGTGTCCGCAGAGAATCTGCTGTCAAAATGAGTGCCAAATCGCCAAAGCGCTGTGTCTGGTAACCTGGAGAATCTGTGAGTGAATGGGCTGAAAAACCCCCCTGTAGCCTGTAACCTGCGTGTCGGTGTCGCTATGTGTTGATTTCTGCCGCCGGGCAGAAATATGCTAGTCAAATAGCCGCCAAAGGTGTCGTATCCGTAAACTGTGTCGTAGAAGGCGATCGGTGCGCTCGGTTCCGATGCCGAGTGTCACTCCTCTATGATAGAGGTACCTCACACACGCATGTCGCAAGCACGGTCGTCGATCGCGACAACACGCTCGTGTGGGGAAGCGCCCGGTGTGGGTCGGATGTCGGAAATCCGCTGCAAGAAGGAGTGTCGAGCCGGTGCGCATGAGTGGTGTCGATGTCGATGTCGCCTTCCGTCGCCGGACGGAAGTGGCTAGCCGAATAGCCGTAAAACGTCAATGCTCAAGCGTTCAATACCGAGTCGGATCGGACAGAAGGTTTGATAAAGTCGTGTCGAAACCTTCCACAAGATTTAGTGCTTTGGGCGGAACGAAGTCCTCCTCTTTGATGAAATTGTAAGATAGCGTGGTGTCAAGCTTGACTACGGTGGGAACAAGGTTTTAATTTGAATGGTAGTTTCAAATTAAAATATGCAATTCGATCAATAGCTTGACAGGTTGGCCTCGAGTTGAGGATTCAATCCGAGTTCGAGAATTGCTGCCAATGAAAGGCGGACTGCAGTTGTTAGGTCGATTGGGCATTGGAATTGAGCAGCCGAGATGACGAGGGAGTAGGTGCCACGCTGGCCAGCAATTGAGTGCCGAGGATGGGGCCGGGGCTCTGAGTGGTGGGCTACGATGTTCACAGCTGTGATGGTAGGCTGGTAGCCAAGAACGGGCAGGCTGAAGGTGTTCGAACTTTGCAGCTGTGATGGTTGATGTCGACAAGGGTGATGACAAGGCAATGCCGGCTATAGAGGGCAGCGGGGCTATGGCGGATTTGATTGTGGCCGATGCGTGATGGGGTTGAAGGTAATGACGAGCTGTTTGTAATGTTGATGTGGAATTCTGGTCGACAGGAGCAGAATGGGCTAAATGGCAGGAGCGGCAGCAGATTGAGGCTCTCAGTGAGCTTTTTGATACTGCACAACTCGGTACTGCCCGGTTCTACTCCTGCTCACAATTGCTTGCCCTGAAGGGCTCGCAGTGCTACCCGATTCCAAGATTTTCAATCCCTCAATGCTCACACCCTGCCTTTGTTTTCCGTGCTCACGAGCTCCTCAGTTTCCTGATTCTGCTCCAAAAGACTACACACACTACAGAATCCTTCCTTCCAGACTGTAGCTCAACTGCTCTCCAATCTACCTCCTTGCAGACTCTCCTATGTTCCCAGACCTTATATAACTCAGAGACTCAACTGTGTATGCTAGATCCGGGCTGCTCACCCCACATTTCGAAGCAATTCTTCCTTCCACCTTCCACTCCTACAAGCTTGCTCTGCCGCCTTGACCTGATCTACACAGTCTTAAACTTCTCCTTGCTTGCAAGATTAGCAGACTTCCTCGACTTCATAGAAATCTTCCCTCTGTTTCTCCTGATTCACAGGGCTCGATTTTCACAGAATGCTCATTTTCCCCCAATCATGGCCAATGATTGCTGTGTGCAAGCCTCTATTCGTGTGCCAAGCCTTCGAGCTCCAAGACCTCTTGCCGATCCGCCTCCGATGCGCTCCGATCCGGCTCCCACCTTGCTAGATCTTCCACCGCCGAGCTCAAGTACGAGTTTTGACCTCCGCCATAGCCAGCGAGCTCCGTTTCTTTCGAGTCGATCGTCGGAGAGCGGTTGCACGTGCGGTTCGTCGCCGCAGCTCTGATACCAATTGATGAGTGCGCGTGTGCGTGTACGTAGTGTGTGCAAGAGAGGGGAAGAAGAGAAATGGGGAAGGGGGAGATACACAGGCAACCACTGTGTAGGTTAGTGGAGAATAAAGAGAGGTCAACACTTCCTCTTTCTCTCCCTATATTGAATAGGGAAAATCAAGTGTACAAGGGTGGTTTCCCACGGCCACCTGGCCTACACCCCAATAATTTACCCTTGTAATTTTTTGTGGTAAAAGCGCACATTTGTAAAGCCCCCATTATGAGGAGAAGCCATCCTGCGTGAAGGAAAATCACTCACCGGAAACCAAAATTTTCACGGACAAGAATCAGGGGCAAATTTTTCGTTGCAATATTCGTTTTCGCCGGAATATTATGGCCGGACGGCGGCTGGAAAGTGGTCGGAAAACAACTGATCGGTTGGCCGGTGGCCGGTAGTCAATGGCTGATGGCCGGTGGTTGAAAGTCAATGGCCGGTGGTCGGTGGTCGGAAGACAATGGCCGGTGGCCGAATTCAAAAGCGGACTTGTCTTCTCAAGGGCGGCCACACATGGGCGGATTGGCGGGTCCGATTTGGACTTATTCGCACAAGGGCGGCTACAAATGGCTGCCTTCATAAGAGAGGGGAGCCCTTTTGGAGTATAAAAGGAGGCCATTTCTACACACATTTGATAGTGTGAAGTTGATGCAACAAGGTGAGTGTGAGGTGGTGAGAGTGAAGCAAGGCGGGAGCTCTATCAAGGGTTTAATCCGTTTGTAAACTACTTCTTCTTTTGAAGTGCTAAAGCCATTGAGTGGTTGCTTTCCCGTGGACGTAGCCCACATTGGGTGAACCACGTATATAGTGTGTACTCTCTCTCTCTCTACTCTATAAACTCTTGTGTGTGAAATCTATCTCTCTCCATTAAGTAATCTACTCAAAAATCTATTTAGCTACGTCTTATTTCCTAACATGAACTGCTGTATTGTGACCCCCCCCCCCCCCCCCCCCCCCCCCTCTTAGTCCTCACCGTCCGTGCAGATAGAGCTGGTGTACAGACTGGGCACAATACCCATATAGCTTGAGGTGTTACCGTAGCTAACACTGCAGTCTTGCTTTTAGGAGGAAGAAGTTAAGAATAATGTGTAGCTTTGTTGTTTCCACAACCATGGTTGGCATATCCTTCAATCAATGTGCTGCAGCAGAAGATGACATTTTGGATGCTTATCAAAGACCTTTTAAGCTTATATAAGGGCACCAAAGCTCCATATTGGCCAAAGCACTGCCAAGCAAGGCATGCTCTTTCAACAATCCCTGACCATCAACCCCATCATGAACTCGTCACGCATGTGAAGGTCTCTCACAAGGCCACAATATGCCTTCAAGGTGCAAGCATAGGTTTAGAGAAAGGCCCTGCCTAATTAATTACCTCACTTCAGCTTTCCTCAGAACCACCCTAGCTTGTGTTGAAATTCACCCCCTACAACTGCTCGCTTTTTCCTTCCAAATCTCGCCAGGCACTTGTCAACCTATGGTTTCATGACTCACTCTCCTACGGCTTCATGACCCACTCTTGGTTCCCTTTCTATATCATGCGGCCTTGCTTTTAAATGCTTCTTGCGCTATCTCTTTCCAGACCTACCTTATCTGCTACACTACGTTATTTTCCTTGCTCGTCATTTTTTTCCTTCATTAACAACTCGTCTTGAAAAATCCGCGCTCCCCCACAACTACAAAATCCCACCAGTGTTGCTCCCTTCCTCAAAATCGGCTTGCACAATCCTATTAATCATCTTTGCTCAAAATCGCAATAGCCGCCAACTTCCTCAAGTTCTTTGTAACAACGCTTCTCGTTGTTTGTTTTCCTCCCTATGGATCTCACTGTCCTCTTGTCGTTGTTGTTTTCTCTTTGTAAGAACTGCCATATTTTTCTTCAATTGTTGTGCACCGAAATGCAAATGACGACTTTTTTGCAATTTGCTCGCCTCTTGCGGTTGCCGCTCGTTGGTCCTCTGCCAGATTCACCCAACACCATCTCATTTCTGTAGCTGCTCGCTGAATTACTCTTCTTTGGATATGGCTCTCCCATTCCATCATAAACACAAATAGACGTTCCTTTCTGTAGTTGCTTGCTCGCTTTTAACTGCAGCTCGATCTCCGGATATAAGCTGCTCTAATTAGCCAATCGTGTTGTTTTTCATGCGCCACTTTGTCGCTTGTGGGCTCAAAGAGTCCAAAAAGGACCTTTGGCTCATCAAGTAAGGACAGTCCCTACAAAAGCCCAACCGACCAAGGTTATCCCCAAGATCAACCAGCCTGGTACACACCGCCAAATTTGGATACCTAAAGAACAACTTGGCCAACCACAAATCTAGATCAAGAAAGAAAAACTCTCACAAGAGACATCTTCAGCTTCAGCATCCAGGTGTCAACAACAAAGATCACAGAAGAGACAACCAAAGCAAAAATCTAAGTCTCCAAAGCATACACATACATATTCACATCCGCAAGGTTATTACAAGCAGGTATGGGTTCCAAAGAAAGTACTACATGCACAAAAGAATCAAAAATATATTTGGATACCCAAACAAGCCCCTACAAAACCCCAAGATCAGCGGACCAACCAAAGGAAGAATTTTCCATCAAGGGCACCAACAACAACTCCATCAATTATGACAAAGCAAATTTGGATACCCAAGAAGCTATCCAGAAGAACTACTATCAGATTTGGGTCCCAGTGACAAAATCTAAGGAGGTATGAGCAAAGGAATTACCCATCAAACAAGAATGGAGATCAAAGGTCCAAATCAAGTCAAGGTGAAATGGGTTCAAAAGCTCATCACGGATCAAATTGACATATGACATCACCCAGACACAATGATCAACCCCATCAAGCCATAATTTCAAATTGCTCAAGAGGACTCATCAATGAGAGCGGGGAGCAAATGTTACATAAAAGGACATACGAAATAATGCGACCAACCCAAAAAAAAAAAAAAATGACAAATACTAACCCACAATCAAACATGAAAGGAAGGAGCTCATCATCTTATATCAACACAATAAAAGGTGGACACACGTAAAGCGACATCAGGGCTTACCAACTCAAGAGCGACAAAGATTTTGACGATCCAAATAGCAACTACAATAATCGAAATCACTAGACTTGAGAGAAAATTGAGCTTCAAGTAAATATCAACACTGATTCAAAATACAAAAATCTAGAGCATGCCCAATTATGAACAAAACGATGGCATCCAAAGACCAGCACAATGATGAAGTCCGCAAACTCAAGAACCTTCTTACAGCTTCAAAAAAAGAAGGTAAGTCCAAATCGCCATTAAAAATGGCATAAAAAGTCAGAGTCGGGCAGCTGAGCAAATAAATGAGCAAGGCATTTGTCCCAAAGCTTCATGTAATATTTTTGTGGTCTTAGAGTCTTAGCTACCATAGGTACTGCTCGAGTTGGAAGAGTTGAGCATAAGAGTCAAAATCTATATAATCTAAGTCCGGAGAAGAAGAAGCAGAATGTCTAAAAGACACTCACGCACTGAGCACAGTGAGGAATGAGTGGAGAAGCTTCTACATCAAAAACCCTTCTAGGAAAAGTGGAAGCTATTGAGATGTCTTTGGATGTCACAAGTTCTACATTCTTCCCTTAAAGTACCAATCAACTCCACTTCTCATATAGCATGGTTTTATTGAAAATATTCTTAATTCTCATATGAATTTAGAGTGTCCCATAATTGGCACTTGCAATAGGAACTCTTTTCTTGATTCTCCCAAGCACTCACCTTGCATGAACAGGTACTCAAAGCCCAACAAGCTCAACTCAAATAAGAACGTATACCAAAGGTATTTTTTCTCACTGGGTTTTTCCCTTTGGTCATCCAGGTTTCAAACCTTAATCTAGAAAAACACTTCGATAATATATTTACATACATCAAAGACAGTAAGGAAAGACTACAAAAGGTAACAAGGATCTTACTAAGGAGATACAAAGAATGGTTGTCTCACAAGACAAAATGGGAAAGATGAGCAAATTCTCCACACAAATCATGGTCACAAAAACTAAAGTACAAGCTTCAACAAAAGCCTCACGAGAACTAAAGTACTCAAAGACGAAGACGCAAGGAACAATCATAAAAAAAGATACATTCATAACAAGTTGTAAAAAAGCCTCGTCAACAAAATCCATTACCCTTTGTACACAAGAGAATCCTTTAAAGAGAGTGGAAAATTACAAGCGAAGGCTAATCTCCAACAATTGACAGTGACCTTCAAAACAAATCAAAGGACGCCCCACCAAAAGACAACAAGTCTTGTCGGGGACGACAAGAACGCAGGAGGGGGGAATGTTGAAACAGTTGACCAACACACTCCAAATCCAAGCAATCAACGGAGGCACATTAATTAATTATATCATTTTTGCCTAAAGCCAGCTATACTAGCTGATTGATTACGGGAAGTCCTTTTAATGTTGTAAATCTCGGGAAACCCCTTGTAATCATGAAAGTGGATGGAGAGTTAGATTCACTCAATAATTGTAATTAGTACCTCTCTTAGCTAAAATACCCAACTTGAGGTTGAGGTATATAAGCCAAACCCTTGTAGCCTTGAGATAGACTTTTATTTTAAATCAATCTTGGGCTCAACTGTGTTACGTACGGTGTGCCGTGTGGGAGTGGGTCTTCCTTCTCTCTCTACGCATGCTACAGGAGCAACATTGCTGAGACGACTCCATCAACATGTTAGCTATAGAAAGAGCTACGCATCGATGCAAAGCACATGTAGTTATGGATTCCTCACAAAGAGCTCTTCCTTGAGCTTCAAGGTGAGTTTTCTCCCTATCCGTGCGTTTGTTTCATTATTGTTATATATCAACGCGTTCACGGCGAGACAAGCTACACCTTAGGCCTAATCACGTTCAAAATCGATGACCTGAGTTTTACTATCAGACATCACACACGATTGTGATTGCATGTGCGTGTAGATAGTATATTGGGGTAGAGACTTTAGGCTAGTCTCCTCCAAGTGTATAGAGACTAGCCCTCAATCTTCGTGATGATTGGACATCGTTAGGTTATGTTCCAAGAGGTAGATGTGTCGTAGATACGGTAGCCATCATGTACATAGTGGGTTAGGATAGATTTCTTTGTATTGATTGTCTTAGAAGGTTGAGTAGGTGATTGACAACCATTTTCTTGTTTTCATGTGCTTGCGGGTCATTGCTCCATCCTTGGCTGACATGATGTTGGTCTAGTTCTGGTTGTGCTAGCGTCTAAGACGGTGAATTCCGTCCCGAGAGAGAGAGAGAGAGAGAGAGAGAGAGAGAGAGAGAGAGAGAGAGAGAGAGAGAGAGAGAGAGAGAGAGAGAGAGAGCACAAGTTAGATAGAAAGGGATCAAGAGTGCTTAAATGGTTCTCCCAAACCATCAATAGGCATAACGACAAGCTGCTTCCAAAATTCATTGCTTTTTTGTGTAAAAAATACAAATGGACAGCTTGTCCACTTGATATTTTGTGCTTTGTGACTCACATATGGCTTGCCAAATCGATCAATATGCTCAAAATCAAGCTATATGCGAGTTTCATAGCACAAAATGGAAAGCAAGCAAGCCATTTTTGAAGTTAAAAAACACAAATGGACTTCAAAAATGGCTTGCCCACTTGTCATTTTGTGCTATACAGCTCGCATATGGTTTTTTGAAACCATTAACACATTCAAGGTCAAGTCATATACGAGCGTGCAACCACAAATGGAAAGTAGGCAAGCCATTTTAAAAGTCCATTTGCATTTTTGAACTACAAAAACGGCTTGCCCGCTTGCCATTTTGTGCTTTGCAACTTGCATATGGCTTCTTCAAACCATCAATAGGTATAAGGACAAGAAATATGCAAGCTAGCAACCAGAAATGAAAATTTGGCAAGCCATATCCAAATTCTGTTTTCCTTTCTGTATTTTTTGGGTAAAAAACACAAATGGACATCAGTAACGGTGGTGCAGCCAAAGTTGGTCCGAGCTAGGAAGTGTGCAATGCAGTGCAATGGGTGTATATAGGTGCAAAACCAAGTGTTCAAACAAGGGACAAGAGACCTAGGTACTCAAGGGATAGCAGGAATGTACGCCTAAGGTGGGTTTTTAGGCCAAGAAGGCTCCAAAAAAAGGGGCAGTTAGGTTGACAGTTAAAGATGCCCATGCAATAAATGCGGAATACAATAAGGATCTATTATCAAGGAGAGTAGAGAGACATACGATGCAAATTAGATTTGTGGAAAATCAAAAAATTAAATAAGCACACTAATACAAAGTGATGGAGTCATCCACCCATGCGCTCTCAAGGTACAACTTAGATGGCGATTTAGACAACTATAGCAAGTAGGAATACAAGGGACTAACAATCCTTTAACAAGGATGTGTTGTGTGTGTCAAGTGTGCACACCATTCTGCCAAATTACTCATGAGAAGTCATTCTTATATAGATGTAAGAGAGCCTCTAAACGTCCATGTGTAGCCGCCCTTAGATAGCCAAGTCCAAGTACGACTCTCCCATGCGCCCATGTGTATACGCTTTTGGGTGGACAAGTCCTCCTAGAACTCAGCCACCAGCCAAGGAAATCCGGCAACCCGCCCCACAGACCATGCACAACCGCACCGGATAGCCATTTTCCAATTGTCTTCCAGCCATTGTTCGGCCAAGATATTCTAACAAATAGAAAGTTTTAGGGGCTTCCATCCTCAAGGCCCCCAAAGTTGGCTCTGAATTTTCTTCGTACCATCCACGACCACAAATAGAGATCTCATCAGCATGCAAAGCTGGAATCCACCATATATATGTGCATCATTAGCTTCTCCTCATATGGGGGCCTTACAAATTGTGCAGCATATATTACGGTGGAAAAACTAAGAGAGGTGGGCATTGCAAGTATAACAATAGCCCCAAGTACTGAGTTGGAGCTCTAGAATGTGGTGTTTGAGATGATGTATGAACCGGCAGTCTAGATAGTGTAGGGGGTTTTATGTTCGCGAGTTGAGCACCGGGCTCCTTGCTGTGAGAAACGGAAAGCGAGAGAGATGCACAACACAACAGAATTTGATACGAAAGACACCTTAGAAACCATAAATTATAATAATGAACTCAAAAGCTCAATACAAAGGCTTGACCGTTGCAATAGGCCCTCTAAGCTCTTAAAGTTGTCGAGATCTTGAGCGGAAGCATGAACACCAAAGCCTTAGTTGCTTAAGTTCCCTTCCCTTGCTCTTCCCGACCACCTTCACGAGCATTAAATTTTTCGTCACTTGCTTCGGTCTTCTTGAACTCAACAAACCTCTTAAAATTGCTAAAGATCTACTTCTCCATCGACATAACTCTTTGTGCACTTCAACTTCTTTTCCTTGCTTTATTTTGCCCACTATCGATCTTCTTTCTTTGATGCTTTTAGTCTTGATGAAGCTTCTACCCTTTGAGCCTTCCCGAATCACAAGTTAAATTGTTCGGTCTGCTCCTTGTTAAACTCTGACATCTCTTGCTCGTCCTCTTTGACCTCTTGCTTCTTAGATCTATTGCTCCTCTTCCAAGCGGCCCTTACTGGCCTTGCTCGTTGGTGGCCTCCTTTACCAAATCCAATACCCTTCTCATGATGCTCTGTGCTCGACAACTATCAACCTCAAGCTCATTGAATGACTGCAACCACGTCCTCCTACTTCAACTCTCCACAATTGCCACCATTCCAGGGCTTATAAGCCTCGTCAACACTAGCCTTGTTATTATTCTCCTCCTCTTGGTTGAAAAAAACTCTAAACAATATGTCCTGCAACTCGGCCTTGACGAGAATGAAAAAAAAACATGCAGTCGACATTGTTCTCTTTGCTACAGCTTGAGGCTCTATTCCCTCGCTATAGCTTATGCAAACTGGCACCCTTCACCTTTTGCAAAGCCGTCGTCCTCTTCCAATCAACTCTCATGCGGCTTCTTCTCGACAGTATTCACAGTCGGCCTCGTCGCGTGCTCTCCGTCTCTTGCTTTTCTCTTCGCACTGCTCTTGAAGCTCCTTCTCGACGGCACAACCTCCTCGCTTCTCTGACGGCGTGCTCTTGCCCAAAAGAGGAACCATTCACCTTGTAGGATGGTTATCTTCTCCACCGCAATAGGCTATGTTTTACACATTCCCTTTGTGATAAAGTTATGTATGAAACCCATGCTCCTACATATGCGGGGCATACAGGTATTCAACCTACTCTTTGAGGAGTAGACACGTATTTCTATTGGACTACCATGAAAGTGGACATACAAGAGTATGTTTCAAAATGTGTAGTATGCCAAAAGACCGAGTATGATAGAGGGAAGCAACGTGGATTACTCCAGCCATTGCCTATTCCAAATTCACCATGGGAGAGTATATCCATGGATTTCATCTTTGAATTACCCAAGTCTATCCATGGGAATATGGGAATATGGACAATAGTCGACAGGTTTATCAAGCAAGCACACTTTATTCCTGTCAAAAAGACTATTAAGGCACACCAAATGGCAACTCTCTTCATATCTCAGATTTTCAAACACCATGGATTACCCACATCCATTGTGTCAGATAGAGATCCTAGAATGACCTGTAATTTTTGGAAAGGTCTCTTTGAAAATCTAGGAACAAAATTGAATTTATCTTCGACCTATCACCCACAAATGGATGGCCAAAGTGAGATAGCCAATCTTATGATACTCGATCTACTAAATACTTATGTTACAGAAGTAGATCAACGCTCACAATGGGAAAAGTACTTACCTCTTGTAGAGTATGCCTACAAAAATACTATACATACTTCTATGGGAAAAGCACATTTTGAGATCATTGAGGGAAGACCTAAAAGTCCCTTGCTACTCAAAGTACATGGGAAGATCTTCACCGTCGATGAGTATAGCCGTGACCTACAAGAATCTTTTCAAAAGATTAAGGAGGCTATATCTATCTCTCAACAAAGGAAAAAAGCTACTGCTGACAAGCACAGAAGGACCTTAACATTCAAAGAAAATGATTGGATCTTACTTAAGTTTCTTAAGGCTCGATTAAGGCAAACGACGAGAAAAAATCATGTCGGCCATCAAAAGTATTATGCTAAGCTAGCAAAAAGATACTATGGTCCTTTCCAAATTTTGAAGCCTATCAATGAGATGGCCTACCAACTCAAATTGCCCAACCATTGGCTCATCCACAATTATTTTCATGTGAGCCTACTCAAGCCCTACAAAGGAGAGCCACCAAGTGAACCAATTATTGAAGACGCTCTCAAAGTTGAAGACCAAGAAGAGGTGCTACAACCTGAAGCTATCCTTCGGCATGAAGACAAGGTACTACAACATGGTAAGATTATCCGACAGTATCTTATTAAGTTCAAAAATTATCCTTTTGAAGATGATAGATGGATGCAAGGAATACAGCTTAAGGATAGTATGAACCTTGTCAATGCTATATTAGAGTAAGCAAATGTACAAATTTCTTTTAAATGACCCATGTTTTTGTCTTATCAAACTAGTTCTTTTTTTAATTTTGCACAAATATTAAATAGTATGCATGCTTAAAATCATGTTTGTGATGACGATGTCTCTCAAACACCAAGTAGAATTTGTCACTCTACTTTGGGAGAATGAAATGGACTAAAGAGCAGACATGCTTGTGGCAGCTATGTCTCCCAAACACCAAATGGATTAGTCATCCATCTTGGAAAGATGTCGTAGGCCCAAAAAGGGATCCTCTACCCGCTAAGTAAGATTGACTAATGACTAAGGCTTTATCTCTTCTACCTCATAGTCGAGGAGGACTATGATTTCAGGAGAGAGGTAATGTCATAAAATCTATTATCTAACCAACCCAGATGATTTTCTCATATTAAACTGATCAATTAATGTGGGAAATAAAGGGAACAATAGTTAAGATATAGATATGTGCTTATAGATCTATTTCAACATGGGGCGAATCGTAAAGGGGCCAAATGCAAAATGGTCTATCAAAGAGCAAGGCTAACCAATGGAGCATAAGACCTTAGGGTTAGCTTCATTAAAGACCTCCAGTAATGTGTGTAAAAGTCCTTTGACCTTAGGTAAGCTAGGTCTGAGCTTGAGGTGGGAACCCAACCCAGCTTGAGGTGCTTGTCATGCTTGAGGTACTTGTCGTGCTTGATTAAGGTGCTTGAGGTGCTTGTCCTGCTGGATGATTAAGGTGCTTGGGGTGCTTGTCCCATTGTATGACTAAGATGCTTGAGGTGCTTGTCCTACTGGATGACTAAGGTGCTTAAGGTGCTTTATTATGCTTGCTTGAGAAGCTTGTGGGAACACCCCCAAGCTAGAAGTGCTTTGTCATGCTTGATGAGGAAGGTGCTTGAGCACCTAAAGTCAAAAGCAGCCCTACATAAGAGGGGGAGATCCCATATTGTAGGGTCTAGTGAGAGAACACACACACACACACTCAAGGTATAACCCCAGGACTTAAGAGGCAGCAAGGACACATGTAAAGCTCCTATCCATGCTACCTTCATGAGGTGCTTGAATTCTATTGGCCAGGCTTAAAAGGGGTCCAATGATAAAATTGTTTTTGCATTTATCAAGTCCTCTCTCTCAAATGGGAAAGGGGGACACTTGTCCCAAGGCTACCCTTGTTGCTTGTAATGCCTCTTGCTTGTGATTGGCTAGGCCTGGAGGGGTCCAATGAGCTTCAAGCATGAGCTACAAGATGGGGTCGAACCAAGCAAGCTAGGGGTTTCTTAGGGGGTATACTCACCCACACACACACTCACACACACTCTCATTGTGTGCTATGCAAAGTGCAAGAGCTCCATATCCTTCTCCAAGCTCCTTGAGAAGTTGAGAGCCTACACCAACACTCTTGGCTATGGAGTGCAAATCCAACCAAGAGCCATGCTTCAATGCTTAAGCTTGCCATCTTCGTTACTATGCTATTATGTATGCTAGCAAGAAGAGTTATGATAAGTGAGGAACTAATTCTTTCTCCTATGAAATGTTTCTTCTTCCTCTCCCCTACCCTCATTACCTGCTAGCTCTCTCCACCTTCGAAGGTGTTTGAGATCTTGGGACGAAGTCTTGGGATAGTTAAAGCTTTCTTGAAAGTTTATGTTATGCTTGTGATGCATGAAGCTTTCCATCTTCATTACATCACCTAGGGCAAAAATAACACAAAGATTGTATTGTAACAAGTATCTCTTAATGGAAGAAATCATAATACAAATGCCTATTGGAAGGGGGACCGGCTCCACATAAATCGGGTCCTCAACTGTTGTCATGTTCTCTAAATTCTCTCTCTTGCAAATGTATTGTTCATGCCAAGTTAACTAATTTATATGTCTATGTTATTACCTTCAATTATGTTCACCCACTATGCTCACAAAGTAATCTCTCAAAAGTATTCTCATTAATTCCCGCTACTCTCACGTTAAATAGGCCAATTCCATTACAAAATCTTCTTCCAAATTTTTTTTGAGATGTAATATGTGTCCTTTATAGTTCTTTCTAGTATGTGCTCCTCTCATTTGAGGCTTCCGCCAATTAGATGCTCCACACATCCATAGCTCTTTGGGCTTACCCAACCATGCTGGAATTTCGGACCCGGCTATAGTAGCAGAATCAAACTCCTCAATAGGTGTTCTTATGACATCCTTATAGCTATGGTCTTTTAAATTTATGCAGGTTGTGGTTTGCAATGTCTCGGATAGATATTGGCATATCCCCAATCTTGGACCATCTTCAGCTGCTGCATGAATGGTCATCCTAATATGAAATCATAGATGTTCTTCTTGTGGTTTCCAAATTCTCAGATAGATATTGTTGCCGCATGAACGGTCGTCCTAATATGACATCATAGTTGTTCTTCTTGCCAAAATCAACCAACAAATGTATGCTCCTACTCAATCCAGCAAGAGGTTACAACTATCTTTTCTAGAAGACCGAGGGGCTTTTCCATGTACCCATCTGTAAGCTGCAACTTCATTATGGTTGCTCTTAAGGCCGGTTTTCCCCATTGTTTCCAGATCTCTTTTGTAGCGATGGAAAATCCAACTCCACTGTCTAATATGGCCATAGTGGTGACACTTTGAAATTCAAACGACAGAGTTGTATTGCGATCCTCTCCCTCACAATACTCTCCAACCTTGTTTAATGGAACTGGCCTAGTGTTGAGTTGAGGATTCTCAAGCTCGTTGATCCCTTCTTCATATTGAGTTTCTGGATTCTTTATGTCAAACTTCTCCAAAAATTTCCCTACGGTATTCCACATGTTTGGTCATATTCGTAGAAGTTTAGCAAGTATGATTGTACAATTTACAAGAGTAGACAGAAGGTCTATCAAGTCCTTTGAGTCCACAACCTTTTTAGAGGACAATCTGTGGGATGGGATTGCCACAATGTTTGATTTGGCCTCATGTTCTCCCGTATTAGGTTTCTCAAGGAATGAGGCTTATTGTCTTACAAAGAAGACAAATCCCTTATCTCCAAAATATGATTTCATTTCTAAATCCACTTGAGTCCTGGCCTCAAATTTCTTGATCGGAGGAAGAAAGATATCTCTCCCCTTACTGGATTGATTCGCTCGATGAATCAGCTCATTGGCTTCATTTGCCTCACGGATTTTTTTCCATAAGTCATCCATACCATCCTCTTCTCTATATTCCTTAGGCATGGTAGGATGAAGATCGTTGGATGAATTATCCACGGTATTCAGCACTACCCTTGGCTTTTCTAGCTCTATGTCAGGCTTCAGACCCTCAGTCGTCTTTTTAGGTTATGATCTAGGTGGGATTATTGGTATTGGTGGTGGAACCTCTATCCAACCTCTTGGTTTGCTAGCCAAAGGTGCTCTTAACTTTCGCTACCTGAATCATCTTTTGACACATCTCTAGCCATTGCTTCTCTAGCTCAGCATATGGATATGTTATCCATTTTTGCTCTTGCGTTTGATTGTTCTTAACCCATGCTTCATAGAATTTTAGGATGGCATCTAACAATTCATTGACTTTTTCGACCAAGACCAATCCTCCGGAGCTAGCGCTTCCAGGCTTACTTTCACTGGACAGCTCTTCTGGTGATGAAGTTATTTGTGCAGCCATAGGTGCAACCCTTTCTTCATGCTGTCTTATTTTCTCCTTTTGCTTGTGTAAGGTTGTCCACTAGGGAATTATTCTCTCATTCCCTATTTTATTTCATCCTAGCCTTCCTAGCTTTCCAGATATTTCATTTACTACATGGTTCTTTGCTAGGTGATTCCGTTTTTGGCTCTTCAACTACAGGTTCTTCAACAGCTTATTGAGGCTGAGAGCTCTAGTTATAGCTTGAATAGGAAAAAGGTTATCATTTTTTGAGCTACTTGGAAGTTGTACAATCCCTTTGAACTCCTTTGTGTCCATCCCTCTCCTCATTGGGTGGTGTAGACAATTGAAAATTAGATGTGTTTTGGCACAGTCAGTACAATATCCATTTACTTGTATCATCTCCTTACAAAGGTATTATGATATCGGGTCTTCTGGTATTTTTGGATGATTGTAAACAGGTTGTGCCATAGTCATGGACCTATTTTTCATAACAGATAGTGTTCTTGCATCCATATTATATCTCTTTTCTATTGGTTGGACTGTTGTGTACCTTGGTAGAAGAGGTATTATTGGGGTTGGTTGTGCATATCTCTGGTTATTGTAACACCCTTCCATTGTATGGTTTGTCCATTTCTATTTGATTTTGCACCATATAGGTTCTTGGAGTTCATATTTGACTAGAGGAGCAAGCCTCTGAGATAATCCTTCTATAAGGTTCAATTTCTCACTAGATACCTCTAGTTTTATTGCGGGTTGGGCTCTTGGTGAATCACTCCTCTGAGAAGATGTGTCACTCTCACTCTCAATATCATATCTTCTCAAGGTTCTGCTCTAATTTGGATAGGAGTAAGTTATAGGGGGTGGTTGTGGCACATATGGTCCTATTGTGACCCTAACTCCACCTCTATAAAAGTCATGTTCTATGGTTGCATCTAGGTACAACCATGGTGGCAATGTAGCCAGGCTTGTGTCAAAATGTGGATAGATTGGCATTTCAGCACTTCTAGCTTGGATTTCCATACCTCTGTTCATGTCTACAAAAGGATTGGTAGATTGGATTTCCATCCTGATGATCTTAGATTTCTTAATGTTAGGCCCACTCAATACTCTCAAGATAGTCCTTAATAAGCACCTTTGGCCCTTTGCCAGGTCCCTAAAAGTCAAGTCTGGCTGGTCTTTTGACCTCTGGATACTGGTCTTGGGGTACCCTAAAAGTTTGTATTTAGGAAACCTTAGAAAATTCAGCTCTAAAAGTGTGTCCTATTGCCCGCAAGATTTTCTCATGGTTATACCTGACTTAATTTGGAGTTGTCTATCAAATGTTAGAGCAGTTTTGGTGAACTGTACTTGAAACAGCACTCAAAAGAGTTTCAGGATCAAGGATTTTTGCATGTATCTTGACCAAATGTGACCCAAATTTGTTAGAACTTGGTCACTAGGCTTACTTTACAGTGCTTAACACTTCTAAAAGCTCAGTGTGAGTTTTCAACTCCAAATTAGGCTAAAGACATCATATGCGTATGATGTCTACTGTGGCCAAATCAAGTGATTTTTAGTCCAAAGGATCTTTATCACTTGGGCAACTCTCAGCAACTTTCAAAATTGAATTTGAACTAATTTTTTGCAAGTTATGATTAGTTCAAGCCTAATCTCTATCCTTTGGCACTAACTGGCCCAAATATGCTCCAAATTCCATGACATTTTGGCTATTGGCTTCTAAGGTCCCTAAGGCCACTAGGGTATGCACAAATTTAGATCTTGGAGTCAACAGGGTCAAAAACACATCATACATGTATGATGTCGTTTTGCACAGAATGAAGAATTTTTTACAAATTTGTGCTTAGAATGTCTTTTTTTTTCAAATGAAATGAATCTTACTCCAAAGATTGTCCACCACTTAAGGAACTCACAACGACTTTTTGGATTGAATTTGAACCATTTTTGTGCAAGTTATTGCCAAATTGGGTGTGCAGTTTGTTTGAACTCTTTCTTGGTCTTTTCAAGCTCAAAACTTGGTCCAAATGCAATGAAATTTAGGCTATGGACATCTTTAATGCTCTAGGACACTAGCGTATACTCAAATGTCTGATTTGACCCAAATTTTCCATGTGAAACATCATACACGTATAAAGTCTTTTGGCCCAGAATGACATGAAATTTGCAACAGGCTTAAAACATCATTTCCAACCCTCCTATGTGGTCAAAAGTGAAATTTGACCTTCAGATCTTGGCATGAGACATTATACACGTATAAAGTCTATGTGCTCAGATTTTGACAAAAATTGGTATGTGAGCTTGTATTGTGGTGCTTAACACCCTGTATGCTCAGATCTCAATTTTGGTCTCTAAAAGTGTCCTTTAGACATCATACTGTATGATGTCTAACTGGTCAATTTGAAGTGAATTTCACTCCAGAGGTTCCTCACTACACTGGCAACTCATAGCAAGTTTTAGAATTGAATTTTGACACTTTTTGGGCAAGTTATGGCCAATACAAGCATTCACTTGCCTAGATGCATCTTATGGTCTTTGCAAGCCCAAAAATGGTTCAAATTTGATGAAAATTGGCCTATATGCTTCCTAAATACTATAGATCACAAGGGTACACTCAGCGATAACTTTTGACCTCAAATATGGCCTCTAAGACATCATATGTGTATGAGGTCCAAGTGGTCAAAATTCATTTTTATTTCTACCAGATGTGCCCCTTAGTGTGAAGAATAAGAATATGTGGTCACAACAAATTTTGGATGTCAAAATTGCACAAAATTGTCACTTTTGATAAGGAAATTCCGTGAAAGAGCAAAATCTCCCCAGTTTTCAATCTATAAGTCCAAACGAAATGAAACTTGGTGTATCTGCTCAACACAACATGCAGAAGATGGGTATACTGTCAAAACTTCATTTTGGCTGTTAGAATCACCGTTTAGACATCATACGTGTATGATGTCTGCTGATGAATTTCTGGACAAAATTCATTCATAGGCATCTCCAAGCCTCTAGCACTGGTTTTCAAGCACTTCTACCCATTTTCATGCAAAAATTGCTGAGAATCACCAGTTTCTCTTTTTTCCGTTTTCGACACTCCGTCTTTTGCCTTTTAGGTATCAAGAGTTGGTCAAAACTCTAGTTTCAATGTGTACTTAGGGTAAAACCCCCCTTCTAAACGCTCTGGTGCAGTCAGATTTTTCAAATTGGGTCTCCATGTGCCCCTTGAGACATTATACGCGTATAATTTCCAAGTTTATAGAATCTCATATTTTTCTTCACATAACTCTTGCACATGCCCTCTTATATGCTCAGCATCAATCAGTCGTGCAAAAATGTCCACAAAAAGCTGTTTATTGTATTTTTTTCTCAAAAGCAGACTTTTCAAAGATCATGAATGCAAAAAAACACTTTAGCAAATAAATCAATGATGAATAGCTCTAGATCAGAATCAGATCACTTACCTAAAGCTACTCCTACAAATCATATGGGGTTTTGCATCTATGAGTAGAAAAACGCTTCAATGCCACACATAGACTAGAAAACGCTTTTATCACCTCACAAACCGCTTGACCACCAACAACTACTCTAATCTACAGATCCTAACTAAACCTACCTAGTCGCGGACCCTCGGCAAGACACACGCTTCCTGGCTATCCACTTGATCTTGGAATAACCTCTTTCGGATCCATTTAAGAAAAATGATTTCTTTAGCCAAAATTAAATCAAGCAACCATCACATGAGTGTTAGTAGGAATACCTACCTAAGTCCTTGTATCCCCGGCAACGGCGCCAATGGTGGGACGAAATTCGTCGTCTCAAACGCTAGCACAACAAGAACTAGAACAATATAATGTCAGCCAAGGATGGAGCAATGACCCGCAAGCGCACATTGGAAACAAGCAAGTGGTTGTCAATCACCTACTTGACCTTCTAAGACAATCACAACAAGGAAATCTATCCTAGCCCGCTATGTACATGACGACTACCATACTTACGACACATCTACCTCTCAAACATAACCTAACGATGTCCAATCGTTATGAAACTTGAGGGCTAGTCTCTATACACCTAGAGGACACTACCCTAAATTCTCTACCCCAATATACTAACTACACGCACACGCAATCACACTTGCGTATGATATTTGATAGTAGTAAAATTCAGGTCACCGATTTCGAACGTAATTATGCCTAAGGTGTAACTTGTCTCGCGGTGAACGCGTGGATATATAACAATAATGAAATAGACACACAGATAGGGAGAAAACTCACCTTGAAGCTCGAGGAAGAGCTCTTTGCGAGGAATCTAGAAGTGTGCTTTCTTGGCGTCGATGCGTGACTCTCACTGTAGCTAACACGTTGATGGAGTTTCCTCAACAATGTCTCTCTTGTTGCATGCGTAGAGAGAGAAGGAAGACCCACTCACACACGACACAATGTATGTAATACAGTTGAGTCCAAGATTGAATTAAATGAAAAGTCTATCTCAATGTTACAAGGGTTTGGCTTATATACCTCAACCCTAAGTTGGGTATTTTAGCTAGGAGAGGTATTAATTACAATTATTGAGTGAATATGACTCTCCATCCACTTTCATCATTACAAGGGTTTTCTCGAGATTTACAACATTAAAAAGACTTCCCATAATCAATCAGCTACAATAGCCAGCTTTAGGCCAAAATGATATAATTAATTAATGTACCTCCGTTGACCGCTTGGTTTTGGAGTGTGTTGGTCAATCGCTTCAACTCTCTCTCTCTCTCTCTCTCTCTCTCTCTCTCTCTCTCTCTCTCTCTCACTCAAGAACACACTTTAGAGGATGCAAAAAATCTTATGGTTATCCTTGAGAGGTTTTGCTTGCATAGTGGGATGATTGTGAATGAATAAAAAACAAAGGCTTTGCTTGTGAAAACCAACCATAAGGAGAAGTCATGCATTGTATACAACAATGAGACACATGAAGTTGTTGAGAGCTTTAAGTATCTTGGCATTGAGACCAATCACAAGTGGCATGGATGTGCTATGCGTCGTTTGGAAGCCGGAAAGAAAGTGTACGATGCATTTGAGAGCATGTGTAATGCGGGAAACAACAAGTGTTGGGTTCTCAAGAAGTAACTTTTTGACACATTGGTGACATTGGTTCTTCTTTATGGAGTTGAAGTGTGGGGCGGGAGCATCTCAAACTCTACTTGGAAAGAGTTTAAGAATGTCCAAAAACATATTCTTACAAACTTTCTCCAAGTTAAGACACAAACACCATATATGCTCCTACTTCTTGAGTCGCATTCTCTTCCAATTGAGGTTATGGGCATGGAAAGGGTTGTGGAGTACATGATAAAGATGCGTCAAAAACCCTCATATCGACTTCCTACAATTACATGGGAAGCAAGCAAAAAAGTTGAAAAAATGCATAAAAGCAAGAAATGAGCACGGGATGGATGCACGACATAAAGAAGTGGTTTCAGAGATGGGATGCATTACACTTGCTACATGATGCCTCGATAGACTCCCAAGTGAATGAAGCTTTTCTACAATGACAATGTATAATTAAGGCTTGGGAGGCCGATGGGTCCGTGCTTCATACATTTTGTACACCACCCATATTGCCCCCAACTACAAAATTATGTTCTTCGTTGAAAGAGGAAACCGTACTCACACTTATATGCTTGAGACTATCCCCTTGTCTCAGCGATGTGCTCTGTGTGTGTGTGTGTGTGTGTGTGTGTGTGTGTGTGTGTGTGTGTGTGTGTGTGTGTGTGTGTGTGTGTGTGTGTGTGTGTGCGTGTGTGTGTGTGTGTGTCTGTTTTTAGACTTATGCTTACACACAAAAGAATATAACAGTTCAAAAGGTAGCTAGGTTTAGACAAAAGACAATGATTAGTACAAAAACAACTCAGTCTTTGATTCATTTTTGTACATCATAGTGAGAATAAGGTATCATTCTAGTGTTTTGTACATAAGATAGTCAAGGACAACTTATTCGGGAGTGAAAGAGGCAAGGTTCGACAGTGATGGACAACAGCTTAGCCAAAAAGATCCTTAGTAAAGATAGAGTCCTCACCTCCATCCATATAAACAAGACAACATATTTGTTCGCCTTGAATACGTATTATAGGTATCAACAAACCTATCAATGGTTATCCATGTCCTACTGAAAACCTTTTTAACTTATACCTACCATCCATATAGTGTTAAATATCAGCAAATATCCATTCTCTGAACAGTAAGCCACAAATGAAAGTGACATATACG
The DNA here is from genome assembly GCF_014529385.1 of Adiantum capillus-veneris. Lineage (NCBI taxonomy): Eukaryota > Viridiplantae > Streptophyta > Polypodiopsida > Polypodiales > Pteridaceae > Adiantum > Adiantum capillus-veneris. Next base: position 126,312,751 of record NC_140959.1, read on the forward strand.
GTGTGTGTGTGTGTGTGTGTGTGTGTGTGTGTGTGTGTGTGTGTGTGTGAACATTCATGTGTAAATGTGCGTGCATTGTAAGTAGCATGTTAAATCTACATAAAATCTCCAAACCCTCCCAAAAAAAGTTATCCATTTCTTGCAGATATGCACATATTAACAAATTAGAAAAATCTGAAACCTACCTAACACAATCATGTGTGTGTGTGTGAGTGATAGAGAGAGAGAGAGAGAGAGAGAGAGATAGAGAGAGCGAGAGAGAGAGAGAGAGGAGGAGGAGGATGAAGAGGAGATGGGGTAGGTGCATTAGGAAATTTCGGAGTTCATTTGGAGGGCCTTCTAAGAAAATGTATTTTTTGCACTCTCTCTATAGAAAAAATGGCAAATAATAGAGGTGGTTCTTTCATGGTAAAAGTTCAAAAAGAGTACTTTAAGTAGATTCCTTACTCTTCTGGACATTCATTCGTAATGATTGAGGGATAATCTTATTTTCAGTTGCATTGAATGAACCTCGTCAATATGGAGGGAATGAGGCTAACATAGAGGGACGAAGGCGCAGCCGCTATTCACTTTCGATTAAACCTGCACATTTGGCTAATGGCGCACTCCTCAAATGGCACAAATGTTACGGAAAAACGAGCCAAATATCACCTTCACATTGATTTGGACAATGAGTACCAACCATTGATTAAGCGTAGTAAAAAAAACACACATATACCTCCCGCATCCATAGACATGCTCAGAGCTCAGGCAGCTAAACACATAGATATCTGGATGAGAGGCTCTCTCTATCCTAAGAATCCAATGACTAATGCGTCTCCACCATTTGTCAATCCTACAAGCTTATTGACCTTTGCTGGTGATGGAGAAAAGGGCCTTCTGGGTTATTGTAAATCTCTTACAAGGGAAGCTGAAACTTATAAGGGCATTCTCCAAGCTCAACAATGTGAGATTGTTCGTCTTTCACATTTACATTCTACAGATCAGGTTACCATTTGGCAACACTAAACAGAGGTACAGGAACTGAAAGGAAAGGTATGAAGTTGTCAAATGAAGGACACCATCTTGGGTGGTCGTATCCGAAAGAAGAAATTGCGCAATCTTGAAACATTGCAGGTTGCATCCGCAGGTCTCAAGAAAAGAATCCGAGCATTAAGGTGATGCTTCTTGGTTGGCTACATTGTCTTAGTTAAGTAATCTTTTTGTGCTTTCTTGTTATGCATTGTTTTCATGTGCCTAAATAGTGTTAGTGAAGTAAATTTTCTGTTATTTACTTATGCATTGTCTTCATGTAGAGATTCAATCTATCCTGACAAGAAAAACATTGACCCCAAAGCCAATATAGGAAAGAGACTGAAGCCACTTATAAGTAGAAGCCTGGCAGCAGATATAGTACATGACAAGAAGTTTAAGGTCCTACAACGAGATGTAGTGGACCGCTTTATTTCAGAGAACTCAGTGCCTGCAAAAGAGATACAAGGCACACTTGATTCACTTGGTGTAAGCAAAAGAGGATATTTGGCTATACAAAAAGCTGTCTCATCCATCTTTGTTAAGAAGGGTATAAAATCCAAACTTTTACCATCATCCTCAAGTGTTTCGAAAGAGAGGCTTCAACTTAACGAGCTACAGGGAGACTATCTTGGATAGCCCTTTCATATTAAAGCAACTTACAGTGGCCATGGAGCAAACATGGTATATGATGAGCTCAATAATATTTTTATGGACCTGCAGATGTTACAGAAGAGAATGGTGGAGTTTTACAACATCACATTTGAAGAGTCACGAGGGGTATTACATTTTGTGTTAAAACTGGATGAGTGTGAGCTTGTTAAAGAGAAAAAGCTAGAGCGTGTTACTATTACTTTAATGAGTAGAGCCCTCTCAAAGTGTCCCAGTGATGATCCTTTGTATTTTAGTGTTCAATCAGAATCTAACATATGGTGGCTTGGTGCATTTGAGGTAAGCGAGATTCTCAGGTAAGCTCAAATGTTCACATCTACTTAAGTCTCATTTATTTTGTGTTGCAGGTAAATAAAGAAGATCATGAGATTCTATATTGGGTGTTTCATCGAACTAATATTCCGGAGGTGATTGATCGACAGACTAACCAGGGAGAGGTACTACGTCTAGATGGAAGGGGAGACTTTCAAGTTCAGTGGCATCTTGCAAGTGACCTCAAAACCATAAAGTGCATGTATAATTGTGGAATGGGTGCAATGGCAAAGTCGTCGTGTTTGTTCTGCATGGATCCTGCAAAGGTCATCGACCCAAAGTGGTGGAGAAAAGCTCCAACACGTCACATTGAGGACCTTGCTTTTCGACCGGTTTTGAAAATACCACTTGTGAATGTCCACATCTGTACAATGCATGCCCTTTGTAGAATTGTGGAGAAATTGGTCTACTTATATATCGGGTTTTCTTGGAAAATTAAGAACTCGGTAGAGCGACAAAAAGCCCTGTAGTGCTTAGAATTGGTACTGTCGGATATGGGGCTTCATGGTGGCAATGTGAAAATCCAGCGGGATGAAAAGAGATCAACTGCTGAGAAAGATGTCCCATGCAAACCATCCATCGATGGGGTGAAGGCACAAAGGTTTTTATCTAAACCCCAAGGAATACGAGATCCGAAGCTAACAAAACATGGAAAAATATATAACACATCTTATGTTAGCAAGGAAGAGTATCAAAGCTGGAAAAAGTTACATATTGCAGTCAAAGACCAAGAACCAACTACTCGTAACGCGAAGGCTGAGGTTTGGCGATCAATAGACATCCTATTTCTGATGTGCGACAAAGATGACTGTTATTATGGTGTATTTGATTCTCTTTTATATGCAACTATGTGAGTGTAAAACATTCTAACTAATTTGTTTTCATATCGAGTACATCATTTTCAATCATTTACCATATTTTATACAAAAGTATGGGAACCCTGCAATATGGAATACCCAAGGGATGGAAAAGTCTCATTACATGGCGAGAAATGCTTATTACAGGCACACACGACATGGTGGCTCTCGAATCAAGGGTAACAATTTGAGAGAACTATTTGAATGGTTCTATTGTAGAATCATTCATCGAATGCAGACAAAAGAAGTCTTGGCCTCTTCAGCAACAGCACCAGCCATCAGACATTTACAACAACAAAAAGTTAAAAGATCAATGGCATACAACAACTCCAGTGCTCGTGAAAGTCAACGAAGGTGGAGATATGTGAACCACAAGTGGAGAAAGATACTCTGAGTGGATGACATTGTACAAAATTTCTGTAATACATGATCTTATACAATTGCTACTTGAAGTGTATCAAGATTTTGAAGGTTCAATTTTGTTTTTTGGCACATCACCCTTGTAACGAATCATGAGATGTTTGCCATACTCTAAAAGGTCATCTGGGTTTTGTCTACCAAGAGCTAGTGCCATTGTTGTGTAAGTGTACTAATACGCTGCCCGACCACCTGTATAGCCCGGGTAGTAACCAAAACAATCTCTGGAAAACACTTTGTCCATAAGAATGACTTTATATGCACTTTTGGGCAGCACGGGTCCACCCAAGAAGCGTGATAGTGTCTTTAATGTGTAAGTTTCTATTGAACCCTCTTGTGACATGGAATTGTGAAAAACTACTATCGGCGACTCGCAAAGCTTTGAAAGGTGCTGCACTAGGGCCGCATCCCTTCCACGATACTCTCGAGTCCGCAGTCGAAGGAAGTCATCCTTGTCAGAAATCCAAGACTGCACATATCATGTCTGAGTAAGTCACACACACACACAGTTACCATGAAGCTCTCATCCTGCAAAAAGAGGTTTTCCTGCCCCACAAGTCTACAGATGTAGTTGACCCCTGACCTGAATGGTTAAACCAATCCTCTACTTCTTTATTACTTGTTGATGGTCTTAGGCTTTGTCTTATTGCTTGGAAGGTGGCTTCATCAGGTAGTGTCTCCTTGTATTTTTCATCTTTCTCAAAGCATCTTCGGAGGTATTCCATTGGATTGCTGGATGTTTCCATTGCCTCATCATCACTACTATCCTCTGAAACAAATCCACTCCTCTCCTCTTGGACTCTGGAAATGATAGCCAGGGAGAAATCCTCCCTTAAGGGTGAAAGCATGAATAGGTGGAATGATATTTAAGCTATTAGATAGCATATCACAAAAACAATATTGTGGAAAAAAGAATACAAACTAAATAAAATTTATAAGTGATTGCACTTCTACATTTTATTCTTTAAGAGCTATCCATTGACATATATCATGATAGAAATTTTATGTCAATTCATGTCTAATTGTAGGCCAAAGTTTTTGATAGTAGGTGTCCATGGACACAGCTATTTGAGCCACCATTCCATGCTTTCACCCTTAAATAAAAGATACTTTGCACATCATGTAAAAAGATATAGGTCTTGTCTCCAATCCTGAAGTCAGGCACAACAGGCAGCATCATCTGAGCATGATTCTGAGTGAAGTTACTGACATCCAAAGGTAGTTTGATTTCTATGGTTTTCACAGAGATCATCTTACTTCTTTGTACTTCAATTGCCTCAATCTCAAGGTCGACTGTATCTTCAACCTCCTCGACTTCTTGTATATGTGTTGTCTCCTCGCATTCTTCATCTGGTGCTGCATCCTGCTCCTCTAACACCTCATTAGGATTCTGAATGAGGAATCCAAATAGGTTGTTCAGGTAAATCATAAAGCCAAAGGATTTCTGAATAAGTTTGCACTCTTTTTGGTGCAAAGGGCAGGCTGAATGTCGGCAAGCAGGTGGTAATTCCCTATACTTCTTCAGTCCTTGTCCCTTTCCACCACAGTCATTTAAATGCACAACAGTCATACTGGGCAGAACAACCCTCCCTACCTGCACCATCACTTCAAATTTATCTCTGTAGGACTGCAAGAATTCACTGTGCTGAGCTAAAAGGTCTTCAATGTCAAATTCTGGGTTAAACGTAGAATGAACTAGATCATATTTGTCCCCAGCACCACAAGATGCTGCAAAATCGAAAAGCCTCTCATCACTTCCAACTAGGTCTTCCAGAGAAGGCACATCCTCTTTGGCTTTACCTTTACTTGCACAAGGACTGCTTTCTGGGACATCTGCATCATCTAACAAGTCTATATTCCTCTTTCTTGTATTTTTCTTGACAAGTACTGTAGAGGGTGAAGGACCCTTGTAGGGTGAGGGATCCTCTTGGCCTGGTGACCTCTCTGACTCATCTTCACCAATTGACTCTTCTTCAGATATATCCTGACAGAAGTCAACTGTTCTTTTGGCAGAAACATTAAGCAACTGAGCCTGCAAAGGCTGAAATCCTGGCACAATCTCTGGGTCTGGTTTCAGCCTCTTCTGCCTAGTGGACCTTAATCCTATTCATCAGGAAACATGACAAGTCTCTCTCTCTCTCTCTCTCTCTCTCTCTCTCTCTCTCTCTCTCTCTCTCTCTCTCTCTCTCTCTCTAAAGGTGAAGTCATTGTTTTTGAAGACATGAATGCTCGCACAAATATGCTACAATACGACACACAACAAGTAGACATGCCGCATGTCTCAAGAAGAATGGATGACTCATACATGTATAATCGAAGTTCTAATGATGCAAAAGAAGTGGATCACTATGGAAAGTCACTTCTACATATGTGCAATAGTACCGGAATGCTCATTGCAAATGGTGTATCTCTATGGCAAGGCACCAATGACTTTACATGTAGAAAGCACAACGGTGCTAGCGTGATTGACTATATGTTGTTCTCGGAACCCACTCTAGAATGCATACAAAGCTTTACACTTGGTGAATGGAATCCGGAATCGGATCATAGGATGTTATGTATTGACCTCAAGTTATGTACTTGGAATGTTCACACACATACAAAGCACTTGTTCAAAAGAAGAGGAGAAGGTGGGAAGTCGAAAAAAAACTTCTTTTAGCACAAGAGAAAGCACATGCATGTGGCAAGTTTTGGCAAAATCTAAAAGGCAAGCGCGTTGAGAGCTTTGGTGACTTGACTCTTGAGGATATGTATATGCATTGTAAGAATCTCTATGAGCAACCCAATGTTGATAAGATGGAGTGTTGTAGCTCCCTTCCGTTTATGTCTCCCTTCTTTACTATTGAAGATGTATGCCGCGCGCTTGAGAAACTTGCTACTCGTAAGGCAGGTGACCTTCAAGGTGTCAAGGCTGAAATGATTAAATGGACAAGCAAGAAAACACGATATTGGATATGCGATATGTTTAACCTTGCACTTCAGTATGGCATGCCTCATGATTGGAGTGCAAATTGGATCAAACCTTTGCACAAAGGAGGAGATGTAAACAATGTGAACAACTATCGCACTATAATGGTTGGTTCTTTCATGGCAAAGTTATTTGGATGTATCATGGAGATGAAGATAAGTGAATGGGCTGAAAAGAATGGCAAACGTGCACTTGGTCAAGGAGTTTTTCGAAAGCATCATAGCACTATTGATCACCTTGTCACTCTTCGAGTTCTTATGGAAGCGTCTCGATTGAAAGGAAAAAAGTTGTATTTTTGCTTTGTGGATT